>NC_044994.1:35855682-36556666 GCF_008728515.1 Papio anubis
CATCTCCCCCGGCAAAGGAGCGCAGCTCATCGCCAGCAACGGATCAAAGCTGGACGGAGAATGACTTTGACGAGATGAGAGAAGAAGGCTTCAGTCCATCAAATTTCTAAGAGCTAAAGGAGGAATTACGTACCCAGCGCAAAGAAACTAAAAATCTTGAAAAAAAAAGTGGAAGAATTGACGGCTAGAGTAATTAATGCAGAGAAGGTCCTAAACGAAATGAAAGAGATGAAAACCATGACACGAGAAATACGTGACAAATGCACAAGCTTCAGTAACCGACTCGATCAACTGGAAGAAAGAGTATCAGCGATTGAGGATCAAATGAATGAAATGAAGCGAGAAGAGAAACCAAAAGAAAAAAGAAGAAAAAGAAATGAATAAAGCCTGCAAGAAGTATGGGATTATGTAAAAAGACCAAATCTACGTCTGATTGGGGTGCCTGAAAGTGAGGGGGAAAATGGAACCAAGTTGGAAAACACTCTTCAGGATATCATCCAGGAGAACTTCCCCAATCTAGTAGGGCAGGCCAACATTCAAATCCAGGAAATACAGAGGACGCCACAAAGATAATCCTCGAGAAGAGCAACTCCAAGACACATAATTGCCAGATTCACCAAAGTTGAAATGAAGGAAAAAATCTTAAGGGCAGCCAGAGAGAAAGGTCGGGTTACCCACAAAGGGAAGCCCATCAGACTCACAGCAGATCTCTCGGCAGAAACTCTCCAAGCCAGAAGAGAGTGGGGGCCAATATTCAACATTCTTAAAGAAAAGAATTTTAAACCCAGAATTTCATATCCAGCCAAACTAAGTTTCATAAGTGAAGGAGAAATAAAATCCTTTACAGATAAGCAAATGCTTAGAGATTTTGTCACCACCAGGCCTGCCTTACAAGAGACCCTGAAGGAAGCACTCAACATGGAAAGGAACAACCGGTACCAGCCATTGCAAAAACATGCCAAAATGTAAAGACCATCGAGGCTAGGAAGAAACTGCATCAACTAACGAGCAAAATAACCAGTTAATATCATAATGGCAGGATCAAGTTCACACATAACAATATTAACCTTAAATGTAAATGGACTAAATGCTCCAATGAAAAGACACAGACTGGCAAACTGGATAAAGAGTCAAGACCCATCAGTCTGCTGTATTCAGGAGACCCATCTCACATGCAGAGACATACATAGGCTCAAAATAAAGGGATGGAGGAAGATTTACCAAGCAAATGGAGAACAAAAAAAAGCAGGGGTTGCAATCCTAGTCTCTGATAAAACAGACTTTAAACCATCAAAGATCAAAAGAGACAAAGAAGGCCATTACATAATGGTAAAGGGATCAATTCAACAGGAAGAGCTAACTATCCTAAATATATATGCACCCAATACAGGAGCACCTAGATTCATAAAGCAAGTCCTTAGAGACTTACAAAGAGACTTAGACTCCCATACAATAATAATGGGAGACTTCAACACTCCACTGTCAACATTAGACAGATCAACGAGACAGAAAGTTAACAAGGATGTCCAGGAATTGAACTCATCTCTGCAGCAAGCAGACCTAATAGACATCTATAGAACTCTCCACCCCAAATCAACAGAATATACATTCTTCTCAGCACCACATCGTACTTACTCCAAAATTGACCACATAATTGGAAGTAAAGCACTCCTCAGCAAATGTACAAGAACAGAAATTATAACAAACTGTCTCTCAGACCACAGTGCAATCAAACTAGAACTCAGGACTAAGAAACTCAATCAAAACCACTCAACTACATGGAAACTGAACAACCTGCTCCTGAATGACTACTGGGTACATAACGAAATGAAGGCAGAAATAAAGATGTTCTTTGAAACCAATGAGAACAAAGATACAACATACCAGAATCTCTGGGACACATTTAAAGCAGTGTGTAGAGGGAAATTTATAGCACTAAATGCCCACAAGAGAAAGCAGGAAAGATCTAAAATTGACACTCTAACATTGCAATTAAAAGAACTAGAGAAGCAAGAGCAAACACATTCGAAAGCTAGCAGAAGGCAAGAAATAACTAAGATCAGAGCAGAACTGAAGGAGATAGAGACACAAAAAACCCTCCAAAAAATCAATGAATCCAGGAGTTGGTTTTTTGAAAAGATCAACAAAATTGACAGACCACTAGCAAGACTAATAAAGAAGAAAAGAGAGAAGAATCAAATCGACGCAATTAAAAATGATAAAGGGGATATCACCACCGACCCCACAGAAATACAAACTACCATCAGAGAATACTATAAACACCTCTACGCAAATAAACTGGAAAACCTAGAAGAAATGGATAATTTCCTGGACACTTACACTCTTCCAAGTCTAAACCAGGAAGAAGTTGAATCCCTGAATAGACCAAAAATAGGCTCTGAAATTGAGGCAATAATTAATAGCCTACCAACCAAAAAAAGTCCAGGACCAGATGGATTCACAGCTGAATTCTACCAGAGGTATAAGGAGGAGTTGGTACCATTCCTTCTGAAACTATTCCAATCAATAGAAAAAGAGGGAATCCTCCCTAACTCATTTTATGAGGCCAACATCATCCTGATACCAAAGCCTGGCAGAGACACAACAAAAAAAGAGAATTTTAGACCAATATCCCTGATGAACATCGATGCAAAAATCCTCAATAAAATACTGGCAAACCGGATTCAACAACACATCAAAAAGCTTATCCACCATGATCAAGTGGGCTTCATCCCTGGGATGCAAGGCTGGTTCAACATTCGCAAATCAATAAACATAATCCAGCATATAAACAGAACCAAAGACAAGAACCACATGATTATCTCAATAGATGCAGAAAAGGCCTTTGACAAAATTCAACAGCCCTTCATGCTAAAAACGCTCAATAAATTCGGTATTGATGGAACGTACCTCAAAATAATAAGAGCTATTTATGACAAACCCACAGCCAATATCATACTGAATGGGCAAATACTGGAAAAATTCCCTTTGAAAACTGGCACAAGACAGGGATGCCCTCTCTCACCACTCCTATTCAACATAGTGTTGGAAGTTCTGGCTAGGGCAATTAGGCAAGAGAAAGAAATCAGGGGTATTCAGTTAGGAAAAGAAGAAGTCAAATTGTCCCTGTTTGCAGATGACATGATTGTATATTTAGAAAACCCCATTGTCTCAGCCCAAAATCTCCTTAAGCTGATAAGCAACTTCAGCAAAGTCTCAGGATACAAAATTAATGTGCAAAAATCACAAGCATTCTTATACACCAATAACAGACAAACACAGAGCCAAATCATGAATGAACTTCCATTCACAATTGCTTCAAAGAGAATCAAATACCTAGGAATCCAACTTACAAGGGATGTAAAGGACCTCTTCAAGGAGAACTACAAACCACTGCTCAGTGAAATAAAAGAGGACACAAACAAATGGAAGAACATACCATGCTCATGGATAGGAAGAATCAATATCGTGAAAATGGCCATACTGCCCAAGGTTATTTATAGATTCAATGCCATCCCCATCAAGCTACCAATGAGTTTCTTCACAGAATTGGAAAAAACTGCTTTAAAGTTCATATGGAACCAAAAAAGAGCCCGCATCTCCAAGACAATCCTAAGTCAAAAGAACAAAGCTGGAGGCATCACGCTACCTGACTTCAAACTATACTACAAGGCTACAGTAACCAAAACAGCATGGTACTGGTACCAAAACAGAGATATAGACCAATGGAACAGAACAGAGTCCTCAGAAATAATACCACACATCTACAGCCATCTGATCTTTGACAAACCTGAGAGAAACAAGAAATGGGGAAAGGATTCCCATTTAATAAATGGTGCTGGGAAAATTGGCTAGCCATAAGTAGAAAGCTGAAACTGGATCCTTTCCTTACTCCTTATACGAAAATTAATTCAAGATGGATTAGAGACTTAAATGTTAGACCTAATACCATAAAAATCCTAGAGGAAAACCTAGGTAGTACCATTCAGGACATAGGCATGGGCAAAGACTTCATGTCTAAAACACCAAAAGCAACGGCAGCAAAAGCTAAAATTGACAAATGGGATCTCATTAAACTAAAGAGCTTCTGCACAGCAAAAGAAACTACCATCAGAGTGAACAGGCAACCTACAGAATGGGAGAAAATTTTTGCAATCTATTCATCTGACAAAGGGCTAATATCCAGAACCTACAAAGAACTCAAACAAATTTACAAGAAAAAAACAAACAACCCCATCAAAAAGTGGGCAAAGGATATGAACAGACATTTCTCAAACGAAGACATTCATACAGCCAACAGACATATGAAAAAATGCTCATCATCACTGGCCATCAGAGAAATGCAAATCAAAACCACAATGAGATACCATCTCACACCAGTTAGAATGGCGATCATTCAAAAGTCAGGAAACAACAGGTGCTGGAGAGGATGTGGAGAAATAGGAACACTTTTACACTGTTGGTGGGATTGTAAACTAGTTCAACCATTATGGAAAACAGTATGGCGATTCCTCAAGGATCTAGAACTAGATGTACCATATGACCCAGCCATCCCATTACTGGGGATATACCCAAAGGATTATAAATTATGCTGCTATAAAGACACATGCACACGTATGTTTATTGCAGCACTATTCACAATAGCAAAGACTTGGAATCAACCCAAATGTCCATCAGTGACAGATTGGATTAAGAAAATGTGGCACATATACACCATGGAATACTATGCAGCCATAAAAAAGGATGAGTTTGCGTCCTTTGTAGGGACATGGATGCAGCTGGAAACCATCATTCTTAGCAAACTATCACAAGAACAGAAAACCAAACACCGCATGTTCTCACTCATAGGTGGGAACTGAACAATGAGATCACTTGGACTCGGGAAGAGGAACATCACACACCGGGGCCTATCATGGGGAGGGGGGAGGGGGGAGGGATTGCATTGAGAGTTATACCTGATGTAAATGACGAGTTGATGGGTGCAGCAGACCAACATGGCACAAGTATACATATGTAACAAACCTGCATGTTATGCACATGTACCCTACAACTTAAAGTCTAATAATAATAAATAAATTAAAAAAAAAAAAATAAAATAAAATAAAAAATAAAATAAAATAAATAAATAAGGGGCAACATTTCTGTTTTCTCCTGCTAGAAACATTTATATAACAGAGGTGAAAATGTGTTATTGAATTTAAGATAAAGTAATAATTTTCTAAGGGTGAAATTTCAGACTTCACTAAGCTAGAAATGGCAGACATGAAGGATGAGGTTTGGGAGAGAAGGTGGTAAAAGAACCTTCTTTTCCTAGAATGTGCCTAGGATCAGAAAACATTTTAATCACAGAACCAGATCTAGAAAGAGACCAACTCACCTTTGGGGCAGAATGCAATGGGGACATGCTGCACCATGTTTGACTTATAAAGGCAAGGGCGGGTGTATGCATCCCAAGGACTCAAAGCCTGTAGTTGTCCTTCAAATTGTATCTTTAAATGTTTCTGGATGAATGGTTTATAAATATGTGTATGGATGGTATGGTTTTCTATTTTTTTTTAATATAACTCAGGTCTATGAAGTTGTTTATAAGTCATTGACATAATTCCCAAACTATTTTTCAATATTATGTAAAGACTCATGAGAATTAGCCTCAGCATAGAACAAGAGTATTATAATGGTTAATTTTGTGTGTGAACTTGACTGGGTCATGATGCCCAGATAGCTGATTAAATATCACTTTTAGGTATATTCATGTAGATGTTTCTGGAAGATATTAACAATTGAATTGGTGGGATGAGTAAAGTAGATAAACCTTCCCAATGTGAGTAGGCATTATATAATCTATTGAGGGCCTAAATAAAACAAAAATAAAGAGGAGAGTTTATTAATGCTGCCTCACTATGTCAAATGGAATGTCAAATTTTTGCCCTCATTGCTCCTAGTTCTCAGGCTTTTGAACACAGAATGAAATCTACACCATTGGTCCTCCAGTTCTCAGGCCTCTGAACTATGCCATTGGCTTTCCTGGGTATCCAGTTTGTAGATGAAAGATCTTGGGATTTTTCAGCCTCCATTATCACATGTGGCAATACCTTATAAAAATATTTTACTACATGTATCTATGTATCTACATATTTATATCTCCAAGTCTATACCTATATATTTATATATAGATGTCTATATAAACTATAAATTTATATATCCTGTTGGTTCTGTTTCTCTGCAGAACCCTGACTAATAAAAACATTCAGGAGATTTTTATTTGGAGATTATGTTTAGGAGCCCTTGGCATATGCTATTTAATGTCTTATATAAAACCTGTCTCGGCCGGGCATAGTGGCTCCCGCCTGTAATCCCAACACTTTGGGAGGCTGAGGCAGGCAATTCACGAGGTCAGGAGATCGAGACGATCCTGGCTTAACACGGTGAAACCCTGTCTCCACTAAAAATACAATTAGCCGGGTGTGGTGGCGGGCGCCTGTAGTCCCAGCTACTCAGGAGGCTGAGGCAGGAGAATGGCGTGAACTCGGGAGGCAGAGCTGCAGTGAGCCAAGATCGTGCCACTGCACCCCAGCTTGGGCGACAGAGCCAGACTCCGTCTCAAAAAAAGAAAAAAAAAAAAAACCTGTCTGCCCAGGCCAGGAGCAGTGGCTCACGCCTGTAATCCCAGCACTTTGGGAGGCCGAGGTGGGCAGATCACCTGAGGTTAGAAGTTTGAGACTAGCCTAGACAAAATGGTGATCCCTGTCTCTACTAAAAATACAAAAAATTAGCCAGGCATGGTGGTGCACACTTGTAGTCCCAGCTACTTGGGAGGCTGAGGCATGAGAATCGCTTGAACCCAGGAGGCAGAGGTTGCAGTAAGCCAAGATCCCAACACTGCACTCCAGTGTGGGTGACAGAGTGAGACTGTCTAAAAGAAGCAAACAACAACAACAACAGCAACAAAAAACCTGTCTCCCCAGAACTCCCTTCGAAAGTAAACACTTATTCCACCTTCTGAAATCTAAATATTTATGTGCAATGATTTTCTGTGCACTAATTCCATTCCTTTCCTTTCTATGCCTAAGAAACCTTGAGTACGTCTAACTTTAGGAACCTCGAGTACATCTAACTTTCCTCATAATGTGTTTCTGAAATTGCCTGTAAATTTAATGTATTTAAACTGAATTCTAGTTTAGGTGCACCAGGGAAGTTCACTGTTTACAGAAAACATGAGGTGAACCCTTTGTAATTTGAACAAACATTTGGTAAGGAAATAATCATCTTTCATTACCTTGGCTTGTTATTACTCTATCTTTAAAGTGTATCACCAAATTGATTCTTTATGTTTACCTAGTTAAAACTTCTCTCCTGATTTTTTTATGCTTCTCTTCAACAGAGTCATCTGTATTGTGTGCACCAGTTTCTACCAGGAGTTTTATTTTTTGAAGTACTTTGTCTACTGTTTGGCCTAGATATCTACCCAATTGAAGCATTCTTATGATGGTAATGATGAATGTCTCTGACATATTCTAACTACTGTGCTCCTTGGACTCATTTTCTCCAGGTGCTTCATTCAAGGCTGTGGTGCTCCAGGAATTTAACTGATGTCTTTAAAGATTTTTTAAACTTTACTTTTTTTTTTTTTCTCTAGTGAATCCCTCCAGTAGAGACTGTCAGTCCCCAGGATGTATTTTCCACTACCTACTTAGTAATAGAACCCCCAATTTTTAAGTGGACACTAGCTTCCCAAGGGAAAAGTAGTACATTTCCCAGCCTCCCTTGCAGCTAGGCCTGTCCTGTAACTACATATTGAAAATGGGATGTCAGCAGAATCATGGTGTTCAAATTCTAGAAAATATACTTAAAATAAAATGGCATATTCTAGTTCCTTTTCTGATCTTTTCTGATAGTTGAAATACAGACATTATGGATTCTGAGAAGAAAACCACATGCTAAATATTTCAGAAAAATAAATTAGAGTGAACTTGGGTCCTTCTAGACTTATTTGAAACAAAAAGGAAATAAATTACATTTATTTAATTTACTAGTATGTTGAATGATCTGTCCCTCACAGGAACCTAATAGTAATTGATGCATTTCCATTTCCTACTCGTTATCTATGTGACTTCTACAGTTTGAATGTCCCCACCAAAATTCATGTTGAAGCTTAATCCTAGGTGGCAGTGTTAAAAGGCAGGGCCTTTAAGAGGTGATTGAGTCATGAGGGCGCTTTCTAATGACTAATGGGTAAATGGATTAGTGAGTTATCATGGGAGGGGAATTGGTGGCTTTATAAGAAGAGAAAAAAATGACCTGAGGACAGCATGTTAGCATGCTCAGCTCCTTGCCATGTGATGCCCTGCACCACCTCAGGACTCTTCAGAGTCCTCACCAGCAAGAAGGCTCTCAGCAGATGCAACTCCTCAACCTTGGTCTTCTTAGCCTTCATAGTTGTAAGAAATAAAATTATTATCTTTACAACTTACCCGGTTTCAGGTATTTGGTTATAAGCAACAGAAAATGGACTAAGACAGTGACTTTGGGCAAGTTACTTAAGCTTTTAAAACATTTCCCTAATATGTGGAATGGAAACCGTATGGTACCTGCCTCAGGGGTTGTTTTGTGTAACTTGTGGGATTATTCATACAAATATATTAGTAAATGTCCTAGCCTATCGTAATAACCAGTAAATTTTGGTTTTATTATCTCAAACATTTTATGACTTAAGTATACTTAAATTCAGGATTACTATTTCTATTATTTCCAAATGCATGTTGAATAAGAATTCAACCCTTGACGTCTGTTTAGAGCTACCTGATATGAGAGCCCATAAATGCCTCAAGGTCATCATGTCTAAAAACTAACTTACTATATTGTTTTCAACTTGCTCTTTTCCTGAGTTTCTTATTTCAGTGAATATCCTTGTTGTCTACCTAGTTATGTAAGCAAAATATACCATTATCTTATGCTATTTGTTATGCAATCTATTATCTCCAAATACTCTAAGTTATGTCTTTATAATATTTTCTGTTCACACTCCTCCTTTGCTTCCACTGTCTCTAGTTCAAGTACTCATCTCATTTGCATTACTACAGGACTCTCATGATTCTTCTTCCTATGTACATAAACCATGAAGAAATCTTATTATAGATGTATGTTTAATCAGGCCAATATCCTGCTTAAGATCTTCTTCATGGCATGTTTTTGGATATAAATAACATTTAAACTTCATATCATGGTCTATAAAGTTTATGCTCTTTTCCTGCCTAACTAATATTTTTATTCCCCATCTCTTTTCCACTCAAACCCTTAACATTAGCCATAAAAATAGCTAGCATGTATGAAGTCATACTCTTTTCGAAGCACTTGACGTGAGCAGTCTTCATTAATCTGTTGTACAATCTTTTGAGGAAGATACCATTATTATTACCAGATAGTATTGCCAGATGAGGAAAGTGAGGTATTGAGAGGTCAGAGGCTTCTTCAAGTTCTCATAGCAAGCAAGTGACAGAACCAGAGTTCTAGCTTTCATGGAGCCTGCAATTGTTTTTTCAATAGCAACTCCTCTGAGATGGCTTCCTGACGCTTCCAGAAAGATAAGGCACTCCCCCACCAAGTGCTCCAGTAGCACATGGCCCATGCTTCTGTTACAGCCCTTACCCTCTATTGTTTGTGTATTTATCTCTCTGATCAGGTTGTAAGGACAGATGAGATTTGTGTCATTCAATTTGATAGCCCAGAGCATAAAATAGTGCATGGAACATAGTACTCTACAAACTTCTGTTGAACATATGAATAAAAAGAATAAGTAAATGTATAAGTGAAAGAAAAACATCATAATGGCCTAGACGTACATAAGCACAGTAACACACACACATATGCACAGTAACACACAAACCCACACATGTGCACATGGGCACATACCAAACAAAAATTAAAATGTACAGTGGGAAAAGCAGTTCACTGACAATCAGGCAATCTAATTTCTAGATTTAGTATTGGAACTACTGATCTGGATTGATTTTGTAAATTTATCTTCTTTTTTGTGGCTTCTACTTTTGTTTTTGAAGCAGTTTATTTATTAAAAAAAAAAAATCAGGTCCCATGAAGACATTAGGAACTCAGATCTGGCAAGTTATGCCAAGATAGAAATACCCCATGTGCCCTCTCAGCTGCATGGAGCAGATGCTCTTCTTGTTGGACACAGACCCTGAATGATGCTGGGTGTGGAAAAAAATGTAATCTTTTTTTTTTAGAATCAGCTTTTTTAAAAAAGGACAACCTTTTTGTGAGGACATGAGCATAGGTCCATATCTTCACCACAGCAATGAGACAGCAGGGTGCTATCAATTATGCTGCTGTTAAAGGGTTCAGCTGGAACCTGCCTGCCCTCCTGAACTGTCTTTATTCCAGGCTTGGTCTATCACCAGAGCCCTCCCTCCAGATCTTTGATTGTCACTGCCCATCTGCACTCTGAATCATCATGCCTAAATAAAGCTCTACTCAGGAATTCTAATCCTCTAGATCACTCCACAGTAGACTTTCCAAACAGAATATATGCAAGTAGAACTTTTCTAAAGGCCGTTACATATCTAAATGATATGATTTATTTTGCCACCTTGGGATCTGGTCTCCAGGAATGCTTTGAATTCCATTAATAGATGAGTTCCAGAAAGATTCATTATTGCTCCTCATGGGACACATTTTTGCCTTTATTTTAACAAGAAAGGCAGCATTAGAATTACAGTATAATCTTCTCCAAAATAATATATAGGAATGGGAGTTTAGGAAGCTGAAAAATGAAACTCATGCACTTTTGGCCTCAGCTTACTGGTAACTGCTAATGTTTGTGCTACTAACTGAATTGCTGCTGACTTTTAATCAAAGAAGAAAAAGATCAAATATATATAAATTGAACTAAACAAGGGAAATGATCAGGCATGTTTAGAACGCATCTAGGAGATGAGAAAACAGATAACAATCTGCAAGTAGCCACATCAAAACAAAAGGAGGATGGGAAGGATATAGAAGAAGCACAACTTCATGGATAATAACCACAGACCCAAGTACGATAGCAACTGCTTGCTATATTTCACAGGTTCCTAAAATGATTTTTTATGGCACACCTGAAGAATATTTGACAGAAATTTAGGAGATGAAGATAAAAACAGAATAGCTCACTATATAATTCCCTAGCTCAGTGGATCTCCTTTTGGTCAATACCATATTAATTTTTTATTGTCTTCATAAAAAATGATCACCAGTAGTTGAAGAATGAAAAATGGAAGTGGAATTCTCAGCCCCTTGGTTTAGTTTCAAATGTTCTGCCTGTTATCTTCTAGAATTTTTATGGTTTCAGGTCTTACATTTAAGTCCTTGATCCATCTTGAGTTGATTTTTGTATAAGGTGAGAGATGAGGTTCCAGTTTCATTCTGCTACATTGTGGCTTGCCAGTTATCCCAGCACTACTTGTTGAAAAGGGTGTCTGTTCCCTCCGTTATGTTTTTGTTTGCTTTGTTGAAGATTGTTGGCTGTAAGTATTTGGGTTTATTTCTAAGTTCTCTCCAAAAGCAAATGCAACAAAAACAAAGGTAAATATGTGGGACTTAATTAAACTGAAGAGCTTCTGGATAGCAAAAGGAACAGTCAGCAGAGTAAACAGGCAACCCACAGAGTGGGAGAAAACCTTCAAAATCTATACATTTGTCAAAGGACTAATTTCCAGAATCTACAAAAAACTCAAACAAATTTGCAAGAAAAAAACAATCCCATCAGAAAACAGGCAAAGGACATGAATAGACAACTCTCAAAAGAAGATACACTAATGGCCAACAAACATATGAAAAAATGTTCAACATCACTAATGATCAGGGAATTGCAAATGAAAACCACAATGCAGTACCACCTTAGTCCTGCAGGAATGCATAAACCAAAAATCAAGAAATAATAGATGTTCGTGTGTATGCAATGAAAAGGCAACACTTATACACTGCTGGTGGGAATGTAAACTAGTACAACCATTATGGAAAACAGTCTGGAGATTCCTTAAAAAATTAAAAGTAGAACTACCATTTGATCCAGCAATCTAACTAATGGGTATCTACCCAGAGGAAAAGAAGTCATTATACAAAAAAGATAATTGTACACGCATGTTTATAGCAACACAATTTGCAATTGCAGAACCAGCCCAAATGCCCATCAGTCAACGAGTAGATAAACAAATTTTGGTGTGTGTATATGAGTAGTATTCCATTGTGTGTGTCTATATATTTATATCGACAACTAGATACATATATATACACACACACACACACACACCCTTATACATATAGACAACCAGAATATATGTGTGTGTGTGTGTGTGTGTATGTGTGTGTATATATATACGAACACACAATGGAATACTACTCAACCATAAAAAGGAACAAACTAATGGCATTCACAGCAACTTGGATGGAATTGGAGACTATCATTCTAAGTGAAGTACCTAGGGAATGGGAAACCAAACATCATATGTTCTCACTCAAAAGTGGGAGCTAAGTGTTGAGGATGCAAAGGCATACGAATGATACAATGGACTTTGGGCACTCAGTGGACAGGGTGGGATGGGGGTGAGGGGCAAAAGACTACAAACTGAGTTCAGTGTATACTGCTCAGATGATGGGCACACCATAATCTCACAAATCACCATTAAAGAACCTACCTGTGTAACCAAATATCACCGGTTTCCCAAAAATCTATGGAAATAAAAAGTTTTTTAAAATGCTCTCCCTATCTGTTATTCTGTATCTCCTAATGGGACTTCATGACTACTCAGGTGGAATTAGAGAAGGAAGTGCTCATAGAAGCTGCAGTTAAGCATAGACTTGGAAGATCTCCAGCCTGATTCTGTAGTGCATTGATTCAAAAGAACAAAACCAAAGATCTCATGAAGCAGGTAAACCTTTATTATTCTAAAGAATTAGACATGGTGGTCCTTGCTGGAGTGAAAACTCAAGGTCTCATCAAGGGGAAAGCATGTCTAGTGTGTCTTCATAAATGCTATATACTGGTGTATTAATATCCTAATATTTCTTCTGCTTAGTTTTTAGCTGTTGGGAACTGTTTAGATGGCATTAAGCTTTATCCTCTTTCATTACATTAGGATTCTGGTTAACCATTTCCGTGTACCAAGCCACCCTAAAACTTAATAGCTTAAAATAACAATTTATTATATAGTTGGTGCAAAAGTAATTGTTGTTTCTGCCATTACTTGTAATGGTGCATTTGAAACTGCAATGAATTTTGCACCAACCAATAATACCTTCACAGTTCTGAGCGCTGACTGAACTTACCTAGACAGTTTTTGCTCAAAGCTTCTCATGTGGTTGCATTCAGACAATAGCTAGAGCTGGTATCATCAGAAGGATGGATTGGTCTAGATATCCAAGATAGCTCTCTAACAAGGCTAGAAGTTGATGCTGGCTGTCAGCTGGGATCTGAGGCTGTCTACAGGAACACCTATACATGGCTACTACATGAACCTTGGGCTTCTCATCATGGACATTAGATTCACAGTGTCACTTCTGCCACACTATATTGCACAACATAGTCGCTGGCCCTGGATCACCCAGATTCAAAGGGGTAAAGAAATAGACTTGATGGTGGAGCAGCAACATTACACTATAGAAGAGTGTGTATTGCTTTGCTCATCGTTTGAAAATGTAGTCTTCCACAATTATTGGCATACAATCTTTGGGTTGCTAAACTTTTAGATAACATATGCCAAGAACTGGCCAAGTCCTCCATATTTTACACCTCTCTACTCGTCTTTTAGAGCCCTTTCTGATTATATGCTCTGCTCCTTAAATATTCTGGACTCTCATGTTCCCTTAATTCTCATTTTCAGCCTTTCCCCTATCAAAACTCCCCTATTTTGTGCTCCACTTTTTCAGGATCAGTTTTTCTGCTGGGTAAGTATGGGTAATGTGAGATGTTTAGCTTTGATTTTCTGTATTAGCATCTCTGTGCAGGTGTCTGATGATAAAATTAGGTTCCCAGAATATGTGGTACAATATGAATACATAATTTTCATTACTGGCTAATATTTTGGCTATAGAGAGTTATAGAGAACTTGGTTTTATAGTGTGAAAATGTCAAGAAAATGCCCTTAGCCATTCAGTTTTAATGCCTTTATGCCATTCAGGCACAAGAAGCCAGACTATTTTATTTCTCTTGATTTAGGCTGTGACTTTGCTGGCCTTGCATAGCCTTTCAGAAGTGTAGCTGCCCTTTCCAGGCAACTCCTATCCCCAGAGAGGACACACATGTATACAACCAAAGACATTCACTATAGATACATCAGATCTACTTTAATTTCTTTAATGTCTCACAAAAAGCTACCATCATTAGTCTTGGAGAAGGAAGTAGGTAACCATTTCAAAGGCCAAGACAGTTTGTATAATGGTTAAGGACCAGACTTGGAGGCAGAGGTCCTGAGTTTAAATCCAAGACCTATAACTTATTATATGAAAGTTAGGCAGCTCACTGTACTTCAGTTTCCTCAACTGTAAAATGAGGGCAGTGATAGCACCTACCTCGAAAAACTGTTGTGAGAATTGTATATACCTGGCATGCAGCAAGTACAATAAGTATTTGCTATTATTCCTATTTTGTCATTGGCTACTTTTGAAGAATCTCCATACTATTGGAGAAGAGTAATAGACTATGTGATCAGTAAGAGATGAAATGATACACATCCTTTTGTTGTGTTCACTGGTTAATGTGTTGCCCCTCCCAGGGAATATAATGCTGTAAAAACCATCATTGTATCAATATGCTCCTGCTGGGTCCATGGCTCCTTAAGGAGGAGAGCATATGCTAGAATTTCAGGCACCATAGGAGGTCAATGAGGGGACTATTTTTGTTGAAGGAGAAAACTCTTTTAAAGTTGCTGATTACGTCTACCCATTGAGTCAGCTATACTCCTTAAGTATAAAAACAAAATTATTTGTATGTTTCTTTCTATTTTTTATTGTAAAGTTTTATATTATGTTTTCTTTTTAATTTTTAAAAATGCCACAATGTCAAACCATTCCAAAAGGTTATAACTCCCAAAATGTTAAAAATCACTGACTAGAGATAAATTGTAATTCAAAGCCCATGATCCCATAATCAGGGAAAATTCGTAGGCTCCAAACACTAGTAGGATGATGACACTAGGTTCAAAAAGATGTATTATTCTAAGGCATATTCTGACCTGGATAATTACTGAGAAGCTTGGAAGAAAAACAATTACATATCAACATAATTGCTATCCAAAAACAAACAAAAACCATAACTAATACTAAAAAAGAATAGCAAAATATATTTTTAGCACCTACTCCATTAAAAGACCTTATCTCATAGGAGACCTATATTATTTTATTAATTCAATTTTATATTGGAAGAAGTGAAGGCTTGACGAAATAAAGCAACTTGCCCAAGTCCTGCAGGTGGTAGCTTTTTATGCCAAGAGTCAAATTCAGATATCTCTAGCTCTGTGCTCAAACTCTGAAACTGCAACCTCTGTTCACACATTCAGTGCTCACAACACAAGCCTTGACTTTTCATCTTGGCAGGAGAGGAGCTCCATAGTTAATCCTAAAATGCTTTTCTGCCTCATCTTTCTTCATCACCCCAGACCAATCCTCTGTTACAGCTGTGGCAGTCTTCTCACTGACCTTGTTATCTGTTGTGCCTAACTGTGTCCTCTGGACCTTCAGGTTTCACATCCATAATAATCTCCTGTTCTCCACTCTGCTGATTTAAACCTTGATATTCCTCAGAACATTCTTAATGTAATCAGCTTCACACATCTTCCCCTGGGCTCCCAAATTTGGTGCAATTACCTGTCTGCTGGACTTCCTGTGTCATTGCTGGAGTTTTGTTTGACTGACATCATAGGTTCCTTTTGTTTCTGTGCAGCATACAGCTTGCCTCCCTGAATAGGGCAGGGTCTTATGCCTCCTCTTACATCTTTTATCTAACACATGGTAAGCCCTCAGTAAACACTAGGTAATTGACTAATGATCTGTTTTGTGACAAAAATAAAAATGAAAAAGCGTTTGGATGAGTCTGTTGTTTATTATAGAATTTCACAAGAGAGAATAAGTTCTTGAAAATGAAAGTGATTGAGAAGAGTTCATAGAAAAGTCTTCCTCGTTGGAGACCAGGCTGCTCAACATGGTGAAATCCTGTCTCTACTAAAAATAAAAAATTAGCTGGATGTGGTGGCACACGCCTATAGTCCCAGCTACTTGGGAGGCTGAGGCAGGAGAATCACTTGAACCTGGGAAGAGGAGGTTGCAGTGAGCCGAGATCGCACCACCATACTCCAACCTGGGCAACAGGATGAGACTCCATCTCAAAACAAAAACAAACAAACAAAAGTCTTCCTCATAAGAGAAAATTTATCCTTCTCCTTTGCAGAAAATGCCTCTGTAGTACAAAAACTTTAAAAATGCAAATATTTTTAAAGAAAACAAAAACTTTATAAAAGCAAAGTTCAGCATAAATACATGTGACCTACACATGTTGTTGCTGTTATATAGTTAATATATATAATAGTTATATAGTTAATTGAGATTAGGCAAAGAAGTTGAATCAATACTGGGGAGAAAATAAGTACATTGACAGATCTTTTCCAGATAGTCTTCAAGATTCCCATGGTGAGAATAAAAACTATGGCCAAGGAAATCAATAAAGAAAAAAAGTTACCCAAAGTCAGGTCTAATAATTTGAAGAATTTTACATGCTTCAACTAGATTCTCAGAGACATCAAACAACTTGTCCAAGTTCTGCAGGTGGTGGTTTTATACGCCAAGAGTCACACAGATGAGCGTGTTACTCTTCATGCGGTGAGACATGGACTTGCGCTTACTCTGTGACAAAATTTCATTATCTAGAAAACAAAGTGAACTGAACTGAACAATCACAAATGTTAGTTTGAGCTATTTTAAATTATTTGGCTTCAAACAGCGTTAATCCTAAAGAAATAAAGTAGGGAAATTTTGTAACTGGTGACCTCTTATTTTTCTAGAATTCACCTTCCCCACCCCGCCCCACTTCTAACCTTCCCAAGGCAGAAAATAATGTCATGTTGCCCTCTGGTTTATCACCAACAAATTTATACCTTTATATTACAGTTTGCAACCACTTTCTTGGGTATTATTTTATATGGCCTTCACAAGTTCATGTTATACAGAAACAAACCCCTTTTGCAGATGTTCAGTTTCATGGAGGTTAAGAAACGTACCATAAAGTTTGATGTGTTGGGGAAAGTAGTTGTACTTCCAGTGCTTTTTTCTTTTTCTTTTTTTTTTTTTAATTTATTTATTATTATATTTTTAAGTTGCAGGGTACATGTGTACAACCAGGAGGTTTGCTATGCAAGGAGCCAGTGCCATGTTGTGTGCTGCTGCACTCCATCAACCTCCGCCATTTACACTGTGGTATAACTCCCAATGTCCTCCCTCCTGCATGATAGGGCCCCTCAAGCGTGTGTGATGTTCCCCTTCCTGAGTCCAAGTGATCTCATTGTTCAGTTCCCACCTATGAGGAGAGAGTACCACAAGGTGTGTTTGGTTTTCTGTTCTTTGCAGGATAGCTTGTTACAGAATGATGGTTTCCGCTGCATCCATGTCCCTGCCAGAAGCACAATACTGTAACCATCCTTTTTATGGCTGCATAGTATCTCCATGGTACAGCCAACAGACACATGAAAAAATGCTGCTCATCATCACTGGCCATCAGAGAGAAATGCAAATCAAAACCACAATGAGATGTACCATCTCACACCAGTTAGAATGGCTATCATTAAAAAGTCAGGAAACAACAAGTGCTGGATGTGGGAGAAATAGGAACACTTTTGTATTACACTGTTGGTGGGATTCTCCTGTAAACTAGTTCAACTTACATTATGGAAAACAGTATGGCGACTCCTCAGGATCTAGAACTAGATGCACCATATGACCTGTAGCCATCCCATTACTTCAGATATACCTGTGTTGATTATGTAAATTATGCTGCTATAAAGACACATGCACACGATGTTTACATATTGCAGCACTATTCATACAATAGCAAGATTCGAATCAGCCCAAATGTCCACATCACAGTGCCAGTATGCTTTTTTTCTTTTCCCCAACATGCTGCCCCTCAGGCCAAACAAATGCAGGTGATTCTCCAAACTGATCTAATGTTACTGAGCCTATGTCCCACAGCTTTGCTATCTGTTCTTCTTCACTACTGAAATAAGAACTCTACTCAAGTTCCTCATTTAAATGGGATGCCTAGCTCTACTAAAATCTCAGCGTAAAACAATAACATCTGTCCTAATCGATGACTGAAAGAAAGTTCCTCCCATAAATATCAAATAGAATGTCAAAGTCAACCCATTAGGCCTAGGGAGGGTAACAGTGAAAATTTTAAGTTTCAGGGCCTGATTAAGAAGAAAGATAGGTAAGACTGAAAGACATATAGGTTTATATTTTCTTTAAAATCGTCCACATATTGCTTTGTCTTCAATGCACACACAGTGGCAGGAGTTGAGGGTAGGTAGGAGTGGAAATTCAACAGATGTAAAAGGTAAAGGTCCTATCTTTAGGAAGATAGACATATAGAGTGGTAGATATATATATACACACACACACACACACACACATATATACATACACACACACACACACACACACACACGTAGATTTCTTTCATTTTAGGCAAGTTATAAATTGAATGTACAATTTATAATTCAGCATCATGTAGTCAAATTCTAAACTGCAGGGATGAAGTGCTCAGTGAGGAGCTGAAAGAAGGGGTAAGGATCACTAATAGAATGCAGGCTTAGGAAGGGGATTTGAGCCCAGCTCTGAAGGATGTCTAGGCTTTATACACGGGAAAGTGGAGGCGATGCTAGCTCTGGAGCTGACAGTTAAAGTGCACGCAAAATTTTGGTTGAAAACTACACACATGATCTTCACCTAATTTTCTTCCTCTTACTCAAAGATGGAAGAGGGAATCAAGATGTGGAAAAAGGAAGGGAATAATATGACTCTGATATCATGAAGACTTTGTCTTAAAGCAATAAGGAAGACATCTTAGAAAACAAGGAGAGACTGCCTGTCACATGTGTTAAACTACAATTTCCCAAGTAATACTGCTTTTCAATTTCTGTTTTATCTCTTCCCTTGAGTCCCACCACAGTGCCAGGCCCTGGGATGCACTAGTCTTGAAACACTTCAGAACAACACTTTTACTGCACCCCAGGGAGGCAGCTAAATGCTAGCACATCTGTGCATTTTATAGAAACCGAAGCATAGGCAAATTGGGTTTTTTTTGGGAGAGGAGGAGGGATGTCCAACTGTCTGTTACTTCGCAAGACTCTTTGAATTCAATCCACTTCATAGCCCATATGGCTGGTGTATATGGATGGACATAACCATTCAAACATTTTCAGAAATTGGTAGAAGTATCACTAAGGACTTGGAAGAGTCCAATTGCCTTACCTTCAATCACTGACACTCTTCAGTTTTCATTTCTCTTTGCCAGTATTTGGGCATATATATTTTTTTCTTCTCTCTTTTAACACTAATTAATAGACTGTATTTTTCAGAACAGTTTTACAGAAAAATTGAGCAGAAAGTACAATTCCACATGCCCCAACACCTTCCATCATAATTTTTTCCATAGTTAATACCTTGCAACTGTATATTTGATGAACAAACACTGAGAAATTATATAAGTTAAAGTTTTTAGTTTACATTGGGGTCCCTCTTGTGTTATATAGTTCTTTGGGCTTTGACAGATGTATAATGCCAGGTATCAACCCATATAGTGTCATACAAAAGAGTTTCAGTGCCTGAAAATCCCCTGTGCTCCATCTCTTCATCCCTCAATACCCTCATACTTCTTTCTTTCTTCTTCTTCTTCTTCTTTTTTTTTTTTTTTTTTTTTTTTTTGTGAGACAGAGTCTCGCTCTGTCACCTAGGCTGGAGTGCTGTGGCATGAGCTCAGCTCACTGCAACCTCCGCCTCCCAGGTTCAAGTGATTCTTCTGCCTCAGCCTCCTGAGTAGCTGGGACTACAGGTGCCCACTGCCATGTCTGGCTAATTTTTTTGTATTTTTAGTAGAGACGGGGTTTCACCATATTGGCCAGGCTGGTCTCGAACTCCTAACCTTGTGATCTACCCACCTTGGCCTCCCAAAGTGCTGGGATTATAGGCGTGAGCCACTGCACTTTCTTAAAATGTAAAAATCTTTAGAACTATGAAGTGAGAAAGAGCTTATAATCTGCTATAGCCAAATCTTTATAGAAGAGACTGAACGTGAAATATTGTTAAATTTAATGATGGAATAGTTTTGGCATGCTAGTCCTGAATTCTTTCCTCCTGCCCTGCCATTACATGGTGTTTTTCAGGATAGAACATAAAGTAACAGTCAAGTGCTTACAGCTCAAATGAAGATCAACCACCACCCTTAAATTAAGTTTTTCAAATAAATAGGATTATAATGCTATTAGGATGGGAAGACACGTTTGGAGGTGTATTTAATTGGGGGAGGGCATAACTGAAATTCTCTAAGCAGATCTAGAGACATATGGTGGGGATAAAAAGGGACAGTTCAGGGACTGACTGTTTGTGGCCAGCTTTTAGTTCCATCTTCTAAAGGGAAAAGGTAAATTAATCTTTGAAGTTTTCTTCTAAGATTCTCAGACTGGCTTAATCAGGAAAAGCAGGGAAACAAGTTCCATGGCCCAAAGTTTTGCTCAAGAACAAAGTGTTCTTGCTAAAACATCTTTCAGTGTCATGATTAAGAACACGACCTCTGTAGTGAGACTGACATGAATTCAAATTGTGACTCCTGGATCTGTGTGATATCTGTACATCCCAGTTTCTCCAGCCCATGTGTGACCAACAGTACCTGTATTTTAACTGGGAGTTGTAAAGAAGAAGATGAGATGGCAGCTGCCAAGAGGCTCACTCAGCCACTGACCAACATGATATTATTCACAAACAATAATTCATAATGCAGTGTCGTAATAATGAGCTGCTGAATGATATGTTAGTGAAAAGAAGACTAACCTCCCTAAGGAGTTAGAAAAGAAATCAGAAAAAAGCTGGAGTGTGTGTGTGTGTGTGTTTGCATGTACGTATGAATAGATGATGTTTGAACAATTACAAAAGAAAAGGAGGACCCTAGGGATTGACAGACAGGATGGTAAATGATAGATGAAGTTTCCAGAAACGGAAGTAGGAGATCAGTGGGTACAAACCAAGTTTGAGAGTTGGCAGCATGCCGGGAATCCCGGTTAAGGCATCTTTCTTTGACCTTATGAAAGAAAAAATTCTGTTTTAAATTGAAAAACTACACTTTGTTTTATTAACTATTATTATTATCATTATTATTACTACTGTTTAATTTCCAGGTTCTTTATCAAGAAGATACTTTTTGTTTTTGCCACCTTACGAAGGTAAATCAAAATAAATACCTGCCTCCAACCAATGAAATGCTAATTCATGTACTTAGCAGAGAAATCACTTTAATGTTGGCCTAAACTCTTTGCCCTAGCATCCCCGGACCCCCTCACTGGAGAACACGAGTTAATAAGCTACGCAAAACCCTGCAACATTGTATTCTCAGTGTGCGCTTATGAGACAACTACCCAAGTAAAAGGTTAAAACAAGAAAATATTTAGCAGGAACTTTAATTCTCTCTGAGGGATTAAAAATTGGCTTCCTGCATTTCTGTGTTAAGGCTCAACTGTTCTGTAGAGCCACACACCTGGGGACCCTGAGACCTGACAACAAGGGTAAGTAAAGCCCTTTGGTGGTGAAAAGGACGAACAAGCAAGATTCTACTAGTTTTCAAGAACTGTTATGAAATCCAAAGAAGTAGTTCTTGGAATTTCAGGCTGATGGCCCTTCTGTTCTCTACTGAAAGATTTCCCATTGCAGCTAGGCAGTCCACTTTCTTCCTGTATGTTTTGGTACCAAGTAATGGTCTCTTATTTGTGCACACTATTGGCCATAAATAGCAGATGGTTTGTACACACCATTTCAATTTCATTATAATGCTTTTCAAATTTTCATTCTTTGAAATGTTTAAGTTTTCATTCTTAAGTGAGCCATCAAAGCCTTACAGTACAGAAAAGTGAGGGGAAAAGACTTGGTGGTTTTAATTTTAGACAGCCGTTGTCAGATTGGAGAGAAAACATTTGAGGAGGTAGGTGAGAGAGACAGGGAAAGACAGCCAGGGAATGTGTTGGGCCACTTAAACCAGACCAACCACAAATACATTCACCATGGAGAAGTAAATCTGACCCTCAATTCCATCCATCTACATGACAACTGTTCTCCTTCAAATGGTGGTTCGTGTTCATAAAAAATTTCAGAAAGGGAGATGAATGTGTCTTACTTCAGTGTTTATGAGAGTGTTCTGGAAGGAATTTTTTCTCCAATATATAAAAATTCAGCATGCCTAGCAGAGAGGATTTGGTAAGGGACAGAGAGAAGCATTTTTTGTCATTATGTTAATGTACCATCCCAACTTCACTATTGATGCCAACAGCCCTCGGGGTGCGAGGCTTTCTCTCACTCTCAGGTCAATTCCTCTGCGTGTGTTGCACAGAGAGCCCCCTTCAACAGGGAGCCTTGACTCGTGAACATAGACATACCTACTGGGCCATTCCCACACACATAAATGATAATCTCAGGACTGTTTCCTATTTTTTTATATTTCAAATCCAGGCTGTGGGTTTTTCAGTTGGAGCTCTTTGATTTCATTCAGGGACAGCCGTGTAAGGGAAGCTGGAAAACTATTCCACCAGGCTTCAAGCATATGCCTGGATTTGTTTACCATAAACAAAATCTTCTCAGCGACTGTTACTGTCACCATAGCAACAAGATTGAGGTTACATCTATCAACAAAGCACCACATAAGGCGAAGGCGAGCAGTTAATAAAGAAGAGCAATGATAATTACACAGCAGTCGGTCGCCAGCTCAAATACAGAGGCCTTTTTTTCCCCCCTAAATTCTAGTTCCATTTTCGATGTAGAAATGGAAAGTATAACTCAAAAGGCATTTGGATGCCCATTTCTGGAGTTGTCTGGGAGATGGAAAAATAAACAGCTGGAACTTCTCCACAGATCTTAGCTCTATGGCATAACCCTGTTAGTAGGTTTACTTACCTTGGTCTGGTAAAACTGCCTCATTAATGATTAAGAAAAAGAAATCAGAAATGTCTGTGGAAAAATCAATTTCTGATTTAAAATACAAATATTGAAACAAAATTCCAGAGATCAAGAATGGGCTTACAGAGGAAAGTGAAATTAAATGGACACAATTTCCTGTGCTCTTCATTGAGACGAGTAGGTTTAGGTGAATTGAATTTGTAGTTCCTAAGTTTTATTTAATATTGATCAAGCATCTTATACTCTATTTAGGTCATAGTTTCATACTTTAATTTCAAATGAACAGAACCATATCAAAGAGATACAGGGAAGATACAAAAATGTAAAACTGATTCATTCACTAAACTTTAATTGGATATTGAGATGAGTATAATGAATCAGGCATTATACTAATCCTAAAAGATGCTAAGGAAAAAACCCATAGACTTCCCATTCTCAGAGATGTTGATAATTTTCACTATTTTGTAAATCTACATAAGTTGGGCAAGATAATACATATAAAACAAAGTTCTGGGAGTGATATTGACAAAATACAGAAAAGGCAGTGCTATATTTTACGAGGTGATTTTTACCTAATTAGAAGTGAACTGTATTATGTCTGGCCTAGAAAATTCAGAATATCTACAGGTGGAGAATGCAATCTCAAAAGTAAAATGGACAAAGTATCCTCATAAATCTCAGCACCAACTTTTATATCTTCATCTTTGCCTTCAGCGTAATTTTCATGGCTAACCACATGACCTTTCCACGTGAACTGAGGCATTAATCTAGACACAGCAAGATGTATTACCAATTGACCTGTATATTAGTTTCGTAGAGCTGCTGTAACAAATTGCCAAAAACTGGGGTAACTTAAAACAACAGAAATGTATACTCTCACAGTTCTAGAAGTTAGACATCAATATCAAGATATACACAGGTTCATGCTCCCTATGAAAGCTCTAATCCCTATGAAAGCTCTAGGGAAGAAGCCTTCCTTTGCCTCTTCCACCTTCTGGTGGTTGCCCTGCAGTCTCATAACTCCAGTCTTCACCTCCATTCTCCCATAGTCTTCTCCATCTCTCTTAACTTCTTGCCTTTCCCTGTCCATCCTCCCTGCCCCTCAACCTCTGGTAACTGCCATTCTACTCTCTACTTCTATGAGCTTGACTTTTTAAGATTCCACGTATAAGTGAGATAATACAGTATGTGTTTCTGTGCCTGACTTATTTCACTTAACATAATGTCCTGCAGGTTCATCCATGTTGTCACAAATGACAAGATGAAATTTTTTATTTTTTTAATGTTGAATAGTATCCCATAGTGTATATATACATCAAATTTTAAAAACCCATTTGTTTGCTGATACATTTGATGATTGTTTTTTTATCTTGGCTATTAGGAATAAGGCATATCGTCATTTGGTATACAGACATATCTTCAACTTACTGATTTAAATTCCCTTTGGTATGTACCCAGAAGTGGAATTGCTGAATATGATAATCTTATTTTTAGTTTTTTGAGGAACTTCATATTGGTTTCCAAAATGGTTGTGCTAATTTACAATACCAACAACAGGATTCCTTTTTCTCCACATCCTTGCCAGCACTTGTTATCTTTTATTCTTTAAATAATAACCTATTTAACAGGTGTGAGGTGAGGTGATATTTCACTATGGTTTTAATTTGCATTTCTTTGATGATTAGAGATGTTTGACCTTTTTATGTATCTATTGGCCTTTTGTATATCTTCTTTTGAGAAATGTCTATTCAAGTCCTTTGCCTATTTTTTAGTAGGGTTATTTGTTTCCTTGTTATTGAGTAGTCTGAGTTTCTCATATATTTTGGAGATTAGCCCCTAATCAAAGTATGATTGACAAATAGTTTCTCACAATCCATGGGCTGTCTCATCACTATATTGTTTCCTTTGCTGTGTAGAAACTTTTTAGTCTGATGTAATGCCATTAATATACTTTTGCTTCTATTGCTTGGGCTTTAGGAGTGCTATCCAAGAAATCACTTTCCAGATCAATGTCATAGAGCTTTTCCCCTATGTTATCTTCTAGCAGTTTCATAGTTTTAGGTCTAGAACATAGATATGTGGATTTATTTCTGGGCTCTCTATCCTATTCCATTGGTCAGTATATCTGTTTTTATGCCATTACCATGCCGCCTTGATTACTATAGTTTTGTAATATATTTTGAAACCTAGTAGTGGGATGCCTCCACCTATGCACAAGATTTCATTGGTTATTTGGGATCTTTTGTGGTTCCATGAAAATTTTAGGATTAAAATTTTCATTTTATTCCACATTCAAGGGGTACATGTGCAGAGTTCTTCCATGGAGGGGTACGTGTGCAGAGTTCATCCATGGGTATATTGCCTGATGCTGAGGTTTGGACTTCTAATGATCCTAACATCCAAGCAGTGAACATAGTATCTGATAGGTAGTTATCTGATAGGTAGTTTTCCAATCTTTCCCCCTTCTCTCTCTCTCCACTGTTAGAATCCTCAGTGTTTATTGCTCCCACCTTTTTGTCTGTGTGTACCCAATGTCTAGCTCCCACTCATAAGTAAAAACATGCAGTTTTTGGTTTGCTGTTTCTGTGTTAATTCACTTAAGATAATGGCCTGCAGCTGTATTCATGTTACTGCAAAGGATATGATGGTGTTCTTTTTTTTAGCTGCATAGTATTCCATGGAGTGTATTTACTACATTTTAAAAAATCCAATCCACTGTTGATAGAAACCTGGGTAGATTCCATGTCTTTGCTATTGTGAATAGTATTACTATAAAAAGTGTGCAATGCTTTCTGAATTTGCATATCATCCTTGCACAGGAGCCATGCTAATCTTTTCTATATTGTTCCAATTTTAGTAGATGTGGTGCCCAAGCAAGCAAAATTTTAGGATTTTTTTCCCTATATCTATGAAGAATGACATTAGAATTTTAAGAAGGATTGCACTGAATCTCTGGATCCCTTTGGGCAGTATGGACATTTAAATATTAATTGAATCCATGAAAACAGGATGTCTTTCCATTTATTAATATATTTGTGTAATCTTTAATTTATTTCCTCAATGTTTATTGTTTCTGGTATAAAGCTCTTTCACTTCCTTGGTCACATTTACTCCCAGTAGCTTATTGGTTTATTTATTTTTGACGCAATTGTAAATGGAATAGTTCCCCTAATTTTTTTCACTAGTTCAATTTTGTGGCTAAATCATCCTTTTAGCTTAATATAATCCATTGATGCTAACACAAAGTAATTGCTTATACTCCAAAATATCTAGGGTATCTTCATAGACCCTCTGCATACTGCTATGCACTCATCTATACTCAAATGTCTGGGAAATCTTGGTCAACCTTATTCCCTAACCCTAATGATCATATTGTAAAAATACATAGGCCAGGGACCTATATAAAACATAAAGGCCAGGGACCCAACTGGACAAAAGATGGTTTTTAGAGTTGCCTCGAGAACCTCTTACCTTATCTATCTTCCAGTGGTGCCTCTTCCCAGCTGCAGTCTTATCTGAACACTCTCGCTTACCAAAGATTAAGCCTTGAATATGCCTTTCAGATACACAATAGCCATACTTTCCAGCTTCCCAGAACACTTCTCCAGACAAGGCCATGAACAGGCAATCATGACAGTCATGAAAGAGATTGAGAATAATTCTGGGTCTGAGATAAGGAGCACTTGGGAAATTTTTAACATTCTGATTCCTAATCTCATATATATATATATATATATATATATATATATATATATATATATATATATATATAGTGTGTGTGTGTGTGTGTGTGTATACAGAGAGAGAGAGAGAGAGAGAGAGAGAGAGAGAGATTTCCAAGGGCAGCAGCTACTCCTAGCTGAAAAGTAACCTTGGTGTATTTTAAGAATGTTAGTAACCTGAGCCATATGAAAGGGAGCATGATATATAACAAGATTCTAGCTTAGATAAATGAATGGTAAAGGCCTACATTACAATTGCTAAGGGCACAGATATGTCTCTCTCTATATATATATGTAGAGAGAGAGAGAGAGGGAGAGAAAGAAACATAAACAGCCATCTTAGTTATTCCTAGGACTGCCTTTGATGTGGGGAACTCATCCCACTCACAGCCTCGGTTCTGTCACTCTCCCATTTCTCCAACTGGCATGACTTTGCTGCATCTCCAGGGTGCTGTACCTACTCTAGCTCTTCTGAAAAAATGTAGGCAGATTTGTTTTCTTCTTCTCCCCCAAATCCTCACATTAATTATCAATTTTGATAAAATATTTCTTTTTCCTTTTCTTTTTGTTTTTAAGCAAAAGCATTTAAAATAAAACTTGCTAAGATGCTATGGAAAAATAAATAATAAAGGAAAACATCAAAGCGAATTGCAGTTTTCTGATTCTGTGATGACAAGTGACATAAATTGTGAGGTATTCAGACTCCTGGTTCATATTTGACTCCTGACGAGTTGGGTCCTGGTACAGCCTATCTAGAAAAATCATTCTGTAGAAATATTTTTTGGTATGTGAGACTATTTCTTTATTCCTTGCCCTAAACAAGCTCTGGGGATTGACCACATGTTACTTAAGTTCTTGCTGCAATGGGCATTTTAGGGGCTTCTCTAATTTTCAGCCTCTGGTGGCAGAGATACTTTAACTGTCTCAACATCTCCCACCCCTTCCAGTTGCAGGTGTGCACCTACTGACATCATCGTATATTACTTTTATCTGGAAATCTCTAGTTCTGTGCCCTTAGAAATTCTAATGTAGGCCTTTACCATTCATTTATCTAAGCTAGAGTCTTGTTATATATCATGCTCCCTTTCATATGGCTCAGGTTACTAACATTCTTAAAATACACCAAGGTTACTTTTCAGCTAGGAGTAGCTGCTACACTTGGATAATTCCTTCAGAATTGTAGGTTAAAAGCATTATTAATATTTTCCCTTTTTGTGGCTTCTCTTGTCCATCATTAAATCTTCTCTGATGAACATATGTATAAATATTCTTTATTCTGATAAAGTTAATTTTATTAGTTTTTCCTCTGTGATTATTTTAGTGCCCTGTATTCTGCCATATTATCTTCTAGAAATTTCATCATTTTTTCTTTTTCATTTAGATTGACAATAAACCTATATTTGATATTTGTGAATGTATGAGTAGGGGTCAGTTTTATTATTTTTTCATAGGAATAGTTGATTATCCAATCATATTCATTAAAAGACTGTTCATTTTACACTTCTCTAGTGTCATGACTGTCACTGTAGCTCCATATTGTCATGGGCCTGTTTCTAGACTCCATTCATTTGGCCTTTTGTCTATTCTTAGCTTAACTCTATGATGATCTAATTTCTGTAGATTTATAAGTATTGATATCTAATATAACATGCATTCACTCAATTTTTCCTTCTTAAAGGCTTCTTCAAATCTTGTTGGCTCTTTCCATTATCACATACATTTTAGAATCAGTTCATTAAGTTATAAGACACACATACACACACATACACACATCTCAGAAGAAAAAGCAAATTTTCACAATTTTGATTGATACTGAATCAAATTCATAGATTGATTCAGATATAATTCACATTTTTCATCCTATTACTATGATTTGTCTCCTATTTATTAAGGTTTTTGTGTCAATACTATTTTTATTGTTTTCTGTTTAGAAGTCTTGCATGTATTCTGTTAAATTTATTTCTAAGCATTTGATTTCTTTATTATAAATGACATTTAAAAGATCATACCTTCTTATTTTTCATTGCTTGAATATAAAAATACAAATTTAAAAAATAATATTGACTTTGTAACTACCAATCTTGCTATACTAATGTGTCAGTTCTGATAACTTATCTGTAGATTCTGGTGGATTTTCTTGTGGATTATATCTTCTGCAAATAATGACTTTGTTTTGAGACAAAGTCTCGCTATGTTGCCCAGGCTGGAGTGCTGTGGCATGATCTTGGCTCACTGCAGCCTTGATCTTTTGGACTCAAGCAATCCTCCCACCTTAGTCCCTCGAGTAGCTAGGACTATAAGTGTGCATCACTATGCCTGGCTACCTTTTTTTTCTTTTTGTTGAAATGAGGTCTCCCTATATTGCCCAGGCAGGTCTCAAACTCCTTGGCTTTTATTTATGTTTTCTCTTCCTGACAAAGTTATTTAATGTTTTATTTTTGTACTAAGATTTCCAGAGCAATATTGAGTGAAAGCATCTGTACTGGGAATTCTTGTCATTCAACATTTTATTATTATACATGATGGTTGTTGTAAATGTTTTTTCTACTTATATTTTATCAGATTAATGTAATTTTCTTCTAAATTTAGGATGCTAGTAGCATTTTTTAAATCATTACTGTGAGATGAAATTATTTTAAAAATACTTTAGGGGTGTTCCAAGATGGCCGAATAGGAACAGCTCCAGTCTGCAGCTCTCAGTGCGATCACCGCAGAAGATGGGTGATTTCTGCATTTCCAACTGAGGTACCTCAGATGAACAATGGTTCATCTCACTGGGACTGATTGGACAGTGGGTGCAGCCCACAGAGGGTGAGCTGAAGCAGGGTGGGGCGTCGCCTCACCCAGGAAGCACAAGGGGTCTGGGGATTTCCCTTTCCTAGCCAAGGGAAGCTGTGACAGACTACCTGGAGAAACGGAACACCCCCGCCAAAATACTGCACTTTTCCCAGGGTCTTAGCAACTGACAGACAAGGTGATTCTCTCCTCTGCCTGGCTTGGCGGGTCGCACCCTCACAGAGCCTTGTTCACTGCTAGCGCAGCAGTCTGAGATTGATCTGCCAGGCTGCAAGGTGGCATACTGGCTGGAGGAGTGGCGTCCACCATTGCTGAGGCTTGAGTAGGCAAACAAAGAGTCCAGGAAGCTTGAACTGGGCAGAGCCCACCACAGCTCAACAAGGCCTACTGCCTCTAGACTCCACCTCTGTGGGCAGGGCATAGCTGAACAAAACGCAGCAGAAAACTTCTGCAGACTTAAACGTCCCTGTCTGACAGCTCTGAAGAGAGAAGTGGTTCTCCCAGCATGGCATTTGAGCTCTGAGAACCGACAGACTGCCTCCTCAAGTGGGTCCCTGACACCCTCGTGTAACCTCACTGGGAGATACCTCCCAGTAGGGGGCAACAGACACCTCATATAGGCATCTGACCCTCTGGAACAAGCTTCCAGAGGAAGGATTAGGCAGCAATATTTGCTGTTCTGCAGCCTCCACTGGTGATACCCAGGCCAACAGACTTGCAGCTGATGGACCTGACTGTTAGAAGGAAAACTAACAAACAGAAAGGGATAGCATCAACGTCAACAAAAAGGTCATCTACACCAAAACCCTATCTGTAGGTCACCACCATCAAAGACCAAAGGTAGATAAAACCACAAAGATGTGGAGAAACGAGAACAGAAAAGCTGAAAAGTCTAAAAATCAGGGCACCTCTTCTCCTCCAAAGGCTTGCAGCTCCTTGCTAGCAATGGAACAAAGCTGGACGGAGAGTGACTTTGACAAATTGACAGAAGTAGGCTTCAGAAGGTCAGTAATAACAAACTTCTCCGAGCTAAAGGAGGATGTTCGAACCCATCACAAGGAAGCTAAAAACCTTGAAAAAAGATTAGACAAATGGCTAACTAGAATAAACAGTGTAGAGAAGACCTTAAATGACCTGATGGAGATGAAAACTACGGCACGAGAACTTCGTGATGCATGCACAAGCATCAGTTGCCGATTCAATCAAGTGGAAGAAAGGTATCAGTGATTGAAGATCAAACTAATGAAATAAAGTGATAAGGGAAGTTTAGAGAAAAAAGAGTACAAAGAAATGAACAAAGCCTCCAAGAAATATGGGAATACATGAAAAGACCAAATGTATGTTTGATTGGTGTACCTGAAAGTGATGAAGAGAATGGAACCAAATTAGAAAACACTCTTCAGGATATTATCCAGGAGAACTTCCCCAACCTAGCAAGGCAGGTGAACATTCAAATTCAGGAAATACAGAGAACACCACAAAGATTCTGCTTGAGAAGGGCAACCCCAAGACACGTAACTGTCATATTCACCAAGGTTGAAATGAAGGAAAAAATGTTAAGGGCAGCCAGAGAGAAACGTCGAGTTACCCACAAAGGGAAGCTCATCAGACTAACAGTGAATCTTTCAGCAGAAACCCTACAAGCCAGAAGAGAGTGGGTGCCAGTATTCAACATTCTTAAAGAAAAGAATTTTCAACCCTGAATTTATGAAGAAACTAAGCTTATGAAGAAACTAAGCTTCATAAGTGAAGGAGAAATAAAATCCTTTACAGACAAGCAAATGCTGAGAGGTTGTGTCACTACCAGGCCTGCCTTACAAGAGTTCCTGAAGGAAACAATAAACATGGAAAGAAACGACCACTAACAGCCACTACAAAAACATGCCAGATTGTAAAGACCATCGATAATATGAAGAAACTACATCAATTAATGGGCAAAATAACTAATGAACAACATAATGATGGGATCAAATTCACACATAACAATATTAACTTTAAATGTAAATGGGCTAAGTGCCCCAATTAAAAGACACAGAATGACAAATTGGATAGAGTCAAGACCCACCAGTGTGCTGTACTCAGGAGACCCATTTCACATGCAAAAACACACAGGCTCAAAATAAAGGGATGGAGGAAAATCTGCAAAGCACATGGAAAGCAAAAACAAACAAACAAACAAACAAACAAAAAAGCAGGGATTCCAATCCTAGTCTCTGATAAAACAGTTTAAGCCAACAAAGATCAAAAGAGACAAAGAAGGCCATTACATAATGGTAAAGGGATCAATTCAACAAGAAGAACTAAGTATCCTAAATATATATGCACCCAATAAAGTAGCACCCAGATTCATAAAGCAAGTCCTTCGGTCCTACAAAGAGAATTAGACTCCCACACAATAATAATGGGAGACTTTAACACCCCACTGTCAATATTAGACAGAGTAACAAGACAGAAGGTTAACAAAGATATCCAGGACCTGAACTCAGCTCTGCAACAAGCAGATCTGATAGACATCTACAGAACTCTCCATCCCAAATCAACAGAATCTACATTCTTCTCAGCACCACATCACACTTGTTCTAAAATTGGAAGTAAAGCACTCCTCAACAAATGTAAAAGAACAGAAATCACAGAAATCACAACAAACTGTCTCTCAGACCACAGTGCAATCAAATTAGAATTCAAGACTAAGCAACTCACTCAAAACAGCACAAGTACATGGAAACTGAACAACTACTCCTGAATGACTACTGGGTAAATAACGAAATGAAGGCAGACATAAAGATGTTCTTTGAAACCAATGAGAGCAAAGACTCAATGTACCAGAATCTCTGGGACACATTTAAAGCAGTGTGTAGAGGGAAATTTATAGCACTAAATGCCCACAAGTGAAAACAGGAAAGATCTAAAATCGACATCCTAACACCACTATTAAAAGAACTAGAGAAGCAAGAGCAAACAAATTCAAAAGCTAGCAGAAGGCAAGAAATAACTAAGATCAGAGCAGAACTGAAAGAGATTGAGACACAAAAAAACCCTTCAAAAAATCGATGAATCCAGGAGCTGGTTTTTTGAAAAGATCAACAGAATTGATAGACCACTAGTAAGACTAACAAAGAAGAAAAGAGAGAAGAATCAAATTGATGCAATAAAAAATGAAAAAGGGGATATCACCACTGATCCCACAGAAATACAAACTACCATCAGAGAACACTGTAAACACCTCTATGCAAATAAGCTAGAAAATCTAGAAGAAATGCATAAATTCCTGTACACAAATAGGCTTCCAAGACTAAACCAGGAAGAAGGTCAATCTCTGAATAGACCAATAACAGGCTCTGAAATTGAGACAATAATTAATAGCCTACCAACCAAAAAAAAAAAAAAAAATCCAAGACCAGACAAATTCACAGCTAAATTCTACTAGAGGTACAAAGAGGAGATGGTACCATTCTTTCTGAAACTATTCCAATCAATAGAAAAAGAGGGAATCCTTTCTAACTCATTTTATGAGGCCAGCATCTCCTGATACCAAAGCCTGGCAGAGATACAACAAAAAAAGAGAATTTTAGGCCAATATCCCTGCTGAACATTGATGCAAAAATCCTCAATAAAATAATGGCAAACCGAATCCAGCAGCACATCAAAAAAAACTTATCCACCACGATCAAGTCGACTTCATCCCTGGGATGCAAGACTGGTTCAACAAATGCAAATCAATAAACATAATCTATCTCATAAACAGAACCAACAACAAAAACCACATAATTATCTCAATAGATGCAGAAAAGCCCTTCGACAAAATTCAACCACCCTTCATGCTAAAAACTCTCAAAAAACTAGGTATTGATGGAATGTATCTCAAAATAATAAGAGCTATTTATGACAAATCCACAGCCAATATCATACTGAATGAGCAAAAAGTGGAAGCATTCCCTTTGAAAACCAGCACAAGACAGAAATGCACTATCTCACAACGCCTATTCAACATAATGTTGGAAGTTCTAGCCAGGGCAATCAGGCAAGAGAAGAAATAAAGGGTATTCAGTCTGGAAATGAAGAAGTCAAATTGTCCCTGTTTGCAGATGACATGATTGTATATTTAGAAAACTCCATTGTCTCAGCCCCAAATCTCCTTAAGCTGAAAAGCAACTTCAGCAAAGTCTCAAGATACAAAATCAATGTGCAAAAATCACAAGCATTCCTATACACTATTAACAGACAAACAGAGAGCCAAATCATGAGTGAACTCCCATTCACAATTGCTACAAAGAGAATAAAATACCTAGGAATCCAACTTATAAGGGATGTGAAGGACCTCTTCAAGGACAACTACAAGTCACTGCTCAATGAAATAAAAGAGGACACAAACAAATGGAATAATATTCCATGCTTATGGATAGGAAGAATCAATATTGTGAAAATGGCCATACTGCCCAAAGTAATTTATAGATTCAATGCCATCCCCATCAAGCTACCAATGACTTTCTTCACAGAATTGGAAAAAAAACTACATTGCCAAGACAATCCTAATCAAAAAGAACAAAGCTGGTGGCATCACACTACCTGACTTCAAACTATACTACAAGGCTACAGCAACCAAAACAGCATGGTACTGTTACCGAACAGATATATAGACCAATGGAACAGAACAGAGGCCTCACAAATAATGCCACACATCTACAACCATCTGATCTTTGACAAACCTGACAAAAATAAGAAATGGGGAAGAATTCCCTATTTAGTAAATGGTGCTGGGAAAACTGGTTAGCCATATGTAGAAAGCTGAATCTGGATCCCTTCCTTACACCTTATACAAAAATTAATTCAAGATGGATTAAAGACTTACATGTTAGACCTAAAACCATAAAAACCCTGGAAGAAAACCTAGGCAATATCATTCAGGACATAGGCATGGGCAAGAACTTCATGACTAAAACACCAAAAGCAGTGGCAACAGAAACCAAAATAGACAAATGAGTTCTAATTAAACTAAAGAGCTTCTGCATGGCAAAAGACACTACCATCAGAGTGAACAGGCAACCTACAGAATGGGAGAAAATTTTTGCAACCTACCCATCTGACAAAGCCCTTATATCCAGAATCTACAAAGAACTCAAACAAATATATGAGAAAAAAACAAACAACCCTATCAAAAAGTGGGCAAAAGATATGAACAGACACTTCTCAAAAGAAGGCATCTATGCAGCCAACAGACACATGAAAAAATGCTCATCATCACTGGTCATCAGAGAAATGCAAATCAAAACCACAATGAGATACCATCTCATGCCAGTTAGAATGGCAATCATTAAAAAGTCAGGAAACAACAGATGCTGGAGAGGATGTGAAGAAATTTTAAAACTTTTACACTGTTGGCAGGAACGTAAATTGGTTCAGCCATTGTAGAAGACAGTGTTGTGATTCCTCAAGGATCTAGAACTAGAATTACCATTTGAGCCAGCAATCCTGTTATGAGTGTATACCCAAATGATCATAAATCATGCTACTATAAAGACACATGCACACGTATATTTATCGCGGCACTATTCACAATAGCAAAGACTTGGAACCAACCCAAATGTCCGTCGATGATATGCTGGATTAAGAAAATGTGGCACAAATACACTATGGAATACTATGCAGCCATAAAAAAGGATGAGTTCATGTCCTTTGCAGGGACATGGATGAAGCTAGAAACCATCATTCTCAGCAAACTATCGCAAGAACAGAAAACCAAACACTGCATTTTCTCACTCATAGATGGGAGTTGAACAATGAGATCACTTGGACATGGGGTAGGGAACATCACACACTGGGGCCTGTCAGGGGGTGGGAAGCTGGGGGAGGGATAGCATTAGGAGAAATACCTCATGTAAATGATGAGTTGATGGGTGCGGCAAACCAATAAGGCACATGTATACCTATGTATCAAACCTGCACGTTGTGCACATGTACCCTAGAACTTAAACTATAATAATAATAATAATAATAATAGTAATAAAAAGGTTAGACTGGGCGCAGTGGCTTACACCTGTAATTCCAGCATTTTGGGAGGCAGAGGTGGGTGGATCACTTGGAGTCTGGAGTTCGAGACCAGCCTGACCAACATGGTGAAACCCTGTCTCTACTAAAAATACAAAAACTAGCCAGGTGTGGTGTGGTGGCAGGTGCCTTTATTCTCAGCTACATGGGAGGCTGAGGCAGGAGAATTGCTTGAGCCAGGGAAGCGAAGGTTGCAGTGAGTTGAGATCATGGCACTTCACTCCAGCCTGGGTGACAGAGGGAGACTCTGTCTCAAAAACAAAGAAAGGTTAAAAAAAAGAAAATAGTATGTTTGAGATGATCAACATGTAAAAATTGAAGCACCTAATAATAATTAAAATGAGAGCTACTGATTGAAAAAAATAAAAATGAAAGAGATACTGTAAGATGATAATAGGATTTTCATCAATTTTTATATTAATACAGTGAATTACATTGATTAATATTTTGAAATAGTCAAATGTACAGACTAATTTTGAATTAGTCATGCTACCTTATTATACACACAAACATATACACTTATTTTTCTGTAGATTTTTATTAATCTTTTCTATATTTGCTAAAATTTCTCTCTTTGCTACTATGCTTATGTTTATATATAAAGGACACTTCATAAAGTAGTTTGAACTTGTTTCTTTTTTAAAGTTTTCTGAAAGTATTTGTGGCATATTAGCATTGTTTCTTTCCTAAATGTTTAATAGAATTCACCAGTGGTACCTATAGAACTATTTTGATTTTCTATTCCTTTTGGGATTTGATTTGAAATTTATATTTTTCTATAAACTTGATTATTTCAAATTTAATCATCAAATATTTCAAATTATTTTGCATAAAGTTTTCCATATTATCATCATATTATCTATTATCTGTTTATAACATTTATGCTGAGGACCACTTTATTATTTCTAACTTTAATTTTTTTGGTCATGGTTATTCTTGTATGAGGGTATGAATTTAAAGTGTCTTTCCAGTTTTAAACTTTGAAGATAATTTATCTAGTATGTATGTATTTTATTTTATTAATGTTTGCCATTATTTTAATCATTTCCTTCTTCACACTATTAGGATTCTTTTTTGTTCTATTTCTAATTTCTTTATGTTCAATTGTTCTTTTAAAAAATACATTGTTTAATTCTACACATTTTTCTCTAAATATGAATTTATTAATGTTTTAATATAATTAACTCAAAAATTATTTTTCCTCCTATTTATTTTTTGATCAATGATTTATTTTTGAAGCTCATTTTTTAATGTTTTTAAACAGTATATTCTGATTAATTTTTGCTACATATTGCCAGCTGAATTGCATTGTGGTTAGAGTACATACTCAATATTATTTTAGCGCTTTGACATTTGCTGAGACTAATGTATGGCACAATGTAAGGTGAAATTATTTCAAATCTTTCTGTGTATTTTTGATCATTGTGCATTTTGATGTTGTTGGTTATATACCAGTTAGGTCAAGTTTTCCAATCATAGTACTTGAATTTTGTATTAATATATGCTTGCTCTTTACTCATTTATTGATATTTACAAAGGTATCAATTCATTTATTAATATTTATTGATGCTATTTATTAATTTGTTGACATTTATATCAGACCATCTTACACTATTCATTATGTCCCTTTTTCTATCTTCTGCATATTTAATCTATTTCTTTTTCATAGTCTTCATAATGCATATTTTCTTTGGTCTTCTCTTTCAGTTTATTAATTCAAGCGTCAGCTATGTCATGTCTGCTATAAACTCAGCCACTAAATTCTAAATTATTTTTACATTTTTTATTTTTAGAGTTTTCAATAGACTTTTTGGAGTGTCCAATTTTGTGCCAATATTTTCACTTTTGTCTCTTATTTACTTGCACATATTATGCATAATTATTTTAAAGTATGAATCTGATAACTTCAATATTTAAAGTCCTTCCCCCCCCCCCTACTTTTTGTTATTTCTTCTGTATGCATCTCTCCCTCAACTACCATGTTTTCTGTCTTTTAGTGGTCACGGTTTATTTTGGATTGTGTACTTGACATTTCATTTGAAAAATTGTTTTAAGATATAATTTGAGGCCTAGAATGCTGTACTCTTACTCAAAATAGTGTATTTCTTTGCGTCTTCCAAGTACTTGAGTGTACTAGCATTCCTGGACCCCTTCAATCCTAATTTCAGAGAGTGAGATTATTCAACATTGAACTAAAATTCCCATGAAGTTCTGTCTAATTCTAGTGCACCCTTACTCCTATGATAAAATAAATCAGATCCAGACTTACAACCTACAGGTTCACCATTGTCGTCTCATTTTGGAGAGACCTGGACTGAGACACCTGCACATCTAGGCCACTGAAAGTATTGAAAGCATATCCTAACCTCTTAGTTTCTTAGCTTTCCTCTTTCACCTAAGGGAAAAGTGTCCATAAATATTAGATTTATTTTCCTGGTTATCTTTCTTCCCCTGAAATCTCATGTATTAATAGTTTGCTGACATATTAACTTGATGATACTCTCAATCATTTTCTTTCTTACATTTTGTGCAATTTTCCTAGCTATCCATTGTGTACGGACTAGTCTTAATTATTGAGTCCAGTATACATGAAACAGCACCTGCACAATTTATTTACCTACTTCTTTACTTTTTTTCTGTCTCCTCCATTAGACTATAAGTCCATGAACATAGAAACTGCCTCAATCCTTTTCATTACTCGAATACTAATATCAAGCTAGCATAATTCTCCTAATATAAAATGGTGTCCAATAAGTATTTTGGAATGAATAAGTCATAAGTATATGACAATAAAAATCGGAAAATCAGGATTGGCCTTATTTCAAATTGCTTTACTTTTAATTTAGCATTTTTGATTTCAACAAATGTATTGACTATTATATGCAAACTTTAGTTGATATAAAATCAGAAATCTTTGGTTTATATTCTTGATTATCTATTTTGAAAAATCATTTAATTTTTCAAGTTGTCAGTTTCTTTTTCCATATTAATACTCATTTCATAGGATTTTACTGAATATCAAAAGAAAATTTGGAAAAGCCCTTCACATGGTCACAGGTCATTCATTTATTTCACTGATGAGTCTATGTTATGTGTAAAATATTGTGAAAGAACTAAGGTAAGTACCAGGATAGACAAGGTTTCTGCCCTCTTGTAGTTTATATGTTACCAATAGAGACAAACAGTAAATAATTAATCACATGAGATATTACTTATTTAGATTTGTTTTGGCAGATATAAAGCAGATAAACACAGTACCATAGGAATAAATAACAAATAAAGCTGACCAAATCTGGGGGGTCTACCAAAATTTTCTCAAAGCAGTGATTGTTGCCTATCGCATATATAGCAAACATTTGTTAGGGGCTCATTATGTCCTAGACACTATACTATTGACCTGCTCTTTTTTGTTGTTTTGTGTTTTTTTTTTTTTTTTTTTTTTTTTCTTTTTTGAGATGAAGTCTCACTCTGTCACCAGGCTAGAGTGCAGTGGTGTGATCTCAGCTCACTGCAACCTCAGCCTCCCTGGTTCAAGCAATTCTCCTGCCTCAGCCTCCCAAGTAGCTGAGACTACAGGCATGCGCCACCATGCCCAGCTAATTTTGGTATTTTTAGCAAATACGGGATTTCACCATTTTGGCCAGGATGATCTCGATCTCTTGACCTTGTGATCCGCCCACTTTGGCTTCCCCAAGTACTGGGATTATAGATGTGAGCCACTGTGCCCAGCCTATTGACCTAGTAATAATTCATTTCAGTTAATCTTCACAATGACCCAATTAACAAATAACATAAGCCAATACGTTTGGTGCTGCTGATACCTGTGCCTATTAATTTTGACATAAGGAAACTAAGGATTGGATAGTTCAATTTGCCCAATTGAGAGTCTGTGGGTATTAAAGCATGTCATTAAGCTCCTGCAGATTGACTCCAAAGCCTGAGTTCGTAAACAGTATACAATATCATTCAGTCTTAGAAGAGGTGAAAGAGAAATACAATAGGCAACAAGATGTATGACATGGAAGAGGACTTATAGTTAAGATGTAGACAGACGGAACAACCTCTATTTCATGGTAGAAAGTAGAATGATGTAAGAATGGACAGGGAGCCATCCCAGTTGAAACACAAACACAGAAGTCTGTGTTAGTGCACACAAGTCAGGAGAAATAGCACTCAAGTCTTTAGGGCTTGAACTCAGACTTTCTCTTATTAATGGCTTTTGAATGATTGTGAACTTCAGCCATGCCATTTTTGCTGCTATGTAGATCATGAGTAATGAGGCCAGCCTGCAAGAGAAAACCTAGATGGTATCAGGGGAGATGGAATATTCCAGTGGGAGAATTTGAAAGTATTTAGGGAGTAAATTCAATGGAACATGGTGATTGAATAAATATGGAGGATGACAGATAAAAACAACAGTTATTTGTTTTTCCTTAAATATTTTCTTTAAACATACATGTGTTTTTTGAGCCAACTTTGATTTTACTTTTATTATTATTATTATTTTGGTCATCTGTTCAAGCTTTTTTAAGTTGATTGTTTTGCTGTTGATTTTTCAGCATTCTCTTCTCCTTCTGTTTCTTCCTAGTATTACTTTGGAACATTACTACCCCTTTTATTTATTAATTTAATGAAACCCCTCCCATGGTCCAGACTCCATCACAACATCCTGCCAGTTTTCTCATTTATTTTTATTTTCTTAATCCTAAAACCCAGATATTCTCATGTCATCCCTCTTTTCCCTACTTCCCACTTCTGGCATCCCTTAAAACTGCAAATGCTCCCAAGACTTTGAAGCTCTAGCCAGCTAATACCTCAAAGAAAAGTTGTCAAAGAGCTTTATTCTTCTGACATTTTAGATCCCATTCACTGACTCTGAATGGCTGCCATTTTCCCCTCCTCTCTAAACCAGAGATTTACTCAAATATTATTTTAACCAGCACCATAAGCCACAGGTTTAGAATAACCACTCCAGTGAATCAGAAGAAAGTGATCAGGCATTCTTATTTATATCACAGTGATCCGGAAATTTACCTTTAAATAAATATTTGCATTTGGGAAGAGAAAGTCTAGAAAGACAAGAGATGAAATGCTATTACCAGGTTTTCCAGTAACATGACAGATTTTTTGGAGGTGATAGTTTGGGAATACTTTCATCAACTTAACCCAGGTGATGATCCACTCAACCTAGAAATGGACAGTGATGAAATGATTGGCCCTCATTTTCTACACTGCTGGGTCATAGATAGGTTAAAATCAAATTCTGAAAGTTAATTTCCTCAACTCAATGAACCTGAGATTCTACAAAGTAGTTTAGAGCAGTCATTCTTTAAACATTTTTTAAAATCTCAATAATCAGACTCAGTTAAATCAGAATCTCTACTGGTGGGACTCAGGTATTTGTATTTTAGAACTTGCTTCTCAAACATTACTTTAGACATAAATCTTGGGATCTTTTTGAAACTGAAGATTCAGATTCAGTACTTTTGGAGTGGGGATTGAGATTTTACACTGAGTACCAAGAGAACCAGAGACTAATTCTTAAACTTGGCTGCACATTGTAATCACTTTGGAAAATGAAAAATAAATACATAAATTTAGAAAAAATATGCCCAGATTCCATCCCTAGAGAATGACAGCAAATTACACTAATTTTGCTCATATTTACCTCTCTGATGTAGCTTGATTGACCAACCCAGAGAAGAGAGAAGAAAACGTCTGATGGTTGCAATAAAATAGGGTTCAATCAGAAAGCATGCTCTCTCTTTTTCAGATATGCAGCCTCTCCTGGTGGTGAAGAGGATTTCCCTAACAACCTCTCAAACATTTCTGGGCTCAGAAACATCGGCTTTACTCAAAACAAAAGCTCTCCCTCCATAGACTTGACAGTCAGCTCTCTGGGAACAGGGAAAAGAAAACAACCCAGCTGAGTGTTCACAGTGTAATTTTCCACAACTAAAATTGAACAAATAAAGGGTTGGGAGACATGTTTTTTCAAGTCAAATCCTGTGCTTCTTCTTTAACCTCCGTATTTCAAATGGAATTTGAATCTTTGGAGGTTAGAGTTCATTCACTTTTTGGCAGAACAGCACTTCCTGTTTCTAAGAAAAAGGCCCCAGAATACTTCTTTAATGTCAAAGGCTGTTACAAAACAGCACTTGATGAATTGGATGCAAGTGAATGAGAAACACATGGATTAAGTTTCCATTAACATCCATATGGGTTTCATAATTAAGAGAAAATGCCTGACCAAAGGAAGTGTTTTGAGTTTTACTTAACTGAAATTTTGTTTTAAAAAAAGTGCTTAAAGCTACTTATTCCGAACATGATAAGTGCCAGAGATTACTCATCCCTAACCAAAACCACCTAAGCTGTATCAGACTCACAAACTGAGACCCAAGCTATAAACTCCGTTCTCTCAAAAAACCAACAACACTCATCAGTTTCGGGAATTGTAGAGGGATGAGCCATCCTCTGATCATTGAACCCTCTTAAAGAATTTATTTACTTTGTTCAATCAGGTAATTCACAGTTTCTGACTTTTTTAATGGATTTTACTTCTCTTCATTAAGCAGATTTTACTAGTTCACTCACCTGAAATCAAAGTAAAAATTGCCTCCACAATTATGTGATTGTAGAACCACCACTGCCTTAGAAGTCAGTTAAACCTCATTCAGACCTCTCCTTGGTAGGGGAGTAAAAGGCAACATTCTGCTTCATTTTTCTCATATTAATAAATGAGAAGATAAGACTAGATTAGCGTTTTACCAACTTAAATACCTTGGATTATTCAAATAGTAAAATTATTTATGTTGTATCCCGATAATAAAAGAGGGAAAAAGAAAAGTGACAGGGAGTAAAATGGACCAACAATTATTGCCAATAAGTTAAAGGTTAGGGAAGTAGCTTTGATAGAGTACTATTTTATCTCATTTCTACATATAACAACGTCTGAGAAACACTGAACTTAATGGTCAAAGAAAAGCAGTCTTGCTGCAATTTTCTATTATACTTTCCACCTATTATTTAGAAAGTTCTACCTCTAGATACAAGTATCTCCAATCAGAGACATTCAAAATTGTCTCCTCATCTATTCACCAAATTGACTTGTTCTATCCCCTTAAAAAAAAAAAAAAACCACTATCAATTGCCCTGCAAATTACCAAACTCAAAGTAGAAACACGAGCTTTTTCTTAAAAGTTTCTTTACTGCTTTCTCCACTCCCCACATCCATTCATTTATCAAATACTAAAATGTGGTCCTCAAATATTTTTTTAATCCTCACTTTTCCCTATGCTTATCCTTTCTTAATTTGCACCTTTGCAAATCGTATGCTGGATTATTTCAAAAAATTTCTAATGAGTTCTTTTTTTCTGTTCCTCTCCTATTTATTCTCATCATTAAACCTGAAATTCTTCTCTTTAATTTTAGCATATAGTTATTAAAATATTCTAAAATATATCTAACTGAAAATAGAAAAGGGTATAGAATATTAGTAAGGTTTTATAGTCTACATTATTAGTCAGCTTTCTTTCTCATTGGCATTAGGGTCAAAACTTCATACATATGTTTTCAGATTTTTTTTCCATACACAAGTGTGCATACACATGTGACTACATGTGTGAGTAGGTATTTCCAATATTTTTGCAGGAATATAATCATAATTGTATACATTGTCAGTCTTTTTATTTTCTTTTTTAAAAATTTTACTTGAAGTTCTGGGATACATGTGCTGAACGAGCAGGTTTGTTATATAGGTATACATGTGCCATGATAGTTTGCTGCACCTATCAACCCATCATCTAGGTTTTAAGCCCCACATGCATTAGGTACTTGTATTAATACTCTCCCTTCCCTTTTCCCCCACCCTACTACAGGCCCTGTTGTGTGATATTCCCCTCCCTGTGTCCATATGTTCTCATTGTTCAACTCCTACTTATGAGTGAGAACATGCGTTGTTTGGTTTTCTGTTCCTGTGTTAGTTCACTGAGGATGATGGTTTCCAGCTTCATCCATATCGCCGCACAGGATAGGAATGCATTCTCTTTTATGGCTGCATAGTATTCCATGGTGCATATGTGCCACTTTTTCTTTATCCAGTCTATCATGTATGGGCATTTGGGTTGGTTCCAAGTCTTTGCTATTGTAAATTGTGCTGCAATAAACATATGTGTACATATGACTTTATGGTAGAATGATTTATAATCCTTTGGGTATATACCCAGTAATGGGATTCCTGGCTCAAATGGTATTTCTGGTTCTAGATCCTTGAGGAATCATCACACTGTCTTCCACAAGGGTTGAATTAATTTATACTCCCACCAACAGTTTAAAAACATTCCTATTTCTCCGCGTTCTCGCCAGCATCTGTTCTTTCCACACTTTTTAGTGATTGCTATTCTAACTGGTGTGAGATGGTATTTCATTGTGGTTTTGAATTACATTTCTCGAATGACCAGTGATGATGACCTTTTTTCCATATGTTTGTTTGCTGCATAAATGTCTTCTTTTGAGAAATGTCTGTTCATATCCTTCACCCACTTTTTGATGGGGCTGTTTGGTTTTTTTCCTGTAAATTTGTTTAAGTAGATTCTGGATACTAGATCTTTCTCAGATGTATAGATTGCAAAAATTTTCTCCCATTCTGTAGGTTTTCTGTTCACTATGATGATAGTTTCTTCTGTGTAAAACAAACCAGATCTTGGAAATTTGCTATATTATTATCTAAATCATTTTTTTCACAGCTTTACAATATTTCATTTTGTGAATATCCAATAGTATTTATTAATGGGCAACATTTCCAATGCTATCTTTCCGCCTAACATATGCAATGTAAATTTTTATGCACAGTGTACCAGGACCACTCTAAAGTATCCCTGCCTTTTCTCTTTCGACATTATACTCTCTCAAGAATCCTTTTCTCTGGTCACTTTGAACTGCTTCCTAATATTTCACTGCTTCCTAAATCTCATAGTTTATAACCTAGACAATCTGTTAATGCCTATCCTGTAAGAATGAATACATGATTATGTGAGTTTTCATGCAAAACAATGTTTTACTTTTAAACAAAATAAGAACCCATAGAATGGCTAGTTAGTATTAATTTTCTAATAGCCACATAACTGTTATTTGCCCAATAAATATTTGTTAAATAATATATGAAATGGATTATTATACTCTGACCTTTCACCTTGAGTGCTTATGTAGTTTAAACAAGAGAATATCTATGAATTTTAGATTACCTACATATATATTAAGCATTTACATATATTTTTTCCTAATGAATTAAAACTAAAGGAATGGTATTTCTGTCATAGTAGTAAAGCTCACTACCTAAAGGTATCATTTTTTTCCTGCTGTTTTTTTTTTCTTACTACAGGTACAGAAAGACTTGTTAAATCTTAAGTCTTCATGCTTTCCGAATCTTTGGTGTAAAAGACAACATTAAAAAGTGTCAGACAAGCCAAAATACTTCTGATTATTCTATTACTGTCTTCATTTAGTGGCATACTGGCATCTTCCTCTTCTTCCAGGAAATATTCTCTCCCTTTAAACTTAAATATGATGGTTGGTACAACTAAAAAGAAAAAAATATATAATGAAAGACTTAGGGTAACCAATATCTTAGTCAAATACGTATAGTGGGTTTAATGATAGTTTCTAAAAAGCCATGTCCACACCCTGTTCCTCAGAAGCTGTAAATGTGGTGTTATTTGGAAAATGAACCTTTGCAGATATAAATAAGGACTTTGAGATGAGGAGATGATTCTGCATTATCCAGATTAGCCCCAAATCCAATGAAAACTAGCCTTATAAAACAAAGGCAAAGGAAGGTTTGACACAGAAGAGGAGGAGACATACAGAGGGTAAGGCCATATGAAGATGAAAACAGATTATAATTGTTATAGGCTGAATTGGGACCCCCACAAATTCATACATGAAATTTCGAATCCCTAGTATCTCAGAATAGAACTGGTCCTGAAGTTTGGGCTTTGAAACGGACAATTGAAGTTAACTGAAGTTATTAAGGCGAGTCCTAATCTAATAGGATCGGAATCCTTATATTAATAAGAAAAGAAAATTAGTACACAGACAAATCCAATGGAAAGACCCTACAAGGAGAGAGAGAAAACAGCCATCTACAAGCCAAAGAGAGAGACCTCAGCATAAAACCAACCCTGCCAATGCACTTCTAGCCCCCAGACTGTGAGGAAATACATTTATGTTTTTAAAGCCACCTATTCTATGGTCCTTTGTGATAGCAGCCCCATCAAACATCTGGAGCCATCAGATACCAGAAGAGGCAAGGAAGGATGTTCCCCCAGGGTCATCAGAAAGAGAGTGACCCTGATGATGCCTTCATTTTGGACCTTTGGTCTGGACTCCAGAAACATGAGAGAATAAATGTTTTTCTTAAGTCATCAAGGTGTGTGTGTGTGTGTGTTGTGTGTGTGTGTGTGTGTGTGTAATTTCTTACTGTAGCCCTAAGAAACTTATATAATAATTTTACTTTTACCAGGAAAATCCAAGCTGCCTTCACATGCCTATGTTTATTATCTTGAGCCATGGTCCATGGAGTATGGTGAATGAAGGCCTCTGTGCTAAGTCAAGGCTAGAGAGGAATACTAGAAGTCTTGCTTAGGGCTCTTCGTCCTCAGCTTTTTACCACCAGCTTCATGATGATTGAAGAAAAATAAAGAATAGCATTAAGTATCAGTGTATTTCCCTTTGGGAACTTTTAATATTGCATTGAAAATGTCCTCAGGAGCAGTTTCTTATTAGGTTTTACATTATGTCCCATTCATTCTTTGCTAATGTTTACATTTTAAGTTTTCCTTTGTAGGAAAGACTTTACTGAATGGGAGAAAATGGATTACATAGGAATGATAGTGTATGTGTGTGTGTGTGTGTATGTGTGTGTAGAAGAGAGTATTGCAAAAAATTAAGATTATCAGGAGAGAAAAGGAGATTACCAAGTGTATATAAATAATGCCATTTTCATAGTTTTTCTGGACCATTTTCTGACAAATCATATAATCCTGTGAGGTGGTCAAAACAACTCCTGTAAAGATTCTTTTCCTATGTTCTAAATACTTATATCATCATACTTATCTTTTGTTTTTCACTACCCACTGTAATTTTCAAAGCAATTTGATTTCCTAAATAGTCTTGAGAAGGAAGGAGAGAAAGAGCCGCAAACCCTATTTACACTCAATAAGACTGAAAAGAGGTGACAGAGTTGTTCATGACGTTGACCTCAGTTTTCTGATTCCCTTTCCATTTCCAAAGACAGTGTTTGAGTTTTTTATATGTTTTGTTTACATTACATGTTTAGCTATACAAAACCCTTTCAGAAATATTGTATTTGGTCCCCTTTTCATTCCCTTCAACACATCATTTTCAGAGCAGTTTTCCCAAAACAGTGGTTTGACACAGTCATCTCTAGGTGTGATGCAGTCTACCTCATGTGGTTCTAGTCCTAGTTCAAATGACACTTTCCCCATTAAGTCTTCCATGGAGATCCCCTCCTCCCTTTAAATAGATTTTGCTCCACTACTTTCATTATTTGCACATTTGTGTCTACATTTTATTTTCTCCAGAGCACAAGATATTTGAGAGCAGGAATCATATCTTACTCATCAAAGTTCTAACAATAGTGTTTTCTCGATTGTTTGAGTAGTAGGAGTTCAGAATATATTTTTAAGTGAATCAATTAATGGATGCATTTATTTTTCATAATATTTTCTTGAATTAGATGAGACAGATATTTATATTTTCAAAAATAAGCCAGAAAAATTATAGGAGTAGCCCAGCGTAATTTAGTGTAATAGTTGGACTGATACCATTGATTGCTCTATTACTTTTTTTCTTTTTTTACAGACTGCTTATATATGAGTCATAGGTAGACCAGATGGATTTCACTGCAAAGAGGTAATAGGAGGTAATAGCTTTACAAGCATTTAAGCTATTGGCATGGTATGTTAGTGGCAGCCTCTGCTTTATGGCATCATGGAACTTCAAAAATGTTAAAGGAAAAGGCAAATTATAAGCAGATATAATAGATATAACAGATGACAAGATAAATGAAGACAGCCTATGAAAGGTGAAAGGGGATATTTCTGGAGATAATAAAGTGTGATTCTGATCTTCATTTTAAGAGCAATTCGTAATTAGAAACTTTTGCTGGATATAGCAATGGCAAGAAGAACTAATATAAACCGATATACTTTATTCAATCCAAAATACTCCTGTTGTTTTATTATTTTGTCAGTGAAGAAATTATAGTACTAGCAATTTCATTCTCAAGTAAATTCATATGATTTCAGCGTACAAAGATGAACCACACTCACTTATAAATTTACAAATGTGCAACACAGGAACATTTAGGATCATAATCTGTAGACTGATGCAATAGTAGATTAGCTCAGAGGAGCTTAGCCTCTCATGCTTCAGGTAAGAAGAATGAAGGCAAGGTAGTGAAGGCATGGGCTATAGAATTAAACTTCATCTACACATCATGGTTTTCTGGACAGTGATTTTACAAGATAAGTCATAAGGCAGAAAGAATTGGGAACAATTTAAAAATCAGACAAAAACACTGGGATGGAAAGGGATTAGAAATAAGAGATTGGCCAGGTGTGCTGGCTCACGCCTGTAATCCCAGCACTATGGGAGGCAGAGGTGTGTGGATCAAGAGGTCAAAAGATTGAGACCATCCTAGCCAACATGGTGAAACCCCATCTCTACTAAAAATACACAAATTAGCTGGGTGTTGTGGCGTGCGCCTGTAGTCCCAGAGGTTGAGGAGTCCCTACTCGAGAGGTTGAGGCAGGAGAATCTCTTGAACCAGGGAGGAAGAGGCTGCAGTGAGCCCAGATCATGCCACTGTACTCTAGCCTGGAGACAGAGCAAGACTCTGGCTAAAAAGAAAAGAAAAGAAAAGAAAAGAAAAAATAAGAGATCAAGCATCAAGCAGGTTTGAGCCCCAGGAGTTCCAGACCAGCCTGGGCAACATGGTTAAAATAGGTCGCTACCAAAAAATAAAAATGAAATTTAAAAAATAAATAAATAAATAAATAAATTATCTGGGTGTGGTTGGTCCTGCCTGTAGTCCCAGCTACTTGGGAGCTGAGGTGGGAGGATTGCTTAAACCTCAGAGACCAACACTGCAGTGATCTATGATCACGCCACTGCACTCCAACCTGTAAGACAGAGCAAGACTCTGTCACTGTCACAGAATTAAAAGGAAGAAGAGATTGGTGAACCACTATTTGCATAGCAGTAGCCTAAGGCAAGAGTAGGTCACAGGTGACTGTTTGTTTGCTATCTAACCTTTCTCCTCTTCAACCAGGTTGTCACTTAACTATTTGGAGCATCAGTTTCTGCTGTAAGTCAAAGATGTTCATCCTATCTGCCTCATTGAGCTTTCAGGGTGTTTGAATTTTCGATGAAAAGGCAAATATGGTTGTAAGCATAAAGAGTAAGTATGTTTTATGCAGATGCCTCTCTCTGCTTTCTCATTTGCAAACCTCCAGAGCAGCCTAGGGAGTCTGCAGACAAGATGTAATGGTGCAAGCTCATTAACAAAGATCTAATAACGAAATCACACACAAAAAATCTAATTAGCAAGGTTACCTCTGGAGCAGTAGTCCAATGGAAATAAACACAGGCTTGCGTTTGTTTTTTGCGTAGAACCATACTTTTTTCATTTCCCTTAAAATTAAAAAAAAGTAATTTTCCTTCCAAATTGTATTCTCACCTACATCATTGTTATTGGTGTTGCCTACACTCTGGGTTTCTTCTAGTGCTTGCAGGAAGTGACCAGAGTCATTTTCATTGATAAGAAGTCTTTGATTTCAAAGCCACTCCCACTGAAGTGTCCTCCTGGAATCCTTGTGCTGGGGCCCAACACAGGGGCCATCTCCCTGGCTGGCCTGGCAGTTGTTTCATGACACACATTAGTAGATCCCAAAGGCTGAGGAAGGCAGGCAGGCAGGGTGTGAGAACCCCAAGCACTTGATCCCAACTAAAACCCTAGGAGAGATTGTGGGGGTTGCAGAAGGTAATTACATAATTGGAATTTAGCCAACACACCAGAGTGAAATGACACAACAAAGTTTGCATCCCTCTGTTCGCAAGGGCGAAAGGCGTTTACACATCACTTACAATATACATGAGAAGCTTCCAGAGGCAGTTGCGACTGGCCAACAGGAGCCCACATTAAGAGAGACTCAGCTTTGCTTACTTATAAAATTAGAGCTGCAACAAATGGAGGTTTTCTATTCTAACCCCTCATTTAACAAGTGAGAAAATCAGACCCTAGAGGATAAAGTTACTTATCCAAGGTCACTCAACTCAGATACAGAAGCTTTGGAGTTAGATTTCAGGAATTTTAATTCTAAATCCTATTTTGTTGCCACTGTTTTTACCCTGACTGTAATGCATTAGAAATTCAGATAGGCTGCCTGGCTTTAATGTGCACTTTTATCACCTTTACCTTAAAATGTCTTTTTCTGTATTTCTGAAATGGGGATAATAATGCCTATCTCACTAGATGTTTGATTAAACAATTACACTTCTAAGAGAAAATACAAAGAAAATCAGGACAATTTTGAGGTAAGCGAAGATTTCTCAGGCCACATAAAGAACAAACCATAAAGGAAAAACAATAAATTGTACTTCATCAAAATTAAAATGCTTTGTTCTTAAAAAGACACTTTTAAGAAAATGAAAAAGCAAGTCACAGTCCAGGAGAAAATATTTGCAATGCATATATCTGACAAAGGACTTGCATTCATAATTTACAAATAACTCTTACAACTCAATTATAAGAAAACAAAGATCCTTTTAAAAATAAATGAACACAGGACTTTGTTAACAGATACTTCAGAAAAGAAAATGTGCTTCTGTCCAATAAGCACATGAAAAGATGCTTAACATGATTAGTGGTGAGCAAATGAAAATTATAAACACAGTAAGATACTTATTTTATATCAATAAGGATACATGAAATTAAAAATACCCAATGTTAGCAAGCATATAGCATTACTCTCATATATTTCAGGTGGGAGTGAAATATATAAAAACAAAGCCCCCCCTCCCCCCCCGCAAAACAGACACACACACACACACACACAGAAAAATCAACAAAGCAAAACAAAAATTTTGGAAAACATGTGTTAGATTCTTAAAAAGTTGAATATGTATCTATTGTATATCCAGAACATTGACTCCTAAGTATTAGCCTGAAATGAAACAAACCCACCATCTTATACTTAAGTGTTTATTGCAGTTTTACTCATAATAGCCCTAACTAGAAGCAAGTCAAGTGTCATTTGTTGTGTGGTGTATTCTGCATGGCACAGTCTACTCAGCAATAAGAGTAAAGAAACTGTTGTCCTACATAATAATGGATGAACTTAAACATTGGGTTGAGTGACAGAAGAGAGGCACAAAAATGATTACATTTGCATGAAGTTCTAAGCTGGGTGAAATGAATGTTTGGAAATAGGTCAAATCAGGGGTTGCCTGGGATACACTGGGGTAACTGGGATGACTATAAATGAGCATGAAGCATCTTCTTAGGGTGACAGAATTAATTTATATATTTGTTAGGGTTGTGGTTACACACTTGTCATCCTTGGTATTGTCATGGTATATTTATTTGTCAAAACTCATGGAAATACACACTTAAGATGGCTGCATTTTGTTGCATGCAAATTAAGGCTCAATAATTTTAAGTCAATGTAATGGTAGTAGTGTAGAAGCTCACAGGCGACTTCAGGGACACAAGATCTGTTTTAGCTTTGAAGTTAGATGGTCAGTTCACAAGTGCTTGGTTTATTAACCTACTTCGTAAAACATATGGAGCACACATAATTTGCCGTGTATCAAATATTACATAATACAATTTTTAAAGGAGCCAAACAAATGTGATGAGTTACCATAGGTAAAGTGTTGATCAAAATGTCCAGCTTTTACGAAGTGATTACTGTGTCCTAAGCTTTAGTTCATTTACTCTTCGTACAAATTTATGGGGTAGTTTTCATGATCTAATTTTAAATATGAAGGCACTGATGATCAAAAAAGTTAAACTAACTCATCAACATTGCACAGTTAGTACAGAAAGGAGCCAGATGTAACATGTTCTTGCTCTTACTCCCACGTTCCACCTGCCTCTAGCACATTGCTCAACATATGTTAGTTCAGCCCTCTCTGTCATTCACGGCTGATATGGGAACATCAGATTTGGATGTCCCCTCCAAATCTCATGTTGATATGTAATCCCCAGTGTTGGAGATGGGGCTTGATAGGAGGTGTTTGTGTCATGGGGAAGATCCCTCATGTCTTGGTGCTGTCCTCATGATAGTGAGTGAGTTCTTAGATCTGGTGGTTTTAAAGTGTGGCACCTCCCTCCTCTCTCACTTGCTTCTTCTTTTGGCCATGTGAAGTGCCTGATCCTGCTTTGCCTTCTGCCATGAGTTAAAGCTTCCTGAGGCCTCCTCAGAAGCAAATAACAGCCCTATGCTTCCTGTACAGCTTCTAAACATCTTTTCTTATAACCTACTACCCAGTCTAGGTATGACTTTATAACATGCAAGGATGGCCAAATATACCTGCTTTCTCAGGCGCAGGAGTATACAGCACTTCTTCCCTTACTCTTTGTGCAGGGCCCATTCTAATGTGATTCTGCTCATTTACATCCATGTATTCCCTCTAACCCTGCCACCCCTTGTACTGGTCACTTCCCTGTCATGCCCAGACTATTCCCATTGCTAATCACTCTATTTTCAACTTTTCCTTCCTCAAATTTCTTCTGATTCTACAAATTAGAAACATTTTCTTCATGTGAGTAGCAAGCTGATCATAAATATAAATTGACTTTCAAATTCCTGAAATATAAAACACTCTTCTTGTCAAGCTTTAAAGGACCTGGCAGTTAGTTGAGCTCAAGCTAATATTGTCGTATAGGATTTGCACAACACACTCCAATTCAAATGTCTGCAAGGATACTCCGAACAGATCTTGTGCTCTTTCTCCTGTGTTGCCTTTCTGGGGAACACTGGCTTTCCCTTCTTTTCTCTGAATCCAAACATCTTTCAATGTTCAATTTAAGCACCTTCTCAGTGAAACTTCTCTGACCACCTCCAAGTAAACTTAAGCCACTTTATCCTTTTTAGTTGTGTGTGTGTTTTACTACATAGAAAACACTTTCATTCATTCATCTTTTACACCATGTTTGTTGAGTTTCCACTAGGGGCCATTCTCAATATGTGGTACATTCATATAACAGTGAATGAGGAACAAAATCCTTGCTATCAAGAAGGTTGGTTATATTCTTGCATTCTTGTTGCTCTTATTCCTCAAAATCACTTTAAAGCTTCTTGAAGTCTGGGATCTTGTTTTATACCTGCAGCACATAGCAGGTATAATTCACTTTTCCATAGCATATAGTTGAAGAAGAAGGCAATCTAAAACTAGTTATCATACCATTATCTAATAGTCAAGTTTTGTGTCTCTCTTTCTGGTCTGCTATAGATGAAGAGAAGAACTTCTTGAAAGCTATATGTAAAACTTTAAATAATGGTTTTTCCTGGATGTTGGCGTCATAAGTAACTTAATCTACAGTCTACATTTATTACCCATGTAATTTAAAAGAATGCAATAACAAAGAAGAATATTATGATAGTTGGAATTCTTATATTGTGCTTTTGAGTTCTCCTTAACTTAGAAAATATCTCCTTCTCTAAAGAAAAATGTAATCTACCAAATAGCACAGGACTTGTCACTGGCTCTGTTATTCAGTTTTCCTTATTGTGATTTCATGAGGCTAAGATAATACCTTACTTATCCTACCCTTTGAAGCTACAGTTAGTGATTAATAATATACCATGACTGAATATAATATGAAATGACATTGGGCAGGGAACATGGCAATAAAGGATATATGATAAATCTTATTGTCATTCATGAGCAAAGTCATTTTGATATAATGTCATATGATGTATAAAATGATACATATTGATCATCTTTTAAAAAATTGTTTCTATATGCCCCAGTTGTCATTTTTTTTTGATGGAGGATAAAATAGTCCTCAGGCTTTATTCTACATGTAATGTGACAAATAGCTGGTGACAAAGAATCATTATTATCTTGATCAATAATGAAGTCTATGGTGAAGTAATATTGCTGCAGAAATGATAATGTTCTGTTATAATGACATGATATTCTATTCATTGAAAGTATAAAATAAATTATGGTATCATTACTATTCATCGTAGGCAATATTAATTAATAATTTATTATTATTAAATACAATTACATGGAGAAAACTCATGGAGAGTTTTCTGATGGCCCTGGGGCATTCTGATCCATTGGTAGCATCAGGGCCCTAGCCATATCAGCCCCCTGGCCTGGTGGTGGTTTGCTCTACTGACAGTTGTAGCATGGGTAGCAACAGCAGCAACAGAGTCCCTGGCCTTTCCAGCTCCCATTTCATAGAACACCTTCATTTGGTCCCATCTTGCCACAGTAGTGTCAGCATCAAAGCCCCAGGCCTTCCAAAACACTGGACCACAAACAGGGCACTGTCAGGTGGTCCCATCTACCTGTAGCAATAACAAGAGCCAAGATGATAAAGATCATGTGTTGTGTTAAATATTTACCCATATTTTTTACTGATTCTGTTATTCTTCTTTCTTTCCTCCTGATGATTCAAGGTTGCTTCTTTTATCATTTCCTTTTTATTTAGAGCAATTTCTCTAGTCATTTATTTTATGATAGGCCGACTGATGACAAATTCTCTTTTCTTTCACTAAAAATGTCTTGATTTCTGCTTTATTCAAAAAGAATACTTTCACTGGATTTGGAGTTCAGGGTTTGCTTTTTTTTTTTTTTTTTTTTCCATTTTAGCATTGAGAAATGTGCCACTTCTTCCCAGGGTCTGTGGCTTCTGATGAAAAATCTACTATCATTTAAATTGTTTTTCTCCTATAAGTAAGGTGTCGTTATTCTCTCTCTGCTTTCCAGATTTTCCTTTGTCTTTAGTTTTAAAGTTTGTCTATGATGTGTCTTGTCATGGGTTTGAGTTTATCTTGTTTGAAGTCACTCAGCCTCTTGCATCTGTAGGCTTATATATTTTTGCCAAATTTAACAACTTTTCTATTGTTATTTCCTTAAGTAATTTTTGTAGTCCTGCTCTTTTTCCTCTCTCCTGAGACTCTGATAACATGAGTGGTTGATATTTTGAGTCATATAAGCAAATTTCTGTTCCTTTTATATTTTCTGAGTCTATTTACTCTCTTTTGCTCACATTGAGTATTTTCTATCACTTTGCCTTCAAATTCATCGATTCTTTTCTCTGTCATAGCTATTCTACTATGGAGTTTACATATCGAGTATTTTTAAGTTCTAAAATTACTATTTTGTTTTTCTTCATATCTTTTATTTTTTGGTGAAACTTTCTGCTTTTCATTATTTGTCTCAAGTATGACAAAAGGATTGGAAGTATTGTGTCAATACTGCCAGGAGGAAGATAAGGAGGAGGAGCCTCCTAGTTGGTGATAGATAGGAGTCCCCACTCAGCCTCCACTGACATCTCTCTGGCTTGGAGGAGCAGTGGTGTCTTGTTTTTTCCCTCTGTGTGATTTCCAGATAGTAGACAGGTATCGTGGTGGGGGGCGCATCACCACCTTAGAGGGATGGAAATTCTGCCTCTCTGCTTCCCTACTGGCCCTGAGACCATTCCAGTACAGTGGAAGGTTGAGCTACCTTTTTACAGCCTGGAGAGTGTGGAATTCTGGGTTTCTCACTAGGCTTTTGCTGGAGTGCATGAGCAGGGGCCAGAGTTTTCTATGATACTTGACTGAAATAGAGTGATTATCGTATGTCTATCAGATTGGTGCAAAAGTTATTGAGGTTTCTGCTATTACTTTTACTGGCAAAACCCGGAATTACTTTTGCACCAATGTAATAGCAGGTAATAACATTTTCTCTGCACTTTTTCTGGTCTCTGGGCTGAGTGTGCAGGCTCTTGTCAAGGCTTTTTGTTTTGGTTTGGTTTTGGTCAACATTTCTTAGTGTTTCTGAGCTGCTGCCTTGTTCAGCTCCTATTTTGAGAGATATGAAGCCAAAAAAGAATAATAAATAAACCCCAGGAATTCACCATTGTATTGATCCTTGGGTCCTGAGGTCCCTACCTGGTGTTTTTTTCTTCTCTACCATTTAGTCTTCTTATATTTGTTTTATATATAATGTCCAAGTGCAATTAAGATATTTAGTTGTACTTAGTGAGAAATAGGGAAAAGTACATCCACTCCATCTTCCCTGAAAGCTGTTCACCCACATATAGTTTTAAATGCACCATCCATTCAGTGATCTGCAAGAATTTAAATAAAACAAAATTTCTGTAAAAATATTTTAAACAACCATCTACTTAAAAATACATTACCATTTTATTAGATTAAAACCCACAAAATTGTTAATATTCAAGTTTTTAACATATAAATATGATGTTTAAAAATGCAATTTGTTAGGATGTCACTGGTAATGTCATAGCAACTCAAATCAGAGGAAAAAGGAGTAGGGAAGATAATTGCAAATGACTTCAATGATAGAGCATAGTAATCTTGCTAGCAACTCACACATTAAGACATCCTTGGCTATTTTTGTGTTTTAATGAATTACAACTACTTAAGAGGTTTGTGTTGCAAATGTCAGATATAGCTGTCAAGAATAGTTATGCAGAGTGTGTTTTGCACACATCTAGGGAGCATTCTTACAATGTAGACATCACAGCATTTTTTATTATTAATTTTTTTTGGTAAATAACAGTAATATACCCTGCCCTAATAAAGTTATTATAATAGGTTTCCAAAACATGAAAATAAAGTGTCTTGAAAAGGAAGCACATTTTTCTTACACATATATAGAGATTTTCTTAAATAACCTAGGCTCTTGAGGCACCAAGATAACTAAACACTAAAGATATTTTAATTTGGTACAAGGGAAGCTTTAGGTAATGTTTAAAAGCAGCAACTATATAACAGCAGGGGGAAGGGCACTCATTCTGTTTTCTCCTCTACATAGACTGTGTCTCTAAGCCAGGGGATAGCCCAGGAGCCAGGGATAAACCAGAGTGCAACCTTCTCCCTCATGGAAGGGGTTACAATCTTCTCACAAGGAGAAGCATTATTTGTTTCTAATAATCCATATCCATCAGGCTCATCATACAAGTTAATACTTTCCAGATTTTGGAAATAAATTTTCTGTCTTTAGGGAATACTTTTACTCATTTTCGAGTTTCTAACCTTTCTATATTTTCACAGATATTTTAAATAAAACTGTACAAGGCTGCATCAGTGGCCAGTTGCCATTTTAAACAAATAGTTGCATACTCACACATTTTGTTTTCAAAATAAATACATAAATTATCTAGCCAATATTTCAAAGGTCAATCAGTACTTTCTGAATTTTTGGTTGAACAAAGCTCACTTAAGAAAACTGCCAGGGTCAAGAGCTAAATGTTATTGGAGTCAGGGAGGAGGTTAGTGGATGGATTCTGGACACATTCACACTTTAGATTGGCACTCTTCCTAGAGTAGGACAAATTGTTCCTAACTCTTGCCTGGTGGTTGCTGTTAGCAATACAAAGCCATTAAATTCAATAGTGACCTCAGCATCAAACCTCACCCAAATAGCTTCCAGTTTCACAGCTTGAATCTCCAATTGCGTTGATTCATCTCCATTCCCTGTCTAGATAGTCTTCATGATGAGAGCTTTTTCCCCATGGGCTGTACTTGATTTTGACAGTCCCACTCTTGGTAATCACAGTGCTTTGAACTCATTCCCAGACATGAATTTCCACTGACTATTGTCAGTTAAACTGTTCATTTCCAGCTGTTAAAGTTCAGAATCATTGGACACAATTAAGAACTCGAGAAAAATATCTTCTTCCATCATATAAATGGTGATGATGTAATTGGAAAAAATCACTCATTGATTATATACAGCTCTCCAGTTTCATTTTTAAAACTCTGTCTCTCCAACTACTTTATAAAAACTAAAAGAGGCACAGTCTGTGTTTTTCTTCTATATTACTCTTTGAAACTATGCATGAGGTTGAGCGTGGTGTTAACAATTAATTAATGTTTCTTGGATTGACTTAATGAGCCTTAAGATGTCAGTTATTTCCCTGAGATTATTTAAAAAGGAAATTATGGTCACCCACATGTGGATTATTTTTATTGTGTGCCTACTATGAGAAAAATTGTGCAAGGCACAAGCATGCTAACAAAGAGTAAGAAAGAGAAACTTATCCTCAAGCATCTTACAGACTGGTAGAAGATCATAGGTGCAAAAAATAAAGGGAGACATCACGAGAGAGATAAACCCAGAGCTACAATAATTATTTTTTTTTTTCAACTGCATGTTCTTGGTAAGATTCCTGGAGGAGATGACCTTTGAACTGAAGTTTGTGAAAGCTAGGTAGAAATTGGATATGCAAAAATGAAAGAGAAGCATTTTAAGAAAGAATATTGACTTAATAATTTATTTACGTCATGCACTTGTTCAATGTATACATTATCATTTGTTTGTTACCTTCATCAGATAACATCTGACATGGCAGAAATAGTGTGGGGCAGAGTTCAGACATCATAGCAGTATGCCCTAGGGGCCTAGATTAGCTGTTGACACCAGTGAGAGATACACAATGATCACAGGGAATTCTAAAATTGTTATTTTTAAAACATAATTTGAGAGGTATTCGTTTATTTTTCTCACTCAAGAAATGACTCCTGAGGTCATACTATGTGCAAAGTATATTGATTTCTACCCTGTGTAAACAGGAAATCATAAAGTAATATGCTTTACCATATATTTATTGAAAAAGATATTTTGTGGCAAGCAAAACAACTTCAATGGTATGTGTTAAGTATTATAATGGAGCTATAATCATTAAATTTGTTATGCCATACAGATGTTGGAGAAATTAATTTTGCATGTGAAAGTCAGGGGAAGCTAGAAACAAGAAAATACATTCGAGTTAGATAGACCTTTAAAAATGAGGAATCATTTACTTTACCTTGTGGGCCACATATACAGATTAGGGCATTCTGTAGCAAAGCAGGAACAAGGCAGGGAGTTATGAACATCAGATTACCAACATGATTTGACCAGACCTTTGTATGGCCAAAGATGAGTTCAGAAAGTCTGATGGGACTCAAGATCTATGAGGCATGTAGAAACACAGATGTAGGGGTATAGGCAAAATCAAGTTTGGAGATGCACGTCTTAGAACCAGAAATATAACACAGATGTAGGGGTATAGGCAAAATCAAGTTTGGAGATACCGGCCTTAGAACCAGAAATATAAAGATAATAATTAGCATCATTAACATAGATAAAATTATCCATGAAAAGCTGTTGCCCAGTCTGAAGAACTGGCATGCTTAGACACTAACACCAACTCTGTTGCTTATTAGCTCCGTGGTCAAGTTACCTACCTTTCCAAATTTTAGATTTTATTTTTATAAACAAGTGCAAGAGAACTACTTACTTCTACTAGTTTACTATGCTGGCTTCCTGTGATATAATTCTTTCAAAAACTATAGAACAGGCACTGACATAGAGAAGAACTCAAAGATCTCAGTTACTATTAATGTCATTGAAGATGGCTAAAGATAGGATACTAGAAAACACTAACACTAATGTAATAACCAGTAAAGGAGCAAAAGAGAGAAAGTGATTAGAGGTAGAAAAAGCCAATGGATGAGTTATTTCATAAAACCTCATGGGAAAAAAGTTACAAAATGTATAAGGACAGAAAAAGTCAAACTCTCAATCAAAATTCTCACAGGCCCAGAAAGACGGGACCTGGAAATAAAATCATGAGATTTGACTGGAAGCAGGCCTTTGGTGAGCTTTTGTTACAGTAGTTTCAGCTGGACTATGGGGATAAAAATTTGATGTATATAGACTTGAAGGTAAGTAAGAGGATGGAGTGGAAATTATGATGCACTGTTTGTTACCGAAAGGAAATAAACCGTAGCTTAAGTGGGGAGTAGGGTGGAAGCGTAGTTTAATTAAGCTGTTGATGTCTTAAACACATTGTCAGACAAAATAAATGACAACTATGGAGAAGGAGAAATTAATGAAAGATGAGGTATTTCGTAGAAAATGCCCCAAAAAAGATTTAAAGAAATAGAATCAAAGGCACAGGTAGAGAGATGCTCTGATAAGTTTTTACAAAGCTTGAGAAACTTCCTTGATTCAGATAGGGAAAAAATGAATAGAAATATAGATTGGAGATAATGCAGGAGATGCAAAAACCTTACTCCTAACAGCTCCTGTTTCCTGAGAAATTGAAGGTCAAGTGACTAAAATTGAGAGGGTTATTGATAGAGGTATTTGAAAGAAAATAGAAAGAACTGGAACTGCTTGGAAAGGAAAAATTATGAGTTAGGAATAAGTCAACATTTTGTATAGCATTTCTAGAAGACCACATGATACTGGAACAAATTAATTTTTTAAAAAATGGTCTCTCAGAATGGGTAAGTGGTTTCCTCTGGGTATGTTAGAAGATCCTCTGACTTGACCCAAATGTTAAAAAAAAAAAAAAAAAAATTAAAGGCCTTTCTGAGAATGTTTTTAAAAGCATTTGGCCATAAGTTTTAGCCTAGAGAAAGGAGACATTGATAGCTTGAGAGAATGAAAGATTGTAAGGTGCAGCTATGCCCTCAAGAAGGTTTTAATCTAGGAGAAAACACTGGGACACTGGTGAAGACAATATTAAAAAAAATATATACATGACAAGTACTATAAGAATGATAAAAGCAAGTGTTATGCAATTAGGGGAAAAATGAAAGTAATTAAACTAGAGGGATTAGGAAAGGTTATTTGATAAAAGTGACATTGGAAAACCACCCTCTTGCTCTTGCTCTCAGCTGAGAGTGTTACTCGTTATTTCAAATTTACACTATTTTTCTATTCTTCACCTGTACTCTTAGGAGTTGAAAACATTGCGTTTTTTTAATAAAATCAGGTCACAAAATAAGTCTCCAGAATAAATAACCTTTGTATGAGGCAGTATGCTGCAGCTTCTGGAGAATGGTCAGCCTTAGGTCCAGAGCAAGGCTGAAACCTCTGTTTTGTTGACAGCTGAAAGTTAAGATCAACCTGAGACTGGAGATACACATTGTCTTAGTGATTCAATGAGAACTAAGTTTTCACATGGAAAGAGGTCACCTAACCTTGCATACTAGAAAGAAATAATAGAATTTGAGCAGGGTGCCGGAATGATGCCACCTGCTCTCCAAACTACATGGTCTTCAACATGACTAAGCAGAGGTTTTTGAAGCTAACTTTTAACCAGTCAATCTGCATAGCTGGACTATGCTGCAGATAAAAGTCAAGCCATGTGGAAATAAATAAGAGCAGGGAAGATACTTTTTAGGAGTCAGTGACAGAGAGACCTTAGCAGGAGGAGTAACTACAGGTCAGTGCAGCGTAGTAAGAAACCAATGGAGAGGAAGAAATTTGCCTTTTCATTTATTAATTGAAGGAACAGAGCAGGACTGACAAATATTTTGCTGACCATAAAAAGAAGTAGTAAAAGAACTCAGAGACAGAGGGATTGAACTAAGATGTAAAAAACCAGAATAAGTCTTGAAGACACTTGAAAGAAATAAGAATCTTACCAGTCTTAGTGTTGGTGCCAAGTAAAAGCTGCCTTGGGTTACAATCTGGACAACCTAACCTAGTATTCTATTGCAGATAAGTTGAATAAATACTAAACTTAGAATGTTTACCTGGGAATAGCTAAGAGAGGGACTAGAGAAAACAGGTATCACTACTTATATTTTGGTAAATATGAATTATTTAAAATTTATAGCAATTTCCATTAGATTTTATTTCTTTATGTATTAGACATGATTTTAGTGGTATGACAAAAATATGTCAAAATCAGGGAGGTTTATCTTTCTGCAATATATGCACAGGAGTGGACACAGTGAGATTGTGGTCATGGGTTAGGGGGTTGTAAACACATAAAAACATAAATCAGGGAGACTACGTGCAGTGGATGATGCCTGTTATCTCAGTGATTTGATGGCTTGAGTGCTTGAGGCCAGGAGTTTGATATCAGCCTGGGCAACATAGTAAGACCTCATCTCTATAATTTTTTTTAAATAGCTGGATGTGGTGGCATGTGTCTTTAATCCTGGCTACTCAGAAGACTGAGGCAGGAGAGTAACTTGAGCCCAGGAGGTAGAGGCTGCAATAGTAAGCCATGATTGCACCACTGCACTCCAGCCTGGGCAGCAGAGCAAGACCCTGTCTCTAAAAAAATAAGACAATGCATAAATCAGGGGAAAAAAACTAAACAAACCAGTCTGATTAAATTCAGGAATGGGAGAGAGAAGATACAGAATGATTATGTAAGAGTCATCAGATCCATACGAACAAATGTTGATTTGTGTTATTTCTCAAGGCAATCAGAAATGATGCATGAAAAACTATTCACTCAGGTAGAATAGGTGAAATTTAAAACATGGCTCAGTCCCTCCATGTAGCATTATAAAATGTTAAGCTAATTCTAAACCACGGGGAGTAAGAGCCACAAAAATAAATCCTCCCTAATTCCCTTTAGTCTCCTTGTAAAGACATTAAATGTCAAGAAAGTTCAACTTAAATGTTGAAATGCAAAATTTTCTCAATCATAGCCCCTCAATATTTCCAGTTGCCCAAATCCAGGCCATGTTGTGCCCCAAGGGGCACTCAATTCACCTTTTCACCATAATAGCACTGTAGGAGAACACAACATCGAGGTCAGCTTCTTTATGCTTTTTAGGTCTTCCCTATGCGTGCCCCGTGTAAGAAAAGCAATGGGGAAACCTTCTGAAAGGTAGAATATAAAGGATAATGTTCTATTAGTAATAGAAAATACTTGGTAAACTACTCACTCAGACTGTATCCTGTGGATCTTAATGACATTCAGGTCTTCTTAAGTCCAAATGCTGTTGATACAACAGCGTTCTGACAGATCCTCCCATGAGTACTCATCATTTTCATCCTGAAGGATTGCTGATCCCCATATATTCTATATTCACTCTTAACAATGACTCTTTGGTCCTGTGGAGTAAGATTTAGCAGTTAAAGTCATAGGCCTTGGAATCTAGCCAGTCTGTGTTCAAATCCAGGCTGTATCATTCACTAAAGCCTCAGCTTTCCCCACTATGAGTTGGGGCTATTGTGTTAGCATCTAAGACAGTTGAGAAGGTGTCAGTAAAGTGCTAGGGAGGTAGTAGATGGTGGTGACTGTAGTTATAATAATTATGATTATAATTTACTTTTCACCAAGTGGAATTTTCCTTTCATTCTAACCTATCTATATATCATTTGTCCTTTAAGGTACAGCTTAAGTCCCACCTTTGCCAACAATGTTACTATTCACTATATTCATTCACACTCTAACTTAGGCATTGCATGGAACTAAATAATTGTAACAATCTGTTAATATAGTCTCATTTATCAGCTAGTTCATTAAGCATATTGTATTCTTGTAACTGGATAATTAATGAATTGCAGGCAAGGAATACAGCTTTGCATTATACATATTTGGTTTCCACTCACAGCTTGACATGAGTAAGGCACATCATAGCTATTTAATAAATACGGGCTGATTGAGGACATTATTATTTCTTCTATAAAGTGATTACTGTCCAGGCATTGCTAAGAATAATGAGGCCTTATTGTCAACCCTCATAAATTCAGAGTATTTCAGAGCAACATCCAGTTGGAATTATTGAAAAGTTTGATGTTTGCTTTTTCTTAAGAAATGTAGTTCTCTAACTCTTAGTAGACTGTAGACTTCTGTTTATTCTGGCAACATTTAAAAAGGCAACTAAATCATTATTCCTATAATTTCCATGGAGAGAACCTGAAATATGAGGAAAAAACCTGCAACAGTTATGGAAGGTGATGCCATTCATATGCAAAAACTATTAAGGAATTTCTGCTTGAAAAACTGCCAAAGGCTTCACATTTCTTCTTATTAAAGAGCAGTTTACTTAGGAAGTAATGAGAGAAACCATGTCAAAACTTCACTGACACTCCTAATTTGAAAAGTAGAAAGCAGATACTAGGGTTATTCTGGTCAGCTGGCAGCAAACCAGATAGTGAAACAATCTGCTTGCACCATTTTAAAGTCCTACCTTTATGGCGGAAACTTTTCCCAGAGGGAATAGCTATCAAGCAGATGACAGAGAGAAAACCAACTCAACAAAGCAAGGTCTCTTCTGCCAAGAGCTGATGTTTGCATTGGCTAAGAAGCTAGGGCTGGAATGCATATTTTTCAGGAATCCATTCCATTGAGCAGACAGCTTCTGTCTGGATCCTGTGGTTACAGCAAGAATAGAGTGACTTCTGTAGAACGAACCCTCAGAGCATATGAGTACACCAAAAAGTTGGCTGGCATGGTGGCAGGGCTGTGTTAGAACAGGGAATCACACCTCTCAAAAAATAGAGAAAAACAAAAATGTCTACAAAAAGGTACTACAATCCATATAGGTACTCCTGTAATGATTTGGAAAAATGGTCACTCTGATTTCCTAAAGAAAGCAGAAGAAATTTTAAAACATGGCTATGTTTACATAAGGATTCAAGAAGGCAGAGAAAACAATCATAAAGAAGGAAATTTCTGAGATTACAAAAAATTGCATGGAAATAAAATCTTTTCTGCAAAATTAGGAAGTAATGAAGAACAGAAAGATGATAATGAACTTATAGTTCAGTTAAATGATAGCCATGAACATGATTGGAGAAGAAATGAGATACATACTTACATATAGTTGAAACAGTGTTTAAAGAATTGCATAAGCAAGCTTGTTTAGGTAGAAGACTTGCTTGTGTCTAGCCTGTGGATGGTAATTTTACCACCCACCAAGAAATACATTTAAAAATTTTTTTTATTTGTTTTTGTGGTATCCTAAAACCAAGAAATATTTTTAAAAGAGAGAAATATCAAGAGGCAACTTAATTTTTTAATTTTAAAATGAAAATAAAATAATGTGAAGCCAAAAATGAGCTAGTTAAAGCAAATGATACTAATAACAACGACAATTAATGAAGGCTGACTTCAGATTTTTTCCTTGCACCACTAAATACCAAAAGTTAAGCAATATATGTCCACAGATTTTGAACAGAAATGACTGTATCCAAAACATTCCATACTCAGTCACATTGTTCGTATCTGAGAAGAAACAAGATGTTCTTAAGCCTTCAAGATTATCCAATATAAATATACACACACTCTACTGCAAATAATTATGGGAAGATATACTTTAGCACCCTGTGAAATGAGAAAACATAGAGAACTCATGAATGGAGAATTATTGTAAATCAAATGCAGAGTTGATAATAAATTGTAGCTTTAAAGTAAACATGTCAAAGTTAATTCTAGAAATCCAGTGCATACTATATCAAAATTGAATAATTTTATTTTAGCTCTTCAATCCTAGATAATGTAAACAAGAAGCGGAAGTGGTATGAGAAGAGGAAAAAGAGGTAAAAATATAATAATTAATCCTGAATTGCCTAAAAGTAGCCCATCAGAATGAATATAGTCTGTGGTGACACATACTGGGAATAAGTCCGTTCTCCCTCAATTGAGGAAATTCAAATAAGAATACCTACATTGTTAATATGCAAGAAGTTATTGAAACACAATTGTATTGATGAAGGTCTTATAAAAGATCCGAAAAATATATAAAATTATAATTACTAAAACTAATTGGTCTGGCACATATAAATTTAAAAAATTTTAAGTTTAGAAAGCATAGTAATAATTTCATATAGTATAAACTTATATTAGCTAATTAAATTAAAAATGATGGATCATTAAAAAATAAATATTGGGTCAATTGTTATCATTTGAAGTTAAAAAAAAAAACTCTTTAAAGCCAAAACAAAAAACTCAGAAAACATTATATTATCTCATTCCGTATTATAAAATACATTTGATGTAAAAACTAAAACATAACAAAATACAAACATGATTGGAGAAAATGTTGGTAGAGATTTCTAAGTATGACCTACAGAAGAATTATATGATAGTTAATTGCTAAATTTGACGAGAGAAAAATTCATAACAAAATTAAAAGACACATTAACAGCAAATTATGAATACCTTCTACATAAGTCTGTGGGAAAGTAATGATTTTTAAATAAATAACATTTAAAAATCAAAAGTAACAAAGAGACAAAAAAGAAACTGACAACTCTTCATTAATGGGGTCTTTCCAGTCTCTCTAGATCAGAATAAATCCCCTGAAGCATTACAGCATTTCAAATCCTTTCACATCCATGAGATGACATGTTAACATCTTCTGTCCTCACTAAACTGTAAGCTTCTTGTAGACATGGTTCTTGTTTGTTTACTTCTACATCCCAAATTCTCAGCATAGAATCTGATGCAGATATAAGATGATATATTTTGGCATGACTATTGAAGAATATGAATAGAAATTCTCAAATCAGTACATAGAGATGATGATTAAATCAATGGAAATGATTTCATTAGTAATCAAAATGCATATTAAAAATAAGATAAAAATTATAAGTAACAATATTCACAGTTGGCGGATATACAGTAAATAAGTGAGCACTTTTCTGCCATCAATGGGTATAAATACCGGTGAACTTTTCAAGATGTTAGCAGAAAATATGTATAGAGAGATGTATGTGCATACTCTTTGACCCAGTAATTGTATTTTTATGAATGTTTCTAAAGGAATTAATCATGATAATACTTTGAGATGTTCCTATTAGGGTGTTTACATCATCACTGCATTGTTTGTAATGAAGAAAAAAAAGATGAAAATAATTTAAATTTTCAACCTTAGGTTATTGGCTAAATAAAATGAAATATATTAATGTTATAGAATATTCAGCTTTCAACATGAGCTTGTAGAACATTTAATGGCATGCAATGTTTTCATAAATTTAAAAAAATGTGAGTGATAGTATATAATGGACAGAACTTCACTACCAACAGAAACGCATAAGAAACAGCTTTACTGTAATGAGGGAAATATTTACAAACTGTCTGGTGTGATAGTAAAATTAAGGTACAGAGGAGATATTCAGGCCCTGAATTTAAATAAATGGCAAAGAACTGGCATGTCATTTGTATTATTTTAAAAGGCATATTTTATGTCCTTCAGGATGGTTATTTCTCTTAGGTAAGTTAAGCATTCCTCTTGAATTTTTAATTGGAACAATTGATTTGCTTAGCAGGAAAAAAAAAAAGCAAAACAACTCATGTTTAAATAATGAGTTCAGGGTAAATCTTGTCCAAGAGATGGTGTTTCACAAAAGCCAAGGCTGAAAAGCTGTTTCTTTTTCAACTGATGAGCAAGGGAGTATTTCACAATGTCTGGCTTGGGAGATCCAGTGTTAATACAACCTAAGACCCCTGAAAGAGAAAAACTTCTGGAAAGTCCAGGGAGAAAGAACAGGACTTGTTTTGTTTATTCATTTATCTATTTACCTAGCTATTTACTTACTTACAGGCATCAGTGTTTCTGTTTATGGTTTCTAGCTACTGGTTGAGTGCTTTGTTTTGTTTTCCAAAAGGGACAGAGTCTGTATTCTTTAGCAAGGATATGGGGAAGTAATTTATATCCTTATTTGTTAAAATGCACAGATTTTCTCAACACATCTTCTTCCTCCCCTGGTAAATTTCATCCCCTACCACCCAATAAATCATCTTTCAAAGCTTGTGGTTGATATTTTCTTCTTTAAAACATACATATCAGAGAAAAATCACTGGAGATTTGCATTATTCTAAACAATTTATGAGAAAGTCTGCCTGACTTATTTCCCAGTAGAAAGAATTGGGCCATTTTTATAAATGATTTATTATTGTTTTCTTCTGTAGGCACCAATAGATGAGACAGAAAAATCAAAGTTAATTAAGTAAAAAGTAATCAATTTTTTCTTTAAAGCATATATGTGTATATATTTTATATGTGATTGCACTTTATAAGTGTGTTTATAAGTTTTTGTATTCTCTATGGGTAGATATGAATATGGATGTATGACATTCATTTTAAAAAACTCTATTCTCACTAATCTTATATTTGAAGATGTGACTGTAAAAGGTACTAAATGGAAAACAGGAAAGCATGCCAACAACCAGCTGATGGGAGACATCTGAAAGAAATTAGACACATTTTCAGGAGTACTTTTCCATTCCCTTCCTATGCCCCTAGCTAGCGTGTTCTTTGTACACTGGATTCCAGCTCTGGAGAAGCTGCCAGGCACGCAGGACCAGTGCCTGTTTCTGGTGTCTCCTTCATTGATCAGATACAGCCGGGAAGAAATTTGAGCCAAGACCCTTGCCATGACTGTGTGAGACACTGATTTTTATGCATTTGTATGTATACACATACATACACACACACACTCACACACACATTTAACATGCTTTCTTGAAAGGGGGTACAGGGTGGGGAGAGATTATTAGGATTGTCAAAAGATAAACAAACTTGAATCAATGGTGCAGAACATAAATACAGAGCTTGCTAGACAGCAACAACAACAAATACCTATGGATGCAAAGTTTGCTTTTAGACAGGCTATATATCCTGTTTCAGAGTCTCTTCTTCACCCCGGCCCCCACCTCCAAGTTACTCCTTCCACCGTGTCAGGCTAACCTGACCCATGAAAACCAGGCATTGCTCTCAGTTAAGAAATACCTTCAACACTTGCTTCTTTGAAATGTTTGCAGTCTAGGAGGGGTCTGTGTCAGCCGTTTGCCTACACAATCTCAGCTCGTGGATTCCTGACTATTCTGTTGTGCTTTGCTCTGTGTAGCAGAGCACAGGCCCGTGAAAATTCTGTTTCTTAGACTCTCTTGCTGCTTGTTTCTGGTTAGCTTTGGCCCTGGGAAGTACTGGTAGGAAACTATAGAACAGGAAGAGGGGAAAAGCAAAGGTGTTTTGTCCCTCATTTTGGTTGCTGGTGGCCTGTCAGAAAGTTGCCGTATCTCCTTTCTGGCCCTTGTTCTCTCAGGGCAATTCCACCTTCCTAGCTCCCACCTCTTGCAAGTGGCTCTAGCGTGGTGTTTGGAGCAGTCCATTTCCTAGCTGCATGGCCTAAACAATTCCTCCTGCCCTCAGTTTTCTCCCCTTGAAACGGTGCAATGTTATCTGTCCTGATGAATTAATCTGAGATCATAGATGTGGAATCACTTCTTAAATTGTACAAATCCGTTTGCTAATTAGGTACATGAGGTGCTTTACAAATCTTTCTATACGTACATATTCAAACATTGCATACATTTATCTGGGATGTTTTAAGAAGCAAAAATTTTTTCTAAGGGGACTGACTCTTCAAGGGACTAAAAGTGGGGATTTTAATTAGGTTACCGAAATAAGATTTTAAAACCATATAAGCTACTTTAAGAATAACTTGGAGGATATGTGGTGCCTGGCTTAGTTCTCAAGTAACTCAGAGTAGAGAAGTGAGCTACTCAGCATATACACAGGCTGCTCTTGCCTAAAACGATACAGAAAGAACGAAATGACTCTTTTAGTTCCAACATTAGGATTGGTCAGTGAAAGTCATACATTCAACCAGTACAACTTTGTGCTTGAGCAGGATATTATGCTTTGCCCACGCTGGTAGATGGTATCACGAAGTCTCATGCTAGAGGATAGAAAAGTATAATGAGATTACATTTTCTGAGGGATTTCACGCCTTTTTAGAAAACATTACATAACCAGTGTAAACTCATTTTGAATTCATCAAAGACTGAACGTATAGAATTTGCAGAATAATAGAGCCATCTATGGAATGGAAGACAGAAAATAGATGGCTTAGTGTACCAGTCAACTATTGTTATAATAATGCTTTGCAAGAAAGTACTGCAAAATTCAGCATTGCCTGACAGAATTTAACTATTTCAGAGAACAAGCATTTTTAAGGACTTTTTTAATCAAGAAATTACATGTCTAGATGATATTAATAACATGTGAATCATTTTATTCACTAATAAATTCTTGAAAAATGCATTTACTGTACTTGGAAACATTTGTTATCCAATTAATTTGATTTATTCCATTTAGTTCATATTTTGATTAATTAGATATGCCACTATTTCAGATGGCCCCACACTCCAATTTGCTCCCATATTCAAGGGCTGATCCTACAAAAATCTCTGTTTGCTGTGTCTCATCAGGAGACAGCCAGGCGGAGCACAATACCCAGAGCCTCGTATGAGATCAGGGCATCTGCTTTCCAGTTCTGGCTCTACCATCTAATAGCCACGTGACTCTGGACAAATTAATGGTTTTGGTCCTTTCTTCCTCTGCAAATAGGGAGGTGTCATAGCTGAACCACTTCGCTCAGAGGATTAGCAACATGATCAAAGGAGATTCCATATGTTAAAGCATTCTGACAAACTAAGCTCTGAACATGTTTAACAGTTCCATGGTGAGGGCATGTTTTAATTAGTTTTGTTATTATTTAGGTATGGTTAGGCCAATAGATCAGGAGATAACTGCTGTTGAAAAGATAGTTTATTATAGTTACAGATCTCAAGAGAGGGAGAATACACATCACGCCTTGTGGGTCCAGGGAATGAGAAGGATCAGTCATGAGGCAGAGGGAGGGTGGGGAGCTGTGGGCAAAAGCCTTTATTGTGGTTTCCATGGAAAGTAACAGGGGAAATGGGGAAAGCTGGCTTAGAAATAGCTGGTTTGAGTAATGTCAGTGCTTCAGATGTGTACGGAATGGCCCTAGTTTTTCTGTACCGGGACCTAGGGTGACTAGGGTAGATGTATGGTGGCCTGGATTGTGAGAGCCTGATTGGTTGGGAGTGTAAACTCGGAACTGGTTGATTTGTGTTTGAAAAGTGCAGTCTCAGAAGGAGGGCCTCCACCTGAAGAGGGGTAGGATAAGGAAGGCCAAAGGCCACGGTGAGGTGACTCAGGCAGATTATCAGGTTGTCTAGAACAAAGTGTTTCTGGCATATGCAGGCAGGGAAGATGTTGAAACATCAAGTTTACAGAACCTAGAAACATGGTTAATTCAGAGCGTCATTGTTTTATTCTTTCTAGAGCAATCTCTCACAGCATATAATTTGTTCAGCTATTTGGGAATGTGAAAATTATGTCACCCTAACCCGTATTTTCTTCAGAGGGTTTTTGCAGCTCTCTAATAATATTCTTAAAGGTTATTTACTTACTAAACATCTGATAACTGTCACAGAGTAATTATCTGAACACAAGTTCTAAAATGGAGCTAGATATTCTGTTTTAGATGTACAAGAAAAATAATAATCAAAGCTGGAGAGAAAAACCTTCATAATCATACATTCTCCCCAAAGAAGCCCTTCTGTGAAGGTGCCATAAGGAGCCCACCACTGACAAAGAAAGCTGGGATAGTGAGTTCAAAGCATAATCTTAGGAAGAAACTGGGGCCTAGATTCTAGCTCAAGTTTTGCCACAAAAGGTGAAAGTAATCTAAAACATAATGATTGTGTTACTCGTCTCTTAAAAACCCTTCTATGACTGTCTTTGTCCTCAGGATACAGTCTAAGCATCTTGAACTAATGTACAAATTATTTTGTAGTCTGCCCAACCACTATAGCAGTTTACTAGTTCAGCCTATGGATTGCCTTACATTTCAGATTTCAGCTGTGAATAATTCTAATAGGACTTTGCAGTTCCCTGAAAATGCCATGTTCTTTCATGGCACTTGCTTATTGAGACTACAATTAACTCCCCTTCTGTTATTCTGTTCACTCTTCCAGCTCAACCTAGAGTCCTATTGATTCTTCAGGGCTGAGTTTGGTGTCTTGTTTGGTAGACATTCTGGACCTTCCACTTTGAAGTTGGGTTTGATGTATTCTATAATGGGCTACATGTATGCCACTTTAGAACTGGGGTTTAATTGCTTGATTACTAGTATATTTCTGTAAATCGTCTTCAGGGTCCATGAGAATGTCAGCTTTTAATCACTGTGTCATCTCAAATATTAAAACCTTGAATTTGGCACTGCAGAAGTTACTAAATAGAGTCCCCCAACTCCAGAAAAACTTGCCAGATCCTGGGGCTGGGTTAAATGCCTCTGCTCTGTGTTTCCATATTTCTCAGTTATTTCTCTTTTATTAAACACATTTCAGTACTATTGTTTATGCAAGTGTCTTTTCCACTAGACTTCAAATTTCTTAAGGACAGAAACTGTGAATCATTCATCTTTGTGTCTCTAATTTCAAATACAGTGCAACAATTTAGCTACTCAGAAATTGTACCTATTATGGTTGTCATTATCCTGTTTATAATAAATGTTTTTGAATAGATGGATGAATAAATAAATGCAAAACAGGACATGATAACGGGGGGCAGGTACTGAAATATATGCTATGCCTTCCTCACAGGTTTGTTTTCCAAGTACCAAGATAAAATGAAATTATTCAGAAAAATCACCAAAACAAGCAAGATAAATAAGGTATTATTTTGAAAAACAATAGGAAAAGTAGAAATAAGATAATATAATTTAACATTCTCTGGACTTCACAATTTAGTTCACTCCTGTTCATGATGCTATGGAAGGTTAATCACTAGTGTTTTTTGAAAGACAGTTAGTTCACTGATTATCTATTTCTTTCAATGTCCAGAAACTCAAGGTATTGCTGTCAAGGTAATGGTGTCTAGAGCTATCACGGAAACTAGATGCCTGATATCTGGAAGGAATGATACATATCACTGTGTGACTGAAGCCTGGTTTTTGCAATGTAATAGACAGCATTTATGTTGAAAGTACTACATCACCCCAGTGTTCAACTTTCTCCAATGGCCCCGTGGAAAATAAACGATGAGATTCCAGGAAGAATGTTTTCTACTCCTTCTCTGAAGGGGTAACCATGATCAACTGACCTGAAGTCTAAGATTCTTTTTGAAGGAGGGAAAAAGCCATGTGCCATACATTAAATAGCCAGCTCAAAGTACAAAAATGTGGAAAATAACTCACAAAGAATTATCGTGAGGAAAACATGGCTACTTTCAAAATGACTCTCAAAGCAATTTTGATAAAAGAGAGAGAGAGACCTGAACTCTTGCCCAAGGCTCTTCCAGAACTTAGAGATTCACTTTTTCACACTTGAACTTCCTTGCAGGACAAGAGAATACCCAACAGGACCACCTTGCCATCAGCCTTCCTCTTCTCACCGCTACCTCCTCCCACCTCCCTGCCCTCTACGGGGCCCACTGGCAGCACTTCACTCTCTTCCAGTCACAGCTGAGGCCAGGGCTGTGTGTGGTATGTGCAAACTGTTAGGTGTTTTTTTCAGGCAGGGTGAGTGGTGGGGTGACAGCAGGACAGCATGTGGAAGAATGAAGAAAAACCAAGTTACCAAATCCAAGTATAACAACATTCACATTCTACTTTTTAATGCAGCTCTTTTGGCCACCTCAAATTTCAAGGCAGAATAAAAGAGAAGGCACATTACTGTTTTTCCTTTCCTCATTACTTCAGGGCATTAACCTACTTTGAACTCAGTCTATCAGATGAGCTGATTCCACACCCAAGAGGCATTATTATCACCGAGTTCAAAAGTGTTCAACATATGGACATCATCAAAACCCAAACTGACTTTATGTTCCTCATTTCTAGTAAACGATTAAAGAAATCTAATCAAGACACATGCCTGTGTCAGGGGCTAGGCAATGCACCATTAAATGTATCATTGAGTTGTGTGCAGAGCTTGCAAGACGCTACGAACTCATTTTAATTTTACACAGACAAATTGAAAGATCCAATATCTTCATTAGGGTGCAGTTCCAATTTAAACACAACAACAGCAACAACAACAACGACAACAACAGCATCAACAGGAAGTCAGCATGGAAAACAGAAGCTGCATCCTCAAATCACATCCATATTGGCATTTCACAACTGTAGCCTGATTGCATTGTTAATTAATTCTTGAAATGCACAGTAAGCCAAAGGGACAATTTGAGAACAGTACTTGTCATTTAATTAGTAAATTAAAGTTTTTTTTAAATAAAATCTCAAATGCTTCTCTATTTAATTAGTATGTACTGTAGACCAAAATCTCACACCAGCTGGATATTTTCAGGATAAATGGCTTTGCTTATTTCTTTCATGTATCAAACCAGTAACTTTTCAGAAAGAGGTTGAACTTGGATGGTAGGAAGGAGAGGAATAAGAATACCAGAACAGAGTGCTTGTTGTGTATAATCATATATTTCATGGAGGAAAAAGGAGAAAATTCCTATTTCAGGGTGTTAACTGACATCTACACTGTGGAACATTACAGCTTGCAGTTTTAGGGCTCATCATGCCCAATAACTTTTTTCTTGGAATAAAATGTTGAGGCTGAGAGAAGTAAAGCAGCACATTGGAAGTCACACACCTAGTTAAGTAAGGTGATGTAAACTACTATCTAGGTCTTCTATCTAGATTTTTTAGATGTCTGTATTCTAACAAAGAGGTATGCAAAGCATAATTATAAGCATGTATTGAAGGCATGTGAAGTGCATGTGAGAAAGGCTTTATGATCTGATTTCTGATTTTAAAATTGTGGAATACAGAGATTTTGCTGGATTATGTTTGTCTGTAATGCATTACCAATTAAAAATTAATATCTCTAAATGAAGAATGAGCTTGCTTTATTTCACATTTTAGGAGCAGTTTTGTCATTTTGGAGCAAGTTTCCATGAATGTTTCTTAATATAATACCAGGATATGTTAGCTCAGTCTCATATTTGCAATGCCTCTATTTTCTTCTTAATTAAACACAGAAGCTGCTGATTTGAGGACAAAAATAGAATCTGATGAAGTCTGAATTTCTTCCCAGAAAATATCCTGTCTTTGCCTCCAGATGTCAAAAGTTACACATGAATACAGCTCACATAGGGGAAGGGGCAAACAGCTACCTCTTGGGCTGGAGCCTTGGGCTAGAAAAGATCACTGATTACCTGCCTGTTCCCCCTGGATACTAGGGCTTCAATCCAGAAGGTGCTGGGATGAAATGACTTCAGTGAAAGATTACCTGAGACATCCTGATTCTTTATGAGAATGGTAAGAAGCAATAAAGAAATTGAATGTAAATGAATCAATTAAACAAATAACGAGTATAAACTATTCAAAAAGCTATGTGAAATAAATATATTCTCTTCTAAGACACTATAATTAACAAGTAATTTCTAAGTCATTTATGCATAAAGCATTCAATAAAATTTTTTTTTAAAGTATATGTGTTAAATGGCTAATGAGAGGTATATAATACTATAAGGGCTCAAAAATGGAGAACATTGACAGGTTATGTAAATAGAAGACCACATGGAGACAAGAAAAACAAGCCTCACAAGTTAGTTCACTCTGACCACCAGTAGAAATGCAGGTCTTCTTTCTCCTGCTCATGCTGCCTGTTATCTGAATGTTGACCTATTGACTCCTTATGACCTGTACAAGCTTATCATCTATGTCCTCACTGCTTGCTGTGGCCTCCAATTTCTTCTTTTGGATTCACTTGAAGATGTCTATGTAGCCAACTAGCGTCATCTGTGTCCTAGATGATATCTTTCCTAACTGCATGTCCTGGTCTTGATCCTATGGCTCTGCCTGGTTTCCAGGTCATCTTCAGTCTGAAGATGCCAAGCCAGTAATACCCACATAGACACTAGTACTAACTATGAATGGGTTGCAAAGAATGCTGCTTTTGTTCCTACAGTAGCTATAGATAGGCTTACAATGAATTGTCTAATATATTTTGTTTTTTAACTTGAGTATAAGTTGCCTCAAATTTTCAGGCAAGATAATTAAGCTAAATAATATCTAAGAATCTGTTTCATCTCTATGTTGCTATGGTCATGGTGAGATCGTTGATCATTCATATGTAAATAAATTTTTCCTAATTATCGTGTAGTATTTGAAACTATATTGTGCTTGTGATTATTTTAAACATGCCCCCTGTGAGCTTCTTTATACAACTAGTCTTATTTTTTAATAAAACAATTTTAACCAAAGTAAACTTTGGATTAAAATGTTAGAGATTCCAAAGCGATTCAATCCAAATCAATGAGGTTACTAAATGGAAAGTTTTGCAAAACTGAATTTTGCTTTCAAAGCTTCTTGTCTGTTCTTGTTAACTTAGGGAATCTAGGGTCACTTTATTCACCATTGTTGTTTTAAGCAAAATATAGACTAAATTTTGAATCAGAGACAAGGCTTGATTTTGGATAACTATGACTAGGGCACCACAGATAAGCTCTTTATAATCTTCAGGCTTCATTGTTTTTAGCTATAAAATGAGAGTAATGATAGTTGCTTAACGTATCTTTCAGGATTATTGGGAATGTGAAATGCAGCAATGTAAATAGGGCTACATGTGGACAGAAAGGTCCTGCTTAAATGTTACACTCTCAGCTCTTTTTCGATTGTTCTTCTATGGGCCATGATATGCTGTTTTTCCTTTTTTTATTATTATTTTTTAAGACAGATTCTTTCTCTGTCTCCCAGGCTGGAGTGCAGTGGTACAATCTCGGCTCACTGCAACCTTCGCCTCCCGGGTTCAAAAGATTCTTCTGCCTCAGCCTCCTGAGTACCTAGGACTACAAGCGCATGCTAACCACACCCAGCTAACTTTTGTATTTTTTAGTAGAGACAGGGTTTCACCATGTTAGCCAGGCTGGTCTCGAACTCCTGACCTTGTGATCTGCGTGCCTCAGCCTCCCAAAGTGCTAGGATTACAGGTGTGAGCCACCACGCTCGACCAGTTTTTTCTTCTTATACAATACTTACCACATTATATTATGATTAATAATGTATGCTTTTCTTTTTTAGTCTTTGAGTTTCTGGCAGGTTGTGGGGGAGATGAAGTATTTATTCCTATAGTCATGTGACAGTTGACACAGTACTTGGCACATGCTGGGTACTCAATAAATGCTTGTTGAACATGTTCCATAACAAGTGGGATTTACATTGTACATTGAAATTCAAGTGGAGGAAAACCAAGGATAGTAGGTATTTATATTAGTCAGGAGAGGCTAATATATGTTTCAGGAACAAGAAACCCCAATATTTTGGTTTGTTTACCATCAATTAAAAATAAAAATAAAGCTTTTTCTCCCTTTTGACCAAGTTTGATGCAGGTCTAGCTGACTCGCCAGGGCAGCTGTTCAATATATGTTGGCTCAGTTTGAATGTCTGGTTAGAGCTCATGCCACCCACTTATAGACATGTGCTTCCATCCTTGTGTAGCAGGGAGAATTGTGCTGGAGAGTTGCTCAACTGCAATTCTGTAAAAGTGTAAAAGTGTACAAATCTTTTACTCAGGTTTAGACTCTTTTATTTTTTACCTACAGCAAGCCAAATGACTGAGTCTAGTTGAAAGGTAGTGAGGGCATACAGTGTCTCATTTGCCTAAAAGGAGCAGAGAATCATACATTGGTAAACAGCACAATGTTAATTACAGTGTCGGTGTATGTTTCTACTGTCTAACAACAAATCTGTTGGCTTTACTTTATAATTATATCTCCTCGTATATAAATCAGACCACACCATTTCTCTACTAATGTTCCCAAACATTTTCCAAATGCACTAAAATATTTAATATTATCTCAGCTTGACAGTTAACAAATTTCAGTCTGCTCTGGCTCCAGCCCCCACTTTTTTAACTTCGATTCTTACCTTGTAAACTTCACTTTCTTTCTTCAAGTTCCTTGAACATTCCAAGCTTATTTCTACACAAAGCTTTTGCACTTTCAATTCTGTAAGAAACATTCTAATCTCAATCTACACACAGTTGATCCTTCATATGTATCAGGTTCCCATTCATGAAACACTTGGTTAGCCGGGCCATTCATAAAAGCGAAAAGTATCACCCACATACATCAGCCTCATTCCATCCCATCACTTGAACTCATTCCCTTCACAGCATTTTTGCTAATATTTAATAGTATCTTATGCGTTTATATGTTTGCTTATCTTGCTCATTCTTTCTCCTCTTTCTTCTCAGAGTTTTAAGATATGAGCTCCACAAAGAAGCAGCTATACCTGTTTTGTTCTGCTTTTGTCCTAGCACCTAGAACAGTACCTGGTATCTAATAATATTTAACCAATATATTTTTTAAAATGAAACAATTGTTTGCAATAGCAAGAAGATATACTAGAGAATTTCAAAACTACAAAATATCAGGATGCTTCAGGGGGGTACAAACTCTCTCTGTCAAGGGCCAGATAGTAAATAATTTTCATCTTTGTGGGACAGATGGTTTCTTTTGCAACTCTGCACCATTTCTCTCATTGTAACACAAAAGCACCCATAAACAATATGTCACCATAAGGATGTAAATGTGTTAAAACAAATTTCATTTACAATAACAGGCAGCAACTGGATTTGGCCTGGGGATGGAGCAAAGTGACCCCCTGCTGCAGAGCAAGGTGAGTGAGTCACTTACGCCATTGACAACACATTCTTAGAAGTCATGCTAGCTGGAGGCAAGTTCTGTCTCTTCCACCAACATCTTCAAGCCTCAGAATCCTTTTCTATCAAATAGGGCTAATAATAGAATATGCCATAACTCAGAATTAAGTGAGGCTGTACAAAAGGTGCTTAATTCTGTGCTTGAAATATAGCAACAGACAATAAACTCATCTAACAATAAATTCTTATGAAGAAGTTATTACAATAAATTCAATGACAAGCAATGATGGCAATGGAAATACAAATGGAGAAGTAGATGTAATTAAGAGATTTGAGAAGAAAAATTGGCAGTTCCTGGTGACTAAAGCATGTGTTAATGACAGTGATATCCTTGGACCATTAGTTGTTTAGCTTTGAACACCCTACCCAATTTCTGTGCTTATTCTCTCTTTCTATGTTTCTTCCCCTCTCTTCTATCCTTTTCATTCTTTAAGAACAAGCTCCAACTCTTTTTTTTTTTTGAGGCAGATATGCTTTTATTTTTTATTTTTATTTTTTATTGTTATACTTTAAGTTCTAAGGTACATGTTCACAATGTGCAGGTTTGTTATATATGTATACACGTGCTATTTTGGCTTTCTGCATCCATTAACTCGTCATTTACATTAGGTATATCTTCTAATGCTATCCCTTCCCCCTCCCCCCACCCCATGACAGGCCCTGGTGTGTGATGTTCCCCTTCCTGTGTCCAAGTGATCTCGTTGTTCAATTCCCACCAATGAGTGAGAACATGCGGTGTTTGGTTTTCTGTTCTTGCGATAGTTTGCTGAGAATGATGGTTTCCAGCTTTATGCATGTCCCTACAAAAGATATGAACTCATCCTTTTTTATGGCTGCATAGTATTCCATGTTGTATATGTGCCACATTTTCTTAATCCAGTCTATCATTGATGGACATTTGGGTTGGTTTCAAGTCTTTGCATTGTGAATCGTGCCACAATAAACATACGTGTGCATGTGTCTTTATAGCAGCATGATTTATAATCCTTTGGGTATATACCCAGTAATGGGATGGCTGGGTCAAATGGTATTTCTAGTTCTAGATCCATGAGGAATTGCCACACTGTCTTCCGCAATGGTTGAACTAGTTTACAGTCCCACCAACAGTGTAAAAGTGTTCCTATTTCTCCACATCCTCTCCAGCACCTGTTGTTTCCTGACTTTTTAATGATCGCCATTCTACCTGGCGTGAGATGGTATCTCATTGTGGTTTTGATTTGCATTTCTCTGATGGCCAGTGATGATGAGCATTTTTTCATGTGTCTGTTGGTTGCATAAATGTCTTCTTTTGAGAAATGTCTAGAATAAGCTCCAATTCTACACTTTTGAGCTGCCTTACAAGTTCCTCAAAAAATGAGTCATTTCATTAAACATTATTTAAATCTTGGGCTCTTTTTGTTTCTACTCTTTAGTATAGTTAGTTGCTTACACTTTTGTCTTTCTCAGTGCATTATAACATCTCTGAGGGCAGGCATTACCTTGTTTTGTTGCTTACCTTTGTCTTTTGTTTGTCTTTTTTGTCACTATATTCTATATCACACTTGGCATGTAACGTATGCATATTTCATACATTCTTATGGAATGATCGAATGAAACAGAGATTGAATGATTTTATGAAACACAGAAGTTCAACTTCCACTTGCTAGAGTCCCCAATCAATAAAATATCCATAGACAAACACTGGGTCATACACAATGGCTCCATAATTTGATCTGTGTTTTGTCCCCAACATCTGCTTGCAGGGATGCAGCATCCTCTTGGCTGTTCACATTCCATTGCACTGGGATATGTCTCTCTTCACTCTCCATTCCCCACCCCACAAAAACCCCATTGCCTGCCTTATGTGAGAATTGGAACCATAAAAATAAAACAAAGATGTCTTCTTATGTATGATAATTAATGGGAACAAAATGTCTTGGATGAAATATTACTGGCAAAATGAGGCATAACCAGATGTTGTGCAATGCAAGACCCAACATAAAGTAATGAAGAACTCCACTGAGTCAGACGTGTCTACTTGAAAAATGTTTATTTTGAAAATCAAATGAAAAAGTAAAAATATATATTTGGAAAGACTCTGCTTCTCGGGAAAGCAGTGGGTTCTTTCCCCAGTGCTCTAACAAGTTTAGACATTGTGGCCAAAATGTTGTAAAATATGATTTTGTTTTCTGCTTTTTTTTCCCCAGGGAGAAGGGAATTTTAAAGAAGAGATTGCATCAATAAGATTCTTTTAGCATTATTTATATCATTATAAAAATTACACATACTTCTTTTAGATTATTTGAGAACTTCAGAGCTGTAAAGATGAAAATAAAAATTGCTCATTATCTTAATAGACAAAATTAACCATCCTTAACATTTTTATATGTCTTTTAGTCATTTTCTATGCCTATGTTTATAATGAAACAGTTTTGAATTTTTTAAGATATTAAAATCATGGGATTTTGTCTTTAATTCACTTTTCCTTTTAGCCATCCACCTCCAAAGTTGAACCATGAGTTTTACTGTCCTAGGGAAAAACAAGTTTGAGTCCACTATGAAAAAAGTAATTAGCAGTTTCAATGCTGGTTTCTAGCATAAAAAGACATAAAACAAATTGTCTTAAAAATCTGACATTTGGTTTGGACTTGCCAAGGATTCCAGAAAGTATAGTTCATAGGAAACAAGGAGATTTTTCAAATTTCCGTAGGTACTAATTATTTATGACCTAGTCCTGGTAAAGTAGATCAAATGCTTTGCACATATTCCAGGAGAACTCAGGATATGAATTGGAGTCCTGGTCAGATCACCTCTTTTGGGTCTACTGACTATGAGAAGAAGGGAGAAGGAGATAAACTAGAAAGCTAAAAACAAACATTCTAGTCATTCTCCACCCCGCCTCAGGCCCAACCATAAGGTATTGGGAAAAGGGGGACTTGAAACATCTAAAGAGTTATGAAGGAACCACAGAATATTAGTGTAAGTAGCACACTTATGAGTTATATGGGAAAGCTAAACAAGAACAAGGATTTTGTCTTAGAGCACATCTAACATAGCATGGAATATGAAGTGATGGCAGTGGGCATTTAGGTAATGAAGCTGAATCAGATCTCATCATCCTTGACTTTGCCTTACATAATATTCATGGAATCCAGAAGTTTAATCTGTTCTTTTGAAAAGGTAAAGAGGAGCTGGAGAGAGAGGGGGGATAGATGAGCATCCATCTAGAGTAAGAACAAGGTGATTGCCATGGCTGGTGAACTTATAACTTAAGCAACGGTTGGGACCACAACCATTAATGATATGACCAGCAGGTTCCCCTGAAAAGCAAAAAGCAGCAGTTGGACCTCACGGGGTTCATTCTAGGAGACCAGTTATTCCACAGAATGGACCAGTGAAGGTCAGAAGTCATGTCTACAAAGACATGAAGCCTCTCATCCTCCTACTTCTCCTTATTTACCCAGCACTATCTTGAATAAGAGCACATATGGGAGTGAAAGAGCTTTCATGTCCAACAGACAACTGAGATACTGACTTCTGCCAAGTTTGAAGTAATTTATCTTTATTACTTTCCAGTGTGGTAATAGGCCTTAGGTAAGATATTGTATTAGTGATAGAAAATAAAGAAACCACCTGTGTTTGTATAGTGCAGTATGAATAAATTAATTATGCTATATGCATATGAAATGTATATATGCATATAGCAGAATTATATATCTGTGCAATTTAAAAAATCAAAGACATGGGATACTCATTTTTTCTGTATCACTATATCATCAGCATTTTCTATCTTGTAGTTACATATGGGCATCAAAATAGCATTTTAATAGCTTTATTATACTCAATAACATAACTATTTTGATTTGGTAATTAACTGTCCTATACCCTAGGTTATATTTATGTTTTGTCATAATAAATAATGTTGTTGCAAACATCCTAGTATATAAATATTTTTCTAGTTCTTCATCTTTTTATTAGGAATAGAGGACTATGAAGAGGGTAAGGATGACTCCTTGATAAGAGTATAAACAACTTAAATGGCTATTGAAATATGTCACCAAATTGCTTCCTAGAAAATGTTAAGGACGAGTATGGTGGCTTCTGCCTGTAATCCTAACATTTTAGGAGGCCTAGGTAGGAGAGCTGCTTGAGTCCACAAGTTCAAGGCTAGACAGTGATTGACATTCTACACCCCGATGATAAAATATTACCAATATCATCTCCCAAATTAAAAATTATAAATGTCTTATTTTTTTACAGCTGGCACATAATAAGCTCTCTTGAATATTGGTTAAATTAATTTAAAAAGCAAGCAATCTCATCACTACTTTAGTTTGCATGATTTTATTATCAGCAAACTTACATATTTTTATTCTTTATTGGCCATTATCTTTTTTCTTTTTCTCATGAACTCTGAAATGTTATTATTCTCTCTCATGTATTCAGTTGAGTCTCTTCCTTCTCAAGCTCATTCCCATTTATGAGTCAGGTAAAACTTCTTGCCATCTCTTTTCTACAAATTCAAAATCCTCTTGGACCTATTATGAATTTTCACATTATATTCTTTTTTTCCTACATTATATTTTGTTTTCACTAGACAATCAGGCAACGTGCTGACTTTGGATTCGGAAAATCTTAGTTGAATCTTGGTTCTGGTGCTTTCCAACTGTGTGACTTTGGGCAAAATATACATCGTCTTCATGGCTTGGTTGACCCACCTATAACATAGATAGTGGCAATGGTTCAAATGCGTATGTTATACATTCAGAAAATATCTATTGAGTGTATACTGGGGGTGAGGCTTTATTCCCAGTAACAGAGATAAATGGTCATTCGCCTAACACAGAGCATGTATATAAAAATCTTTGCATGTTGTAGGTACACAGATGATGCTTAGTAATTGCCAGATGTGCAGGACAATATAGAGTTATTCATATAATCTTTTAGAAACCGTAAGTTTTACACATTACAGACACTTATACACCATTGTAGCACTTTTGACCACATTAACAAGATGTGTCATCTTCTTGCTTTTTTAGTGACATAGATATGCTCTGCCAAAGCTCCAAACGCTCTCTTACTGTAAGTCTCCCCAGTGTGTGAGTCGTTTGGCTTCTGATTCCACTTTCAGGGAAGGAGAAGAATTAACGGATCCAGAGAAAGATCCAATCTCTGACCTTGACTTTATTAACTTTGTGTGATGACTAATCACGCTGATCAAGAACAGAAATTCAGCCCAGTAAGCTGATGTGTCCCTGGAATGTCTATTTCCAGGCACCCTGATATCTATTTCCTAGAATCTCCTAGCCCCTGAGGAGAATAATTTGGAAATCCCAGTCAAGCTTAATGCATTTCTATTTAGAGATCTAATGCTTGGCAAAAAAATAATATCTTTATCATTTATTTAATACATAAGTGGTTCCTTTTCTTGTCTGGTCCCTCAAAGCTTGGCAAAGTAAAGGCCATCCATTAATCAGTTTGCCCTTCAGTGAAGTGCAGCCATCCTGTCTGTGAGGGTTGCAATTTGATCAGCCAGGCATGTGGCCTGACTCAGTAAAACCTTGGAACTGAAGTCCTGTTAAGGGCATTGTAATTGGTCTTTGTTGCAGCTACAGATGTTGGGACAGAAGCAAAAAGAGATCACTTTTTCCTTAGATGCAGGGATCTAATTAAAGTAGGAATAGCCTTGAAGGGGGACATATAGGTTGATGATGGAAGTGACAAATCCCAGCATGAGACCCCTTTGGGGCTTCTCATTTAGTGTTGACATATCTGAGGTGTTGGGGTCCATGCCGGGGGTGGTGGAGAATGAAAGAACACACAAAAGACAAAGACACACAGAGAACATGGCAGCCGCACTCAGAGCCTCCGCCTCACTTTATTTATACTCCATAAACCCCACGTCAGCAGAAAGAATGCAATGCAAAACAAACTTTCTTTTCCCAGATGTAACCTTCTACTCAGTTCCTTGTTTCTATGCTCTTCCTTATCTGCCCGCCTTCTTGGCGCCTATGGGAGTTCATTAAAAGTTCAATTGGAGATACTGTCCTTGAGCCCTATCTATTCTCAGCATACTGTTTTCAAAGGCCCCTGCATTTCCCCCTTTTTGTTTTTGTTTTGCCTCAATCTTAAAAAGGTAGCCCATATTTGTTCCTGTGTTTTCTTTTGTTTTTGGAGGCGACGGAGGGAGCATCGAATCACCAAAAGAAGTAGACTTAATCCAAGTGCCCAAAGCAATATACGTCCAGAGATTGTAGAAATCCATGTTTTCATCTGGTTCCATGGGTTAAAGGCAGCAAGGCGCTGACCCAGCTCTGCAGGGTTACGGTTCCAGACAACACATGTAATTGTTGTCGAAATGCTTCAGAAATGTTCTGAATGAGCTCTTGGATGTCCAAACTAATATTTGTATGGCCTACTAATAATTTTCAGATTACAGTCCAATTTTGAGAGATGTTAAAAGGTACAGGCGTTACACAAATTTGAGTGGAGTTCCAATCACATTGTAATGTCATCCGAGTACTGAGTACAGTGAGCTGATCTCCAAGCCATGTCAATGCTTGCTCCATGTTGTCCAATCTTTCAGCAAGTTGAGAGTCAATGTTTCGTTGTCGAAGCCATAACCGGTGAGATTGTTCGTGCCATTGCTGCATAAATTCAGCATTTTGTATGCTTTGATGAAGAGCGAGTCCTGCGGTCGCAGTGGAGGCGATGGCAACAAGACTCATCACCGAGGCAATTATAAGTCCAAGGGCACGGCGGGTTCGCTGAAGAGAAGTCCAAATATAAGTTTCAAGAGGTGATGCCCCCCACGGTCACGTAAGGTTAACAGGTAGCCAAATTTCCTTACGAGCCCTGAGGATATAAATATCCCCAGTAAAGTTGTGCCACTAGGAATGATTGAGGAAAGACAAAAATGTACACGTATCTGTACAATTAACAATCCCCATATTATTATCACATGTCAAATTCCCTGCTAATAATAGGTAGGGCTTACAGACACCAGCAATAATATATCAGGAGGTATTTTGATATAACTGAATATGAAAGGAGTTAGTTGGGTTAGAAAGATTAAGGGACATATTCCTCACAAAAGTGCTAATGGCATCATCTGCAGCTAACAACTTCCAAAGATGACTCTGTACTTCAGGCCTCCTTCACGCCATACCAAGGTTTCATTACTGTTAGCGGCAATACTTTTATTTACCCAGTGTCATTTCAAAGGTATGTGACTAAATTTTATTTGAAAATCACCGTGCACACTCCAATCAGTTATTTACATTCCATTGTATTCTAATAAAATCCGGGGTTTAGTTCCCTGACATTGTTGCCACTCCAGCACCTCAATATTAGGAGAAACCTCTGGAATAGGACAAAAAGGTAAAGAACTAGGAATAGTTTCATTACTATATACAGTATGATTATACTGAAAGCTTCTAGTTACAATAATAACAGTATTAGCAGCCACATGACTATGATTATAGCGAACAGCCCAGGCTTCATGCGATTTTCGGAGACAATGAGAACTATTTCCCATACATATTGGAAGTCCTTCCACTCCAAATTGATATGTGTTGTTTATAATTCCCGTTTCCCGTTCTATATTGTCCTTGTCTATATAGGGGGACGGCATCCAAGTAGTGTCATTGGTGAAAACCTTAATTTCCGCCTCCCCTCAGGTGACTCCCTGATACAAGGGTGGAAAGGGAATATAAGTCCAATATTCATACAAAGCCTCACTAAGAGAAATAAGTCCCCCGCCGAGGCACATCTAACAAAGGAAGAAATGCATGCTGAATCCAGTTTTCTTTTCAACAGGGTTTCAATCGTCTTGTAGGAAACCACTCAGGTCTGCTCCCTGTAAGGACAAGAGCATAGCCCCATCCCTGTTTTAGAATTTGCCCTTGAACATACTTACCTTCTTCATTAGGATACCAAACCTTTAAATTGTCAGCGGGGACTATCACTGAGGGAGGTGAGGAAAGATGGGTTACGACAGCGGAGTCTTGCAATTGTCTCCATTGATTCAAAAAAATTAAGGTAAAAAGAACCTTCAAAATCTGGTTTCTGGGGGGCTCTTTTCCCCCTTTTTGTTTTGTTTTAATAGTTGAGTTTTTAAAGTTAAATTTGCACGCTCAATGATGGCTTGACCTTGACTGTTGCCCGGGATACCGATGATATGTTGAATATTGTATTGCTGTAAGAAAACTTGTAATTTATGAGAGACATAGGCAGGGGCATTATTAGTTTTAAGTATAAGAGGAATGCCCATGATGGCGAAACAAGCTAAGAGATGCGTAATAACAGAATCAGCTTTCTCAGATGGCAACAGAGTGGCCCATTGAAAATGAGAAAAGGTATCAATGGTATGATGAACATACTTTAATTGTCCAAAAGAAGGGACATCTCATGGATTAACCCCAGGATGGAAGGATGGAATGCTCAAAGGAGCACAGGAAGGACAAGCTCGAATAAGAGAACGAGCTTGTTTATAAGTTAAATGAAACCGTCGTTGAAGGCCAGAACTATTAGTGTGATGTAGAGTATATTTTTGTTCTGCAGCATGTAGGTGGCCTATTAAAAGCGAATCAATCTGAGTATTACCATGAACTAATGGTCCAGGAAGTTGAGAATGAGAACGAAGATGAGTGATGAATAAAGGAGCTCGACGTTGGCTCAAAGTAGAAGATAACAAGGAAAAGAGTTTTTGAAGAGAGGAAGTAGCACAAAGAGGTAAAGTGGCCTGAGAAATATAAGAAGTAACATAAACAGCGTATTGAGAATCACTAACAATGTTACAACCAGTAGTAGGGAAATCAAGTAAGATCATCAGAACAGCAAACAATTCTCCCTGTTGCACCGAGGGATAAGGATAAACTGTAACTCGAGATTGATGAACACTCCAATATCCAGCCTTATCATTGCTACTAGCATCAGTAAAAAAGGTAGGACCTTGAACAGGAAATACAGAAATTGGTGAGAAAGGCAACACAGAATGTTGCCTAAAAAATGAAAAGATCGGAGACTTAGGATATTGGGTAGAAAATTGTCCAACAAAAGAAGAGCAAGCAACTTGCCAAGAATCAGAAGTTGCAAGAAGATAAGTGATCTGACTATGAGTGAATTGAGAGGTAATTAAGGAAGGATCTCCTCCCCAAAGTTGTCGACAGTGATGCCGTCCTTTCATGATCAGTTCAGCTAAACGATCGATACAAGTAGCCAAGCGTTTAGATATTTTATTGGACAAAAAGATCCATTTTAGTGGTCGATTAGTTTGATGAATCATTCCTGTGGGAGAAAGTAAAGTATGAAATAAACAAAAGGAAGGGCCTTTTGAAGTTGCTCTTCAACAAGCTGGAGTTCCTGTAAAGCCAAAGGAGTTAAATGGCGTGAGTTGTCCAAGTGACTGTCTCCTTCTAGAATATAAAAAAGATGTTATAACTGATATGTTGGTATTCTTCAAACAGGACGCATCCAATTAATGTCTCCTAGAAGCTTTTGAAAATCATGTAATGTTTTTAAATGATCACGTTGAATTTGAATTTTTTGGGGTCGAATATTTTGTGCCCCCAAGGTATAACCTAAATATTGAATAGGAAAATCCAGTTAAATTTTTTCTGTGGCAATATTAAGTGAGTAGAAAGAAAGCTGAGTTTGTAATGATACAAAAGCATCTTGCTGCTTTTCTCTGGTGGGTGCAGCAAGAAGAATGTCATCCATATAATGATATAAAAGAACAGAAGGATGAGGCTTTCAAACAGGATCCAAGGCCCTATGGACAAATTCTTGACACAAGGTAGGGCTATTTAACATACCTTGAGGTAAAACTTTCCATTGATATCGAGAAAGTGGCTGAAAATTATTAAAAACAGGGACAGAGAAGATCCATACAATAATAAATTAACACAGTTGGAAACTGATTGTTTACAGGATTTAAAGTCCTATGTACCAATTTTTGACATATAGTAGGGCTATTAAGTATACCCTGGGGAAGAAGCTTCTGCTGATATTTTTGAATAGGTTGTCCATTATTATATTTAGGAATAATAAAGGCAAATTTTTACAATCTTGAGGTTGTAATGGAATAGAGAAAAAACAATTTTTGAGATCTATGACCATTAATTTTTAACTTTGTGGGATAAGGGCAGGATTAGGAAGACCAGGCTGTAAACTTTCCCTAGGTTGAATGTAAACATTTATAGTTTTAAGACAAGACAAAGACGGGAATTCCATGCAGAAGTACGTGGCTTTAGATTCCTCTCGGCCATTTGTTTTTTGACTTACTCTTTTAAAGTCCTAAGTATTTCTTTAGATAATGGCCATTGTTTCACCTAAAGACGAGTGGTCGTTTTATACTTTAATTATAAAACTTGAGGCTGGTGAACAGTGGCTATGAGTTTAAAGGATTGTAGCCCATTTTGAGCATCATATTTTTGGCAGCTGAGGAAATATGAAGAATGTTTAAAAAAGCACCAAATTGTTATGAAAGATTTTGTCCCCAAAGATTAATATTGATAGGAATAATATAAAAAAAAAAAACTTGACCTTGTTGACCTTTAGGACCGACACAGGTTAAAGGTTCTACGTCTTGATAAACCACAGAAGCAGCACCCAAGCCAGTGAGTATGACTGAAACTTGTCTTTTTTCCCATTGTATAGGCCACTAATTTAAACAAATAATAGACATATTAACCCCCATATCAATTAACCTTTTAAAAACTATTCCATTAATATGCAATGAACATAAGGGCTTTTGATTAGAAACTAAAGTTTCCCAAAAAACAGTTTTTTCTGTGCTACCAAACCCTCCCCATTGAGAATACGTTCCCCTGTCTCTAGGCGTATAAATTGTGAAACTTGTACCATAATAAGAATTTTATTAGTAACATCAAGATCAATGATTTCTGGAATCATCATTAACTTCCGTATAGCACTGTTGTTTTGACCTAACAAAAGTCCTACATGTCCTTTTGGCAAAGGGTCACACACTCTAATAGCTAATTTATATACTCCTCTATTAGGAGACAAGGTATAAGGTTGAGTGATAACTAAGTCAGCAGCGGCACTCTACTTAGTTGCCGCATAAAGCTGAGAAACTGGGGTAAGGTGTGGGATCCTTAAGGAGGACTTGAATTTATTCGTTGATGTTGTAGGTCATTGCTCACTGGGTATTGTAGTAGACTTGTATTGTAATTGTTGGGGCCCCAAGCCTGTGGGCCCCGGCTCCCGTTTCCCAGGAGAGGAGACAGTAAATTTCCACTTTTATCAGTTTTGGAACGACATTTATTTGTCCAATGTCGACCTTTACCACAACATTTGTACACCTCTGAAGGCAGCTTTCTGCCTTGAGGGATAAAAGTGTTCAATTTTTATGACAATCTTTTTTTTTGAAATGTCTAGGTTTACCACACTGCAAACAAACACCTTGTTTGTTATTTCCTTTTAAGGCTTTAGACAAAGCTCCAGCAAATAATTGAGCATTATAAATAGCCCCTCCAACACTAACACAAGTTTTAATATATTTATCTAAATTGGCCCCATTGGCCTTAAACGATTTTAACAATTTTTAACAGTCAGCATAAGCATTTTTAAAAGACAATGTTTGTAACAAAATTTTTGAAGCAAGGCCTGCACCCACAATTTTGAAGACAGCATCCTGAAGACGGGCTACGAAATCTGGATATGGTTCATTTGTGCCCTGTAAAATCTTCACAGAGGAAAGGGAAGATTTTCCTGTTATCTCTACCTTATTTCAGGCCCTTAAAAACAAAATCTTGATTTGAGTAAAGGCAACATCATCTAGACCAGCCTGAGCATTAAGAGTAGCATACTGGCCCATGCCTGTGAGTTATTCCTCAGTGGGTCCAGGGGGATCACACATAACATTTTTCCTAGCCTGTACATGTGCCTTGTTCATTTACCAGCTGTGCAATTGTAACCACTGAGAACGATCAAGAAAAGCCTTCCCTCAAAGTCTTCCAGTCTATAGGAATTATCAAATTTTCTGATGAAAAAACATCAAGAAGACCAAGGATAAAAGGAGATTGAGATCCATAGTTAGAAATGGCAGCTTTCATTTCTTTAAAAAATTTAATTTGTAAGGCATTAAATTGGACATTATTGCCACCATTTGAAAACTGAGCATTAGGAGCAAAAGAAGCACAAATAATTGGAAACAGATCCAGCTCCTTAAAAAAAAATTTTTTTTTAATTAAAAGTATATATAATATATAATAATACTCATATCCCCAAATATAAAGAATCCCAACATATTAATAGGAAAAGGTAAATAACCCAACCAAAAGTAGCAGAACAAAGAAATGACAATAAACCTATATGTCTAACATGATTACTCACTAGGAAATATGTATATTAATACCAAATTGAGAATCATTACATACACAATACAATGGTTAAAATTTAAAAACACAGAAAATATCAAGAGGTATTTAATGTGTTAAGCAACTCGAATACTCAACTTCTGTTTGGAGTGTAAATTGGTGGAACCTATGCACCCCTATAACATAACAATTTCCTAGCTGGGGTTATTAATACTATATTAATATTAATAGTTAATATTAATGTGCTTATTTATTGACTATTGAAATACTCATAATATTTTAACAAACAATAAGATATACATATACACTGGTTTTGACATATTAAACAGGTGTTTAGTATAAATTTAAAGTATGTCTGATGTGAACAGGGCTTCAACTTTGCCAAACAAAGGTAAAGATAAGGAAGCCGGGGGGTTGGAGGCTCTGGAAAATCCTCTTTTAACAGGGCAGAAGGAAAAGAAACAGGGAAAGCTCGCAAAAGTGAATTAGAAGAATATATCTGTAATATTTGTTGAAGCATTTCCATAATACTCTGCATGTCAGAATTTCCCTTAGAAGAAGGAAGAGCTGGCTTTTTCTCTTCTCCCCCTTTTGCTACCCCCCCATCCTCTGTTATCCTGGCACAAATGGGCTCCATTTCAGATTTATTTTTTTTCCAAATCCTCAGATACCTTTCCTCCTGTGGCTACATTACCACACTCTGAATCAGTCTCAAGTAACTCTAATGTCTGAGTGATAGAGTTACACAAGGTCCACAATCTTAGAGGCATAATATCCCCTAACTGGAGAGCTCTAAACAGAGCTTTTACTACCTGTAACCATTCTCTCTGATTCAGCTGCACTTTAGTCTGATACTGAAACCAGTAACAATGTTGTTCAACATGGGCAAACAATTGCTTCAAAGTCTTTTTCTTTTACTTCCACTCCTATAGACAGCAACAGTCCTTGAAACAGCCGTAAATATTCTGAGGCCAGAGAGATGGAATTCCCCATAATGAAAGCTTAAAAAGGTTCCCCTTAACAATATCCGGGCCTTACCGCCCTAGGGGGTTCCCCTTCTTGTTCTCCCCTACTCACCCGTGCTGACCCTGCTCGCTGCTCCACTGTTGGGGTCCCTGCCGGGGGTGGTGGAGAATGAAAGAACACACAAAAGACAAAGACACACAGAGAACATGGCGGCCGCACTCAGAGCCTCCGCCTCACTTTATTTATACTCCATAAACCCCACGTCAGCAGAAAGAAAGCAATGCAAAACAAACTTTCTTTTCCCAGATGTAACCTTCTACTCAGTTCCTTGTTTCTATGCTCTTCCTTATCTGCCCGCCTTCTTGGTGCCTACGGGAGTTCATTAAAAGTTCAATTGGAGATACTGTCCTTGAGCCCTATCTATTCTCAGCATACTGTTTTCAAAGGCCCCTGCACTGAGGTTCTAATAAATGGATCCTGTCTTACCTCAATCTTAGTATATCTAGAAAAGGACTTCCTCAAACCCAAGTTTTCTTGCTTCTACTTTCCATCAACTATAGTATTCTCCAGGCTGCATACTGAGAAGGCTGGGTAGTCTCTGACGTACATTTCTCTTTGATATTCACTAGTCAGCACATACCCAACCACAACACCGCTGCTTTCTCTGCACCTTCCTGATGGTGTCTCCAGCACAAGTACTTACTCAATTGTTGTTAAGATTATTTCTAGCAGCCCTGCTAACTGGTCCTTCAGGCCACAATCTTTCCATATACGTTTCCTTTTATAAATAAATATCCTCAAATATCTTTGCCCTTCTACCATACTTTCACTTGAGAAATAAGATAGTATTTCTAACATTTATAGCATTATTGTTATTTGGCTCCCAAGGGCAAACAAAGTGCGGCACCAACTCTCCTATGTCTTATCTACAACTATTCCTCAATATTTTCCTTTTCCTACAATTAGCTGTGCCCCCTCTCTCCCAGTCCCTCACCAATTAGTATTTGAATATGCTCTTCCCACTGGAAGTTCAAATTCCTGTTTCTACATTATTCAAAAGACACATATTTAAGTGACTCCTTCAGGCCATGTTAAGCATGTGAGATATATCATTTATCCCTGACCTTTTTGTGGGAGGGTCACAGGTGTTATATTTTGAGAACTAATGATGTGATAAATGCATGTACACAGCCCAAATCCCAACCCACAAGGCTTCAGTGCTCATTTCCCCAGCTGCTGGGATTAGTGACAGCTGAAAGTTCTCAGCTTTGCCTTTCTCCAGAACAGCCGTGGTTGAAGAGAACAACCTCATCCAAGGTTATAGGAGAAGCCCACATCCAATGACTAGGTGATGTGGGTATAAAATTTAGCCTCCTTTTCTCTCTTCATGACAACTCTGAGTGCCTAGCTCAGCTTGAGAACACTATCCCATCTGCTCCTTTATTGTGACTTATAATTCATCTTTTTTCTGTGCCCAATCTAGTTTACTTCTTTCCCCTTAGGTGTTGATTTTGGTGGCACTCCCTAATATAAACTCCATATGTGTAAATATGTCTCTGAGTCTGTGTCTTGGGGACCCATCCTGCAGAATCTACTTTGATATAATTCCTGCTTGTTTTTGCAGTTTTAATGGATTGTACTAGTCTTGAAATAAGAAAATCATAAAGGTAGTCAGGCTTTGGTAGTCAGGGGTGGGAGGGTAATAACAAATACAGCATAACACATATTTAATAAATTCATAATATCTGTCATTTGTAATACATAGGGTATCATAAGCCCATCTCAATTAACTTACATTTCAGTGGATATTGACAATTACAACTACTGTGTCTCTTAATTCCCTTACAGTTCATATACATAAAGGCAGGGCATACAGAATTTCTAGGTGCCCAATATTATATTGAAACATTTTTTCCTTATTCTAAATAAAATAATTTTTTAAATGATTTTGAGATAAGTTTAAATTTACAAAAGTTAAACAGTATAAGGATTTCCCACATACTATTTACTCAGATTCTCTTAATATTAAAATTTTCCATGTCCTCTGTTGCTTTATTATTTCTTCTCTCTCTCTCTCTATACATACATATAAATAGATAACAGGCTGAGAGGCAGGAGAAAAAGAGGTAAAAGAGAGAGATGTTAGTTTTCGTTTTCTAAATAATTTTAGAGGATATTGTATACAAATTTTTTTATCCCTAAACCATTCTTTGTACATTTTCAGAAAAAAATTATAATCTATAGCTAACTGTGGCAAAATTACGGAAATCAAAAAAAAATTAACATTGATAAATTATGACCTTATCTATAAAATTTATGTATGTTTTTGTCAATTGTCCCATTAATGTCTTTTACATGGAAACTAAACTAATAAAAATATTTCTGGTCCAGAACCCATTCCAAGAACACGTATTACAATTAATTGTCATGACTAAATCTCCTTTAATGTGGAACAGCTCTTTAGTCTGTCTTTCTTGACCTTGGCATGTTTGAAGAGTATGATTTTGTGTTTCTTTTTCCAGAGTTTCCCTCAATTTGGGTTTGATGTTTTCTCATGATGAGTTCAAGTTATAATATTTGGCAAGAATATCACAGCAGCAATGTTATGTCCTTGTCAGTTTATCAAATCAAAAAGACACAAGAAATCTATTTGTTTCATTACTAGTGATGTTAACTTTGATTTCTTGGTTAAGGTGGTATCTGCCTGATTTCTTTACTGAAAAGTAACGATTTTTCTCTTTTTGGACAAGTAGTTCATTTGGAGTCCCTTACCAGAAACAATTTATTACTATGGAGGCTGCCAAATGGTAATTTTCTAACTCGATTATTTCTTTTACATGTATTGTTTGATTACTGTGTTGTAGGAAAGAGTTTGACCTTTTCCCCCATTAATTTTTTATTCACTTATTTATATCAGCATAGGCTCATGAATTCTTGTTTTATTCTTTGGGTTATATTTCTTTCGATATTACTGTTAATTTTGATGGTTGAATTACCTCATATTTTACAAGTGGAAGTCCCAACAACTCCAAGGGGACTCCAGAGTCCCTCTGGCATGCACTATCTTTTAAAAATGTTTGTTTACTTTTAGTATTTCTTTTATTCCTGAGACTGCAAGACATTTCAAGTATTTCTTCTACTCCAGCTCTGAAATCAGCCATTTTTCAAAGGAGTTCTGACTCCTTTTAGTGGATAATAGTATTTAGAAATCAAGATCTGGCTATCAGATGTTATTGGTATCCCATTGTTTCTTGTCTTTTTCAGCAGACAGAACTAGTAAACATATGTGATATTTACATATACACACACAAGCCATACACATACATATCTATTTCTAATCTTATCTACTTATATATTAAAGCTATGAATTTATACTAATATCTGAATTATAACTCAGGACTATAGTGCTCATTCTAGTCTTCCCCTTTTCGTATTTTAACTCACACATTAGTTGGCTTGGGATGCCATAACAAAATACCATGGACTGGAGGCTTAAACAGCTGAAATTTGCTTTTCACAGTTCTGGAGGCTGAGAAGTCTAAGATCAAGGTGCTGGCTACTTTGGTTTCTGCTGAGTGTTCTCTCCCTGGCTTGAAATGGAAGCCTACAGCAGGAAAAGAGAAAGAACGATTTTTCTCTCTTCCTCTGTGGCCACGATTGTTATTGGATTGGGAACCCAGACTTATGACTTCCAAGAGGACTCACCTTCTCACTGGAGCCTGTTATCCACAGTAAATTTACTTATTTGCTCAATCATTGAATACAGATTAAGTAGTTTGAACATTGCAAAAAGATACCACTATGACAACAAGACTACTAACTAGAGTTCAATATTTGTAATTTGTTTTTGTCTTTGGATTATGTAGTTCAACTAATTAGTTCCAGAATTTTTTGAATAAACTTTTCTTTCTTCTTCGAGTTAGGTTCTTTTGTTTTTATTTTGTTTTGTTTCCTTCTCATTGCAGTCAAATTTATCGGATTTTGTTTGTATTGCCTTTTGCCCCATCCTTGTTGATTTCTTTTTCTAATTGAGAATATGAACTATGATGTAATTCTAAAAGTTGAAATTAAACTCAAAGAAATATCACTCCTCTTCTCACCCCTTCTTCTTGTTCCCATCCCTCCAGCCTTGTTACCCCATACTTTTTGCCCCCACGTAACTATCCAATCTTATTTCTTTTTTATTTCTCTTTCTTCTTTTCCTTTTTTTCCTGTAGGATGGGAGATAACGTAAGTGTTTTTTCTTATTTTCCCATTTTTCTTGTCCAAAATATAGCGTTTTATAGACATATTTTTGTACTTTGTTTTTGTTTTTTTTTTCCATTTAACCATGTGTCCTGGAAATCACTTGATGTGGTTCACAGATACAGTCTTCATTCTAGTTTTTATAACATGGTACTTTATTGGGCAGACATTCCACTGTTTTTCAACAACTTATCTCTATCCTGACATTTAGACTGTTTCCATTATTTTCCAATTGTATCAATGCTGAAATTCATTGTTGGAAATATATGCTTTACAGTTAGATCCCTGATCCGTTGGAGCCCATTCTTATGTTTAGTGTGATGAACAGAGACCTAACTCTGTCTCCTTTTTTCAAATGTTTAAGCAGTTATTGTATCACCATTTATTTATAAACAAAAACACAAAATTCTGTTTATTCCAGTTATTTGAAATTCCCCTTCATCATGAAGTTCTCACTTCTTGACTTTCTATTATATTTCACTGCTATGCTTATCAGTCAGTCTTGACATCACAATTTTAGTTATAGAAACTTTATAGTCTGTTTTACTTTCTGGAATGGCTATGCCCCATTGCATTTTTTCCCATCATTTGTCTGGATATACTGGTATGCTTCCATATAAACTTGAGTACCAAATTCTATTACTCCGTAAGAATGATTATTGGTATTTTTATTAAAGTTGCATTGCATTTGTAATTTATGTTAGGGAAAACTGAACATCTATAATGGTGCATTATTCTATTTAGGAGCAAGAGCTGTCTTTCCATTAATTCAAGCATGCTTTCAAAAATGTGTTATGATTTATATTGCATATGTGTTATACATTTTTTCTGAAGTTTATTTGGAAGAATTTTATCCTGTTTTTGTCATTTAATGATATTCTCTCTATGATTATATCCCCTAAGTGGTTTTTGATTATATGACAGCTGTTAATTTCTGCATGTTAAATTTTATGTTCTACTAACCTACTGAATTATCTTATCATTTTAGCTATTTTTATTATTGATTAGGAACTCTAGCTATACTATTATGTCAAGTGCAAAAGAACATAATTTGACTTAGGTCTTTCTTTGTCATATTTAATGCTTTTTGGTTGGTTAGAATTTTCTTATGGTGTAAGAGGATCCCCATTCTTGATATCTTATTATTTCCTTCTTCTTATACATAAGTTTCTTATTCCCTTTAGTTATAATCATTCTATATCACTCAGTTTGGGTGTGCCCCTCGTATATATTATATAATTATGTGTGTATAGGTAAGCAAAGTACATTTATGACTATTAATATGACTGGTATGTTTAGACTCAACTACATCATATTTTATGTTGCAATTTCAATTTGTATTATATGAAATTTGCTCTATTTATGTCATGTGTCTTCTTTGCTCTTTTTAAGAAATGTATTTATATTTTGGAAAGTCTGTAGTTTTGTTCTTGTAGTCACGTTTTCTGTTATATTTAAATTATATTTTTATTATTTTAATTTCCTTAGTCCACTATTTCCTTACTTAAACTTTTATTGTCCAGTGTCAGCTGTTCTTGGTGTCTTTAAGTTTTACCAAGGACTTTACACCAATCAATAAGTTTATTCTTACTTTCTCTTTTCTACTTTTTGTCTTTCCTTTTTCATAACACATAATATAGAACATATTTTTCCACCCTTATTCCCACTGTTGTTTTAGACTTTCATCTACAATTGTATGCATATTCACTGTTAACCATTTTTCTAAAGTTTCCCTGACTACCTTTTGGTTGAATGAAGTGCTTCCTCTAGTCCAGAAGCAGATTTTTTTTTTTCTGCAAAGACACAGATAGTAAATATTCTAGGCTTTGCCAGTCATATGTTGTAGCTATGGTGAAGCAAAAGCAGCCATAGGCAGTACATAACATAAAAGTCGGAGTAGAAGTATGTTCCAATAAAACTTTGCTTAAAAAACCATACCGACATCGTTTACTAACTGCTGCTCTAGTAGTTGCTTGAGAATGAACCAAGGACACAAAATCATCTGAACTCTTGCATGTTTGAAAGCTATTTTTCTATAGTCTTGAGAGTTAAATGCAGTTTGGCTAGATATAATGTTACTGTGTGATACTTTTCTTCCTGAAATTTTTTGAAATTGCTGCTGAAAGGTGGCCATTCCAAGATGGTATTCTCTGATCACGTGAATACCTTTATCTCCCTCCCTGGTAGTATACTCTGGTCTACCAGGACATTGTGGTGATATTTCACATAAATCGTAGATTTCATATTTTTGGCAGTGGTTTCAGGTCACTGTTACTTAGTCTTGCTGACAGTTTTCCTCTTCTCTCATGTCTGCAGTCTTTCTCAGATTGTGTTTGTACTCTGCAAGACTTGTGGCAGGAACACAAGCAAGAGCCTGCTGAATTTGATGAGTGTTTTGTTGTTGTTTTTTAAGGTAATCTGAAGTTTGACTCTTCACTAGTCTTCTAGTTATTCATTTCTCTAGAGAGTCCTTAGAAAGTCTTTGTAGCACAAGCACCATGTTTCATAATGACTGAAATATTGCAGTGAATTACCTCATTTTATGGTGTTGTAGTGTACATCTTTATACTTATTCCTCATATTTCAAGGATAACAATGATTAAAAAAAAAAAAAAGTTAAGAATACATTCTGAATTCTCTTTCCAGAGGCTTCTCCCTTGTCTTGGGATTATGGAAGAGTGAGGAAAGTTTTCCAAGATTCAAAATAAGATATGACTTTGAGGTTCTGTAACTAGTGGAAACAGTATCACTTTAATGTAGGAGATGTCTCAGGGGAATGACAGAATAGAGCATGAAGGAGGTAGTCCTGAAGATGCCAGGGCTCCATCTGAGTGTCCCTGGGCCCAAGTGCAGCACGGATGGCAATGGCATAAGAGAAGCAGATACGCAGGACTTCAAAGGCTCACCTAGACTGATTATGAGTGATAGTAATTATATAAAAATCAAGATGAGTTGGCCCTCTTTAAATCCAAATAGTTCTATGCTTTAAAAAGACCTCAATCCTTACCCAATTTAGAAATAGGGAGGTATAGAAAGTGATAATAGTGAATGAAAATGAATTCCTCCAACCAGGCAGGAGAAAGCAATAAATAAGATTTAAGTTTTAAAAATGTTTTAAATGTTTGACTTAAGAAATTTTATTAACAAGAAATATCATGCAAGCAAAGTCAAATTTGGTGGTTTGGAACGACTGCTTTATAAATGAGAAGACGGTATATTCTGAGTGGCCTGGAATAGTACACTTGACCTTTGAACAGCATAGTTTGAACTTCAGAGGTACACTTATATGCAGATTTTTTCTTGCCTCTGCCATCCCAGAGACAACAAAGCAACCCTTCCCCTTCCTCCTCTTAGCCTTCTTAATGTGAACACAATAAGGATGAAGACCTGTATGATGATCCAGGTCCATTTAATAAATAGTAAATATATTTTCTCTTCCTTAAGCTTTTCTTATAACATTTTATATTTTTAGCTTAATTTATTGTAAGAATACAATAAATACATATAACATGGAATATATGTTAAATGTTTACGTTATAGGTAAGGCTTCTGTTAAACAGTAGGATATTAGTAATTAGGTTTTGAGAGAGTTAAAATTTATACGCAGATTTTCCACTGCATGGAGGTTGGTGCACCTAACCCCTACATTGTTCAAAGATAAACTGTACTGGTTTTTACTTGCTGTTCCAGAGTAACTTTTGGTAGCATTCTTTTTTATTTTCTTATTTCCATTATTTGAAAGATCAGGTATATGGTCACCTTATTCATAATTGAATGTTGCCATAAGATTTCAGTGTCCAAGTCTCTGGTTTTTGCAAATATGCCTCTGAATGATAGACCATTTGATAGTATGCCATATCCTACAAATGAAGATTCTCCAATGCTGTAAAAGAAAGCAAAATGTAGTTGGAATATTGAGTCATCTCAGTGTGCACAGTGGTAGCAAAAGGCTCCATACAATAGAACCTGTGCCATCACATTAAATACCCTGTGCACATTGGGAGAAACAATTTAGTTGCAGCACAAGATTATCTGTCACATTAAATTATGCTGCTAATTTGTATTCTATTAGTTTTTTAGAGCTTCTTAGTACTTTATTTGTAAACTTATTTTGGTTTTATAGTTGCATAGAAGTTATATGCATAAGGAGTTTTATGCTTGTAGCTAATTAAGTAAAATTATAATCAAATGAGTCAACAGGAGTGTGTGTCACTGGGTGAACATGTGTTTTAAAAGGTTATATATTATTCATTTAAAAATTGAATTGAAATCTATATAACACAAAATTAACCATTTCAAAACGTACAATTCAGTGGTGTGTAGGATAGTCACAATATTTTGCAACCATCACCACTGGATTCAAAACATTTTCATCTCCCTCAAGGAAATGTCATACCCATTAATCAGTTAGTCCTCATTCTTCTCTCTCCTTAGTTGCTGGCAGCCATTAATCTGCTTTCTGTCTCTATGAATTTACTTGTTCAGGATATATTATATAAATGAACTTATACAATATGTGGTATTTTGTGTCTGGATTCTTTCAAGTAGCATAAGGTTTCTGAGGCTCATCCACACTGTAGTACATATCAGCACTCCATTCCTTTTCATTGATGAATAATATTCTATTTTAAGGCTATACAGGTTGAGCATTCCTTATCCAGAAATTCAAAATAAAAAATGTTCCAAAGTCTGAAACTCTTTGAGTGCTGACAGGACAATGAAGATGACGTTGTTAATATTACAGACAAAGTGCCTATAGAAGACATGGTGAAAATGTGTGACAGGCATATATTCTAATCAGTTCTGCTATAAACATTCATGTAGAAATATAAAAAAAAAGTCTACGATATAATTTGACACAGATTGAAATGTTTGAGAACTATCATATTTGTCATTAATGTGAATGATTAATTTTGTTATTAGCATGAAAGTAAAATATAATGCTCAGATTTATCTATTAATCTATTCACCTTCTCTTAGAAAGAGACAATATTTTGCACTTATGAATCTTAGGTTGCTATGGAAAAAATAGAATATTTGAAACACTCTGACCATGTGACCTTTTTTTCATGTTTAATATATATCCTTTTCTCTCTTTAGTCAATTTTCTAAAGCTTGTTAAGCTTGTTTGGAACTTTCCAGATATCGTTTGCAGGTGAAGGATGTGGCAATGTTCAAATTAAAGATGATGTTCCTTTCTTTTCCATGGAAAACAGAGTATATGTCAAGGAAATAGAGCATATTTTTTCTGACTTTTGTCTACTTGATCCATCAAGACATTTTCTGAGACCTCTTTGATGTTCAAAAAGTTTCAAAAGATTACATAGTCTAGAAGGCCTTTTTCCCACTTCAGAGAAGTATTGAAGTTTTAATTTGGTTGAGAACAGCCTCACCTTTACCTTCTTCTACTGAGATTCCGCCTGATTACCTAGGCTTGTATGAAAATTTCAGTGCCAAGGACCAATAATTCTCTATGAATTTTGACGTTATGGTGCATTCTTAAGCTTAAACTACATCAACCATGTAAATAATTAAGGCAATCAATAAAACGCAGAGCAAAATTGGTATTTAAACAAGCAGAAAAAAAAATGTTAAGATTTCCGGCCTCAGTGGCTATATCTGGTAATCAGTCATTACAAATAACGTGACAGTTGTTCACTCTCCTTGGCTCGTGTTGACACAAGATTAGAGTTAGCAAAAGCACACTATGATTAACAAAACTATGAAAGCACCGTAAAAACACAGCTCTCAGTAGTCAAGCAGAGATGAGGGAGGCAATATATTTTCCCTTATTTCTTCTTTTTTGGTTGTCCCAAGAGGAACTTTAAGAAGATAATTTGCATGTAACAAGTGTTTTATAAGTACGTTTCTAATTGAAATGTTTTTACTATATTTCATCTCTCTCTCTATTCATGTGTGATTTAAATTTCATGATATAAACTATAATATAAATACTGAGAGTATATGATGAAAAAAATCTATAAGTAGAATGAAGATTTTGAAAATCTCCCCACCCTTACCCATTTGAAATGTTCTACTCTTACTATATCTATTGAAGGAAGAGGGTGGAAGAGAATCAACTTGGTAGTTATTCATTCTGAGTTCTGACTAATGGCCTGTATTTTACAAGCTGCTTGACAAACCATTTCTCGTCTTGTGTCTCCATTGCATCTTCTACCAAATGGGAGAAATAATGCATAATCCACAGAGCCGTTGTGAGGCTTAAGTGTTATCCTATCACCAAAATTACCAAGCACACCATATAATGTAACATTAGTCTTAATAAATGTTGTTTGCCTTTTACTTTCTGATCACTTACATTGGGGTAGGGATGAGGGAATATCAAATAATTTCTCTTCATTCTCCTCTTCTTAAACTATTAAAAACTAAAGCCCAGGGGAAAATGTAAATGTAAATGTTTACATCCTATGGGGAAATATTTTAAAGGTGCTAAATTCTGCTCACAGAAAATTCTGCTCACATAAAGTTACTTCTCACGTGGAATTCCTCAAATTGTACTTGTGGATCTTCATCTCCTCTCATTCACTCTAAAATTAAGTGAGTATTGAGTAATTTAAATTTCTTTTTTTTTTTTGATAGTTTGCCAAGTGACTCCTGTCAATTTTAAATAATGAGACCCAGAAAATATGATTACGTATAGAGTTTATTTGAGCACAAAGCTTGAGGATGACCACCTGGAAAACAGCAACTCCAAGTGGATGGAGTCAGTGGTCCAAAGTTAAGGTTTCTTTTATACAGGCAGAGAGAGAGAAATTTTAGCAGGATTACAACATTTTTCTATATGAGACCAGTGTACAAGTTATAGTAATTTGATTGGTTACTGAATGCTACATTCCAAGAAAGACGTTATTACTCTGTGAGGAGGAGGAGTGGTCTGAGAAAGTCTTATCTCTGGCCCCATTTGGTCTTCCTAATTATTTACAGGGAGAAAAAAAATGACAGAATTTGTATCTGCCTGCCACATAACTCAGACTGCATAGCCACATACCTCTTAAGGCCCAGAGTAATTTAAAGTTCCACCAGCTTTGATTCTGAATTATTTAATTTTATACCCATAACCGGGGTCAGCAATTAAACTCATATAGCTTATTGACATGTACCTTAGGATGAATAAAGAGGTTTTTTAGCTGTCTAGACCCTGCTCAACTAAGAAGTAGGCAAGATTGTTTCCTTTTACACCATTCTGAAATTGTATTATACTTTCTTGTGAAGCTGGCTTTCTGTCATCATAAAGTAAAGTATATATTTAATTATCATGTTTCCATAAGGAAAGGGAAATACAATTTTCTCTCTAAGCTTCATAGTTCTTAGCTGGGACAGACCCCTGTAACAAAAGAAATTAACAAAAGAAAAATAGACATTTAATAACATGTATACCGCATGTATACATGGGAATATCTACAGAAAAAATGAGAAAAGGTGGCTTTAAACAAGCTTAAATGTCATCATTTGATGAAACAAAGACAGATCGGGAAGGTTGGTTTTAGAGAGATATCCAGAGAAAGTGGAGTAAACAAGAATAAGATTTATTATACAGATTTACATTGATGCCTTCTCCATTCATAGTATTTTGTAGTGATTTAGAATATCCTTCTTTTCCTGAAAGAGAGAAGAGGGAGAAAGAAAGAAAGAGAGAGAGAGAGAGAGAGAGAGAGCGCGAGAGAGAGAGAACTTTACAAATGGAGATTATTCCTTTATAAATACAAATTTCCCTTACAAAAAAGGTACATTCTACTCTTTTTTCAGAGCTTCTCCCATGGCTGGTGTTTCTCAATCAGCTCAAAATAATCCTTATGCTTACGAGGAATATTTTGGAATAAGACATTCTGGCCTTTCACAGTAACCATCACCAAAACTGTAATACAGTAGTCCCCCCTACTTATGTTTGGGGGATGTGTTTCATGACCTGGGTGTATGTCAAAACCATGGACAGTAGCTAACCCTATATTCATAATGTTAGCTTCTATACATACATACCTATGATAAAGTTTAACTTATATATTAGACACAGTAAGATTAACAACAAAAACAAATAATAAAGCAGAACAATTATAACAATATACCACAATAGGAGTTATGTAAATGTGGTCTCTCTTACTCTCTCTCAAAATATATTATTGTACTGTACCCACTCATCTCTTTGTGATGATGTGGGATGATAAAATCCCTACATAAGGAGGTGAAGTGATGTGAATGAAGTAGGTATCATGACGCAACATTAGGTTCCTATTGACCTTGAATGCAGGCACTGTGATATTGTGACAGTCAATCTGATAACTGAGATGGCTACTAAGAAACTAAGAGTGGTAGTGTATACAGCATGGATGTGCTGGTCAAAGGGATGATTCTTGTCTTGCTGGGGGTGAGCTGTACAGCATGAGATTTCATCAGCTACTCAGACAACATGCAGTCGAAAATGTATAAGTTGTTTATTTCTGAAATTTTCCATTGGATATTTTCTGACTGTGGTTAACTACATGTAACTGAAACCACAGAAAGTAAAACTGTGAATAAGAGGAGATGACCATAGTACAAACTACTTGTTGACATTTTATACTCAGATATTTGATTTTGTGTGTCCATCAAGATTAGACCCCACTCTCAAGGGTGGATGATCATTTTCTAAGTTCACCAAAGATGATACAGAAATCAGGAAGTAAATTTTCAATTTCTATGAGACTAAATCTGTGATGCAAACTGAACGCTGAGATGGGGCATCACTTTCTTCTCACTATGTAAGTATGCTGCACAATATGCTGCATTTTAATTGGAAGTTTTTTTGGAAGACATGGAATCAGAACATTTTGAGTATTCTAAACCAAGTCTTTTCTGGCCACGGGGATAATAGTCTCTGGGTCTGGGATGTAGGGCACCTTTCTCTGATCAGTGCTTTACATGGTCTTTGACCACTTTGTATTCTTTCGGATTCTCTGTCTATTCTGTGTTTCCTTCTACACTGAGTACAATATATTAGATTATTAGGTATCTACCTAATAAAGCACAATTTTGTTTTACTTTCTCAAGGTAACAAACAATATAAATAGAATGGAGATACGCATCTATCCAAACTAATCATATATTTAGAGTTTCTTGATTTATATTTTATTTATTATAATAAAATACAATGTGTATAAATATTACCAATTCAGCTTTCATAAAGCAAACATTTTAAGTGCTCTTCAATACTGAAGAGAGAAACATTTTCCTTATCTCAACTATTTCCCTTTAATACAACTAAAACTGCTCAATTGAGTGGCATACACATAAAAGACATCACGTCTTGTAACTTAATATCCTCACATGTAAATTTCAAAACCATGTATTATGTGAATTTTAGATGGTAACATTCTTTAGAGAAAAAGAGGTATCTGGGAAAAAATAAACAAAGTGAAGTATTAATTCCTCTGTTATAAATTCAACTTCTGTTTGAAACAAAAGTTTATGCTCACTCTATTTCAGACTTCTTTAGGAATTAGGCCTTTTACACAGCTCTAGGTCCCTTCATTTCCAGGTTAAGCTTTAAATACATAAATATAAATTAAATCCTCCTCTTTCAAAAACTCTCTGCCACTTTGAGCACTTAATTAGTTATGCAAATATTTTTGAGTGATGGCTATGGAAACGTACTGTTAGCTAGATTAAAAAATAAATAATAATTTCTATCACTACCATGCTTTTAATTTATTATTTCTAATCAAATATTTGTTCTCATCTTGGATCCTAAAATGCAGACACTGGATTAGTCTTTACTTTTTCTTTTTACTTTCTCTCTAGTTTCTTCTTTTGTGTGTTTTTCATTTCTTGCTCTCTCTCTCTCTCTTTTTTTTTGTTCTCTCTTCATTCTCTTTTCCCTCGTTCTCTCTACTTTTTCCTCTTGTTTTTCCTATTAAAAAATTGTTTAAGATTATGCAGCAGAAGAAAGGGATATGACACATGAATAGAGTTCAGAAATACAAATTGTGCAAATATAGATCAATGGCAGAAAGGAATATGACTACTAGGGTGAATTTGTAGGACTTGCTAACATGCTGAAGCTTATTTTCTGTCCACACCTGCACCCAAATACTCCTTCTTCCCAACTGCTACTAGGGATAAGCCCCCATTTGCTCCCAAGGCTAATCTCTTCACTTATCCACTAAACCACATCTCTTTTGTCCTAGTTTATTGCTTCCATTCTTTATTTCTTTTTCTTCATTATCTATTATCATTTTCTCTGCAATGCATCTATTCCATTATTTAAAAAATAAAACAGATCTTTTGCACTGGAAGCTCCTCCAGCTATTTCTCCAGTATTTCTCTAAACTCTCAATTTTTTTCCACCCTATATCTAATTTGTCAGCAAATTGTTACTTTTGTCATAATGACATATTAAACATTTTACTACTTATCCCTTATTCCCCTTCTATCACCCTAAAATCAGCTATCCTATTAAACTTTCCTGTCAAGTTAAAAATCAGATTTTACCTGGACAATTGCAGTAGCCTGCTACCAAATCTCCTACTTCCTTATTATCTGTTGTCAACAGAGTAGCAAACATTATTCTTTGAAACTCAAATCAAATCCTGCCCCTGTTCTAAAGAAAACCCATATGGCTCTGTAACCCATCCCAAATAAAACCCAGTCCTTGCAGCAGCCAAGGTGACTCTGCCTACTGCTCTTTTCATCTTCTGTTTCTTCCCATCTTGCTCAATAAACCTTATAACACTCTTTCAGCTGTTCTTCAAACACTCCTGATGCACTTCTCCACCAGGGTGTTTGTACTTATTTTTCCCTCTCATATCTTCCTGGCTCTCTCTCTCTCTCGCTTCCACAAGGCCTTTGCTCCAAGATCATTCCCATCTGAAATTGCAAACCCATAGACCATCCTGTCATCTCAACTTCTTGATTTTTCTCAATTGCACTTCTTCTTATTAGCATCACTATTTAACATGGTATATATTTAACCTAATTTTTCCTCTTTTTTCTCCTACTAGAGCGTAAGATCTGTGAAAACTGGTATTTTTGTCTGTTGGTTTATTTTTGTTGTTGTTGTTTTATGGTTTTGTTTAATTCTGTAATCATTGCCTTCCAGAGTTCAAAATATTTGGTAAGCACTCAATAAATATTTTTTGAATAAAAATTATTCTTAACACTATTTTTAATTCTTATTGTTTTATCTGGGGAGAGAAGATCCCCAAAGGGGGGGGGGGAAGCTCATCATGGTTATATAGTAAAAGAAAGTTGACTTTATTTTTTAAGTTGAGCTGATGTTTAACACAACAGGCTAGACAACTCAGAGATGTGCATTATCTAATGAAACTCTTTAGTCTGAAATACATTCTACACGATATTGTTCATTTTAAGTTATTTTATACAAGATTGTTTTAAGCTTTATTTTTTCACTCTGTAAGAGGAGGAACTCTACCCTTTGGTTCTTCTCTGTTTTTCTAGACTAATATAGTGTTCCAGTCATGGTAGATTCTTATGAAATGTGTGCTGATTAACAGATGACTGGGTTAATATTAAAATGCATAATATTTCCCCTGATTATTGACAAGCCATATTACATAACTGCCTCAACAGGTCTACTTTATGAAATCTTTGAGACCCATACCTGATGGAAAATGGATGTTAATAGCTTAAAGAATAACAGACGCATAAAAATTTGAAATACGTACAGTCTTTCTTCATCACTGCATACAACCAACTCTCCATTAAGATTTAGGTTTGACTGAAATTTCTAGTGTGACATTTGAGAGAGAATGCCCAAAGTTCACTATACTCAATTATCAATAATAATTGAGACTATACTCTATAATTGAAACTATACTTAATAATTTAAACAATATAATCTTTGGTAGTTTCTCCTGTGCTCCCTGGATCTTCCCCTGGTGTGTAAAAGAGAGATTGTAACCCTAAGGATCTTGTGAAACACATTAATTTATAACTAAAACTAAAACTAAAAAAAAAAAACACAAAAAACAAACAAACAAAAAAAAACACAGAGTTTCAAATATAAGCTAGTGCCAAATACAAATGGACAAATGTAAGCTTGTGAATAGATAGCAGAATGTAGAGAGAAAATAATTTACTTCCAAATGTAAGAGAAGAATACACAAAGGAAATTGTTTATCTTTGTGAAACATAAAATTCCCAGGGTCACATTAATTCCTCAATACTTACCAGTCCCATCACTGAGACTTCATTTGCCATTTTAAAGTGTATGAAAATAGCATTATCCTGATTGTGTTTGTGTTTAGTCTTATGAATAGAAACTGTGCATTTACATATAATAAAAGGCTGCTACAACTAATCTCTTCACCCCCCAAAAATATATTTACATTAGGGTTTTATATCTCTGCCTGCTTCTTAAAGATTATTAAAATAATGACTCTGATAAAATCTAAAGCAAGATTCTTGTTTGGAGATAAAATTCTATCGTAAGCGTTGCATTATAATAATTAGATTATTGGCATAGTTTTGTTTTACTGAGTATAGGCTTCCATTTAACATAATGTTACAGATAGAGAATTCACAAGAAAAGAGTCTAAAGGTAAATGATGTAATTGTGAAAGCAGAATTAATTTTATAATACAGCTAAAACAAAATATGATAGTGATTGAAAATATGAAAATGGAAACATGGTAAAGCTAATAAAAGGTAGCATGCATAGTTGTGTAGGTAATTTTCTTAGGTAGCATTAAAATGAAATGCAAAGCAAATGAAATAAAAAATCTATTCATGTGCCTTATGGAATCATAAATTGCAATGACATTACAATGAAAACAACATGATTTGCCCAGTCAAAGCCAATTATGTTAAGGGAAAGAGAACGACAGAGAAAGCTATGGACATCATAAACACTGTCAGTCCAAATCTTCATCTCTTTGGCAGTTAAGTCAAGTTAATCTACTCTTTTACATAATTCTTGATAAAAATGTTTGAGGCTAACTGTGAGTCTGAAACCACAAAATGATCCATGATCAGACAGTCTTTTAGGGATTTTTCTTTTATATTTTTATTTGTCTGTTAGTTTTTATAACCATGCACAGTTTTAGTACAGACACACTATTGTATCTGACAATTACTAAGTTATTTTCTCCAACTTAACCTCGACTATACTGATAGTAAATATGATTTAACCCTATCACTAGATTTATTACTTAATAAACATTCTTAAACCCATATTAAATAGGAATAATAATCATAGTATCAAGGGCATTGAGCTAGAAGTTATAAGACCTGGATTCTAATTGTATGTAGTTTAACAATAATAAGATGTGTGACCTTGTCCAAGTAACTTCAATTTTCTTGACTATCGCATAAATAATTTCAACCATATAATCTTCAAGAACAGTACCTGTTGCAACATCCCATGATGCTGTAAGTAAATAGTGTTTACAGTGATCAAAAATACTTTATCTCTATGATTCACTTTGATCTTTAAAACTTCATTTATAGACAAAGAGGGTATTAAATGACTGTTTAAGGTAGAAGACATATGGTTAATATGGTTGGTTAAAAAAGACATAGCATTGTAGTTGAAAATATCTATTGAATGTCTCCAGTGCTTGTCAAAGGGAAGGCAGTGATGAACAAGGAAGATACGGTATTTTCATCACAGAGCTTTCAGTTTAGTGTTAAGGATTATCTTTTCTCTAGAGCTGCCCTTTCCAGACAGCAAGATGCTAAGAGGTACCCACCAGTCTTCCATCACACAATCTCAAAAAGCTAACTTAAAATAAATAATAAATATAAATTGTAAAATGTTAAATTAGCATAACAAAATCTCTTAAACATCCTGTAAAGAAAGAAACCTATTTAACTTTAATTAGCCCGGAGTTTCACAAGCATATTTAATTGTAAACTACCCGCCTGCTCCCCTCCCGCTTCTCATCCAGTGACTGCTAACACCCCGTGAAGCTTTCCCACAGCACAGTTTTGGAAACACTGGTTTGAACTAAGGTCTTCAGTAGCTAAGGATTGTTGGCATAAAGAACACTAAGAGATATCAAAGCTAGCTTTGAGTCAGTGTTGAGCAGAGCTAATGAGCTATTTTATGCATATGCTGTTATTTCAGAAAGAAATATTGTGCAGAGAATTATTTTGAAATCCCTACCAAAACCAGAGTTTTCTCTCTCCTTCTTCTCTCCTTACTATGCTATTCAAAGAGGAAAATAAACCTGACGGAGTATTTCTACCCAGGGAGTGAAAAGCATTGTTTACTTTTCTGCAAAGCTTTCAGTCTCTGATAGAGAAACAGTAAGTCTAATTAGACACATCATTCCATTCATGTGCTGTTCTTAAACTGCATATCCTTTTCTCCCTTAAATTTTCTTTAAAAAGCAAACATGCTATTTTTTGAAAAAAAATTCTCTGTTTCTTTGACATGTCCACCATTGTTTTAAGTGGAAACATCTTTCAGTCCAGAAGGAAACCATTATGCTTAAACTGGCATAATGAAAAGAAAACATAATGGGTAGAAGGTTGCAAATACGGTAATCTTGTACACATAAGCAACAAAATAAAATACGATTAAAAAATAAATAACCCTCACCATCCCTTCATACTTAAATAACCATTGTTTACTGAGAGCTGTAGCAATTTAGTGACTAGAAACAAACTAAAATGTTGGTTGCATGCTTCTATTCACTAACATGGGGCTGTCCCTGTTTGTCTTGTAGTTCCCCATCTTCCGACTGTTGAAAGTAAAACTAATGAAGAAATCAATGAAATAGACTACTTTGGCAATGTTTCTTGAATTTCATGATACTTTTAGGTCTGTCTTGTTTGGATTGTGAGTTCACGTGTATGTTGATGGGAGTAGGTAATCAGAAGTAAAAACAGAATTGTGGAGAAGTAAAAGTCAAAAATATAAGCTGAAGTTTTAGGATTAGTAGACAGAATAAAAAGGAAAAACTGGACTCTGGTCTGCGATTTGCTAGTAGTCAGCTAATCAAATTGGGCAACTATTTTATCCTGCAGAATCATATTTCCTTCACTTATAAATTGAATTAGTGGCAACACTGAAGTATAACTTGTCAAAAAGTTAAAAACATCACTCATGTAAATAATCAGATATCAATTTCATTTAACTCATTAATTGAATAAGGTAATCAGTAAAAGATGAATTTGAAAACTGTACACATATTTAGACAAGTAGTAATGCCAAAATAAATTTGCTAATAGAAGCAAACTAATGAACATTCTATAGGGAAATAAATGTATTATTTGAGGTAATCTTTTCTTTAGGATGAAAATCAATTATGTCTTTACTGGACAAATTAATATGTATTATTGAGTAAAAGAATTATTTGCCTGTCTATACAACTTCTACCCCTGCAGAGTTGGCGACATTCAATTTTTTCAACATTTTTATGCTTTCTAGCTAAAAAATGACAAACTTGGAACTTATGATCACTAAACTTCAAAACCCTGTAACTTAAAACATGCTATATAATCTGTGAAAAGAATGAGATAAAGAAAATGACATAATAGAAGTTTAGAACTGAAGATGTAAAATATAATATCAGGAAGGTAACCATTTCCCTTAACATCACAGTATCATTACTATTCACAATCGGCATTGAATACAAGATGTCATATTTGAATTCTCAGGAAGAGAAAGAACAAGAGAGAAAAAAGGTTGCCTGAATCAAGAAAACAAAAAACAGTAACCAGAAATTCTCATTGCACTTTTGGTCTCATCTTGCTAGTCATCACTGTATAACTTAGTCACGCATTGCCGCAATGTGGCTGAAACTTGTTTCTTACAGGTACCCATTTCCTCTTCAAGGAAACTGGGGTTATGTTAATGAGAAAAAGTGGAATTGGTTATAGCATGTACACCTTCAGCCACATAATCCAGAATTAAGATGAGAGAGCATAATCTTCAAATATGAAAGATCATAGGATTATAGAGGAGGGAAACTCTACTCTCTGAGAGTTTGATAATTGAGTCTATGAAATAAACTGACAGTAGACGGATTAACAGGAAAAAAGGTATACCCTTTTATTCATACACAGGAGTCTCACATGAAAGAAAAGTATGTATAGAAAAACTCAGTGAGATCTAGAAGCTTACATGCCCTCTTCATTAGGGAGAGTGGAAGGGAGAGGTAGGCAATTTAGACGAGAGTAAATGATTTTTGAGAAAGATGAAGGAGCCCTCAAAAGAACAAGTGACAGCCTGTGACAAATTCTGTCTAGGCATGACGTCACCTCCAGTTTCTTCTCCTCTTATCTGAGTTAACCTTTCCTAACCATCTGGGTGGATGAGATTCCTGGGGAGGGGTTTCACGACAATTGTGCTCCTTTTGGGCAATCTGTCTTTAGGCAAATTAAAGGAGTTCAGAGAAAGTTCCTTCCTGCATTTGCTGTTCCCTAAGTGCCCTCAGTTTCCATTAGTCAGCAAACTCAAGCACCATATTTTGTGGTGGCATTTCCTGATCTCCTTTAGTAGAAATATTTTTCACAGTAATATTTGGAGATTCTATCATTCATTGATCCAAAAAAATTGGTAGATTGTTAATGTCTTTTAAAAAATTTATTATTAAGAGTGTTTTTTTTTTTTTTTTTTTTTTCTGTTCAAATTTCTTACACTTGCTGCCATGTGTAAGTCATGGGAGCTACTTGAAAAAGGAGTATAAGAAAGACTTACTAATCATTAAATTCCAGCAATTTGTTTTTGAGATGAAGTCTCGCTCTTGTTGCCCAGGCTGGAGTGCAATGACTCGATCTCAGCTCACTGCAACTTCCACCTCCTGGGTTCAAGCGATTGTCCTGCCTCAGCCTCCAGAGTAGCTGGGATTACAGGTACTTGTCATCACGCTTGGCTAATTTTTGTATTTTTAGTAGAGATAGGGTTTCACCATGTTGACCAGACTGGTCTTGAACTGCTGAACTCCGGTGACTTGCCCACCTCAGCCTCCCAAAGTGCTGGGATTACAGGCATGAGCCACTGCACCCAGACAAATTAGAGCAATTTTGTGGGCATTTTATATGCTTTGTCGTATTGTGTCTTTACAACAAATGTACAAAGTAAAAAGTAGAATACAATATAAGATTAAGAAGATGGTATTATTTGCGTTTCAAAGTCTTTCTGACTTTGTGACTTAGCATCCTTACACCATCCTTCTATATCAAATATGGTGTTTATTGAGAGAAAAAAAAAAAAGGTGGGGAGGAAACTTGTGCTGATGTATTTACTTCCAAGAATAATTGTTGATGTTTTGTCACTCTTTGGCATGTTAAGACCTTCATTGTGTACAATTTTACAAAAGGTGGAGAAGAGAAGTGTCAGGATAGGCACAATTAGCTAAAGTACTGATTAGAAACAAGCTTCAGGAAATTTATGTGCTTCAACTGTTCATATAAGCTTAAGCATCTCAATAATTCAGAACACTGGAATACATGCTTGCTCTACCATTGATACTCTAGTGAGACAATAGCATTTTAAGCTGTGTTGTCATTCATTTGTATTTGAGCAAGTACATTACTCTGACAAATCAGTAGTCACAATAGTTTATTCCTATAACTTAGTATTGTAATGAGTAGAAAATGGTGCCTATTCAGCATAATTTTCTTATCTTATCACTCTTGGAAGCCATAAGCCTGTTATGTAGAAATACAACACAAAGCAACTGCCAAAAAATCTGGGTGCATGTGTGTGTATCTCTGTGTGTGAGAGAGAGAGTGTGTGTGCATGTGTGTGTGGGCATGGGAGTGATACATTGTGTACATAGCCCACATATGTTTGTGCAGCTGTGATGTTTGAGTAACATACCACTTGGCATGTGGAATGTGTACAGAAGAGGGTGAGTACCTTTCTTTAGAATACTAATTACTGATAAAACATGATTACCATTTCCTGGAAGCCATGTTGAAGTTGAGAGTGCCAGATTTAAAACAAAAAAAGCAAACAAGCAAGCAAAAACAGATTATCTGTTTCCTCTCATTGCACTGCTACCAAGCAGACCTTAAAATTCCAGTAAAATGTTGTAAGATGATTTGAGTGAAATGCTGTAAAAATGCTGACACATGACAAAGGGATGGAGTTATTATAATAATTAAATTAGTTAATACTTTCAAGGAATTTAGCACCTGGTGTTTGATAAATTAAATGAAATTATTCAGTTTACTGAATTTCATGATAATTTTTTTTTTAGTTAAGACTCTCAGACCTTTCTATGTATTGGACTATGGGCTTAGCCAGAACCCTTGAGAGACAACTTCCGACTTCATGCTCTTGGGCTTCATAGTCATGATGAACTATGTGTTCCCTTTAGTCATCTTCACTATAAAACTTTCTTTTTTGAAATCTCACTTTTACACCTAAAGAAAACAGAGCTTAGTGCTCTCAAGAGCTCTTCGGGGTTCAATATTTTACTTAGCTTGAAACAGTCTGCCATATTTTCATGGATGTTTATAGAAGACACAAAACTCCTGGGTCAGAGATGAAAGACAGTTTATTATTTATAGCACTAATTACAGAGTACCACCAATTTTCAGCGAATTCACAAAGCTCTAATTTTCACAAGTGACACAAATAGGACCAGAAGATACCAGAGCACAAAAAGAATTAAATTACCAAAAATGATTATTAAGTTTAGACAACAATAATTCTTTAAAATGGATGGTAAGTATGATGGTGCTATATTCCAACAGGAAGTACTGTCTTTATTATAAAAACTCTCAGTAAACTAAGAAAAAAAAAGAAACTTTCTTCACCTGATAAATGAAAAATTACAGAAACCTTTACTCAATGTGATATTTAATAATTAAAAACTAAATGTCTTTCCCCCTAGAATCAGAGGTTCTGGAACATGTACTGGACATTCTAGCTAAGCAATAAAGCAAAACAAAGAAATTAAAACTGTCCTAATTGTAAAGGAAGAAGCGAAACTGTATTGACACATGACATAATTTCCTATATACAAAGCTACAAGAAGTATTAAGTGTTTTTAGCAAGACTATAGGATTATAGATTAATATAAAAATAATTGTAATCCTGTCTATTAGCAACAAACAATTGCAAATTAAAATTTTGAAAAAAGATATGTACAATAAAAAATAAAAGAACTATATTCATTAACCTGACAGAAGATGTACAAGACCAGTACACTGTAAGCTGTCAAATATTACTGAGATAAATAAGATAAATAAATGGAGAGACATACTTCTTAACAGGTAAAAATTTTCAATATTATAAGAAGCTTTTTGTGATAACACATGTAGTACTCCAAAAATATTACATGAAGCTACCTAGTATCAATGTATAAAATGTTGATATTTTAGGACATATAGTTTCCTTTTAAATTCTAGCGGCAATAATTAAACTAGTTAATTATGAATCTATGATATTATAGACAAGACACTAATCAAGTTTTATTTACCTGGATTTTAGAAATTTCAAAAATTATCTAAATTTCATATTAACACATAATTGTAAAATAAATTCTAAGGTCATATAAATTAGAAAAATAATATTTAATTATATATCAATGTCTTTTAAAATATTTCTTTTAACTGATCTCTTTAATTATTAATCTATAAATATACTATGTCAAATACAGAAAATTGAAACCCTAATATCATTGTTCAATAGATTCTTCCAATTCAAACCATTTGATAAAATATATGAACTAGCTTTCATAGCCTGAGCTATTCCTAGGGTATGTGGGGCTCAGGGCAAATATTTTTGTGTGTGTATGGGATTCCTATATATATATACATAATTTGATTTAAAAGGGACTTATAAAATTCATGGGCTCATGTAAGGTATAGTGACTTATTGATTATTATTTATAATTAAAAAAGAGAGAAAGCTTACATTATTCATTATTGACCAGTCAACGATGACTCTTCATAGTGTCCAGAAACCATCTCTATCTGTAAGAATAATCAAAATAATGCACTGTTCCTAGCTAATTTCACTCACGGCAATAAGAGGCAGCAACACTGTTATAAATCACAATGCCATAACTCTGGATATTTTTGCCTCTGCATTTCTCTAGTACTGTTTACTTAATGCTGGTTACCTCATGGCTCATGATACTGCACCATCCACTGAGCCACCCATGAGCACTGCTTTCTAATGACTGTCTCAAGTATTGTGACTGTTCTTTGTTGATAATGACTTTGAATGCAAGTTTTACCCAGGGTGTGCAGAAAAATATAAATGATGCACCCCTGTCTTCCACATATTGCCACTAGTAGGGAGGAAAGATGAGAAGTCCATGGTCAGAGTGAAAGTGTTACATCTGTGTAAGGAATGTCTATTCCATTTATAACATCAGAGAGAGTACATTAGTACTCTCTTGATTAGGGGCAAAAAAGTGCAAGAATCGAAAGACCTGTTCAGATTGCGTAGAGTTCACCAAAGCTCTTGGAGAGAAAGGCATGGCCATCCATGGAGGACTCCCTGAACCAGAACATGACATTAACAGAAGAGTGGAATGGCCACCTATATGTCAGAAGTAGGGGAAACACAGCATAAATAATATCTGCCACAAAAATTGCTGCCTTAGAGGGCTATAGACTAGATGTGCTATCACAGATTAATGAAAGCTGAAACATTGGTCCATACTACATGAAGAGTGGACCAAGCTCAGAGCCTTGAACCTTTCTTATTATGGAGAGGTTTTCATTGCATAACATATATGAGTGAGAAAAAAATCATCTTCTTCATGCCATTTTGGTGGATGGATCTTACATGATCTTTTAAAGAAAATACTACACTGACAATCTGGGAGGTTCCAGACTTTCCTCTTAGAACTGAGAACTGGCCACAGGTCCTGGGATGACTATGGATATGAGTTTCTGATAGGGACATCTAGTGGAACCCAAGAATGAGATCTCAAAAGGTCTGAATCCAGGCTTACTGGCCCTGTTCCTACAACACTATCAGATCAGGCCACTCCTGGCCATCAAAGTGGGACTTCAAAAATTTAAGGAAGGCACTCCCCTTGTATGGGCTCCTAAAGCTTGAATCCTGAGGTAGGTCTCTTCTTGTCAAGGCCTAATGGCAGTGCTGTTCACAGCAATCTGGAGAGGAAAAATCTGCAAGATGAAGGGGTTTTGTATCAATAAGGGGTAGTAAATTACTCAAAATTAAGACAAAATAAAGATTTTCCTAAACAAATTCTTTAAACTTGAGAAACATTAACTGTGGAACAACAAAAGGAAATCCAAGAAAATGATATATGTTCAAATACTTTAAAAATACTAATATTTAAAGATCAATAATAATGCTAAATTGAGATCAGCAAACATAATTGTAGTTCCAGGACAAACATTTTTAAAGCATTACAAGATTATAGAGGTGAAGAGGAAGTACCACTAGTGTAATCCCTTTCAGGCATAGCAAAAAACTACTGAACCCTTCGGTAATGCTAAGAGTATGTTTATAAGTCTGCTTCCCAGTCCAGCTCACATTGTGTTTTACAAAACCTTATCAGAAGTGAAGTGGTTTTAATAACTGAGTATCCCATCTTGTGCACATTGCTTCAGTGTTAATTTTGCTGCTCAAATTCCTACTTTTAGGTATGGAGTCTTAACACTATGGTTTACTTTTTCCTTTTCAAACTTTGCTCTCGGTAAAAAATCTAAAGTCTATGTTTAAAAATGAGTTTGAATTATGCCAACATTTCATAGACATTTACCTGTTCAATGCTGTCTCTATCGGTGGAATTAAAGTGTTTATTTAATAGAACAAGGATTTCATATGGGAAGAAGCAGGTAAACCAGAGATTGTGGGGGAAGAGGCATTGTGACTGCTGAAATCACACCATGTAGACAGTGTAACATCCTTCTCAGGGATTATGTCTACAGATCATTTTGTAAAATAGTTAGTAAGATGTTTATAATTGGGCTTTAATACAGGTTTCCATCGTCTATCTGTTTCAAGACCTTATTAACACGATAGTAAAAATAATGAAAATGTGTAAATCCACAGTATTAAAGAAAACAGAAGAAGCAGAAAAGAAGCCACAATAATAAGAGATTTCAACATCTTTTTTCAAAATTAAAAGCAGATGGGGTGGGAGAGTGATAACTGATGAAGCAGCGCTGAGAGACCCTTAGGCCTTGTGTGCCAACAGAGCAGGATGTCAATGGTAAGGCAGCCAATGTGCCCTCAAAACACAGCAGAGACTAGGGCCTTAGAGCAAGTAGAGATCTGAACTGAGGCACAGAACTGAAAAAATGGGGGTAAGGTAGAATACACCATGACTACTATTACCACATCAAACACGGAGAATAGCAGTAGGAAGACTTTGTCTTCTGGGAAATAAACATGAGAAATAGTCTCATGTTAAATATTTCCAGAAAAAAAAGGCATCTGAAGTTTTATATTCAGAAATCTCCAATATAATTGCTGGCATATTACTGGTCACTCTTAAGCAAAGACTCCCATCAATACAAACAAAACTGCCAATCTATGTTAGAGGCATTGTTTTTAAATATCAATTTACAATCAACTATGTCTGCCCAGTTGAGGAAATTTTCCAATATAAGCAATAGAGGATAAAATAAACAGAAAACACAGAAATAATGGAAATAAGGCAAGAAGGCAATAATGAATTATATTTTTATCTGACAAATTAATGCCACATATATGTGCTAATTAGATAAATAGATATGTTTGTGTGTGTGTGTATATATATACATTTATGTGTGGTGTGTGCATCAGTGTTCCCCAAAACAATTCCCAGGTCTAGGATAACTCACAGGACTCTGAATACAGGCTTTCTCATGGTTATGACTTATTAGAGTGAAAGGATACACAACAAAATCAGCAAGGGAAGGTACACAAAGTCTGGATGAAACCAGATGCAGACTTGCAAGAGACTCTCCCAGTGGAATCATACAGGATGTATTTAATTCCCCAACCAATAAGTCGTAAAAACATGTAATAAATGCTACTCATCATTTCTGGGTGTGGTCGGGGCCTTTCTGAAATCCAGTTTCCTAGATTCCAGTCAAGGGCCAATCTGGCAAAAAAGAGCCTTCTAAACATAGCAATCTGTTACATTAAAACTTTTTTTACAAAACGTACTTACATAGAAAATAAAATAAATTTTCAAAGAAATAAAAAATTCTTTTTTTTTTAAACTTTTTTTTTTGAGACAGAGTCTCGCTCTGCCGCCCAGGCTGGAGTGCAGTGGCCTGATCTTGGCTCACTGCAAGCTCTGCCTCCCGGGTTCATGCCATTCTCCTGCCTCAGCCTCCCGAGTAGCCGGGACTACAGGCGCCCGCCACCTCGCCCGGCTAGTTTTTTTGTATTTTTTAGTAGAGACGGGGTTTCACCGTGTCAGCCAGGATGGTCTCGATCTCCTGACCTCGTGATCCGCCCGTCTCGGCCTCCCAAAGTGCTGGGATTACAGGCTTGAGCCACCGCGCCCGGCCGAAATAAAAAATTCTTAAAGCACATTCATTTATTCCACAAATGTTGGCTGAAGGCTTTCTAGGCTTACCAGTATCTTAGGCATGTGGAAATAAAAGACCATTGACATCATGATTATTACATTTTAGTACAGTAAAGAAATGAATAAAATAAACTACTGAATTGTCTAAAATATGAGAACATGAAAGTGCTATGGAAAAAAATGTAAAGCAAGGCACAGAAAAGCTGAGCTGTATAAGAGAAGTTTATAGCATTAAATAAAGCAGTTAGAATTAACCTCCCTGAGAAGGTGAAATTTGATTGAAGGCTTAAATTTTAACAAAGTTAAAGACAGAGATTAAACACTGGATTTAGAACCATGGAGAATCCTGATGACCTCATGGGAGCATTTTCAGAGGACTGTAGGAGGCAAAAACTTCACTGAATTTAGAAAAGAATGTAGTTTCAGTTCTGGTGAAGACAGAGTAAGCATAGGCTACCCTGTTTATCCCACTGAATGTAGCTAGGAAACCTGGTGATGCACAAAGCACCCAATCTGCTCTTACTGCTGAAAAGTAAATAGTAGCAGTCAGGTTGGTGTTCCAGTAGTGAGTTTACTTTTTTCCTTCATTATCCTCCAGCCTACACTCAGTACATAATAAATAAATTTTGATTGAGTAAATGAATGAATGATTGAAATAAATAACTACCACTTATGATTATATAACCAATGTGCAATTAATGCTTTTGTTTAAATTTCTTCCATTAAAAGATAATTGTTCTCTTCTACTATTTTTCACATTAAAATCAATTCATCTATTCAAAATATCTGTCTTGTAAATACCAGAATGAAGTTCAAAATATCCACATTTATTCTTTCAGGCATTTTCCCTCATATATCATGAGTCCTACCAAAGTTCACAGCCTCTGAAACTCCTTTTTTTTTTTTTTTTTTTTTTTGAGACAGAGTCTCACTCTGTCACCCAGGTAGGAGTGCAGTGACACAGTCTTGACTCACTGCAACCTCCTCCTCCCAGGTTCAAGTGATTATCCTGTCTCAGCCTCCCCAGTAACTGGGATTACAGGTGCAAGCCATTGTGCCCGGCTAATTTTGTATTTTTAGTAAAGATGGAGTTTCACCATGTTGGCCAGGCTGGTCTTGAACTCCGGACCTCAAATGATCCACATACCTTGGCCTCCCAAAGTGCTGGGATTACGGGCATGAGCCAATGTGCCTGGCCCTCTGAATCTTTTAATAAGAATTATTTTAATTTTAGTTTGCTCTCATTTCATCCACTTATTTTTTCTTTATATTAAATTAATTCTCACACTGCTTAAAGAACTACTTGAGACTGGGTAATTTATGAAGAAAAGAGCTTTAATAGACTCAGTCCTGCAGGCTGTACAGGAAGCATGGCTCGGAGGCCTCATGAAACTTACAATCATGGCAGAAGGGCAAAGGAGAAGCAAACACGTTTTCACTTGGAAACAAGAGAGAAAGAAAGCACACAAAGGCAGAGGTGCTCCATACTTTCAAACAACCAGATCTTGTGAGAGCTCTATGACAAGACAGCACTAGGGGGATGGTGCTAAACCATTAGAAACCACCCCCATGATTCAATCACTTTGCTCCAGGCTCCACCTTTAACACTCGAGATCACAATTCAATGTGAGATTTGGGTGGGAACACAGAGCCAAACCATATGACTATTTTATTCCTTTCTATCTCTAATTTCAGTCAAAATGTTGTAGTTTCTCTCAAATCACAGTCTTTTCAACAGGACATGAAAGAAAAGCAAAAGCAGATAAAAGTCATTTTGAAAGAGAGAGAAATCTGTTCTCATCTTCTTTTTTGGGGTCCTTGTGAGGCATTAATAGTAGGGATCCTCTCAAAGCTGAAGAGTAGCTATCTCCTTAAACCCCAGTGCAGAAGTCACAACACAACAGAAATCCTCTGCAGGGGAACATAAGTCCAGGTTCTCTATTTTATGTGGCACCTAATAAATTGAATATACTCTCTCTATATATTGTTTCTAACTCCTCCAATAGCTCTGATGAGTAATTTTTTACAGTTTATAGATGAAGAACTAAAACTCAGAGGGATTAATTCACCTAGTCATGCACCTAGAAAGTCACAGAGCTAAAATTTGAATTCAGACTTTCTTGATTATTCAATTATTTCATTCTGACTAATCATCTACAATATTCAAACAATATCACTCTCATTGTTTTTCCCTCAAGATTCTCTGAAATAATATGCCAGAAGATGAAAACTGGGGACACTATAATTTTATTGAATGTTTTACTGTGCCATACTCTGGTTTCCCCAGCCCAGGAAAATGCCTTTTCAATAGAAAGGTTAAGAGAGAAATGGTGTCTCTCTATGATGTCAAAACACCAGGAAAGAGCAGAAATACTGTAAAATGAGAAACAAAGGAACAAACTATTATATGCCTATTATGTATACTTTATATCAGGGGAACCTGCCCCCAGTGTTTCAATGTAGGTTCTTTCTATTTTCCATAAGTGTCAACTGGTCTGAGAAATAAAGAGAAAGAGTACAAAGAGAGAAATTTTACACCTGGCCGCCTGGAGTGACATCACATATTGGTAGGACTGTGATGCCCACGTGAGCCTTAAAGCCAGCAAGTTTTATTAAGGATTTCAAAAGGGGAGGGGGTGTAAGAACACATAGTAGGTCACAAGATCACTTGCTTCAAACAGCAAGATCACATGCTTCTGAGGAAACAGGACAAGGGCAAATTCAGAACTACTGGTAAGGGTCTATATTCAGCTGTGCAGGTATTGTCTTCATAAACATGAAAACAGGGTTCTAGAGCAGAGAACCAGTCTGACCTCAAATTTACCAGGGTGGGGGTTTTTCCTCACCCTAATAAGCCTGAGGGCACTGCGGGAGACTAGGGCATATTTAAGTCGTTATCTCAACCAGATAAGACTGACACTCCCAAAGTGGCCGTTCATAGACCTCCCCCCAGGAATGCATGCCTTTCCCAGGGTCTTAATTATTAATATTCCTTGCTAGGAAAAGAATTTAACAATATCTTCCCTACTTGCATGTCCGTTTATAGGCTCTCTGCAAGAAGAAAAATATGGCTGTATTCTGCCCGACCTCACAGGCATGGTTGTCTTCTCTTGTTCCCTGAAAATCGCTGTTATTCTGTTCTTTTTAAAAGTGCACTGATTTCATATTGTCCAAACCCACATGTTTTACAATCAATTTGTACAGTTAACACAATAGTGGTCCTGAGGTAACATATATTCTCCGCTTACAAAGATAACAGGATTAAGTAAAGACAGGCATAGGAAACTATAAAAGTATTAATTTTGTAAACTGATAAATGTCCATGTTAAAATGAAATCTTCACAATTTACGTTCAGAGATTGAAGTAAAGACAGGCATAAGAAATTATAAAAGCATTATTTGGGAACTGATATATGTCCATATTAAAATGAAATCTTCACAATTTATGTTCCTCTGCCATGGCTCCAGCCGGTCCCTCCGTTTGGGGCCCCTGACTTCCCACAACAACTTTATATTCATTATTTGACTTGATATTCAAGAAAATTGTGATATGGTTATTTTAATTTATTGCTAGGGAAACAGCTTATCAAAATGAGTAAATACATCTTTATTTATGTAAAAATATTCCCAAATCTAGCCAAGACTAAATCCAGGCTAACACCTGTGCAAGATATGACCAGGGCATGGCCTCATTTATTTTCCTTTTGTTTATGGTTCAACTCCTGTGCTAAATGTTAAATTTTCAAATATGGCTGATGCCTTGGTCACAGGTTATCACAACATCACTGAGTGGTTTTAGCTCTCATTTGTGAAAATCAATACTTTGAATAATCAAGCATATTTTCATTATAAATAACTTTCTATTGCCTATAATCAATAAGTAATGTTTTAGCTACAGAAGCAATTAGCTTTCAATAATAAAGTATAAATATAAATGTAACTGATGACTTTCCTAATTATTCTTCCTTGCTGATATATTAACTTATGTTGTAGCTAGAGACAGAATATCTATTCATGATTCTTATCCAGTTGTCTGTATTTGATTAATGTACTCAAATCATGCCAGATAGTTTCCATCTTACAGACAGCTCTGCCACATCTATCTAAATGTAATCATTTATCTATTTGTAAAAAGTTTAGATGACTTGTAAAAACTTTATTGTCTACATAAGCCAACGAATTTTTGTGTTAGTTATGTAAAACCATTAAATAATTGCATCATTTCTAGTATATTCCAAATCAAACCATACTGAAAAACCTCTGCCATATGCCTGTTTTCACAGGGCAAGGTTTTTAGTTAGTTTTTTTCTTTTTAAACATCTGTGTTTGTTTACTGGAAGTATAAATATTTAAAGACAGAGGAAGAAACCTCAAACTATAAGTGAAATCAGCTTTCTCAGCCCCCTGTTGCTTGAAATAAACTTCATGGAACTTTTTAGTGTGAACATGTAAGAACACTGCGCTGAAGTCAACAAAAGAATGAGTAATCGTTTGAGTGTGTTGTTTATTTCAAAAGTTAATGAAGAAGCAGTTCTCTTCAGAAGGAAATAATATTAAGGTTTATTGGGTAACTAATGTTCTACGGTCCATGCTGTTAACTTTAAACTCTGCCCTAGCGATTTTTAACCAGAGTTTCCAGGAACAAGCTTCATACATTTCAAAAGTAAACAAATCATAAAAACTATTTAAAAACATTTCTGAAACAAGTTTTTGGTTCATTTGTTATAAACAAGGATTTCTTCAAAATTATTTGGTACCAAATTATCACTTATATTTTTGTTCATATTTGCACTGTTTTTTCCATTCTAATGATTATTGTTTCGTCATATTAATTGGTGAATTCATAGCAAGATTTAGGTGGGAATTTCAATAAATCTTGTTTTGTAGGGCTGCCAGCAAAGTTTTGTGACTTTGAACAAATAACTGCATTCTAATTAGATAGGGAATAATGCTGTGGAAAGTGGTGCTTTCTCTGCGATAAGTCCATGTGTAAATGGTATCGTTTGTGTGTGTGTGTATGTGTGTGTGTGTGTGTGTTGGCACACACAGATCAGCCAGATAATTTGAATGTGGAGATCAGACTTTTTGATACTATATGTCTTATTTTTCTTGCTTACTTTAAATCAGAATCTGTATATGCCAAAATAGACGAACAAAGATTTAGCGTTTTTCTAGTATATATAATCATGTTGATGGATGTCATAGATGTTTCAAATCTGCAGAGGAAAATCAGCTACAGTTAACAAAGGGGAGAAAAAAAAGTTTCCTTCAGGCAAGAGATACCAGAACAAAGCATTTTCTGCCTTTGGTATTCAGAAGAGACTTTGTCTTACTCTGTACCATCTTCAATGTACTTATTTGTTATGAATTTGCATTTGGTACTTATGCTCATATGCTTTAAGAAGGTAATTCAATCTTACTGTTTTATATTTGAGAAAATGGGGCTTGAAATTTTCAATATTTGTCTGTGCAAAGACATTAAGGGGGTTACTGGCTAAGTTGTCTCTATTGTGCACATGTTTTTATTTACTTGTTCTTTTGATCATCAAACGAGTGTACTCAGGTGATGCAATAATCTGTACAAAGAAAACTCATGACACAAGTTCACCTATATAAACAAACCTGCACATGTACCCTTGAACTTAAAAGTTAAAAAAAAAAAAAAAAGAGTTTGTAATGTTAATAGACATATAGAAGAAAGCATCTCTAAATTAATGGTTGAATCTGAGGTTGTTTGAAAATTACTTGTGTTTATTTTCATACACAAAATAACAAGTTAAAATGTTAAGTAGGCCAAGGTAGCTGGCACCAGAAGACAAACTTGAATTTCAAATCTATGCCTCATCGACGAAGTGACTTAGGGTAAGTTACTTCTGCTGTCTGTGCCTCTGTTGCCACCTCTGTAAACTGAAGCACTTGCAGAGGTTAATTTGTAGGGTTCCCTTGAGATCTACTGGTTTATGCTACAGATTTAAATTGTGCCTTTGGTAGAATCATGCTTGCTGGGTTCCTCTGTCAAAGTGCATTAGTCCATGTGAAGAAAAAGACTTTTTTTTTCCTCAAAAGAAAACACAAAAGAACCAACTTGTTAAGCTCCCTTCTTTCATTTTGTGAATTAGTCTTTCCTCTTTCAGCAATTTTCATTATTCTTTGGGGGTAAAAGTTGAATAAAAACTAGGGCCCTATGTATTACTACAACAACAACATAACTGGAAATATGTCTGTTAGCATGTTTTGGGGTGGACAAAAAAACTGATTTTCACAATAACAACAAAACAAAAACAAACACAAACAAAACTTTTGCAAACTCTTTGTACAATTTTTCATTGCAGAAAGCCAAATCCAGGCTGACTTACACATTTTTGAGGTAAATATAGGCATCTGGGCAACTTCCTGTTAAACCTAGACCTTTTTATTTACATGAGTGGGGGAAGAGTCTTTTCCCTTTGCGATGGTTTTGCTCTGCTGTGGAACATTTGTTCCTCTCCGTCCATAGTCCTAACTATCACCCAAACTATTTGCTAATAATTGCAGCTACAGGCTCAGATTTGTTTAGTTCTTCATTTTCCAAATCATTAAAAATAGGTTCCTTTCCTGAAGGTTTTCCAACAAACAGAAACACCGTTCTCTTTAATTAAATCCAGTGGCTTGAAACACCAAAGAGAAGAAGTAAACTCAGGGATTCCAACGGAAGGGACTGCTTAGATCAAAGGAAGTGTTCATGTGGTACCAAGTTCAGAATGTGAATTAGAAAAATCCCTGGAGAAAACAAAAAGTGTAGTGTCCCACAGACTTCCATGCTAAATTTGGCTACACCATTTATTAGATACATGACTTAGTGCAAGTCATGCTTCACCTCTCTAAGCCAACACGTTCTCGCCTATAATATAATGATAGTACACAACTTCTGGGTTGTTCTTAAAATTAAATATAATGTATGGGATTATAAAAAAGCTAACCTTTGGTCAGTGTTTATCATATGCTCCACCCTCTTCTATGCTCTTAAATATGCCTCTCAATTAATCCTTACATAAGTCCTTGAAATAGACATTACTATATATAATTTGCAAATGAAGATGGTAAAATATAAGAAAATTGAAAAGAATTATTACATGTCCAAGGTTACATAGCTAATAACTGGAACTGAAAACCACAATTTAAATAGGAATCCGCTATACTCCAAAATGCATGCTTATCTCTTGAACCCATGATTTCTTGTGTATTAATAGTACTTCCAATAAATGTTACTCTTATTTATTTAGACATTGCTAGAATAAACTAGACAGAAAAGAGCTTCAAAAAGTCTCATCTCTGCCAACAAGTATAAATACCTCAAAGCAAGAGTACCTAGATCATATATCAGTTTCATCAGGCATTACATTACATTGAAGTGAAAGTAAAAAAATGACTTTGAGGTAAACACTTCTGATTTCACACCCAGATTCCATGTTGATATATGTCTGTTTGCACAAGTTATTTAAATTCTCTGAGTCTCAGTTTTCTCATCTGTATAACGAGAATTTTACAAGCTTTATCACAGATTTGTTATAAAAATTAAATGATAGTAGTTGGGTCAAGAAGGCAGGCTAAGCTGATATTTCTATTTTGCCTGCCATCTAAATTCCCATCAAATGGCAAAAAACACATTTTACACCATGAAAGAGTAGCAAGGGAAGAAAAAAGAGTACCATCAGAAAATCACACATTTTGAGGAATTTCTGAAAATCAGACGGCAGACTGCATTAGCTACACAGAGACATAAGACGTAAGAAAATATAATTGCCCCAAAATTATGCCAAAGACTACCGAGGGTAAGACAAAAAAGGAATCGGCTAGGTGCAGTGGCTCACGCCTGTAATCCCAGCACTTTGGGAGGCCGAGGCTGGTGGATCACAAGGTCAGAAGTTCGAGACTAGCCTGGCTAACATAGTGAAACCCCATCTCTACTAAAAGTAAAAAAAAAAAAAATTAGCCAGGCATGGTGGTGGGTGCCTGTAGTCCCAGCTACTTGGAAGGCTGAGGCAGAAGAATTGCTTGAACCAGGGAGGTGGAGGTTGCAGTGAGCCGAGATCACGCCACTGAACTCCAGCCTGGGTGACAGAGTGAGACTCCATCTCAAAAAAAAATAAAAACAACAACAACAAAAAAAGGAATCTTGGCGAAACCAGAAGGATTGTAATAATTATGAACAAGAAATGTACATAAGAAAAACTATAAATGGCCAACCATGTATAAAAAAGTATGTTTACCCTCTCTAATAGAAAAATGTTAATTAATATTAAATATTATTTTGTAACTATCTGTATTAATTTTCTTTGGCTGCTATAAAAACTTACCAAAAACTCAGTGGCTTAAAATAACACATTGATTATCTTACAGTTCTACAGGTTAGAAGTCCAACACAGGTCCTACTGGACTAACACAGTCCCACTTGGCTGAAATCAAGCTGTCAGCAGGGCTGTGTTCCCTTCTAGAGGTCCTAGGGGAGAATCTGTTTTCCTGCCTTTTTCAGCTTCTAGAGGTTGCCTGCTGTGCTTCTGTGATTCAACTTAGATTATTCTAGGTTGTTTCCCTTCTGAGGACCCAGTAGGTGGAGTGTTTTAGAATAGGTGGGCCATATAATACATCTCAGCATACTACAACTACTTATGAGATAATCTCAAGGGCTTAATACAACATTCATCATTTTAGATATTTACTTCATGTTATATTAAAAATGGTGTCTTAATATATTTTCTGATTTTTTGTGACTGATTTAATCTAACTTTTAATGCACATTGAATGCACTCTTGAATGTCCTTATTAGAACAGACAAAATACCCACAGATATTTCTGTTTATCTTTCCAAATGAATAATTAAGAAGACTGAGTAAGGTGAGTAAACTTACCCAAACCAAATGTATGATGAATGCAGAGGAAGATAAAACACAATATTTTTTTACTCCTTCTCCTATGTCCTTTCTGTTATTCAATTTTATAGGCTTATGTTCAAAATACTACCTTTACACAGTCAAATAAATTTTTGTCATCTTTTTTCCAATACAATTGATTGAGCAACTCAACATTCCATTAGCTTTTTAATTTTTTTATTGTTATGAATTTGGTTAACATTAGAGCACATATATGTAATAATGTAAAAAATCAGTCTCAGTAGAGAAAAGCATGCTTCACTCTTGTCTATTTTAATAATAATTTTTAACTGATAAAGACAGGTGTATACTGGTCAATCTGCTTAATGTTGATATAAAAGTAAGAATTTCAAATAAATTGAAGTGGATTGCTTGTCAGCTTGATGAGAAATTTACCGGGAAACTTACCCTTTACTAATAAAAATTATCATCTGAAGGAAGAAAATAAGTTGTTTTGCAATGACACGAAGTGTGTGTGTGTGTGTGTGTGTGTGTGTATATACACACACACTAAAATTTGAGCTACAAAAGTGTGTCTTGCCAACATAATGGCAAACCTCTAGATTCTTTCCAGATTTGGGTAGATGAGAGGATTACACATATCATATAAATAATAGGATTCTAACATTTAAGATATTTATATTATATAAAGACCTGAAAGATATTAACAGTAATTCCAATCATTGATTACACAATGGGCAACTGAAAACCTAAAATATAAATTAAAAACACTAAGCGCTTTCTAAGAAGGAATCTATGGGTATATTCAAGCAAAAAAAAAAAAAAAAAGAAAGAAAGAAAAAAAAAAGCCTGATACGAAGCTGAAAGGACAAAGCAAAACACAAGACTATCAAAGGATGAGGGATAGGCAGAGAGAAATTTGATTGCATCAGCCAGTGAAAGAAATCCTTCTCCTCCTATAGGAAACATCAGAAAGTATCTCAGCCTTGTTTAATTCAGTTGAAATGTAGTTTAGAAAGGAGGAAGGACTACAAGGTTTATAGATTAGAGGAAGATCAGATCTGAGCCACTTATGGTAAAGAGAAAATATGGTGCTCAGTTGAAGTTGCTACAAGAAGATTTCTAAGTGGCTAAAAGATATTGATGTCTAGTGTATGTTAATGAGAGCATTCAAAAATAAATCAGTTTTGTATCTTAATGACTATGAAGACTCATGTGCCTTTTAGGACACAGAAGCCAACAAATGCAAAAGAATCACTAGAAATTTAGCAAGACTGAACAAAGAAGCAAAGCCACTCGATGGAGATTATTTTGACAAACTAGCAGTGGAACAAAGAGGCCACAATTGCCGGTTTGTTAAAAGGGTTACACAGATCAAGTAGTTGTCAGTGTCTAGATGCAGCCTAACCACTTAATGATTAATATCAGTGTAATATTTTATTTCCTACTAATTAAACTTCTTAATGTAATTTGTTGTAAGAATGCTCATCTAATATCTCAGCCACTGCTAGAAAGTGCAGAGGGAAAAGGGAAATATGCCTTCTGGCAAAAGTCCATGAGACTAATTATCCAAGGAAATTCATGTCACAAATGCAACTAATTGAGGTATTATCTGGATAGGTAAAAACCAAGCTCTTAATTGGCTTTTGTTCAATTTTCATTCAAAAGTTACTGAACACAAGGTTGTGTATTTGAGGTGGTTTAATTCTAAGAAAATTTTAAGGTTAGGCCAAGAATGCACACCAAAGAGATCAGCAGGAAAGAAGCACTGATTCCCATAAAATATTGGCCTATAAAAGTGTTTAAGTGCTAAATCCTCCTTTCAACCAGCCCCAAAAGGTAGACTTTCTTTTCTTTGAGATTGTGGTCCTGTGGCTATGGCACCATTAGCCATAGTTGCCAAATGGTCTTCCTATGCCTTATGAGCCCTTCATCATAGCAGACCAGAAATTTCAACAGATGCCGGCTTCTCTTAAGTCTTTCTCTGTAGAAAAGACATATATTTAAAAAGAGTATTTATCTCCCCATGTTTCAAAGAGCATCAAGTTATTAAAACAATATGGAGCTGGGCGCAGCAGCACATGCCTGTAATCCCAGCACTTTGGGAGCTGGAGGCAGGTGGATCACTCAAGGTAAGGCGCTCAAGACCAGCCTGGCCAACATGGTGAAACCCCATCTCTACTAAAAATACAAAAATTAGCTAGGCGTGGTGGCACACACCTGTAATCCCACATACTCGGGGGGCTGAGGCAGGAGAATCACTTGAACCCGGGAGGTAGAGGTTGCGGTGAGCCAAGATCGCACCACTGCACCCCAGCCTCGGCGACTCTGTCTCAAAAAATATAAATAAATAAATAAATAAAATAAACACAAGTAAAACAAAACAACATGGAACTATTGAAGATAGAATAAGTAAGTTCAGCACTGACACCACAGAGAGGGTTGTGTTTTGCCCATCCATTTTGCACTTGTATTTACACAAGTTCCTTTCCTTTGATGGCCTGCTGAGGGCCGTCCCACGTTAGAGCTTTCTGTAACTATGATGTAATACGTAAATGATATTTGTTAGCTACTTGTCATATACTAGGCACTCTAAAACTTGTGATCTTATTTAATCATTAGAAGAAACTTTGTAATATATTATTATCCTATTTTTGTAAGTGAAGAAACTACAGCTGAAAGATAAATAGCTTCCTAAAAAATCACAGAACTATTAAGGGGCAGATAATACCCTCGAATTTAGGTTTTAGGACCCAAATTCTGAAAGGGATGCTTTGTTATAGAAAACATTTGGCTGTGAATATCCACTTTGCTACATCTCAAAGCTTTGTTTCTTTAATAATAATAAAGGCACACTAAAAACAGATGAATGTTAAAAGTATGTAAGTACTTTTAACATTATCACACTGCTGTGAAGATACTACCCCTACCCTAGACTAGGTAATTTATAAACAAAGGAGGTTAAATTGACTCACAGTTCCACATGGCTGAGGAGACCTCAGGAAACAATCATGGCAGAAGGGGAAGAAGCACATCTTATATGGCAGTAGGCAAGAGAGAGCAAGCAAGAGCAGGGACAACTGATTTATAAAACCTTAAGATCTCATGAGAACTCACTATCAGGAGAACAGCATGGGGAGAAGCTGCCCCCATGATACAATCATCTCCCACCTGGTTCCTCTCTCAAAGTATGGGGATTCTGGGGATTACAACTTGAGATGAGATTTTGGTGGGGACACAAAGCCAAACCATAAGACTTCATTATAGCTTTGGTAGCATTATTAAATTAGATATTTTGTGTAAAAATGTGCAAAGTATTTCATATACAAATAGTAAATATTCAATAAATGTGAACTATTTTCTTTATAATTACAACATGAAAGTAATTTACCTTCTGCTCCTTTTTATGATTTAGTAAATTCTAGTTTATACCAAGTACTGGTCAAGATGATTGATAAATAGATTCCATCTTTAAGAAGTACACAGACTTGATGAAAAGGTCCATGAAAGAAAAAAGAATATTAGAAATGTATATGCTATAGTGGACAGAGATGTACTAAGCTTGATTCATTATATAAATGAATATTAATACTTAAGTCCTGTCTGTAGAAGAAGGTTGACTAAAGAGGGTTTTGTAAAGGAACCTTTTTTTTTTGAGACAGAGTCTTGTTCTGTCACCCCAAGCTGGAGTGCAGTCATGCAATCTTAGCTCACTGCAACCTCTGCCTCCCAGGTTGAAGTGATTCTCCTGCCTAAGCCTCCCAAGAAGTTGGAATTATAGGCATACGCCATCACGCCCAGCTAATTGTTGTATTTTTTAGTAGAGACGGGGTTTCACTATGTTGGCTAGGCTGGTCTGGAACTCGTGACCTTGGGATCTACCCACTTCGGCCTCCCAAAGTGTTGGGATTACAGGCGTGAGCCACCGCTACCAGCAGAAATCTTAATATTCACTGAAAATTAGATAATTTTTCCCCTAGTAAATTATCTATACTACTTTCTTGATTTTTCACTTCTATTATTTCCAATGGGAAGTCTGCTGTCATTATCTATTCCTCTCTGAATATGTGTTTTCCCCCCTCTGGCTACTTTTAAGGTATTTTTCTTTATCATTTGTTTTAAGCAATTTGATTAGGATGTGCTTTGGTATACATTTTTCCCACTTTTTTGTGCTCGGGTTTTGTTGAGCCTCTTGACTTTGTAGGTTTAGATTACTTATTAAATTTAAAAACTATTCCCTTATTTCCTATTTTTTTCTCTTAGTGTTACAACCTTCTTTGGAAACTTCATTTATACATATATTAGGCCACCTGATGTTATATTACTGCTCACTAATACTTTGGGGTTTCCTTGGTTGTCACTCGAGGTTTTATTATTGTTTTGCAGTTTCTATTGCTATGCCTTTAAGTTTGATTTTTTCTCTTCAAACTCTAATTCGTTGTGTTTTTTTTTTTAACTTAGACAAGTAGTTTTCCTCTTTAGAAGTCAAATTTGTATCTTTATTTCTTCTCTCACTTTTTTAATATGCTTAATCTTTTCTTTCTTAAACATGTGGAATGCAACTTATGATAACTGTTTTTAAACCTTTGTCTACTAATTCTATTATTTAAATTATTTTTAAACTTATTTCTGTTGATTGATTTTTCATCTTTCTTCATGCTGATAATTTATGAATGGATGTCGGGCATAGGGACTTTTATTTTTTTGTGTTCTGGATTTTTTGACATTACTATAAATATTCTTGAGCATTGTTCTAGGGTGCAATTATGTTATTTAGAAACGTTTTGATCTTTGTAATGCTTCCTTTTGTGCTTTGTGAGGCTGATTCGGGACAATGTTTCTTCAGGACTCATTTTGTTCCACTATTAAGTCAGCACTATTCTGAGTACTTTATCCAATATTTGATGAATTATGAAGTTTTTCTACTCTGGCTTGTGAGAACACAAACCATTACTGGTCTTATGAAAATGCCAAAGATTGTTCTTTTTGCTCCTTTTGGGTGCCTCCCACACCCCTGGGTCTGAAGTAGTTTGCATACACAAATACAATGATCAATACTCAGTTGGAAACTGGAGGAGACCCTCTTCAAATCTCTAGAATCCCTCTATGTGTGGTTGTCTTCTGTCTGGCACTCTGCACTGTGAACTCAGTCTACCTTAGCCCTCCTGGATTTCTGTCTCTTCAACACAAGAAAATTTAGATTCCACTTAGATTCCTCCTGTATGTGCTGAATCCTGGAACAGTCCCTGGACAGTAACTTGGGGCAACCATAATACTCAACTCATTGGTTTCACTTTTCTCAGAAATCTCTGTCCTTTACTACAGGAAGGTCAATATTTAAAAATCATTGCTTATATATATTTTTGTATTGTTTGTTAATTTTATCATTAAGTGGATAAATCTAGTTCCTAATGCTTCACTATGACCAGAAGTGAAAGCTCCTGAATATATTAATTTTAGGATGCCTTTTAGTCATCCAAGTGAAGATGTCAGTAAGCATTTGGATATTTGACTCGGGAGTCTAAGGGAGTCATCTACTTGATAATATCAATAATGAGTATAAATACCAGTACAAAAACAGAGTCTTAGGCCACTCTGCAATTTAAAGTTCAGGAAAATGAAAAGAAGCTTGTAAGAGATAAAGAGGAGGAAGCCAGAAAGTAACAGGTAAACTAGGCCCATAGAGGGTCATTTGAGTCAAGTGCAATACGTTCTTTAGGGAGAACAAAGTATGAAAATGGCCAGGCGCTGTGGTTCACGCCTGTAATCCCAGCACTTTGGGAGGGTGAGGCAGGCAGATCATGAGGTCAGGAGTTGGAGACCAGCCTGAACAACATGGTGAAACCCCGTCTCTGCTAAAAATACAAAAAATTAGCCTGGCATGGTGGCACGTGCCTGTAATCCCAGCTATTTGGGAGGCTGAGGTAGGAGAATCACTTGAACCCGGGAGGCAGAGGTTTCAGTGAGTGGAGATCACTGCATTGCACTCCAGCCTGGGCAACAGAGAGAGACTCTGTCTCAAAAAAAAAAAAAAAAAAAGGAAAAGGAAAAAAGAAAAGAAAATGCCCAAAAAATTACGATTGGATCTAGCAACGTACATGTAATTGGTAATGTTAAGTATAGTTTTTGTAGGGTATTAGGAGCAGGGGGGAAGTCTCATCAGAGTGGATCCAATTTACGTGAAAGAGAACCAGTATACACAACTCTTTTAAGAAGTTTGAGGTAAAGAGAAAGAAAAACAAAAAGAAATAAAGAGGGAAGGTGAGATGAATACAGTTTATTTTTTTTTTAAGATGGGAAAAATAATGGTTTGTTTGTATAGTGATGAGAATGATTCACTAAAGAGGGAAAATTTACTGTTTCTGGAGAGGTTGGAGATGGGAGAATTATTGAAGCAATGTCTTTAGTAGGTCAGAAGGGATGGGATCTAACACCAATAGGGAGGTGGCCCTAGGTGGGATCATGGATAGTCCATCCATAATGCTTTTAGAGCATACTGAATACTGCACTAGATGGGATAAGTAGATGAGGTAGGATTTTCTGGAAATTTCTCTTATTGCTTGAATTATCTTAGTGAAATACAGTTATCAGATTTGATTGGCAATAGTGGAAGAGATGTTAGAAATTTGAAAGATGAACTTTTATGAAGTATTTAGCCAGAGGAATGGGAGAGAGGGGGATTTGGAAATAGTAGTTTGATTATTGGGCTCAGATAATGTCCCACTTGAGTTTAGTGATCATGAATTTTGAGTGAGACCGGTCACCTGGCTGTCTCTTCTTCCATTTAGCTCTGCAGATACCTATTCAGAGCACTTGAAGAATTGTATTCATAGCTTTGTCAAGCTAGTAAAATGAAGTAAGAAAGTGCCAAGAGAGTTGAACAAGTAGCAAAATAATGTTTGTCAAAGTTAACCATGGAGTTAAAGCTAGATAAGGAGTTATGTAAGAACAAGTGAAAAATAAGACAAAAATTATAACAGAGTTGGATACACATAGTCCAGGCATTCTTCTATGTGTTTCACATATATTAACTTTCAGTTAGTAGAAGGATCAATGGATGGAAAACAATGGCCTAGTCAGAAAATTTTTGGAATTGGTTTACTAAAGACAATGAGTTGAGGGAAAAGAAAAAGAGCCTGCCCAATTAGCTTATTGGAGAGTGGTTCTCAAACTTTAACATTAGAATCACCTGCAGGACTTTATAAAACTCAGATTTCTGGATTTCCTTACTACAGAGTTTCTGATTCAATAGACTTAATACATTTCTAGGTGATGTTTCATGATGCTGGTTACAGTTTATGAACCACTGTTGCATATCTATGAGAACTCTAGTTTACTCCCAGTTGAGAAGGCAAGAGAAAATTTAATTCACACTGGAATGTGAATGATTGAAAACTCACATAAACTGTTAGTTTTATTGAAATTAACCTACAAATATACATATAAAGAATATATGTATGTGCATGTTACTGTCATAATTCCACTATTAAAAAAATGAAGTTTGAATTATTAAATTTAATGTACTCTAAATAACAAAATTTTAAGCCTGGTACCAACCTTAGATCAAAAAAATCTTCTCCCTGTGGAAGTGAATTTAAGAAAAAATTTGTCTACCATAACAATCTATTTCAGCTATTCATTGGTACCTGTTTTTTTCACTATATGGATTAATACTTTCACCTTAATTTTTAAAATTTATCTCCATACAAAAATCGGGACATTTTTGCCAGTCATTGAAAATTTGTTTAAAATAAGTAGTCTGAGAAAACACTTAATAAATATTAATTAAATGAATTAATAAAATAGAGGATGGTATGGTGAATCTAACTGGATGGAAGAGGAAACATGAAGAAACAAAACAGGAATTTCTAGAAAAGGGTAATAGTACATCCTGGAAAATTTGAGTCACTTGCTCATAATTCTATTGATGGAGCTATATGACTGATATATATATTCTACTCAGTTCCATCAAACAAGGTATATGGTATAGGGCTAGGCATGTAACAGGATATTCATTATTAATTATGGAAAATCCTTGTATCCAATTGAAGTAATTAATGAGTGGCAAACTATGACCCCTGGGCCGAATATGGCAATACTATGAATGCTATTAAGGTTAATTGGAACACAGCCATGACCATTATTATACGTTTTGTCTACGGCTATGTTCATTCTACAACCACAAGGTTTGGTAGTTGAAACAGAGATAATAATATGGCCTGCAAAGCTGAAAATACTTACTGTCACTTTACAGGCCCCACTGGTAAAGATTCTGGACAGCATAAACCAGGTATTTTGGATTCCTGTGTTTTTATCCATATCATAAAAAATCACTCTTATTCTAATGTTTAAATCAATCTAAAGTCCATTAAAGCCAGGAGAAAAAAAAACAAAATAAAAACATTCTCATCTACCTTTGCATACAACTACATCTCAAAATCAAGTTGATACAACCTGTTAGGGCATATATTCTAGATGTTATGTATATATTCCTTTTCTTACACTCTGTATACCAAAATTTTTATTTTAGTTAACATATTACAATTTCTTTTCCCTTTTTTTTTTTTTTTTTTGCAGAGACAAGTGGACATTTATTTGTATGCCTTTCTTCCTATGTGTATTTCAAGTCTTTTTCAAAACAAGGCCCTAGGACTCTCCAGATTCAATTATGTCCTTGGGCTTGGTCAACTGCTACAGGAGTCTTAGGGAGCCTTGTACAAATGCTAGAGTGACTCATTTACCAACATTAAACCGTAAGATAGATGCAACAAAGCAGGACTGCTTCCTCCACAGAATGTACTGATTTCAGACGATGCAGCACCCAATGTAGAAAACACTGGAATTTTTCCTTGGAACTGGACTGTGATGAGAGGGGCTTGCCATGAACATAAGCTACTGTCTCTTCTTTTCTTTGAGATGGAGTTTCGCTTGTTGCCCAGGCTGGAGTGCAATGGCGTGATCTCGGCTCACCGCAACCTCCGCTTGGCAGTTCTCCTGCCTCAGCCTCCCAAGTAGCTGGGATTACAGGCATATGCCACCATGCCCAGCTAATTTTTGTATTTTTAGTGGAGACAGCATTTCTCCATGTTGGTCGGGCTGGTCTCAAACCCCCAACCTCAGGTGATCCACCCGCCTCAGCCTCTCAAAGTGTTGGGATTATAGGTGTGAGTCATCACGCTTGGCCAGCTACTGTCTTTTCTTTGACCCAACCTTTCCAGTTTTTGAAGATAAAGCGGGAAATAATCTTCTCTGAAGATACTTGATAAAAATTTCCAAAAATTAAACACGTGCTTCCACTTCATTGATAAAAATTTACCACAGTTTGACACTTGGGTCTAGTTCAGCTGACGGATGAGCTGATTGATGCCTTCACCCCGATAGCCAGGTGTGCCTATCTCCTTGAGGAAGCCCACTCTATTTTTGGTAGCATGATGGGTCACTGAGAGGTGGAAAGGGTGCAAGAACCATGAGATCTCCTGGAAATGCTTCCCTGGGAAGGCAATTTCATGAATGAGGTCTTCCAAGCAAATGACGCCAAACTTCCCCAGGTGCTCCTCAATCGCTGTGTTGTCTGACAGAGGGATGGTCTTATTCTTGACCTTGGCTTGTCCACGTTTCAAAATGAGTTCTTGGACAGACTTCAGGTTTGGAAATCCCCAAGTCACGTAAGGTTCCACTATACGCAGCATTTTTAGGTTCTGGGGGGTGACTTTTACAAAGACACCACTAAAAATTTTCTTTAGGCAAAGTCTTGCAATGGTTCTTTGCACCAGTAAACTCACACCATCAATCCTTTCGATGCGTACAACAAAGGCCAAGGAATGTTTATCTGGCAATTTCAAGGCATTAGGTTTCAGTTCTAGTCATCTGAGACACACCTTGTCACGTTTCTGCCGCCAGGAATCATGTAGGAATGATTCCAGTCGCTTAAACCTAAGCCCTTTTCCTTTCCTCGGCTCCTTCTTTGCCAAAAGTGCCTGCTTTGCCTGGGTGACTTTGAGGGCTTGATAAGCCTTCCTCTTTTTCAGCAGATTTTCTGGAACCAAAGGGATTTTTCTTTGCTCTTGCTCCATCATCTTTCTAGTGGTCAACATATTACAATTTCTTATACAATTTCTTATAACATTGAAATTGTTTCATATTACAATTTCTATTACAATTTCTTATAACCCACTAATAAAGGAGAGATTTATTATTTAAATATAGCAATGAAACTTTTTATTTTCTCATTTGTTTAACTCAGTCTCTTCCTCATTGAGTATAGGAAATTATAGCATGGAGGAAAAAGGAATACATATTCATTGAATGCCTATTATGAACTGGGCACTGTAGTAACTAATTTATAAACACAATCTAACTTATAATCATTCAAGGAAATTTCTGTCTCTGAGTATTTAAGAGAGGTTAAGATGTAAGAATTTAACCAGAACTGTGAGACACAAAGCCTACATTTTATCCACTAAATCTGTTAATATGTTTTATATTAAGTGACTTAATTGAAGATGTGCCATGAAAGAATTCCTGCAGATTCCTGTTTTTATTTACTAGGATATCAAATATTGGGATCTGTCTATAATACATGATCAAGATTAGCACTAAATACAATGGATATGCAACCTGATAAAAGCAATTTGAAACATGATAGGAAGGCCCTGTGATCCAAAAGTAAGTCAACTACCCATTTGTTTATTCAATCATAAATATTGTTACTGAGCACTTATTCTGAGCCAGACACTGTGCTATATGCTGAGAATCAAATGATGAACTTAATAGACATCATCCCTGCCCTCACAGAATTTTTGTGTTAAAGGTCTGAGAGTCCCTGTAAAGGCCTGTGAGTGTCTTTTATAGTTGTGTCATTTTATAAGTTGTAAAGTCCTTTCAAAAGGCTTTATTTAATGCTTATCTCATCTGTGTAAAATAGGCCAGGTTACTTCAACCATCTAATAATATATTGAGCCTCACATGTAACAGATTTACGTAGCCTATTCACAGCTTGTGTGTGAAAGTATTGGGATAAAAACCTAAGTCTATGACTCCAAAGGGAATTCTTCTTTCACTGTAACACCACAAATTCTTTTGTAAACGAAAATAATTCTACAGTTCCCAAGAAACAATGTATTAGATATTACTTAAAGTTGTTTTCATTGGTAAATTTTGGCACCCAAGTGAACCTCTGTTTTAATTCAAATCTAAATAACAGAATGCTAGGACTAGAAAGGATCCTAGAGATTATTTCGGTCTAAATTATTCATTTTACAAATGAAGAGACTGAGATCCAGGGAAATTATGTGAATTACAGCCAGTCAGTGAAAGAACCATTGAGCCTCCTGATTGTGTTCAGCTCCCTTTTCAGTGTCCTGTGAGGACTTTTCATAGCATTAGTATTCCTGCTATTATGTCTTCCCTTTACTGTGTTTAATGGGGTTGTATGATCAGCTTTTATATTCTAATAATCCAGATCCATTTGCCTGGATGAAAAATTTTGTTCTCATCTTTTCTTTTATTCATCAAAATGCCAAAGAAAGCACATACTGAAGTATTATATATCCTAAAATGTTATTGCTCACATTTATGTTCTCTTGTTCCAAGAGGGAAACAACACTATTAAATTATAACAAATCTGTTTGTAATGTATTCTGCAGCTTTACGATGGCCTGTAATGTGAGCTTGATGATAGGCATCTCCAAATAAACTCACATCATTTCCTCTGCTTTCTGTGTGTTTGGACAGTTGGTCAGTGCCTTTACTCATCTGTAAATACTATGTGGCCTGTGTTATAGAGCATGATTTGTTTCAAAATCTACAAGGACACAAATCAAAAACATTGCCCACCATTTTTTAATGTGAGCTTTAAAAAGTACTGAAGTATGTTGTATGGATTTGCTTTATTAGTACCATAATTTGGTATATGTGTATTCTACATTTATATACACATAAGTTGTCATTCCCCTTTTCTCATATTCTCAAATATTTCAAAAATATTACCACTTTCATTCATTTTTATACTAAACAAAATCTTTATAGTTTTGTTATTGTAGAAAAATCTTAACCCTAATTTCACTATGTTGACAAAAATAAATAGCTGGAGACATCTTCAAGGAATATATTCAGAATCAGATGTTATGGATTCAAATCCCAGCTTCATTAGTTACAATTAATTCACTTTCAGTAAATAAACTATCCTTTCTTTGCCTTAGTTCCATCATCTAAAATAATAGGGCTAATAATAATCATTGCTTCTTAGGATAGTTGTGAAGATTAAATGAGATGACCCATTACTATTCTTGGCTCTAACCCTAATTTGCAGCAAGTATTCAGTATGCATTAACTATAATAATGATGGTGATGTCAGTGATTATGCTGATGGTGAGGCTTATAATTGTATTGCTCTGTTTCCAAATGTCCAAGTCAAAGACAAAATACCCAGAATAGGTTTCATAGTGCCTATTGAATGTCCAGCAAAGAACTTAGGTAGATTTTCAATGACTACCAAAGGTCATCTATTATGAATCCATCATGTTAGTCAAGACTAACATTACCAGTTGAGGACCTGAAGAAGCAAAACTTAATACAGTGTATTTGGGAAAGTTACCATAGGTGTGGATTTGTTAGTATAGAATGTTAGCCATGTACAAAATTATACAGATCCATCCCTGTTTTGACAGGCAAGCCAAGTGGGAGTATACCAAAGAGAACTCCTGAATCATGGGAGGAAGAATATCGAATGGAGTCCAGGGAGAAAGGTGGGAGATGGAGATGGGAAGCTAAAATAATACTTTACACTGCAAGTAAAGTATGTACTTTACAAAGCAAGTAAGGTATGGGCACTGGAGGTGACTATGAAATAGAGCAGCAGTTAAATAATCACAGGAGATTAGAGTGAAAAACAGAAAATAGGAAAAGAAGGATAGAGTGATCTGGCACAGTACTGGAAGCACTGCACTTGAGGGAGTACCCTGCTTGCATTTTAAAGGGTCCAAAGTAGGAATAACATAAGATGGGCAGGGTTGGAATTGTTGGCTGAGGTCTGTATAAATTAACTGTTTACCTACAAGTGTAGAACTAGTTAGTTGTTCATCTGGCTTTAAAATCCATATCAGCTCACTTGCAATCTTAAGTTTGTTCACTAATTCACACAGAAATGCTGAACCAAACTAAGTTACTAAAGAACAGAAAGTACTTTCATAAAGATATATTATTTTATTAACATAACTCCTATAGGTCTGAAGATTTTACACTCTTTCAGCAAATTATACCAATTTAATTTAAAAATAATCGTGACATAGGAATTTCAACACTTAATTTTAGGAGATATTAAATGTATTGGTTGTTAGTCTTTAGAAGTATTAACATAGTTTGGATGTTTATGTCTGCCCAAATCTCATGTTGAAATGTGATCCCAGTGTTGGAGGTGAGTCTTGTTGGGAGGTGTTTGGATCATGGGGGCGGATCCCTCATGAACGGCTTGGGCCATCCCCTTGGTGATAAGTGGACTCTCGCTCTGATTTCATATGAGATCTGGTCATTTAAAAGTGTGTGGCACCTTACCCCACACACACTCTCTCTCTCTCGCTTCTACTCCTGCCGTGTGAAATGACTGCTGTCGCTTCACCTGTCCTGATTAAATGCTTCTTGAGGCCTCCCCAGAAGCAGATGTTGGCACTATGTCGCCTGTAGAACTCTGAACCAATTACAAATATTTTCTTATAAATTACTAAGTCTCAAGTATTTCTTTAGAGCAATGCAAGAACTGCCTAACCCAGAAAATCAGTACCAAGGAGTAGGGAATTGTTATAAAGATGCCTGAAAATGTGGAAGCAACTTTGGAGCTAGATAACTGGCAGAGAGGTTAGAAAAGTTTGAAGGACTCAGAAGAAGACAGGAAGATGAGGGAATATTTGGAACTCATTTGAGACCGGTTAAATGGTTGTAAGCAAAATGCTGATAGTAATGTGGACAAGGAATTGCAGGCCAAGGAGGTTTCAGATGGAAATGAGGAACTTATTGGGAAATGGAGCAGAGGTCACATGTGTTATGCCTTAGCAAAAACTTGGCTGCATTCTGTTTATGCCCTAGAAATCCATGGAAGTTTGAACTTCAAAATGATGATTTAGGATATCTACTGGAATAAATTCCTAAGCAGCAAAGCATTCAAGATGTGACCAGGCTGCTTCTAACAGCCTACATTCAGATGCAGGAGGAAATAAAGGACCTAATGTTGGAACTTGTGTTTAAAAAGGAAGCAGAGCCTAAAAGTTTGGAAAATTTGCAGTCTGGCCATATGCCAGAGAAAGAAAAAGCTTTTTGCAGGGAAGAGTTCAAGGAGGTTTGCTAGAAAAATTTGCCTAACTAAAAGGGTGCCAAGTGCTGACGGCTAAGACATTGGGAAAAAGGCCTTGAAGGCATTTCAGAGATCTCCCAGGAAACCTCTTTCATCACAGGCCCAGAGGCCTAGGAGGGAAGAATGATTTTGTGGGCCAGGTACAGTGCCTCTGCCTCCAATGCTCTGCATAGCTTCAGGACACTGCTCCTTGATTCCTGTCCACTCTTGCTCCAGCCTTGGCTCAAAGGAACCCTGATATAGCTCAGGCTGCAGTTTCATAGAGTGTAAGCTGAAGCCTTGGTGACATCCACATGGTGTTAAGCCTGCGAGTACACAGAACACAAGAGCAAAAGAGGCTTGGAATTCTCTACCTAGATTTCAGAGGATGTATGAGAAAGCCTGGGTTTCTAAGCAAAAGCCTGATGCCAGGTCAGAGTCCTCACAGAGGACATACACTAGATCAGTGCCAAGGTGAAATGTGGGTTTAGATTCCCCACATGGAGTTCCACCAGCACACTGCCCGGTGAAACTGTGGTAAAGGAATCACTCAACAACCTGTGAGAGTAGCCATAGGAGCTGCACGCTGTAAAGCCACAGAGGCAGAGCTGCCCAAAGTCTTGGAAGACTGCCACTTGTACCAGTGTGCCCTGGATGTGGGACATGGAATTAGATAATTTTGGAGCTTTAAGATTTAATTACCTCCCTACTAGGTTTCAAACTTGCATGGGGCCTGTAGCGCCTTTCCTTTAGCCAGTTTCTTCTTTTTGGGAGGAAATGTTTACCCAATTCCTATACCTCCATTGCATCTTGGAACTAAATAACTGGTTTTTAATTTTGCAGACTCATTGATGGAAGGGATTTGCCTTGTCTCAGATGAGACTTTTGAATTAATGCAGAAATGAGTTAAGACTTTGAGGGACTCTTGGAAAGGCATATTTTATTTTGTAATGTGAGAAGGACATGAGATTTGGGAGGGGCCAGGGTGGAATCATATAGTTTGGATATTTGCCTCCACCAAAATCTTGTTTTGAATTGTAATCCCCGATGATGGAGGTAGGGCCTGGTAGGAGGTGTTTGGATCATGGAGGTGGATTCCTCATGGCTCGGTGCTGTCTTTATAATAATGAGTTCTTGCAAGATCTGGTCATTTGAAAGTGTGTGGCTCCTCCCTACCCTACTCTCTCTTTTTCTTGCTCCTGTTCTAGCCATGTGATATGCCTTCTCCCCCTTTATCTTTTGCCATGATTGCAAGCTGCCTGAGGCCTCCCCAGAAGCCAAGTAGATGTAAGCATCATGCCTCCTTGAAAAGCCTACAGAACTATGAGCCAATAAAATTCCCAGTCTCAGGTGTTTCATTATAGCAGTGCAAGAATGGACTAACTCAAGTACACACATAATTGAATACTTTTTTTTCAACTTCTGTGCTTTTAACTTTCTAAGTCAACAGTAGCAATTTTGAAACCTCATTTGTCTATAAATATATTCAATAGTAATATTAATATCCACTGCATAATGCATTGTAAGTCAGATCACATTAAACTTCCACTCATGGTCCTGTAGTAGTTTCATAGTTCTGAGTAAAAGCCAGTGTCCTCGGGGGGATTGCAATCTCCTCCATAAGTTGATCCTTATTCTCTCTGACTTCATATTTACCACTCTTGTTTTGCTTATGCTGTTCCAATCCCTCTGGACTGTTCCTTCTCTTGGGCCTTGTACATACTCCTTCCCCTGACTGCCATGTTCTTCCTGCCCCCAAGTATCCACATGGAAGACTCTCACTCCTGTTGGTCTTTACTCAGAAGTCACCTTCTCAGAGAAGCATTTGCTGGACCCTCAAACACTTCAATGCACCATCCCAAACACTTCATATTTTTTTCTTTTGACTTTATTTTTATATACTTAGCTATATCTAAAATGTAAAGTGTTTTACTTATGTATTTTATTGATTATGTGTTTACTCCAACCAGAATATTCATTCTGTGAGTCCATGCTTTTTTCTTCTGTTCTTTTCAGTGCTAGATTCTCTATAACCAAAGCACTGCTGAAATTTTAAAAGTAAATTCAAGAATATATAAGTAAGTAAATATGTGAACACATTTCAGTCCCTTTAAAATTAAATTTAAAATTACATGTCATCCCTGCAAGAGGGGCAACACAAAACAAATAAATTTCAAACTATATAAAATAGAATACAGAAAATCACTCTGTCTTTAAATTCCTTAACACTAGACTTTTAAACTTACTCTACTTAATTTTCATCAGTGTTAGTACAAACATTTCGCTCCTACAAAATGCTATGTTTAGTGTCTTCCAGAAGGACTTTTAAAATTTTAACATCCCTATTCTCTTAGTCCATTCAGGCTGCTAAAAGAAAAATACCATATACTGGATGGCTTTTAAACAATAGAGATTTATTTCTCACAGTACTGAAGCCTGGGAAGTCCAAGATCAAGGTGCCAGGAGATTCATGTCTAGTGAGGGCATGCTTCCTGGTACACAGATGGCCTTCTTTTCTCTCTGTGTCCTCCCATGGTGGACTAAATAAGGAATCTCTTTGGGGTTTCTTACAAGGGCACTAATATCATTCATTAGGGCTCCACCCTCATGACCTAATTGCCTCCCACAAGATCCTGTCTCTCAATACCATGAACTTGGGGGTCAGAATTCAACATATAATTTTGGAGTAGAGGAAGATTCAGACCATACACATATCATCATTTTCACTTTGTGAAAGTTCACACTCCCTTCTCTTCTCTATTTCAAAACCTACCTCTTTTAATAATATGTAGATTCAGCCCAAATTCCTTCTTTCTTTACACTTTTAGTATATGTGCTGCTAAAGCAAGCACCAAATTTTGTTTGTTTGTTTGTTTCTAAGAACATTGTTTTCTGTCCCCCAGCTTCTGAACCAGTTAGTGGGTAACTTACTTTGTAATCCTACTTTATTCATCTGAGATGAGACATTTGTTTCTGGACTAGTTAGTGCATAAAGTACTCACTTTGTAATCCTATTTTATTCATCGAAAATGAGACATTTCTTGGAGCATTGTCTTGTTCTGAAGTAACATTTTGTTCATATTTTAAATCACTATTATTTATCCTTTGATATAGTTGTTAGTCTATTGAAGTCTTATTGATGCTTTACAGTTGTTTGAAACCTTCTTCATGCCTAACATAGTGTCTAATATGTGGTAAATGCTTAGGAAGTATCTGTTGATGGATTTATTCCCACTGTAGTTGTAGCAATGCAGTGCCTTTGGCTTACAAGAATATTTAAATACAATAGGATGAGTGAATTGTTGGAAAGTCTGACTGTAGTAATCAGAAGTTATAGCCTCTGCCAAGAAACATGTCACTGAAAAATAAATATCCAGTTTGCCCTCAATCCCATTAGTGTTTATAAAGGACAGAGTGGGATTCTTCTTACAGCGACAAAGAATGTGAAATCAGAAGCTTTACTGTTAAGTCAAAAAGGTAAACTTTTATTCTTTCCAATTTACATAGGGAAACTAAACCTAATTCTAATGCTTTGTGAATAGAAAGAGCAGGCCAAATTATTAGACAGAGTACTCGTTTTCTTATGTATCAGCCTTTAAAAAGGACATTCTATCCCAGAGTCAGGAAGGAACGGAATCCTTCAGAAAAGCAAATGAAACAAGCTCACAAATAATACTATGCACAGCTGGGTACTCACTCTCCTGAGCTGTTTGTCTCAATTTTATATCTTGCTTGTCATTTTGAAAGGCATTTTTCCTCTTAAAATCTTATCTGTTTCTGAAGACAGTAAGCTATATCCTAATATGGCAACAATTGCTGTAAATTTTTGTTATTTATTGAAATCATACTATTGTGTCTATTGTTCCTACTTCATTTTCAAAAATAAATTGCTTGAAGTGTGGGGTTAGTACATAAATATTCCACTGCAAATTAAATGGTTGTCAAAAATATTTTTGGGAAATTGCAGTGAAGAATAAACCAAAACACTGCGTGATTTATCATTGAACCTGCTCAAAGCTCTAGCAGTACACTGAAAGTCAGAGAGGAGGAGCCCTTTCCCAAGCAACCTTCTCTGTGTATGTGCATGTTTGTGTGTGTATGTGTGTGTGTCTGTGTGTGTGTGTCCAATCTACCCTGCAGGTCAGTTTGGGGAAACAGTGTTGGGGTTGGAATTAATGAATGTTTGAAAACAGAGTCATTTAATGTGAAGGAGAAAAAAAAAATGTCATGGTTGTGAATATGCTCTCAAGCATAAGAAAAAAGAATTACTATTGACCTTGTTAGTTTAATTAAGTGATTCCCAATTAGGATACTAACAGAATGTTGGCAGTTAATGACATACACACTAATACGGGCTCAAAGTATATGCTATAATTCCTGATGATGATGATGATGATGATGATACTTTATTACTATCTACTATTAAGCAATGGATCAAAGGACAGAACATTCTATAATGTATATATTTTATATTGCACAGAAGAGAAAGCAGCATCAGTTTATAGTACATATCCTTTGCAGGAGGCCATAGTCTACTCAGGAAAGAAAGTGATAAATGGAGAAGCAGAAAGATAGAATGTGAAAGTAACCTATCTTTTATTAAAAAAATATAGCAGGGGGCCAGGCACGATGGCTCATCCCTGTAATCTTAGGATTTGGGTAGGGCAAGACTGGAGCGTTGCTTGAAGTCAGAAGTTCAATACCAGCCTGAGCAACATAGTGAGACACCCGTCTTTACAAAAATAAAATAAAATAAAAATTAGCCTGATGTAGTGGTGCACACCTGTGGTCCCAGCTACTCAGGAGGCTGAAGTAAGAGGATCACTTGACTCCAAGAGATCATGGCTGCAGTGCACCATGATTCCACCATTGCACTCCAGCCTGGGCAACAGAGACTTTATCTCTTTTTTTTTTAAAAGCAAAACAAAACAAAACAAAAACCTCAGCATTAATGAAAATACATTGAATCTTTATGAATTAAATATCTTTTATATATATATATTTATTGCTTGGGTCAGTACATATTTATTGTGTGTCTATTTGATTAGCCTATGGGACAATAGAAATAAACTGTGCTTGCTATTGTTTCTTTTTTGTTGTTTCTTCCATCCCAACTCAGACACAGATGAACAGTTTCCTAGAACAGAGATATCCAAAGAGTAAGCCAGACATATCCAAATATGATCAGCACCACAATAAATTCTAGAGAACTGTTGACAACCTCTTCTCTAAGGATACTGGGTTTACATTGGCCATTGAGTAAGTTCCTCATTGTTTCCTGAAGGTAACTCATTTTCATGCATGTGTGCACGCAATACACTGTCTATGTGGTGTGGTCCAGACACCCGAAGAAAACCTGTGCCTAGAGATCTTCCTCAAAGGTGGGTTTTTTCAGTGCCCTGTGGCAGTATATGTGTTTGCTGCAAAGCATTGCACTTTCTTCTAGACACTTGTAACTAGAACCTAGATATGTTCCAGAAGGGTTATGAGATTTAGACCAAACTGTTATATCTGCATTCCCCCAGGTATCCTCAAATAGTCCTCTCTAAAACAGGCTGGAATTTCTGGTGGAGAGGGAGGTATTTTATTTTCACTAGAATAACTTTACCTTGCCTTTGATGATTACAAGTTTACCACTTAATGAAGAAGGAAAATTGCTTCATAAAACCCTAGAAATTCAGACGTGCCCCTCTCATTAAGATATACCAAAGAGTGGGGAGTAAGGGCAAGACCCAGAGCTGAGAGACCTCCCTGAAAGCAGGCACAGGGCACCATGGATGGCCAGAAGCAAGACAGGAACCCTGAGTCCGCGGAGCATAGAGAATTGGCAAAGAAGGAGAGAACATTGGTGCAGAGGAGCTAGAGAGATAGATTAATAACTTAGCCATAGCCTACCATAATCTGCCACCTATTTTCGCTCACCCAAATTTCGCCATTTGCCAACACCTGATCTAAACAAGATCCAGATACTTACATGGTATTAATCTGATATCCACTGTAGTGATACTGACTGCCTTTAGTAATATTTGTTACCACAAGTATGCACACCACATATTATGGCCTAATTATGTCATGTTATGCTTACACTAGTGTCTACTTCTCAGCCTTAAGCATCTTAAGGACAAAGACTGTCTCTTTTTCTTTACTACTAGGTTGGTATAAAAGTAATTGCAGTTTTGCCATTACTTTCAATCTTGTACCTTGAGAGAAATACATAGAAATCTTATCTAAATGAATGAATGAATAAATAAATAAATAAATAAATAAAGCAATTAATTAAGGCATGCACAAGCTTATTTTAATTCACCAAATTTGAAAGTCTTTCTTGGCCTTGCTATTGAAAAATAAATATTCTTTCTAACAAATCTATGCAGGGAAGGTGATATATAGAGATATGTAGATATGTAGATAATAACCATGTAGAAGATATAAAAAAGTATTTCTCTCTTCCACAGACATGGTAGACATCGTTAAACATACATAATATGTTTTTTCTTAGAGCCTAGCTATGGTATAGCCACTCTTCTCAACTTACCAATACACTTGCTTCTAATAGTTAATCCAGTTTGAATAAACAATTTCCACTTTCACTTTAGAGAATTCTTCATAAAACATATAATGTAACAGGGGAAATCACTATGTAACTGGAAAGTGATATTTTATGCACATGAAGGAATTAGAACATAGGAAAGGGTTAACTTGTAATTATCTAGCCCTTCTATTGTGTAATTCTTCCTTTATTTTTAGTGCTACACATGGACAACTTGATGGAAATCATGATCACCATATACAAATTGTCCAAGATGTGTCACTTCTTCTACTTTCATAATATTTTTGGAACCTGTTACCTTTCTTCACTCTCAACGTTATTTTCTTAATTCTGGCTCTAATAATATCTCTTCTGAATTATTTAAATTATCTTCCATATTTTTGCCTCCAATCTCTTCCCTTAACTTATCTTCTACACAGTTTCCAGAATGATCTTTCTAAAATTTAAACCTAATTAAATTATTCATTCTTCATTCTTGTAAAATAATATTTAAATTATTTCCTGTAGAATACAAGTCCCTGAAGAAGGAGGCTGCTTTATTATTATTATTATTATTCATTTTATTTTGTTTTTTAGACAGAGTCTTGCTCTGTTGCAGGCTGTAGTGCAGTGACACAATCTCGGCTCACTGCAACCTCCACCTCCCAGGTTCAAGCAATTCTCCTGCCTCAGCATCCCGAGTAGCTGGGACTGCAGGCACATGCTACCACGCCCAGCTAATTTTTGTACTTTTTAGTAGAGATGGGGTTTCACCATGTTGGCCAGGATGGTCTCGATCTCTTGACCTCATGATTCGCCCACCTCAGCCTCCCAAAGTGCTGGGATTAGAGGCATGAGCCACCATGCCCAGCTAGAGGCTGTTATTTTAGAAGTCTATTATCAATTCTCTATTTACTTCCAATATAATTTTAAGGCAATATTTAACTACTGTCTTTTTCCTTGTTACTTTTGTGAGTGCCACTGATTCTATCTAAAATACTCTTTCTCTTTCTTCATTATATCGTTGGCTCATTTATGTGTTTCAGATCCCTGAGGAATCTAAAGAGTTCTATTAGCAGCTGGAATAGACAGGTGAGGAAAGGATTTATCGGTAGTACCCATACATGGCCTCACCAAATTGCACTTCAACTAACCAACTAAACTTTTGATCTGTTTTATATATTGGGGTTCTTTGTAGGAGTTCATTTGAAAAAAAGAGTTTTCTATACTTAAAAAAATTCAACACCACTGAGCTTCTCTGACATCTGTTAGATTTCTGATTATCTTGGATAGTCCACTAGCATAATGAAAATCTAGGGCACTTAAACTATTTTTGGAGATTTGTTTCAACTCATATATTGGTGAACTTGGAAAACTCAGGAAGAAGGATACATCAATAATTATAATGTCCTATTTAAGCATGTTTTCTAAACCATGATTGGGCAGCATTTCTGTAATCATTTCCATTATGTTTGTACATTTGGTAAGTGAATTCTGAACCTCTAGGGGTTCTATGGAAATTCAATGAGGCACATAAAATGGGATAGAAATTTTTAATTTTGAAACATTTCTCTGGGAAGGGGGTCCATGAGTTTATTACAGTCTCAAAATATCCAGAATAACAAAAACGTTTAAATATTGACCCTGTTCAAGGGAAAATAAAAGGCAAATGAGTAAGAGGAAATTTATCTACCTTTAAAAATACAAATTCAATATGATAAAAGGCAAGAAAATTACCACAGTAAAACACTTGAATGCCATTTAATTGTCCCCCAACAATTTACAGGTTCTTTCATGCCATTCTATTCAGTCTTGTTTCATATAAAAAAGGAATTAAAAACATGAACATATGGTCTATTCTTGTATAAGTTAATTAAAGATATGGACAAGACTTACTTTGTGAAGCAGTACCTTAGAGGTCAGAGCAAAAAACTTTCTTGATCACTAGCAGGAGGAGATGAGAAAGTATCTGGATATTTATACTGAGTAAGAGATGCATTGTCTGATATCCACCAAAATGGATAGATTTCCTATATATTGATTGCAGATACTTTACATGTATCACTAAATATGGAGTTATTTTTAACAAAAACACAGAATTGTTAGTTTCATTTGAATTATATAAAAAGTTGATTTTTATTATGGAAAAGACATCTAAAGCTTTGATTCATCACAAATAGTCTGTTGTGGAAGAGTCTACTCTCCATAAAGGGCTAACTCTGTGTGCAATACATTTCTGCCCCCTCTCCCAACTGACTATTATCTATAGCCCAATAACTTATGAAACCATTGGTGAACCCCAATTTTCAAAGGGTCCATTATGTTTCCCTTCCAAGGAAATTGGAGTTTTGAAACCTTAAGAATCAATTAATCAACTAATGGTAAGCTCTAAAAATAAAAAGTCACGTTAAGTTTGTGTGTGACTAAGCTCCACAGCAAACCAAATGCATGAGCAAGTCCCAGAAAGCCCAGAGACTATGAGAAAACACATGAGAAAATGACCAGAAATGCAAAATACGCTTCAATAAGAGACTAAGGAAATAAGCTTTGTTCCTACTCTCAATTTCTGTATGCCTTGTGATACCTGATTGTTCACAGGATTACCTCCTGAAATCTTTAATTAAGCAACTTTGTACTTGAGTCTTTTTGAATGCGTTCAGTTCCTTGCAACCTGTTATGATCTGAATGTTTGTATGCCTCCAAATTAACGTGGAAACCCTAACCTCTAAAGTGGTGGTGTTAGGAAAGTGGGTTTTTTGAGAAGTTATGGAGGCAGAGCCCTCATGAATGGGATTAGTGCCCTTGTAAAAAACACCCCAGAGGGACCCTTCCCTTTCCTCTTCCACATGTGAATATGCAGCCAGAAAGCACCACTTATAAGGAATGGGTCACTAGTCACCCAATCTGTCCACTCATGGTTTAGAATTTCCCAGCCTCAAGGACTGTGAGAAATAAATTTCTCTTGTTTATGAGATACATTGTCTGTGATATTTTGGTATAGCATCCTGAGTGGTCTATGATACAGCTAAAGACATCAAGACAATTCATGCGTCTTTCCAGCCTTAAGCACTTAATTTGTATGTTGTGAAAAAATATATATAATATATGTGTATATTATATGTAATATATGTGTATATATATGTACGTATATATAATCTAGAGAATCAAGTTACAAGGAACCGTTGTGTGATAGCTTGGAAAGGAGAACATGTATGTACCTTTGATTTCAAATACAAATATATATATACAGATATACACATACATACTGTGTGTATGCGTAAACACAAACACATGCATGCATACACATAAACGATATACAAATACAAGTTATGTATCAGATGTGGTGGTCCTGAGAATACTTCCTACCCCTATGGACCAAAAGAATCCTAAATAATGATACTGCAAACACTACTAAAATTACTACTGCTATTGCTACTACCCACAATACTCCTGCTAATAAAACACAAAATCATCTCATCTCACAACATTCTGCAATATTTAAGTGCTTTCACATCCAGCTCCTCATCTGGGTCCCTTGAAAAGCCAGTGAGGTTAGTATAGATGACATGTGTATTTCCTTTAGACTGGTGAAGAGACTAAGAGTAGTAAAATCAAATATTCTGACTTCATCTCACCTTTTCATTACATCACAGAAATATTTCCATCCAACTTTTTAGCTGAAGTTAACTCTAAATTGAAAAATACTAAAATCCTTTGAAAATTCAGTCTTTGATGTGAAGAGACTCAGATAAGAAGATATACATGGAATAACCAAAATCCATCTCATTCTTAGAAGTTTCAAAACCCAATCCCTACTGCAATGAGGAAGGATGGTAAAGTATTTTTTAAAAGGTATCTATTATCTATTTCAGCAGTGATTATCTACTACACACCAGCTGTATGTTCATTATTGTGCTAAGAACTGAAGGTAATGCAAGGAATGATAAGCCTGCTTTTGAGAGATTTTCTATAAGTGAATAACAACTAAAAGGCATATCTAAGCTTAGGTTTTGGAGGAATGTGGATAGGAGAGAAATTGATATGGGCATAAAGAGCCAATAAAGGATGTAACAAAGGTGCGAATGGAATATAACATAAAATACACTATGAGGTATATTTAGACAGAAATGATTTTATTCTCTAAACATTACTGATTATTGACTGATTTTGAATACTTATATCTTAGAAACATGAATCTAATGATTGAATAGAGTATGGCTGGGAGAGAAAGATTAGCAAATGCACAATTAGTTAGAAGATAATTATCAAAAATAATTGAAGGAAACATTTTAAGCCTGTATTGGAAAACAATGTCAGTGAATAAATAAATAGGGAAAAGCACTAAAATCATAGAATTTTTTAGTTAATCACACCTAACATTACATGATATACTAGTTCAATAATTTTATAGACAGGAATGGTATCCAATATCACATAGTATGACAGAATTTTGACATAAATTTTTGGAGACTATGCCACCCATTTCCCAAATTTTAGAAATGTAAAAACTGAGGCCACAAATTATAAAGCTATTTGCACAATAAAGCAGAGTTTTCCAGCTATTTTGGGACCAGAACCCAGCTATAGTGCCTTCTCTTATGTTTATACTTCTTGTTAAAATTTATGTTGTTCTACATGCATCAGGTTTATTACAGTATATCAAAAGATAAGTTTGGAAGGCATTGTGTTATGCAAAACTCAAATAGCATTATTATATCTTTCTCTGAATCATCTGCTGAATGATTCCATCTATCCAATCATTATTATAATAGAGACTCTACTACCAGACAACTATTGTGTTGTAATATATTTCTTCTCTTTTTCTAACATTTAGCTAATTAAGAAATCATTATTTCTAGAAAGATGCTCAGTGACATTTGAATATATTGGTTTCCTTGGCATTATAATTTGGAAAGCAAATAATAGGATCATTAAAAAATGAGTTCAACACTTAAAGGCACCTGCTTTCAAATTTAAGATTATAGAACTTTGGAATGTAGGAGGAAATAAATAATGCTATATATATATATATATATATATATAAATAAATAGTGCTAAATAAATAAATAGTGCTGCATATATATGCTGCATTATATATATATATATGAAGCACTGTTTACACATATATGAAGCACTATTTACATATATATGTACAGATACACACATATAAATACACACACACACATACATATATACATACCTCTTTCACTCCAAATCAGTGGAAACTGAGGACTTCAGGGATATAGCTTAAGATACAGCATTACGGAGGCTATTTGGAGATTAACACAAGGGGAATTTCAGTGCTTAATGAGATGAGATTAAGAAAGGTAATGTGATATTTTTCATCTTTCAATATATCACAGAGTCGTATGGAGTATTACAACTGCTGCCTGAGGCAACCTGTGAGATATATATCTCATCAGACTAAATCCATTCTATTGAGGTCACCATGTAAACAGTTAATGATGCAGAAACTCTGTAGGGATTCATTGAGCACATTTAGATGAGTTCTATAGAAGTGTACAATCAGCAGTGGGGGAATTATGTCAATGATATTTTAAAGGAAGCTGTAGACATTCAAGACTCCCTATATTCAATGAGATGTTCATAATTAATTTCCTTTTTTCTCAGGACATGTAATAGTGTGACTATAACTTTTTATTATATGCATTAAAAGTAAACTGAAAGGTCACACAACATATTAACTTCCCAGTCTGGTTGAATGGAAGAGATTTGGGTTGTCAACTTCTTTTAGATTGGCTAGGCAGTTTCAGGGAATTGGTTCCTGTTTAATTCTACCATAAACATATAATGAACAATCATTGGTGTTTTATTTCCACTATAATTGCCATGATTGTACTTTCAATGAATGTGTATTGTGTGCCTGCACCATTAAGGAGTAAAGGTTACCTCTATAAATAAATTTGGAGATCATGTTATTTACACATTATACTATGTTTATATTTAATACATTCTTGCACTTGGCATATGACACATGCACTTGGCATGTGTCATGCATTATGTACACTCTTCACAAATCTTAATTCAGCTTAATAAAATTTTCTTATTACACACTCTCAAATACCTCATCACCATTGTCGCCAGAATACTTTTGTTCTCATGACACGCTTGTACTTTCTTTCCATTTACTTATTTACTTTTTGAGACAGGGTCTCTTGCTGTATTGCCAAGGCTGGAGTGCAGTGGTACAGTAATAGCTCACTGCATCCTTGAACTTTCAGGCTCAAGTGATCTCATTTCAGCCTCTCAAGTAGCTAGGACTACAGGTGCATGCCACCTTTCCTGGCTAATTTTTTTTTTTTTTTTTTTCATTTTTAACAGAGACAAGGTCTTGCTACATTGCCCAGGCTGGTCTTGAATTCCTAGACTCAAGCCATCCTTCTACATTGGCCTCCCAAAGTGCTGGGATTACAGGCATTTGCCACCACAACTGATTACACTATTTTCCTTGAGGATTTCAACAAGTAGCCCAATTGTTTTTTTTTTTTTCTCTCTCCATCTACTGCATGTTTCTCTTTCAATTCAAGAGACATGTTGATGATTCATCTGGTGAGCTGATATGAATATTTCTCAAATACCGCAGATTAGATGATGATCAACTATAATCTGTGAGCACATCCATAACTGGTTCCCATCCCAAGTGGAAATATTCACTTTTGAAATTTGAATTAGGAATATCCCCTTAAAATGACAGCTTTTTCAACTTTTACCTTTTCTCTGTTGTGTCTTCATGTATGAAATCTGTAATTTACTCCTATTTGGCCTCTTTCAGTTAAACTTCTCCCTATTTTACTTGGTTGAACTACCTCATACTGGTTTCGTTTGCTCCCCACAACTACTGATTTTCCAAAAGTCACTAATCTTAAATATGTTATAATAGAATCTTAATTTTTGTTTTGGAGATGGAGTTTCAGTCTGTCGCCCAGGCTAGAGTGCAGTGGTGTGATCTCCACTCACTGCAACTTCCGCCTCCTGGGTTCAGACATCATTTTCTTTACTGTCACTGCATTGTGTTTCTAAAATAAAAATTTTACATAGGAACTTGGATGTGTAAATTACGTGATCTCAAATCAAACTACTACTGTGATTATCAGTACTATCCTACTACTTCTATCTTTCTACCACCATCCTCACTTATTTTGCTTTTAATATGTGTTAGTATCTATGCTAACAGTTTTGTTTCTGTTATGTCGTTTAATTCTCACAAGACTGTGAGGCTTATATTATAATATTAATTTTAAATAAGATAAAATGAGGCTTTAAAATGTTTAAATCACTTTCTCCAGTTCAGAAACGTAGTCATGACTAATGGAGGGTTTCAAACCCAGGTCCGGCTACATTATACCACCTTACGATGCCATTCAAAATTGAAAGGGTCCAATTGAAGCCATAAATGTCATCAATAGAAAAAAGTTACAGATAAATGCTGTTAACATTTATTAAGCCATTTCTTCACAGAGGTGAGGTTTATCTAACACTTGAATCAATTGTGTTAAAATCAAATGTCAGTTAAGGCAATTAAAAGTCCCATTTATTGAGACATATCTAATAAAACTCAGCAAGTAAAATATAGACATACAAAACAAATTCCTTACTTGACATTAGAATTTCTGCTGGGACAATTTTCTAATTAAAAACTCTTCTGGTTTACAGATTATTAGCAAATCTATATAAAGTGGTAGACAGTGTAAAAGAATAAGGGATAGAAAAGCACTTAAACCTAATGATTCATCAATCAGACTGCCTAGATATTCTAAGCTATGTATCAATTATAATTTCGGAAGGTCAGAAAACACAGGAGGCTCAGACTCTATCTTTGAGAAGTCTGTACCTTACTGGGTAGAACATGCACGCGCGCATGCGCGTACACACACACACATACACACACACACATACACAAACATATACCCCACAAATACCTTGAGAATATTTAAAAGTAATTTATAAGTTGTTTGCGTTATCAAGATGTTGAGAAGACTGGCAAAATGAAGACAAGCACCTATTTCTTCAAAATCATAGTTTTTCAAACTTTTTAAAGAACCTCAATGCCAAGGAGATTTTTAATACTTTTTTTCTTAACAGAACCTTCCTCTGTGAAATTTTTATACCAGAAATATGTTGTATGTTTGTGTTTATACTATGAGCACTTTGGAGGACCATAAACCATTGTAATATCTAAAAATTGGTTCACTCCCCATGTATAAATTTCACCCCCCGGAAGGTGGTGTGACTCATGTTGAAAATGCATGATTTAGCATTATGAAAATATGTGCTGGTATTTAATGTTAGTGTATTATCAAGCTCCATTTAATAATCACATAATTCTATTTTATCATCAACCAGAAAATTACCACATTTTAAAATATTTTTGTGAATTTGAGTTTGTTAATTCATATACTTAATGTCTGTCTTTTATGAAAATTGTTTGATATGGTAACAATGTGTACCAGTAAGTGCCTATTAAATTAAATACTAAATGTTTAAATAGGTGAAAAGTATGAAACATACTCTTCACTGTCCTGGGAGTTGAGCTAAATTTCCACAGTACTAAAAATTACCATTGACTCCTGTTGAGGACAAGTCACAATTTGAAGAAGTAGTAAAAAATGTTGATTGTCTTTATCTGACTATAATTTGTATCAAACAGCAGTATAATAAACGTCAAAGTAACCTCCACATAATGGCAAAAACAAGGCGTAAAATCCAAACTCGATATCCTGTAAATGTGTCCTGGCTGGAGCCCTGGAGATTGTCTCCAGACTTGTAATACAATCAGGTCTGGGGAAATACCATGAAAATGTTTTCTTTCAATCATTTGTAATTGGTATTCTTAAAGTGAAGGGTAGAAAATAAAGGGGAGTGGATATTTCGATTTGCTGCTTTTGTTTGGAATTGCTCAAATCACAAGTAACTACAGGGCAAATTGACATCTTCTCGGTTGAGTTGTAACCTTTTCAGCCTCCATTTCTTTCCAAGGTTTGTAAACAAACAGATTTGAGTGAGGACATTCAAAAGTTGGTCTCAAACCAAACTTCCATCCTGGCATTTTAGGTTACACATAACCTGGCCTCATTTATATGTTTTTCAATTGTATTTCTCCTTCTTCCTCATCTTAAAAGTTTAACTATTTCTCTAGGTTTCTTTCTCATTATTCCCTGAATGAACCATCCTAATTGCCACCTTGGCAACCTGAGTTTGCTGTTATTTTCCTGGAGATTTTTGGCACCCCTATGGGTTGGCATACTCATCCATCAAGATTCTTTATTAAGGCATTCTCAAAAAGCTCACACACTGATCAACCTCTTCTCTTCCTGATAGTTCTTGTTTCATTCAACTGTTCTACATAGCATGTTATTAATGTGGCAAACATTCATTTAACCAGCAAATGCTTAGAAAGCCTTACAATGTGCCGTATATTGTTACTGGACATTAGGAATGACTAAAGAACAAAACAAAGACATAGAGTCCTACCATCAAATAGTTTATAAATAGTGACGGGAATTAGACAATAAAAATACAATATATAAAATATCATATGTAAATAAATGAAAGAAATTAAAATACACTATGTTAAAACAGGCATCAGTAAATTTTTTACTCTAAGGAACCAGATAGTACAACTACCCAATTTTGCCCTTGTAGTAAGAAAGTAGCCATATACACAAAATGAGTTCTGTTCTAAAAAACTTGATTTATGGTCATTAGGATTTAAATTTAATAAAATTTTCTTGTGTTATAAAATATTGTGCTTTTGATTTAAAAATCATTTAAAATATTAAAAAATATGTTTTTAGTTTTAGGATTATATAAAAACTGGAGGTGGTCCTAATTGGACCTATGGGCTAGTTGCTGAGCCTGGGTTTAGATAATGGCAAATGTTAAGGAGACAACTAAGTTAGAGAATTGGTTCAGGCACTGTTGGCAGGTTAGAGAGTACTTCCAGGTTTGTTACTGTTGTTTGCTTTTTCTGAGACAGGATCTCACTCTGTCATCCAGGCTGGAGTGCAATGACATGATCATGGCTCACTGCAGCCTTGACTCCCAGGCCGAGGTAATCCTCCCAACTCAGCCTCCAAGTAACTGGGACTATAGTCATGCATCACCACACCCAGCTAATTTTTGTATTTTTTTGTAGAGACAGAGTCTCACCATGTTACCCAGGCTGGTCTCAAACTCATGGGGTCAAGTGATTTCCCCTGACAAATTGTTAGGATTACAGATGTGAGCCACCATGCCCAGCCAAATATTGCAGTTTTAGAGAAAGTAGCCAGACAAGACCTTACTGAAAGGGGGCATTCAAATAAAGAACTGAAGGAATATATATAGATTTCACTTGATAAGATATTTAAGAAATAAAATGTTTTCTTATTTTTTCTAATTTATTCTATATCAGTCTCTTAACTTCTTATTTTTACAGATTTAAAAAAATTTTTTATGATACTTTAAGTTCTAGGGTACATGTACACAACGTGCAGGTTTGTTACATATGTATACATGTGCCATGTTGGTGTGGTGCACCCATTAACTTGTCATTTACATTAGGTATATCTCTTCATGGTGTATCACCACCCGCCCCCACCCCACGACAGACCCTGGTGTGTGATGTGCCCCTTCCTGTGTCCAAGTGTTGCCATTGTTCAATTCCCACCTATGAGTGAGAACACGCAGTGTTTGGTTTTCTGTCCCTACGATAGGTTACTCAGAATGATGGTTTCCAGCTTCATCCATGTCCCTACAAAGGACATGAACTCATCCTTTTTTATGGCTGCATAGTATTCCATGGTGTATATGTGCCACATTTTCTTAATCCAGTCTATCATTGATGGACATTTGGGTTGGTTCCAAGTCCTTGCTATTGTGAATAGTGCTGCAATAAACATGCATATGCATGTGCCTTTATAGCAGAATGATTTATAATCCTTTGGGTATATACCCAGTAATGGGATGGCTGGGTCATATGGTATTTCTAGTTCTAGATCCTTGAGGAATCGCCACACTGTTTTCCACAATGCTTGAACTGGTTTACAGTCCCACCAACAGTGTAAAAGTGTTCCTATTTCTCCATATCCTCTCCAGCACCTGTTGTTTCCTGATTTTTTAATGATTGCCATTCTAACTGGTGTGAGTTGGTATCTCATTGTGGTTTTGATTTGCATTTCTCTGATGACCAGCGATGATGAGCATTTTTTCATGTGTCTGTTGGCTGCATAAATGTCTTCTTTTCAGAAATGTCTGTTCATATCCTTTGCCCACTTTTTGATGGGGTTGTTTGTTTTTTTCTTGTAAATTTGTTTGAGTTCTTTGTAGGTTCTGGATATTAGCCCTTTGTCAGATGAGTAGATTGCAAAAATTTTCTCCCATTCTATAGGTTGTCTGTTCACTCTGATGGTAATTTCTTTTGCTGTGCAGAAGCTCTTTAGTTTAATTAGATCTCATTTGTCAATTTTGGCTTTTGTTGCCATTGCTTTTGTGTTGAGGTACATTCCTTCTATACCCAATTTATTGAGAGTTTTATCATAAAGGGATGTTGACTTTTATCTAATGCTTTTTCTGCATCTATTCAGATGATCATATAGTTTTTGTCATTAATTCTGTTGATGTAGTGTATCACAGTTATTGATTATATATGTGGAAACATCCTTGCATTCCTGGAATAAATTTCGTGTGATAATGGTATATTATCCTTTTTGATGTATTGTTGGATTCAGTTGCTAATATTTTGTTAAGGATTTTTGTGTTTATGTTGGACATACTGGCCTGTAGTCTTCCCTTTCCTTCCTTCCTTCCTTCCTTCCTTCCTTCCTTCCTTCCTTCCTTCCTTCCTTCTTTCCTTTCTTTCTTTTTTCTTTCTTTCTTTCTTTCTTTCTTTCTTTCTGCTCTTTCTTTCTTTCTTTCTTTCTTTCTTTCTCTTTCTTTCAGTCTTTCAGCTTTCAGTCTTTCTGTCTTTCTGTCTTTCTTTTCTGTGTCTTTGTTTGGTTTTGGTATCAGAGTTATGTTGGTCTTGTAGAATGAGTTAGAAAGAGTTCCTTCCACTTCAAAAGAGTCCAGGGAATAAAATTATTTGAAGGTGTTTAAGAGTCAAGGATTGTTAAAAAACTGCATTCTAAAAGATTAGATGGAGGTTTTGGAATTGGAATACTGACCTTGGTATTATTAACTTCCTCTAAGTATCTAGCCAGCCCTTGATAGCTTTTCTATAAAAGTCCCTTTATATGTACCTAGACAGATATACTCTAAGACACTCAACTTTTCACCTCTAGAATGTCTAGAACCTTTCCCTTTTACCAACTTCAAACCAGCAAGTCAATCTTTAACTCAACCTCTCATTGTCTGTTACTGACTTTTAGCAATTCCTCCAAATGGCTCAATAATTCACTCTCATAATTATTTCAAAACCATCTCCCCTCATATTTTCCCACCACTGATGACTTGCCACACATTAATGCTCTGGACTTACTACAGCCACTCAAATATATTAATGCTATTTAACCATGTCTAGCATGTTCTATGTACCAGGTATTATACTATAATCCCAAATGCATTACTTTATTTTGTACTAGAAACTGCCTATGAAATAGCTAAGCTGTTGTTCTTGTTGACATTTGACAGTTAAGCAAACTGAAAGATAGAAAAGCTCAAGTAACTTAACCAAGGCTGGTATTTTGACCAAGTCCACTTAACCAAAGAGCCCATGTTCTTAATAAATGCTTATGACTACATTCAAAGTATGTAATTATCGAATATTTGTAAGAAATAAATATTTTCTTGCTAAATAAAGCAACAATATATGAAAAGGATAATATATCATGACCAAGTAGGAATTATGTCAAAAATGAAAGATTGATTTAACATTTGGAAATTAATCAAGGTAGCAAATATAGCAAACTGTAAAAGAAAAACTCATGATCATCTCAATCAATGCAGCAAAAGCATTTAACAAAGTTTGACACTCATTCCTGATAAAAATTCTCAACAAATTAGTAACACAAAGAATCCTAACCTGATAAAGGACATCTATAACAACCTACAGAGAGATAACATAATACTTAATGGTGAAATTCTAAATGACTTATCCCAGGATCAGAAACAAGATAAGGATGTCTGCTCTCACGAGTTCTATTCAACATTGTACTAAATGTCCAGCCAGTGCAATCAGGCAATAAAAGAAAAGAAATGCTTTCAGATTATAAACGAAGAAGTAAAATAATCTTTATTCTCAGATGATGATATTTTCTTTTCTTTTTCTTTCTTTTTCCTTTTTTTACTTTGTTTTGATATAGGGGCTTGCTGTTTCTCCCTGGCTGGAGTGCAGTGGTATGACGTCGACTCACTGCAATGTCTGCCTCCGGGGTTCAAGCAATTTTCCTGCCTCAGCCATCTGAATAGCTGGGATTACAGGCAACCTGCCACCATGCCTGGCTATTTTTTGTATTTTTAGTAGAGACTAGGTTTCGTCATACTGGCCAGGCTGGTCTCAAACTCCTGGCCTCAAGCAATCCGCCCTCCTCAGACTCCCAAAGTGCTGGGATTAGTTATGAGCCACTACACCTGGCCATGATGATGATATTTTCTATATAGAAAACCTGACAGAATCTACAAAAAAATTATTAGAACTAATAATTTACTTTAGCATTTATAATTATTTAACCAATCAAGAGAAAAGAAAATACATATATGTGTGTTTGTGTTTGTGTGTGTGTATATAATGTGCAAAGACTTACATACAAATGTTCATACGAGGTCTATTTGTAATAGCCAAAAACTGGAAATAACACAAATATTCATGAACAGGGAAATGGATAAACAAATTACAGTATATTCATACAATAAAATACTACTCAACTGTGAAAAGAAGTGAACTATTGCTACACACAATAACACTAGTGAATCTCAAAATAATTATGCTGAGTGAAAAAAGTCATAAACAAGTACATACTACTTTACATATGTATTTAATTTATATAAAATATAGAAAGTACAAACTATAGTGACATACTACAACATCTCAGTATTGGCTAGGAAAAGAGATTAGGATGTACAAGAGGAAGTGATTCAAAAAGGGCATAAGGAAACTTTGGGAGGTAACGGTAAGTTCAGGATCTTAATTGTGGTGATAGTTTCATGAGCATACATCTGCCAAAATTGTTAAATTGTACATATGCAGTTTATTATTTGTCCATTTTACCTCAGTAAGGCTGTTAAAATATTTATTACTGTCCATGTGAAATTAAATAAATGTTATTCATAAGAGTTGGTGACTTGCCATACTCTACACAAAGTATGGTCCTGTGGTATATCTACATATGTGTCATTATTATTACTTAAAAATTGTCATAATGCAACAGATAGACTTAAAAGGAAGCTCACTGTCATATCTATATAACTTTATGCCATATACATTGCCCATCCATCAGGATGTCAACAGGATAATTGCTAAGATAAGTAAAAGTGAAATCACAGGTCTAGTCTGTAAGGGATGTTGACTTTAGCTTAAATGAGCAATGATCAGTAGCTAAGCCATTAGCCCAATCTTCAGAATTAACTTAAAAATTGACTGTAATATATTTTAAGAAGTCAGTTTCTCCAGAGACATAAAAGCCATTTCAGGAAGCCATATTAACCGGGATACTCAGTACATTTCTGCTTTAGGGTATCAAAATGTAACCTGATGGCTGGAAAAAACTACAGTAACTTTCTGAGCTGCGTAACTTATTTCCAGGGATTCATTCCAAAACGTTTTTATGTATCACATGTCACTGGCATAGCCAAGAAAATTGTTTTCAAACTTTTCAAGGAACAGAAATTACAGAATTTAAAAAGTTATGTAATGTCCTTCTCTCTATAGTACACACATGTAATAAAGCAAAAATTAGAATTTCTCCCAGAAATCTATTTTAAAGAAAACTGAGTCTGAATTTGATAAAAATTTCCATAATCACCATCAAAGCCTAGACTTTTAAAACTAGAGGAGTCTTAGAAATCAGCTCGTTCAATTATCCATTTTAAAGATGAAAAGTTGAAACCTGCAGTGATGTGCAAAATTGATATACTGAGATAACAGAGAATAGAAACTAAAACCCAGATAACACTTGCTTCATTCTCTGTCTTGATAATTACAAGCAAATAGAGAAGACAGATTTTAAGATTTAAGAACAAATTTCTTGTGTCTCTGAGTTATTCATACTATTATTTTTAAAAATGTAAGCTATCTATTCTATAAATGAACTGGCTTCAATATCCTTTAATACTACAGGCTTTTTGCGCAGTTCATTTGTTTAAAATGTCATGAATATTAAATAATTGACAGCTGCATGTTTTGACCCATGCCTGAAGCAAGCACCAGGTATATTAGGAATAGCACAGTTCTACAAAGAATGAAGGAGAGAGCTAATTAAATCCTGGAGAACTCATCTGCAGAGATTGAGATGCCCTCTGGCATTTGTTAACACCAGGCAAAAATCACTAATTATAGCTATACTGTTCATGCCACTGAAATACTTAGGACCAGCCTTGTGTGCCTTTCTGTAATTGTATCAGGAAAGGTGAAATCATCAAGGAACTTGACAGGTGTCATTTTACCTAAATGGAGTTGCTTTCAACAAATCCAAAAAGGAAAGGTGTTTTACCCATTGGATTAAATTAAACAATGAGAATGCTTTCCTTGCCCTCATCTTGTTAGTTGATAAGAAAAGGGCTAGAAGAAATGACTCCTGCCTTGAAGGATTGACAACTCAGATGGTGAGACTGGGCTGCTACCCCTGAAGCATAATGCATTATCATTAATTGATGGACATTGTAGAATGGAAAACAATAATATTTAATTCAATTCAGAGAATATTTATTGAACCCTTATATGGGACGGATCTCTGTGCTTGATCCTGTGGATGCAAACCTTTCCAGATCAAAAACCTATTATTCTGACTTCAAATTATATATTTTTATGATGATCTTCCAGGGCAAACCCTATATCTGCATCAAAAAGAATGACTAATTAGTAGCTGTGGTTCAAAAAGTGCTTGGAGGGATGTGTTTGTCTTTAGAATATTACTGTCACCTCTCTAGGATGATGCTAAACTGAGATTCTAAAAGATTGCCAAGATTGTAAAGAACCCGAGAAACCAAATTCTCATCTCTCACTGTAGAAAGGAGACTCCTGAGCTCAAACAACTTATCCACGTTTACTCATCACTCACACTATTGATGGCAGGATCCAAGCAGAATTACTTCCTGGTTTCTTCCGGTTGCTTTTTTCATTACCATATTTGAAATTTTTAAATTATTTTTCTTCATTTTTACACACATATTTTCTCAATCATGGGCCAATAGATAAATGTGTGAATTAATACTTCCAGGAAAAAAATTGATTTTGGTCTTTAATTTAATTCAAAACCCTGAAAATTAAGTAATTTCATGTGAACATTAACCGGTTTGTATGCAACTCATTTGTGAGATGACTAGAGGCTACTATGAAGTAAGTTAGCTTGGATTTTAACCCGTGATTCAATTCTTATTGCGTGGGTGATTTTGGTAAAGGTAGTTTAACATTTCTAAACCCTAGTTTCTACATAATTTAAATGAAGATGAGGTATGTTAAAATACAGAATGATATTAGATTTCATATTTAAAATATTTGTTCCTATCCTTGACTCACAGTATAGACTCCATAAGTGTTAAAAACAAACAAACAAACAAAAAAAAACAAGACAGCAAAAACTGTTTTTGAATGTACTGAGGAAAGCAGTCTTCAAATTCTACCCTTCACTTAGAACTCAATTTCATTCTAAATAAAAACCACATAAGCTCTGGAATATAAACAGTGTCATGCCAAATTCTTACCGCCAACTTTATGAAATCATATTGCCAAAATTGGGATCTTCTAAAACAATCTTCTGTCATTGTGGTCCTAAAAACTGCTGAACAGCTACAATACTGCTGGGCAGGGATAATTTGAAAGATTTATCTTTCCCTCCACATGCCGTGTTTTCAGAAGTCAGTTAACTTTTGCTAACTTAGAACCTATGCCAAAAATCAGTTGTGTCATTATTTCATAAGGCACAATGAATAAATATTTGTGATAGAAAAAGTCACTGATTATAGATTTATGCTTACATTGTAGAAGAGCTTGACTGCTTTGTGAGGGAAGGTTGCTACATTTTAATGGAAATTTAAAAATATTTGAAAATGACGGTCCATGTAAATGCAGCACATCAAAACTTGTGAAGATTTATATCTGAGAAAAAATGAATACCAAAATTTAATGAGTTAAATATTCTATATTGGACAGTGCTGCTACACCTGAAGCATAATATAGGATCATTAATTGATGAACAATGTAGAATGGAAAACAATAATATTTAATTCAACTCAAAAAGTATTTATTGAGCCCTTATGTGGGGCTTATCTCTGTGCTTGATTCTGTGGATTCAAACCTTCCCAGATCAAAAGCCTATAATTCTGTGAGTTCAAATTATACATATATTTATTTATTGTTTTCACAAAAAACAATGATAGAAGAAATTAAAATAGTAAACAAATAAAATATCATAAAAATGCAAAAAAAAAAAAAAAAAGAAGAAAAGAGTCAACAATTTGGCCAAGCTTGGTGGCTCATGCCTGTAATTCAAACACTTTGAGAGGCTGAGGTGGGAGGATCACTTGAGCCTAGGAGTTCGAGACTAGCACTCCAGGCTGGATGACAGAGCAAGTCCCTATCTAAATAAATAAATAGAGTCAACAATGTAAAAGAAGTGTTTTTTTGTAAAAAGCTATTGAAATAGATTTCTAGCAAAACTAAACAATGCAGAAATCAATAATACTGGTATTTAAAAACCAGCTAATATATAAATTTCTTTAAACACATAGAGAAAAATGCTATGAATTTGAAAATTTAAAGTGGAAATTTTCCTATTAAAGTTTCGACTCAGTTGTGAAAAATCAATCTGTCAGTTCAGTAAATAAAAGATTCAGAGTAGTTTAGAGAAATTTCTACTTTCTAATCAATGAATAGCTAATCTCAATATTATCCAAAATCTTATAGAAACTGAAAAAAACTATCCTGTATCCCATTATCTCAAGAATTAGATGCTCAACTAAATAAACTTACCAGAATCTTCTGTGGAACTAAATATGCAATACTGTACATCTCCCAAGTTATCTGTATGGAAGAATTTTCAGCTGGAAGAGATATTTCAGAGGAGAAGACTTTTTCCCTATGCATTTCAACTCAGAGCCTGAGCATACAGCTAACTCTTCCACCTTTGACTAATACAGTCATTTATCATTGTTGTCCTAAAGACTTCTAGGCAGTCACAAACCTGCTGGGCAGAGGTAATTCAAAAGAATTGATTTTCATTCTGCATGCTGTGATTTGAGAAATCAGTGTGCTTTTGCTAACTTAGAAACTATGCACAAATTGGTTGCTTAAAACAAGCCTGCAGGTAGGCTGGGGTAACACTTGGAATGATTCAGCTCAGCTAGCATGAATGGTCTGTGATGGCCTTCCTCACTTGTCAGCTGGCAGAATGGTTAAGCTTAGCTGGGTTGGCTTGTCTATGCTCCACGTGTTCTTTCACCTTTCAGGAGGCTTGTCTATGATTCTGCACATGTTAGTCCCCAGGTTCCAAAGAGCAGCAAGAGACAGATAAAGACAAATGTGCAGCACATTGCAACTCTTACTAACCGAAGAAAGTTGTCAGACCAGTCTGGAGTCAGTGTGTGGCAGGGGACACTGCCAAAGGGCACAGATGGGTGAAGGGAATATGTCAAATAAATACCATATATATATATCAAAGAGCAAAATGGATAATATTTATTAAATATTCTACTAGGACTAGTAAATGAAAAAATACCCAGTCTCTAGACAAGAGCACTGTGTACATAGTCACTGTTGGATGTGTTGATTTCACACCATCTATTTCAGTTTAATTCAAACAATTCACTGATGATTTGTGCTCTAATGCATATAAGAAATGGTTAGATATATTTATGGTATTTGATGAGTCTGAAATTAAATTGAAACAAGATACCACCATTTGAAAAGTTGAAAGAATCCTCAGAAAGCATTAAGTGTTCATAAGTTGTTGGGGGAAGGGACAGAAAATTCTTGATTGACGAGGTGGCACTTGGGCCAGGCCTTGAAGAATAAGTAGAAATTTTCTAGACAACAGGAAAATTGGAGTCCTTCCTGGTGAGAAGAACAATAAAGTAAAAGTTGTGAAAGTGGAAGTGATCTTGTTATAAGTGGCAGATTTGTAGTAAACTGCCCTGACATGCAGCATGGTGGGGAATGGGAGTGCAGTGGGTTCTGTGTCAGATTATAGAAAACCAGGCTTTCTATTTTCTCCTGTCACTTAGACTAGAGCTGATGCTAAAGGCCAGAACCTCACTTCTCTTCCCTAGTTTTTTTTTTTTCCCCAAGTATGTTAACCACAGCATCAAACAATGAAGCAGGTTGAAAGGATAGGTAGTAACAAAACTGCTTAAATGAGTTTATTTCATATTAGGTGATATTTGACAGCATCCAGGATACATGAATCTTTTTTCTATTTATCTCACCAAGTGCCAGATTGTGTGATAATATATGCGGAGGAGATGTTCTATGCAAATCACGTTCCATATTGCTATAAGGCTTCTGCTCCCACATACTATACAGGGCGCCCTTCCACACAACCACTCCAGCTGAACTGAGCTGGCCCATGTGGAACTAATAGACTCCTTCTTTCCATCTTTCAAAGCAACAAAACCTTACACTACAAGGGCGGAAAGGCTTATTTAACTTTGTTCTTCTAGACTTTCTAGATCTCACCAAATGTCAGCCAATTCTAAACTGCATCGAAAGGGTCTTCCAAGTGTAAAAGCATCCCTGACTTCTGCATTCCCTATGCCTTCTAAGGACAGGTTCCCACCCAGCTCCCTACCATTTTCACAAAAACAGAGTAGATATTCCTGTGAAGAAATAGTCTAAAATTATGGTCAGTCCCAAGGGTATAAGTTCTTTTTTTTTTTTTTGAGATGGAGTCTCACTCTTGTTGCCCAGGCTAGAGTGCAATGTACGTACCTGGAGTCCAGGTACGATCTCTGCTCACCGTAACCTCCGCTTCTGGGGTTCAAGTGATTCTCCTGCCTCAGCCTCCCAAGTAGCTGGGATTACAGGCATGTGCCACCATGTCCAGCTATTTTTTTTTTTGTATTCTTAGTAGATATGGGGTTTTTCCATGTTGGTCAGGTTGGTCTCGAACTCCAGACCTCAGGTGACCACCTGCCTCAGCCTCCCAAGGGTTTAAAATCTTAAGCGGACTCAGCAGGCAAAAATTCAAGCTTTTGATCCTGTATCATATTTTCTAGTATTAAGATACACATGCACTTGGGCACAGTTCATGTACAGCAATGTTTCTCCTCCATAGGGGAGGGGTGAGATGAATGTGATCCTTAGAGTCACCTAATAGCTAAACGAGGCAGTTAAGACAAACGTTAAAGACTAGATGGTTTACAGTGTTGACTCAAATCCCTCTTTAGGGAATCTTCCCTGACTCTCCAAAGTATGAAGAGAGGAAATTATGACTTGTCTTCTGAAAACATATTCCTTGTGATCTCTGCCTTCTGTTTCTCTTGAGAACATGAAGCTAAGAGTTCCTATCAAAATAGAGATCCTTTTCTTCATTCTACTTTTTCCCCTAAACCAGTAAATTTATGCTTATCTGTAGAACAATAAGCAAGGGCCCAATTCTCTGGTACTTCTACAACATAATGCAGCTATCTTACATTTTAAATTCAGTAGAGAGGAAACAGAAAAGGAATGCATTCCTCAACAGTGAAACAGAAAGGACCATAACACTTCCACAATAAGAAAAGCACTGGAGTAGGTTCTTGTTAGCAGGACACATCTATCACCTGGGGTCTGTTTTAGAATGCTATGTCTTCCTTGGAACTCATCCTTGCTCCCAATACTTATAAACCCTTTTTGTACTTACAAACAAGCTGATCATAGTGCTCTATCAGGATCTGTGCAGCAAGAGCATAATCAAGTTTCTAGACTGTTTACCAAACTTGTCAAGTCAATATGTAACTCAATGGACATCATTCAGTTACTGATCTCTAATCCTTAGTTCTTCTGTGACTTTCACGTCTCTGGCCATGTGCTGCAGACTAAGAACTTGCTCCATATTGGATCTGAAAGACAGGTTGAAAAGGGGAAGACAATTTAAGTCACTGGGGTGTTTGATCATTCATTTTATAAATAAATGGGAAATTAAAAAAAAAAACTAAAAAAAAACACAGTTTTTGTCTTCATCTTGAAAGCTGTGTATTTTTAAAAATTCAGTCATTTTTAAATGCTGTTGGACAAGAAGAGGAGAATAAAGTCCACTAAATTGTTGTCAACATAGTTATTTTCTGTTTTGATGAAGCAGATTAAGGATAAATTGAGAAGGTTTGATGATTTTAATGAAACAAAATATAAAATATTGTGATTCCAGATTGTGTGGATCACATAATGTTATTTGGTGGTTTGAAAGAGGAGAAAAGAAGAAAATCTCACAATACTGTTTAGAGCCTTCTTTCTCAGCAAGTTAAATTGTGTTCCTCCAAAAAGACAGAGGGAATGATGTAATGATGTCATCAAATACTAGGATTTTAAATTGCTTCCATGACAAGAGGTTTGACAGCTCCAAATGAGACTATAATTTTGTAATTTATGGTGTTTCTTACAAAAGCTAAGTAATAACAAGTAACAGTCTAGACTAATTGTAAATGGCATTTGTCTTCTAAATACTCAATTAGAATCATGAGATATGAGGGCTGTGATGTGAAAGGAAATGCCTATATAAGAAAGTAACATTTTATTAAGGTTTAATGTACTTGGTCATTGTAGTTCACTTTCTTACATTTTTAAATATGGTATATTTCTTAGAAGACATATTATAATATGCTAACTCTTTACTAAAGCCTTATTAATATTAACTAACTGATTGCAATATTTGAATTTATTTTCCCTTCTGCAATTCATTTTATCTTCTCCATGTATTCAGTATTTCTAATCTCTTTATCTGGATTTTGCCTATGCTGTTTCTCAATCAAAAATATTCTTACTTATGGCCGGGCATGATGGCTCACTCCTGTAATCCCAGCACTTTGGGAGATAGAGGTGAGTGCATTACTTGAAGTCAATAGTTTGAGACCAGCCTGGCCAACATACTGAAACCCTGTCTGTACTAAAAGTACAAAATTTGCCAGGAGTGGTGGCACATGCCTGTAGTCCCTGAAGTCCCAGTTACTCAGGAGGCTGAGGCAAGAGAATTGCTGGAACCTGGGAGGTGGAAGTTGCAGTGAGCTGAGCTTGCACCACTGCACTACAGCCTCGCAGTCAGAGTGATTGTCTCAAAAAAAAGAAAAAAAAAAAGTTTTCACTTCTTTCGAATGATGAACTAACCACTTTGTGTATTTCTTTCCAATCTTCATTCTTCACAAATTTTCCTTTCTATGGTGAATCATCACAAAGCCATGCTGCTATCTTAATGGTCAAGTCTAAAGACATTTTTTTATTCCTCATTCTCTTTGCACTATCTACATTTTAAGGTGGTTGTCACCTCCTCAATTTTAAAATTATCTTTCCCAGTGACTTTGGTTATAGGCATTTTACATGGTGTCTATCTGCTTTCACACTAAACAGTCCGTTTTATGTGCCAACCCCAAGGGCTCTGTTGAGTAAGCATCTGTGTTTTATATTCTTTGATGTTAACCCTTCAGGTACCCCTGATTAGCTCTAAGATAGATATTTCTCCAAATAACAGCCAATAAACTAGTTGGCAAGTGACTTGTGACACATAACTTGCTATAAAAAAAAAAAAAAGTTGAGAGAGGGATATTCATTTGAGTTATAGCCTCTTAAACCAAGAACATAAACAGACTGAACTAGTTAGTAGAGGTTGAAACTGAAAAACCATAATGAAGACATTTGAGGCAGCCTTGATAACCAAATGGTAAGCAAGATTATGAGAAATTAGAAAATATGAGTGAACAGAAGCAGCCCACTGAAAGGGTGAAACAGAATAACAGAGCATGTATACAGAGAGAAGATGTAATAAAAAAAGGAGACAGTATATTTCATTACAAGAGCTGATCTTTTTACTGGTTTTTTTTTTTTTTTCCCCATTTTTAGTTTCAGTTTATACATGAACTTACTCTATGTTTTTGGATGATTTTTTTTAGATAAATGGTAGGTCTGTGTCCTTTGGAATGTCCTTTGGAATGAAAGGCAGACTCTGTGATAACATATAATTGTGGCTATTCTCTCTTCTTTCTCTACTTCTTCCTGTCCATTTTCTTTTCTTTTTTTTTTTTCAAAGCCACAAAATCAGTAAAAAGTCTGAACAAACACCTCACCAATGAAGATGTACAGATATCCAGTAAGTGCAAGAAAATACGTTAATCATTATGTGTCATTATAGAATTGCAAATTACAACAAGAAGGAGACATCACTATACACCTACTAGAATGCTTAAAATTTAAATACTGACAAGATGGAATGCTTGCAAGAATGTGGAGCAACAGAAACTTCCATTCCTTGCTGATGGCATAGAAAATGGCACACCACTTAGTAAAGCAGTTGTTTCAAAAACTAAACATACTCTTACCATGTGATCCAGCAATTACACTCTTGGTATTTATCCAAATGAGTTGAAAACTTGTGTCCACATAAAAATCTGCACACAAATGATTATAATAGCTTTATACATACTCTCCTACCAGGCCACCAAGATGTGCTTTGGCAGGAGAATAGGTAAAGTGTGGTTCATCCATACAATGGAATATTATTCAGTGATAAAAATAAATGAGTATCAATGCACAGAAACACATGGAGAAACTTTAAATACATATTGCTTAATAAAATAAGAAAGACTACAAATAATTAAAATTAAAAATAATTAAAATTAAAAATACATTAAAATTAAAATTAAAAATACATTATGATTTCAACAGTATGACATACTGGAATAAGCAAAACTATAAAGACAGCTAAAAAATAATAAATAAATAAACAGCAGTAATTGCCAGGGGTTTGAAAAAGATGGAATGAATAAAGAGGTGGGCCCCAGAGAATTTTTAGGGTAGTAAAACTATTCTGTCTGATCCTATAATGGTGAATACCTGGCTTTATATATTTGTTAAAACTCAGAACAGTAGAGTGAACCTTTCGGCTTGGAGGTCTGTTCCAAGATAGCAAAATAAGAACAGCTCCGGTCAGCAGCTCCCAGCGTGATCAACACAGAACATGGGTGATTTCTGCATTTCCAACTGAGATACCTGGTTCATCTCACTGGGACTGGTTGGACAATGGGTGCAGCCCACGGAGGGTGAGCTGAAGCAGGACAGGGCATTGCCTCACTCGGGAAGTGTAAGGGGTCTGTAAGGGATTTTCCTGTACAAGGAAAATCGGGAGACTGCCCCTGATTTTCCAACATTCTTAGGAAACAGCACACCAGGAGATTATAACCCACACCTGGCTCAGCGGGTCCCACGCCCACGGAGACTTGCTCACTGCTAGTGCAGCAGTCTGAGATCAAACTGCAAGGTGGCAGCCCAGCTATGGGAGGGGTATCTGCCATTGCTGAGACTTGAGTAGGTAAACAAAGTGGCTGGGAAGCTCAAATAGGGTGGAGCCCATGGCAGCTCAATGAGGCCTGCCTGCCTTTGTAGACTCCACCTCTGGGGGCAGGGCATAGCTGAACAAAAGGCAGCAGAAACTTCTGCAGACTTAAACATGCCTGTCTGACAGTCCTGAAGAGAGCAGTGGTTCTCCCAGCACTGTGTTTGAGCTCTGAGAATGGACAGACTGCCTCCTCAAGTGGGTCCCTAACCCCTGTGTAGCCTGACTGGGAGACACCTCCCAGCATGGGCAGACTGACACCTCATACAGCTGAGTGCCCCTCTGAGATGAAGCTTCCAGAGGAAGGATCAGGCAACAATATTTACTGTTCTGCAATATTTGCTATTCTGCAGCCTCTGCTGGTAATACCAAGGCAAACAAGGTCTGGAGTGGATCTCCAGCAAACTCCAAAAGACTTGCAGCTGAGGGACATGACTGTTAGAAGGAAAACTAACAGACAGAAAGCAATAGCATCAACATCAAGCAAAAGCAGATGCACACCAAAGCCCCATCTGTAGGTCACCATCACCAAAGACCAAAGGTAGATAAAACCACAAAGATGGGGAGAAACCAGAGCAGAAAAGCTGAAAATTCTTAAAAAACCAAAGTGCCTCTTCTCCTACAAAGGATCGCAGCTCCTCGCCAGCAATGGAACAAAGCTGGATGGAGAATGACTTTGACGAGTTGACAGAATAGGCTTCAGAAGTTCAGTAATAACACACTTCTCCAAGCTAAAAGAGGATGTTCAAACCTATCACAAGGAAGCGAAAAACCTTGAAAAAAGATTAGATGAGTGGCTAACTAGAATAAAATAAAATAAATAAATAAATAGAGAAGACAATAAAGGACCTGATAGAACTGAAAACAATGGCACAAGAACTACGTGACACATGCACAAGCTTCAGTAGCTCATTCAATCAAGTGGAAGAAAGGGTATCAGTGATTGAAGATCAAATGAATAGAATGAAACAAGAAGAGAAGTTTAGAGAAAAAAGAGTAAAAAGAAACGAACAAAGCCTCCAAGAAATTTGGGACTATGTGAAAAGACCAAATCTATGTCTGATTGGTGTACCTGAAAGTGACGGAGAGAATGGAACCAAACTGGGAAACACTCTTCGGGATATTAACCAGGAGAACTTCTGTAACCTAGCAAGGCAGGCCAACATTCAAATTCAGGAAATACAGAGAACACCACAAAGATACTCCTCAAGAAGAGCAACCCCAAGACACATAATTGTCAGATTCACCAAGGTTGAAATGAAGGAAAAAATGTTAAGAACAAGGTCAGATCCCCCACAAAAGAAAGCCCATCGTGCTAACAGCGGATCTCTTGGCAGAAACTCTAAAAGCCGGAAGAGAGTGGGGGCCAATATTCAACATTCTTTAAGAAAATAATTTTCAACCTAGAATTTCATATCCAGTCAAACTGAGCTTCATAACTGAAGGATAAATAAAATCCTTTACAGACAAGCAAATGCTAAGAGATTTTGTCACCACCAGGCCTGCCTTACAAGAGCTCCTGAAGGAAACACTAAACATGGAAAGGAACAACCAGTACAAGTCACTGCAAAAACATGCCAAATTGTAAAGACCATCAATGATAGGAATAAAGGGCTTCAACTAACAGGCAAAATAACTGGCTAACACCATAATGACAGGATCGAATTCACACATAACAATATTAATCTTAAATGTAAATGGGCTAAATGCTCCAATTAAAAAACACAGACTGGCAAACTGGATAAAGAGTCAAGACCCATCAGTGTGCTGTGTTAAGGAGACCCATCTCATGTGCAGAGACACACATGGGCTCAAAATAAAGGGATGGAGGAAGATCTACCAAGCAAATGGAAAGCAAACAAACAAACAAACAAACAAAAAAAAAAAAAAAAAAAAAAAAAAAAAAAAAGCAGGGGTTGCAATACTTTTCTCTGATAAAACAGACTTTAAACCAACAAAGATCAAGAGAGACAAAGAAGTATAGGTAGCTACCATTACATAATGGTAAAGGGATCAATAAAACAAGAAGAGCTACCTATACTAAATATATATGCACCCAATACAGGAGCACCTATATTCATAAAGCAAGTTCTTAGAGACCTCAAAAGAGACTTAGACTCCCACACAATAATAATAGATTTGCACACCCCACTGTCCGTATTAGACAGATCAGTGAGACAGAAGCCTAACAAGGAACATCCAGGACTTGAACTCAGCTCTAAACCAAGCAGACCTAATAGATATCTACAGAACTCTCCACCCCAAATTAACAGAAAATACATTCTTCTCAGCACCACATCACACTTATTACAAAATTGACCACAAAGTTGGAAGTAAAACACTCCTCGGCAAATGTAAAAGAACAGAAATCACAACAAACTATCTCTCAGACCACAGTGCAATCAAATTAGAACTCAGGACCAAGAAATGCACTCAAAACCATGCTACTACATGGAAACAGAACAACCTACTCCTGAATGACTACTGGGTACATAACGAAATGAAGGCAGAAATAAAGATGTTCTTTAAAACCAATGAGAACAAAGACACAATGTAGCAGAATCTCCAGGACACATTAAAGCAGTGTGTAGAGGGAAATTTATAGCACTAAATGCCCACAAGAGAAAGTACGAAAAATCTAAAATTGACACCCTAACCTCACAATTAAAAGAGCTAGAGAAGCAAAAGCAAATCCATTCAAAACTTAGCAGAAGGCAAGAAATAACTAAGATCAGAACAGAACTGAAGGAGATAGAGACACAAAAATCTCTTCAAAAAAATCAATGAATCCAGGAGCTGGTTTTGTGAAAATATCAACAAAAGAGATGGACCGCTAGCAAGACTAACAAAGAAGAAAAGAGAGCCAGTTTTCCCAGCACCATTTATTAAATAGGGAATCATTTCCCCATTTCTTGTTTCTGTCAGATTTGTCAAAGATCACATGGTTGTACATGTGTGGTGTCATTTCTGAGGGCTCTGTTCTGTTCCATTGGCCTATATCTCTGTTTTGGTACCAGCACCATGCTGTTTTGGTTACTGTAGCCTTGTAGTATAGTTTGAAGTAAGGTAGCATGATGCATCCATCTTTGTTCTTTTGGCTTAGGATTGTCTTGGCAATGCAGGCTCTTTTTTGGTTCAATATGAAGTTTAAAGTAGTTTTATCCAATTCTGTGAGGAAAGTCATTGGTAGCTTGATGGGGATGGCATTAAATCTATAAATGACCTTGGGCAATATGGACATTTTCACGATATTGATTCTTCCTATCCATGAGCATGAAATGTTCTTCCATTTGTTTGTGTCCTCTTTTATTTCATTGAGCGGTGGTTTGTAGTTCTCCTTGAAGAGGTCTTTCACATCCCTTGTAAGTTGAATTGCTAGGTATTTTATTCTCTTGGAAGCAATTGTCAATGGGAGCTCATTCATGATTTGGCTGTTTGTCTGTTATTGGTGTATAAGAATGCTTGTGATTTTTGCACATTGATTTTGTGTCCTGAGACTTTGCTAAAGTTGCTTATCAGCCTAAGGAGACTTTGGGCTGAGATGATGAGGTTTTCTAAATATACAATCATGTCATCTGCAAACAAGGACAATTTGACTTCCTCTTTTCCTAATTGAATACCTTTTATTTCTTTCTCCTGCCTGATTGCACTGGTCAGAACTTTCAACACTATGTTGAATAGAGTGGTGAGAGAGGGCATCTCTCTCTTGTGCCAGTTTTCAAAGTGAATGCTTCCAGTTTTTGCCCATTCAGTATAATATTGGCTGTGAGTTTGTCATAAATACCTCTTATTATTTTGAGATACATTCCATCAATACCTAATTTATTGAGAGTTATTAGCATGAAGAGCTGTTGAATTTTGTCAAAGGCCTTTTCTGCATCTATTGAGATAATCATGTGGTTTTTGTCTTTGGTTCTGTTTATATGCTGGATCACGTTGGCTTAAATGTTAGACCTAAAACCATAAACACCCTAGAAGAAAACCTAGGCAATACCATTCAGGACATAGGCATGGGCAAGGACTTCATGTCTAAAACACCAAAAGCAATAACAACAAAAGCCAAAATTCACAAATGGGATCTAATTAAACTGAAGAGCTTCTGCACAGCAGAAGAAACTACCATCAGAGTGAACAAGCAACCTAGAGAATGGGAGAAAATTTTGCAATCTACTCATCTGACAAAGGGCTAATATCCAGAATCTACAAAGAACTCAAACAAATTTACAAGAAAAAAAACGAACAATCCCATCAGAAAGTGGGCAAAGGATATGAACAAACACTTCTCAAAAGAAGACATTTATGCAGCCAATAGACACATGAAAAAATGCTCATCATCACTGGTCATCAGAGAAATGCAAATTAAAACCACAATGAGATACCATCTCACACCAGTGAGAATGGCAATCATTAAAAAGTCTGGAAACAACAGGTGCTGGAGAGAATGTGAAGAAACAGGAAAACTTTTACAGTGTTGGTGGGACTGTAAACTGGTTCAAGCATTGTGAAAGACAGTGTGGTGATTCCTTAAGGATCTAGAAATAGAAATACCATTTGACCCAGCCATTCCATTACTGGGTATATATCCAAAGGATTATAAATCATACTGCTATAAAGACATATGCACATGTATGTTTATTGTGGCACTATTCACAATAGCAAAGACTTGGAACCAACCCAAATGTCCATCAATGATAGACTGGATTAAGAAAATGTGGCACATATACACCGTGGAATACTATGCAGCCATAAAAAAGAATGAGTTCATGTCCTTTTTAGGGACATGGAAAGCTGGAAACCATCATTCTGAGCAAACTATCCCAAGGAGAGAAAACCAAACACCACATGTTCCCACTCACAGGTAAGAAGTGAACAATGAGAACACTTGGACACAGGGTGGGGAACGTCACACACCAGGGCCTGTCATGGGGTGGGGGGATGGGGGAGGGATAGCATTAGGAGAAATACCTAATATAAATGATGAGTTAATGGGTGCAGCATAGGAACAGGGCGCATGTATACATATGTAACAAACCTGCAGGTCATGCACATGTACCCTTGAACTTAAAGTATAACAAATAAATAAATAAATAAATAAACTATGGGTTTCAGTTAAAAAGTATCAATATCAGCTTGTCAATTACAACAAATGTACCACACTAATGTAAGATGTTAAAAATAGGGGAACCTATCAATGGGAGAGAGAGAAGATATCTAGAAGCTCTCTGTATGGTCTGCTCAATTGTCTTTATACCTGAAAGTGCTCTAAAAATAAAGTCTATTTTTTAATATTTTAGCTTTATATTAGAAACAGAGGGTACATGTATAGGAGTGTTACCTGGATATATCGGACCCAGATGGTGAGCATAGTTCCTGATAGGTAGTTTTGCAACTTATACCAGGCTCCCTCCCTCCCACTTCTAGTAGTTCACAGTGTTTATTGTTCTCATGTTTACACCTGTGTGTGCTCAATATTTAGCTCTCACTTGTATATGAGAACATGTGGCATTTGGTTTTCTGTTCCTATGTGAACTCGCTTAGGATTATGGTCTTATGGCCTCCAGCTCCATCTATGTGACTGCAAAAGACATGATGGTTTGCTATTTTTATTGTTACATAGTATTTCACAGTGTATATATATATATACCACATTTTCTTTATCCAATCCACCGCTGATGGGCACGTAGGTGGATTCTATGTCTTTGCGATTGTGAATAGCACAGTGACGAATGTAGGAGTAAATGTGTCTTTTTGGTATAATGATCTATATTCCTTTTAGATATACCCATTATATACCCAGTAATTATATTGATGGGTTGAATGGTAGCTCTGTTTCAAGTTCGTTGAGAAATCTCCAAACTACTTTTCACAGTGGCTGAACTAATTTGCATTCCCGCTAACAGTGTTTAAGCATTCCTTTTTCTCTGCAGCCTTGCTAGTATTAGTTGGTTTTTGACTTTTTAATAATAGCCATTCTAACTTGCATGAGATGGTATCTCATTGTGGTTTTGAGTTATATTTATCTGGTGATTAGTGATAATGAACATTCTTTATGTTTGTTGGGTGCTTGTATGTCTTCTTTTGATAAGTGTCTGTTCATGTATTTTACTCACTTTTTTATTTTACTTTAAGTTCTGGGATACATGTGCAGAACATGCAGGTTTGTTACATAAGTATACACTTGCCATGGTGGTTTGCTGCACCCATCAACCTGTTATCTACATTAGGTATTTCTCCTAATGCTATCCCTCCCCTAGCCCCCCACCCCACGACAGGCCCCAGTGTGTGATATTTTTCTCCCTGTGTCCATGTGTTCTCCTTGTTCAACTCCCACTTATGAGTGAGAACATGCAGTGCTTGGTTTTCTGTTCCTGTGTTAGTTTGCTGAGAATGATGATTTCCAGCTTCATCCATGTCCCTGCAAAGGACATGAATTCATCCTTTTTTATGGCTGCATAGTATTCCATGGTGTACATGTGCCACATTTTCTTTATTCAGTCTATCATTGATGGGCATTTGGGTTGGTTCCAAGTCTTTGCTATTGTGAATAGTGCTTCAATAAACATATGTGTGCATGTGTCTTTATAGTAGAATGATTTATAATCCTTTGGGTATATACCCAGTAGTGGGATTTCTGTGTCAAATGGTATTTCTGGTTCTATATCCTTGAGAAATCACCGTGCTGTCTTCCACAATGGTTGAACTAATTTACACTCCCACCAACAGTGTAAAAGTGTCTCTATTTCTCCACATCCTCTCTAGCATCTGTTGTTTCCAGACTTTTTAATGATTGTCATTTTAACTGTTATTAGATCATATCTCATTGTGATTTAGATTTGCATTTCTCTAATGACCAGTGATGATGAGCTTTTTATCACACTTCTTGTCCACATAGATGTCTTCTTCTGAGAAGTGTCTGTTCATATCCTTCGCCCACTTTTTGAGGGGTTGTTTTTTTCTTGAAAAATGTTTCAGTTCCTTATAGATTCTGGATATTAGCCCTTTGTCGGGTGGATAGATTGCAAAAATTTTCTCCTATTGTGTTTGTTGCCTGTTCACTCTGATGATAATTTCTTTTGCTGTGCAGAAGCTCTTTAGTTTAATTTCATCCACTTTTAATGGGGTGGTTTGTTTTTTGCTTGTAAATATGTTTAAGTTTCCTGTAGATTCTGGATATTAGTGCTTTGTTAGATCCATAAAAGGTGGAGAATTTATATTATCTGATAGCAAAATTTACTATGGATTTATAATTATTAAGATAGTACAGTGTTGGTATAAGGATAAACAGAATAGAAAGTCCAGAAATACTTCCACTCATAAGTAATCAATTGCTTTTCTACCAAAAAATCACAGTTCTACACTTATGAGACAACACTATGAAACTTCTGGTTAAACCATGGGAGACTATTTCGATGAACTTGAGTTATACTAAGATTTCTTCAAAAGGATGCAGAGAATACAAACCACAAAAGGAAAAATGGTAAATCAGACTTCATCAAAATTTTAAAATTTACTCTTTAAAAAAAACTATTAAGAAAATGAAAAAGCAAGATGTGTGGAAGAGTAGTAGAACAAAATCTGGCAAACACATATTTGATAAAGATCTGTATCTAGAATATATAGCAAACATAAAAACTCATTAATATTCAAAATTTATTCAACTAAAAATTGATTAAGATGTGGATAAAACTTTTAAAAAATGAGGAGATATGGCAAATAACAGATAAAATGTGCTAACATGATTAGTCCTTAGAAAAATGCAAATTAAGATCACATTGAGATACTACTACACACATTACAAATTCTGACGATGTCAAATATTGGCAAGGAATTGAAACAGCTGGAATTTTTACACATTACTTTTGGGAATGAAAATAGCACCTCAACTTTGGAAAATACTTTGGCAGTTGCTTCAACATTTAACCATGCATTTTTCATGTAATCCAGCCACCTCACTCCGGGGTGTTTTCCCAAAATAAATCATTTACAAAAAACTTATATTTTGATTCTCACACAGTTTTATTCATGATATTCCAAAACTGCAAGCCACCCAAATGCCTATCAGCCAGTGAAGGGAATCAAACTGTAAAATTGCCATATAGCCACTATTACTCAGTAATAAAAAAGAATGAACCATGGATACATGACAACCTGGATAAATCTAGAATTCATTATGGGAAGTGAAAAAGGTCAGTGACAAAAGTCTATATAATGCATGATTCAATTTATTTAGAATTCTGGAAAAGGCAAAATTATAGTAACAAAAAGAAGGCCAGAAGGCTGGAATTGGTGCAGGGGATTAACTATCAGCATAAGGGATACATTTTAAGATTTATACATTTATTTGTCAAAATTAATGAAATTGTATTCTTAAAACTTGGTGACTTTTTCTTGTGTATAAATTATCCTACCATTTTAAGATCATACCTTCTTAGTTACATGAAAACTTCTAAGTTTTACACGGAAGAACTTCAAAGGCTCTGTCATTCCATTTATATCTACCTTCTACATAATAAAACCTAGTCAAACTAGATGGTGAAGCTCTTCCCTAGACATGCACTTTATTACCTTCGTGAATTTGCACATGATATTCACACATCTTTTGTTTTACAGCTGGACATTAGAAATCTTATAGGCGTATTTTAGAAGTAATAAATATTTCTCAGATAGAAAAAGTGACTGTGTAATGTCGCAAATCTAGTTATTTGCAGATCTAAACTGAAATTTTGGTTTCCTGATTCCAAAGCAAATGCTTGCTACCATTGTGGATCTTCCTTCATACACTTGGAATCAAACACCCCATATTTCTACCTGTCAAACTGAGTTTCATGTAAAATATTATCTAGTAAGCATGTACAACATTTCCCTATTTTTAAATTGACCCACTGATTTTACTCAGATCATTTTTTCATCATTATTTTACCTCACTTTATACTAATGTATGTGTCTGTCTAATCTCTCCATTAATCTATGAGTATGAAGGCAATGACATGTGTTGCTTTATTCCTGGAAATGCATTGAAAAATTGTTTCATTCCTTTCATGAAAGGACGTTGGGGGGAATGAATCAGATTAATTCATCAGAGGAAGTATTTCTACTTAAAAAATAAGGGGACTGGCTCTGTCTGATTACCTGAATCATATGGATCAGGATATATCCTGAAAAGTATTTGAACCCTACCTAATATTTTAATGGTTTGATGCAAAGAAAAAAAACTTTTCCACCATAAAAATTTTAATATATTTGTCTGATGAGTCACAGATATTTAAAAACCTTATATTCAAAAAATTAAACTAAATGGCAAAGCAGTGGACCCTGGTGAGCTGTATTCCTGTAGCAAAACTGGCTAGGAGAAATGGTTGGCTTGCATCCTTAGTCGTTTTTCCATGTAATGAATATTTCAGTTGTTTTATGCATACAGTATTACGTTGGCAAATGCTTCTTTAATGGACTGAAGCTAATGAAAATCGAAGCCATGAATGTGTCAACTCTGATGTTTTAGTTCTTACATTACCTGCATTTCCCCAAATGCTTGAAACAGACTTTTCCAGGGGTCTGTTAAATCAGGTTAAGATAGTCTATTTGTGAAATGGATGAAAGCTGGAAGAATGTCCAAACGCAGAAGGTTATATCACTTACATCTAGTAATCTGTTCTTCAGTAATCATGTACACTTGGATATACATCTGCTTTTGAAAATGTCAAACTCATTTCGGTCACAACATCATATTTTTTTCCACACATTTTGCATTTACTGAGATAATCTGAAAATTAGGCTTCCAAATCAACACAAGTAGTCTTTACGTAGTTGTGGAGAATGTGATATGATTAAAAAAAAAAAAAAAAAAAAACTGGAGAGAGAAAATTGTTTGAAATTCCATGAATTACATATTTGTGAACTAAAAGGGATTGTTCAAAAGTATGTAGGAAAAGTAGCAGTGATTGTTGGGAGCTGGCATGGATTTATGAAAGTACAACATATCAGACTCATTTGATTGTTCACTTTGACCATGTTATTAGACTTATTTATGTCACAAAAAGTATCTCAGAATTTTTCAGTGTGCAGTTTTACAACTTTTATTTAAAAGGAGAGGTTCTATGCACTCTCTGAAGTTGTAGATTAATAACTGAATAACCATGCTTAAAGAGTATTTGTTACTAGATTACTGTCAGCCTCAAGGATAGCCCTTGACAGTGACAGCAATGTTTTTTTCATAATCTGTATGACAATAAAGAAGATATATAATCAGGAAATCAGTGTGTTCTGATGTTGAAAAGGAGAGAGACATGTTAAATGACAAAATAAAAATCTAAAAAGATGATGTCAAGTTTGAGCAACAAACTGAATCTAATGGCATGAGTTTAACAGAGATGAATGAACTTTAAGAGAGCAAGTGAATTTTAAAAATCAGCTCTTCAAGTTAAAGTGAGACAGCGATGTGCAAAAGCATAATCACATTAATAAACAATAAGTCTAATTTGAATCCACTTTGCCATGTGGCTACAAAAAGGAGGCTAAAATATATTTAGTTTATGTTAGAGTAAGCATGAAGATAACTAGAATAAAAAGTGTGAAAGTGATACTCTTCTCTGTGTAAGGGAAGGGAATTAAATGTAATGTATATTTAATTATATTTAATTATTGGTGCTGTGCTTCATAGGACAAAAAGCTAATTGAGAATGACCAAGATGTTAGAAAGATTGGAAACCATGCTCTCTGAGAAATGATTAAATGAATTAAAGAGGCTAGCCTTAGAAAGATGAGAGTCTGGCAGAAACATGATAGCAGCTTTAAAATAAAGAATTTTTGTGTGAAAACTTGCAGTGGAGAATTTGGTGGCTCAAGCCTGTAATCCCAGCACTTTGGGAGGCCGAGATGGGCGGATCACGAGGTCAGGAGATCGAGACCATCCTGGCTAACACAGTGAAACCCCATCTCTACTAAAAAAATACAAAAAACTAGCCGGGCGACGTGGCGGGCGCCTGTAGTCCCAGCTACTCGGGAGGCTGAGGCAGGAGAATGGCGTAAACCCGGGAGGCGGAGCTTGCAGTGAGCTGAGATCCGGCCACTGCACTCCAGCCTGGGCGACAGAGCCAGACTCCGTCTCAAAAATAATAATAATAATAATAATAATAATAATGTTGGACAGTACAGGCTTGTAAGCATAAAGTGTGAGGTTATCTTTGTACTTAAATTTAAGAACAGTGCCTAGTAACTAGTCAAGTTTCAATAAATTGCTGTTGAATATTTTTTTTAATGAAGAAGAAAAATAATCAAAGGAAATGAGTCCCCAATTTTGTCATGATCCTAGGAGGAGACTACGAGCTGAGTAAAAGATGTCACAAAGACAAACTGTTGACCTTTAAAAAAAAATCTACATGGGCATGGGCAAGGACTTCATGTCTAAAACAGCAAAAGCAATGGCAACATAAGACAAAATTGACAAATGGGATGTAATTAAACTAAAGAGCTTCTGCACAGCAAAAGAAACTACCATCAGAGTGAACAGGCAACCTACAGAATGGGAGAAAATTTTTGCAATCTACTCACCTGACAAAGGGCTAATACCCAGAACCTACAAAGAACTCAAACAAATTTACGAGAAAAAACAAACAACCCCATCAAAAAGTGGGCAAAGGATATGAACAGACACTTCTCAAAAGAAGACATCCACACAGCCTGCAGACACATGAAAAAATGCTCATCATCACTCGCCATCAGAGAAATGCAAATCAAAACCACAATGAGATACCATCTCACACCAGTTAGAATGGCAATCATTAAAAAGTCAGGAAACAACAGGTGCTGGAGAGGCTGTGGAGAAATAGGAACACTTTTACAATGTTGGTGGGACTGTAAACTAGTTCAACCATTATGGAAAACAGTGTGGCGATTCCTCAAGGAACTAGAACTAGAAATACCATATGACCCAGCCATCCCATTACTGGGTATATACCCAAAAGATTATAAATCATGCTGCTATAAAGACAAATGCACACGTATGTTTATTGTGGCACTATTCACAATAGCAAAGACTTGGAATCAACCCAAATGTCCATCAGTGACAGACTGGATTAAGAAAATGTGGCACATATATACCATGGAATACTATGCAGCCATAAAAAAGGATGAGTTTGTGTCCTTTGTAGGGACATGGATGCAGCTGGAAACCATCATTCTCAGCAAACTATCACAAGAACAGAAAACCAAATACTGCATGTTCTCACTCACAGGTGGGAATTGAACAATGAGATCACTTGGACTCGGGAAGGGGAACATCACACACCGGGGCCTATTATGGGGAGGGGGGAGGGGGGAGAGATGGCATTGGGAATTACACCTGATGTAAATGACAAGTTGATGGGTGCTGACGAGTTGATGGGTACAACACACCAACATGGCACAAGTATTCATATGTAACAAACCTGCATATTATGCACATGTACCCTTGAACTTAAAGTATAATAAAAAATAAATAAATAAATAAATTTTTTTTAAAAAAAGAAAATGTGGCACATACACACCAGGGAATACTATGCAGCCATAAAAAAGGATGAGTTTGTGCCCTTTGTAGGGACGTGGATGAAGCTGGAAACCATCATTCTCAGCAAACTATCGCAAGAACAGAAAACCAAACACCGCATGTTCTCACTCATAGGTGAGAATTGAACAATGAGATCACTTGGACACAGGAGGGGGCACATCACACACCGGGGCCTATTGTGGGGAGGGGGCAAAGGGGAGGGTGGAGGGATAGCATTAGGAGACATACCTAATGTAAATGACGAGTTAATGGGTGCAGCACACCAACATGGCACATGTATACATATGTAACAAACCTGAACGTTGTGCACATGTACTCTAGAACTTAAAGTATAATTTAAAAAAACAACAATCTACAGTGATCAGTCCAAATGAATTAAACCAATCACAGTAACCCCAATTTTCTTGCCAATGTTTAATTCGTTTAGGAATGGGCAGCCTAAACCAACCTAGAAAGGACATTAAGTAAAAACTAAAGACATTCATTAGTTAACAACATATTTGTTCATTAATTATAACAAATGTTCCACTCTAATGCAGGATACTAATAGTAGAAGAACATGGTTGAGGAGCATATTGGAAACTGTATTATCTTCACAATTTTTGTGTAAATCTAAAACTGTTCTAAAATAAAAATGTATATAAAAATGAAAAAAAAAGTAGAGGTGAGATATAAACCTAATTAAATGATGAAATTGTAATAAAGCTGGGAATTTTTTAAAGATGAGATTCTATGAATTTTCAAAATTATTTTGACTTCTCAGTTCAGATGCTTTTAGAGTGAGCATTAGGTGGCAAGCAGCATACGCATCAGAGAATCTGGAGTGATTTTCGAGGACAGTCACAATATCCAAAATAGCCAAGGTTCCCCAAGCTTCCTAAGTATGACCTTTAAGTCTGCTTCTTTGTTTCCATCAACCTGCTTCCAATCAAACCAATGATAACTTCATACAGAAAGCTGGCTGTGAAGATCATCACACAGCCAGGTTGCTGGGGAAGTTCATCTAGCTTGACTTCATTCAGCACATCCTCTTTGGGTGGATGTAAGAGTTTTGGGGCAGAAATTTGTTTTGAATGGGAAGCTGGAACATAACTTTAAAGTTCATTTAAGAGAAAAAGTCTTTATTTTTTAAAAAATGAGTTATTTATGGGTAGAGTACTGATCAATAGAGATTATGAGGGTGCTTAAGCCCCCTCAATCCATTCACTCACTGATGCCCAAACTGATCCTATAATCCCTTATTCAAGACTGCCGTTAGCCTGGAATCATTTTGGAAAAGATTTTATAATTTCCACCAAAATTATAAAATAGTTTTGGGGCCTACTGTGGATGGTAGGAAATGGTTACATAATTTAGTGCTACTATGCACATTATCATTTTATGGCAACTTATATTAAATACGGTGTTTTAAACAAATGACTCTACTGATGGACTCTACTGATGGAATTTGAGGCAATGGTTTTGAGCTATAGAGAAATATTTTGGCATTGGAATTTATTTACCAATATATAACAATTATTCCATTTTCTGTTTACTGAGAATCCTAAGGATCAGACTCACAGGATAGATTGTCTTTTTCAAAAGAATCAAAGTAAAATATCATCTTGTGAGACAACAGAATTTCTGATTTGGGAAATATCCTTAATGTTGAAACAAGACTCTATATTTATATGAAGACATAAAGTTTTCCCAAGCAGGTATTATAGTTATATATCCATTTGTGTATTTTAATTCCTCACCTGAAAAATATGATATTACTCTGAAATAAAATTTATGATGTTTAACTACTTTAGAAATAAACATTTTTAACATGAATTCCCTTATGTTTCAGGGTACTTAAGTATGGGTGTCTTGACACTGTGTACATTCATTTTATGTGAAATAATTAAACTTTTTTCTGGTGTCTTAGAAGAACAAAGAACTGATTATTTATTTATTTATTTATTTATTTATTTATTTACTGTGGGAAGCAAATTAACCAAATGGCTGTGTATTCTCTTTAGTTCGCAAGAAATTCAAACCAAATGGACTACACAAGGCCATTTTTTGACATAATTGTGAAGTTGTAAAATTATTCAACGGTATCCCACATGTATTTCAGTGCTCATCTCCTTTCTATGAGTCAATTTACCCAAGAAAATTAAGAAAAACTAGGTAGCACCCTGGCCCATTTCTATTACTCCCTCAAAACAGATACACATACACACACACACACATGCACACACAGACACACACACACGCATGCACACACCCTTCAAATCCTATATGTGACCCAACCTCTAGATTTCTCTTGCCTTAAACTTCTAACTATATCCTCCTTAATTATTACTTAGAAGAATGGTAAATTAATAATAGTTAAATAGAGATTACTACATGTGTATCTTCAAAATTTACTATGTAAATCTATTAGGCCAAAGGATTTATAATTTAAGGAGGAAGTGAGATGATGATAATTTAAGTTGTAGGGAGAATAAGCTGTGTAGGGTTTCAGAGAATACCTCAGTGTTCTTAAAATCTCATTTGAGCAGTCTCCTGTGTGTCAGAGCTGGAACACACAATGAGACTTGAAAAGGCCATAGGTTTTTCTCTAAGAGAAGCTAAAAGCTGTTTTTATCTGAATTGCTTTCATTGTCTGGCCACCGAGTTTTAGATCACTCTCACCATGTAGTTGTTTTGTTCCCTTCCATGCTATTAGTGTGGAGTAATGGAGCCCACCTCATTGCTCTTGTTGCCTAGCATTAGTAAAGGGATCTATTCAAGTCCAACCTCACCCATAAGTAGAAGAGACAATATTTAGGAGCATCAGGAAAACTGATGTTTCCCCAAATGCCCCTTCTAATCCACTTCAACCATATTTTCAGAAAAAAAATTCTACTGTAGAACCAGAATTTAGACATAACAAGTTAAATTATTTGAAATGTCCATGAAGTAGTAACACGATCCCAATTTCACAATGATGGAAAACTAACAAAATGATTAGTGCAATGCCATAGGGATAGGTGAGAGATAACAGAAATTGATTAAATATCTCAAGTTTCATTTTATCCAGACTTCCAAGGTGCAAATGAGGCCAATACTGGATTTATACTCGTGTAGTCACTGGACATAAGCTGTATCCATTTACACGTTTTGACTAACATGACTGGACAAATGATTTCTTTTCTATTGCAGATGAAGTAAGAAAAATGGCCATTTCATGTAAGAATATTTTTATTCTTGAGAAGAGTAATAATACAGAAGAAAGTAATACATGTTTACAAATCAGTCCTTATGTACTCTGTCATGTATTATAATAAGTAACATTAGTCAATCATTCATTATTTCTGACTTCATGATTTCCAAAGAATAGAATCACCCCAATGAAATGAATGCATTTTCTTCTCTGACAGAATAGCTAAAAACCTAGAAATAGAAATCCTTTGTTCTCTTGTCAGCAGATAATAAAATACCATTTCAGACTGCTTAAAAACAATATTTATGTCTTCAAATGTGCATACTGTGCTTTATGAAGAAAGTCTAGTTGTTGTTTATCACAGCATAAAGCACTATTGCTAGGGAAGTGTATATGGTTCTTAGGAACAAGTACAAAGCTCGGAGGAAAACAACAATGTGCTACCCTTGATTTAGATTTTTTACTACACATAGTGGTGACTCAATTGTACCTGTATTTGCCAGCTAGTAAATGTATAAATGGCTAAATATAAAAACAAATATTAATCAATAAAAATGGAAATAATGACTCAGCTATGATGCCAAATAATTACTTACATCTCTCCAAGTAGGCTACAATGTGGCCAGATCACATCTCACTTTATTACCTGGTTTCTAATAATTAGAAATTAAAGGACCACATGCCCCACATATTTTCTTGTGAAAATAAGTTCTCTCTTTTTATGGAGCTAAACATGATCTCATGGGGAAACTGGACAGGAGAATTACACATTACAAATTTCTCATCCAATACTCTTAGCCCCCATGAACAAGCCACCCTTGAAGATCCTGTACTCCACATTCTATGATATGCCCTTCACTCTCTGACTCCTCAAGGCTTTAGAGTTTAGAAAGTGTTTTCATTGGGTCATTCTGGCTCTATGTAATACCTGCTAATTCCACATCCCTTTAGCAAGAAATGAGGAGATATAGTATGAAAAAAAGTCATATCATTAAAAAAAGAGAAGTATATCTAGGCCTCAGACAGGACTTGGAGTCAAAAACTGAAAAGGCATCAGCAATCCAGGTCACTTCTCTTTGATCATTTGCTGCCTGCATAGAGGCTTTTATTAACTGTGCCCCCAAAAAAGAATGTCTCATCATCCCATATGTGAGAAATGTACATATACTACATTGAGAGGTGTGGGAATTAGAATCTGAAGTCCAAATATAACAATCCCAAGGAAAGAGATTACAATTGAATATCTTTTGTCTGGGTTCTAATTGTGACATATCCGGTTTAGCTGACACGTGAAGCGAATAAGTTTTAACACTTCCCTCCTCTTACATACACAATTATTTATAGTAGTAATAATAAAAAAGAGACACATTATATACAAGGGAATCTAAGTAAGTATATCAGTAGATTTCTCAGGAGAAATCTTGCAGGCCAGAAATGAATGAAGTAGTATATTTAAATGCTGAAAGAGGCTGGGCGCGGTGGCTCAAGCCTGTAATCCTAGCACTTTGGGAGGCCGAGACGGGCGGATCACGAGGTCAGGAGATCGAGACCATCCTAGCTAACACGGTGAAACCCCGTCTCTACTAAAAAATACAAAAAAAAAACTAGCCGGGCGAGGTGGCGGGCGCCTGTAGTCCCAGCTACTCGGGAGGCTGAGACAGGAGAATGGCGTAAACCCGGGAGGCGGAGCTTGCAGTGAGCTGAGATCTGGCCACTGCACTCTAGCCTGGGCTACAGAGCGAGACTCCGTCTCAAAAAAAAAAAATAAAATAAAAAAATAAATGCTGAAAGAATAAAACTGCCCACCAAGTATAATTTACCTGGAAAATCTATCTTAGAGAAATGAAGGAAAGATGAAGATTTTTCCAAACAGAGGTTGAGGTAGTTCACCACAATACATCTGGCCTACAAGAAATGCTGAAGATAATTTTTCTATTATTATTATTATACTTTAAGTTGTAGGGTATATGTGCACAACGTGCACATTTGTTACATATGTATACATGTGCCATGTTGGTGTGCTGCACCCATTAACTCGTCATTTACATTAGGTATATCTCCTAAAGCTATCCCTCCCCCTCCTCCCCACAACAGGACCCAATGTGTGATGATCTCCTTCCTGTGTTCAAGTGATCTCTTGTTCAATTCCCACCTATGAGTGAGAACATGTGATATTTGGTTTTCTGTTCTTGCGACAGTTTGCTGAGAATGATGGTTTCCAGCTTCATCCATGTCCCTACAAAGGACACAAACTCATCCTTTTATATGGCTGCATAGTATTCCATGGTATATATATGCCACATTTTCTTAATCCAGTCTGTCACTGATGGACATTTGGGTTGATTCCAAGTCTTTACTATTGTGAATAGTGCTGCAATAAACATACGTGTGCATGTGTCTTTATAGCAGCATGACTTATAATCCTTTGGGTATATCCCCAGTAATGGGATGCCTGGGTCAAGTAGTGTTTCTAGTTCTAGATCCTTGAGGAATCGCCACACCATTTTTCACAATGGTTGAACTAGTTTACAGTCTCACCAACAGTGTAAAAGTGTTCCTATTTCTCCACATCCTCTCCAGCACCTGTTGTTTCCTGGTTTTTTAATGATTGCCATTCTAACTGGTGTGAGATGGTATCTCATTGTGGTTTTGATTTGCATTTCTCTGATGGCGAGTGACGATGAGCATTTTTTCATGTGTCTGTTGGCTGTGTGAATATCTTCTTTTGAGAAGTGTCTGTTCAAATCCTCTGCCCACTTTTTGATGTGGTTGTTTGCGATCTCCATTAAGCTACCAATGACTTTCTTCACAGAATTGGAAAAAACTGTTTTAAAGTTCATATGGAACCTAAGAAGACCCTGCATTGCCAAGACAATCCTAAGTCAAAAGAACAAAGCTGGAGGCATCACGTCACATGACTTCAAACTATACTACAAGGCTACAGTAACCAAAATAGCATGGTACTAGTACCAAAACAGAGATATAGACCGATGGAACAGGACAGAGCCCTGAGAAATAATACCACACATCTACAGCCATTTGATCTTTGACAAACCTCACAAAAACAAGAAATGGGGAAAGGATTCCCTATTTAATAAATGGTGCTAGGAAAATTGGCTAGCCATAAGTAGAAAGCTGAAACTGGATCCTTTCCTTACTCCTTATATGAAAATTAATTCAAGATGGATTAGAGACAAAAATGTTAGACCTAAAACCTAAAAAACCCTAGAAGAAAACCTAGGTAATACCATTCAGGACATAGGCATGGGCAAGGACTTCATGTCTAAAACAGCAAAAGCAATGGCAACAAAAGCCAAAATTGACAAATGGGATCTAATTAAACTAAAGAGCTTCTGCCCAGCAAAAGAAACTACCATCAGAGTGAACAGGCAACCTACAGAATGGGAGAAAATTTTTGCAATCTACTCATCTGACAAAGGGCTAATATCCAGAACCTATAAAGAACTCAATCAAATTTATAAGAAAAAGGTAATTCTTTAAGCTAAAACGAAAAGACCCTAACAAAATGAAAACATGTAAAAGTGTAAAAGTCACTGGTAGAGGCAAACGTAAAGGCAAATTTAGAATATTTTAATAACGTAATGGGGTGTATAACTTAAAACTCTAATGTAAAGGTAAAAAAAATTTAAAAATATAGCTCTAATATTTTATTAATGAATACAATTACAAAAATATAAATTATGACCTCAAAAACACAAAATATGAAAAGGGAAAAATATGCAGTGTTTTTGTATGTCATCAACTTTAAATTGTCAGCTTAAAATAGATTATTACAACTTTAATATGTTTTATGTAAACCACTAGTAACCACAAAATAACAATCCATAGTTGATACACAAAAGATAAAGAGAATGGAATCAAAGCATAAACCATCAGGAAGTCATCAAATCACAAAGGAAGACAGCATAAGAGAAAGCAAGAAACAAAGGAGTTACAAACAACCAGAAAACTGTAAACACAATGGTAAGAATAAGTACTTACCTATCAACAATTACTTTAAAAGATAGTGAAATAAACTAAAATAACTGATCAAAATACATATATGGATGAATTTGAAAAATAAAAGATCCAACTCTATGCATTCTACAAAATGTTCACTTTAACTTTAAATCACATAGACTAACACATAAAAATGGAGAGGTGGAAAAGATTCCATGTGACAGGCTGGGCACGGTGGCTCATGTCTGTAATCCCAGCACTTTGGGAGGCCAAGGCGGGCGGATCACAAAGTCAGGAAATTGAGACCATCCTGGCTAATATGGTGAAACCCTGTCTCTAATAAAAATACAAAAAATTAGCCAGGCATGGTGGCGGGCGCCTATAGTCCCAGCTACTCGGGAGGCTGAAGCAGGAGAATGTCGTGAACCCGGAAGGTGGAGCTGGCAGTGAGCCGAGATCCCACCTCTGCACTCCAGCCTGGGGGACAGTGCAAGACCCCGTCGAAAAATAAATAAATAAATAAATAAATAAATAAATAAATAAATAAATAATACATTTGACAGGAAAATAGGACTAGCTCTACTTATATCAGACAAGATAAACTTTAGGTCAAAAAATGTAACAAGAGACAGAGAAATCTATTGTATATATAGAATAATAAACTGTAATAATAAAATAGCTAATTTATCAAGAAGATAATATAACAAGAGAATCCAAGAAGACAATGACACATCATGAAGATATAACCGTTGTGAACATGTTTGCATTCCACATTAGAGTACCTAAAAATGTAAAGAAAATATTAACAGATCTGAACAGACAAAAAGACAGCAACCAATAATAGTAGAGGACTTCAGCACTCTACTTTAAACAAAGGACAGATCATCCAGACAGAAAATCAACAAACAAATATTGAACTTGGACTACTATTTAGACCAAATAGACCTAACAGGTACATGTTGAATATTTCATTCACTAGAAACAGAATACATATTCTTCTCAAGTGAACACAAAATATTCTCCAGGATAGATCATAATTTAGGCCACAAAATAAATATTAACACACTTAAAAAGATTAAAATGATATCAAGTATCTTTTCTAATCACAATTTCTACTTTTCTAGGAAGAAATGGTCAGCAACAGGAGGAAAATTCACAAATATTTGTAAATTCAACAACAAACTTCTGACAACCAATGGATCAAAGAAGAAATCAAAAGGGAAAATTTTAAAAATGGACATATAAACACAATATACTGAAACTTATGGGACACAGTAAAAGCAGTTCTAAGAGGAAAATTTACAGCTATATATTCCTATATGAAGAAAAAAATAAAAATCTACAATTAACAACCTAGCTTCACATCTCAAGAAACTCAAAAAATAAGAACAAACTAAGCCCATTGTTAGTAAGAGGAAAGAAATAACAGTGATCAGAGCAGCAATAAATGGAACAGAGAGTAGATAAATGATAGAAAAGATAAACAAAACCAATATTTGGTTTTTGAAAAGATAAAAAGAAATTGACAAAGTTTTAGGTAGACAGACCAAGAATAAAAGAGGGGATGCAAATCAAAAATGAAAGAGAAGATACTAAAACTGTTACTACAGAAATACAAATGATAATTAGAGACTCCTACATGAAATTATACTCTAACAAATTGGACAACCTAGTAGAAATCAGTAAATTCCTATACACATACAACCTACCAAGATTGGATCATGAAGAAATACAAAATCTGAACAGATCATAACAATTAAGAATGTTGAATTAGTATTCAAAAACATTAATCAAAGAAAAGCTCAGGACCACTAGGCTTCAGTGGTAGATTCTACCAAACATTTAAAAAAGAATTAATATCAATCCTTCTCAAATTCCTCCAGAAAGTTGAAGAGGAGGGAAAACTTTCAAACTCTATTACCAGGCCAGAATTACTATGATACCAAAGCCAGACAAGAACACTATAGGAAAAAGAGTACTGCAGACTTTATCCCTGGTAATCACAGATGCAAAAATTCTCAACAAAATACTAGCAAACCAATTCAATAACACATTAAAATGACCATATATTATAATTAAGTGGGCTTTAGCCCTGAGATACAAGGATGTTTCAACATATGCAAATTAATAAACCAGATGCAACACATTAACAGAATGAATAAAAATTATATGATCATCTCAAAGGATTCAGAAAAAGTATTTGACATCATCAACATCTGTTCATGATAAAAAACTCTCAACCAAATAGGCATAACAGGAATGCACCTCAACAAAATAAAGGTTTATATCACAGACCCACAGGTAACATACTCAAAAGTGAAAAGTTGAAAGCTTTTTCTCTAAGATAAGTAACAGGATAAGGATACTCAATCTTGTAACTCCTAATAAACACTTCTATGAAAGTAGCATTTCTAGCCAGAGCAATTAGGCAAGAAAAAGAAAAGACAAGCAAATTGGAAAGGAAGAAGTAAATTTGTCTCTTTTTGAAGATGGCATGAACTTACATATAGGTAACCCTAAAAACTTCAACAGCTGTTAGAAAAAATAAATTCAATGAAGTTGCATTATGCAAAAATCAAAATACAAAAATCAGTTCTCTTTCTATAAACTAACAATAAACTATCCAAAAACTTAAGAAATAATCTCATTTGCAACAATAAAAAATAATGTATTTATAAATAAATTTACCCAAGGAGTTGAAATATATGCACACTGATAATTATAAAGCAGTCACAAAAGATATTATAAATAAAAACAATTAATGGAATGATATTCATTACTCATAGACTGGAAGAATCAAAATGTGTATACCACCCAAAGTGATCTACAGATTCAATATATTTCACTTTTTTAAAATTTCAATAATTTTTTACAGAAATTAAAAAATAAAACTAAAAAATTAAATTTATATGGAACCAGCAAATACTCTCAATGGCTAAAGCAATCTTGAGGAAAAATAATAAAGCTGGAGTCATCACACTTTCTTTTTCAAATTATGTTAAAGATCTATAGTAATCAAAAAATGACATAAAAACAGACATACACTAATGGAACAGAATAGAAAGCCTAGAAATAAACCCATACCTGTACAGTCAGCTAATCTTCAAGAAGGATGCCAACAATATACAATGAGGAAAGGAGAATCTTTTCCATTAATAATATTAAAAATACTGGATATCCACACACAAAAAAAGTGAAATTGGATCTTTATTTTACACCATACACAAAAATCAACTCACAAAAAATTAAAGACTGAAGCAAAAAATAAATAAATAAATAAAATAAAAATAGATAAATAAACAAGTGTGATTGCATCAAACTAAAATGTTTCTGCATGGCAAAGGAAACAATCAACAAAATGAGGAGGCAATCTGTAACCACCCAATAGGTTCTCTTTGCCTGCTGCCTAGACAGATATGATTTATAAAGAGGGTAATCACAATGGCAAAAGATTAATTCATGTAGAGCTGGCCATTCGGGAGCCAGGAGTTTTATTACTACTCAAATCAGTCTCCCTGAGCATTTGCGGATCAGAGTTTTTAAGGATAATTTGGCAGGTATTGTCTCAGAAAGTGGGGAGTGCTGATTGGTCGAGTTGAAGATGAAATCATAGCGGGTGGAAAGGAGGTTTTCTTGCTGTCTTCTGTTCCTGGGTGGGATGGCAGAACTAGTTGAGCCAGATTACCGGTCTGGGTGGTGTCAGCTGATCCACTAAGTGCAGGGTCTGCAAAATATCTCAAGCACTGATCTTAGGATTTACAATAATGATGTTATCTGCAGGAGCAATTTGGGAAGGTTCAGACTCTTGCATCCAGAGGCTACATGACCCATAAATTGTAATTTCTAATCTTGTAGCTAATTTGTTAGTCCTGCAAAGGCAGACTGGACCCCAGTGAAGAAGGGGATCTTTTCCGGATAGGCTGTTACCGATTTTGTTTCAGAGTCAAACCACGAACTGAATTCTTTCCCAAAGTTAGTTTAGCCTATGCCCAGGATTAAATAAGGACAGCTTAAGGGTTAGAGGCAAGACAGAGTCAGTTAGGCCTGATTTCTTTCACTGTCTTAATTTCCTCAGTTATAATCTTGCAGAGGCAGGTTCAAATCTATGCAATGAGAGAAAATGTTTATGAATTTTATATCTGATAAGATGCTAATATCCAAAATACATATAAAATTCATACAACTCCATAGCAGGAAAACAAATAATCTGATTTTAAAATGGTCAAAAGACCTGAATAGACATTTCTTAATGACATACAAATGGCCAACAGATAAATGAAAGAGTGATCTACATCACTAATCATCAGGGTAATGCAAATCAAAATCACAATGATGTTAATTCACACATATTATGATGGCTATTATCAAAAAGTCAACAACTGTTGATGACAATGTGGCATAAAAGGAACCCTTGTACCCTACTGATGGGAATGTAAATTGGTACAGACATTATCAAAACAGTGTGAAGGTTTTAGAGGTTCCTCAAAACCTGAAAAATAGATCTATCATATAATCTACCAATTTCAATTCTGGGTATTTGTGTTAAAAAAAAAAAAAAAAACAAACCCCTATCAGTATTCCAAAGAGATATCTGCACTCTCATGTCTATTGCAGTATTCTTCATAATAGCTAAAACATGGAAACAACCTAAGTGCCCATCAATAGATGAATGGATAAAGAAAAGGATAAATAAAAATGTAAAAGACAGGTGGCGTATTTCAGCATCTTTTTAGTAGTGATCCTGGCTATTAAAATAGTCATTGAGTCTGGTTCTCCAGCCTTGCCAACTATTACGTGAATTCTCTTTAAAACAAACAAACAAACACCTCAAACTCTTTTGCAGCATAATTAGCTGAATCCGCTGGCTTTCCAGGGGTAACGATGATATATATTTATCCTCAATGTCCCTATCAACTCTAATAATCCCCAAAAATAATTGATCAATAAACATTTGGTGTTCTACACTAACAGAGCTACCTCCACAAGACATCTGTCTTTTAGGTAGTAGTAGACATACACTATTACTTGCATGGCAGTGGTAGAGCAGTGTGAGGAAGAAGAGGGAAACGGAAGAGAGGAAGGGGTAGAGTGCCAACCAACTGGAAATAGCCTTTAATAAGGTCATGAACAAAGTCTTCAGCATCCCAATTGTTTTGATGATGATTGCCACATTCACGTTGACCTATGGTTATGTTAATTTTACCTTATGAACTTCATTATTCTTTGGTTGAAAAAATCAAAATATCACACACAACACTCGTTTCCTAGAGATTGAGCATAAGAGTCTTCTGTCTTCATTAACGTGTTAATGAGCTAGGTCAGATGTTTATAGATTTTCATCAAATTAATCAGACAAAGAACCCTGTAGTCAACTTGATTCCTTTCTCCAAAGTTCATTAAAATATAATCTTTGACAATTAAATTGAGCATTGCTTATCTGTTGCTGGGATACCATTACCTCCTCTAGTCAAGAGGTACTTAGGATGGAGAGAAAGAAAAATAATGTTTGGCCATATGCCCATTTGGAAGGTATTCATCATTATTGTAATACTAGCTTTCATAAGCTACTATAGCATGCTAGAGCCAGAAGAAAAAAAATAGTATAAAGAATTTATTTTATAACTGTCGAAAATTTGTCCTAATGGCAAGCATTCAAATACTTAAGTTCATAAAAATTTAGTGGTAAAATCTGGACCACTACTATATATGCATCAATTTTGTTCTTATTCCTAATTAAAGGTTTTACTCTATCTAAACAATTTCCACTGTCCTCGGCATACTATGCTTTATTTCTAACTTTCTACTCTTTCGTATTGGAAACCTATCTTAAATTCCCTCTTTCAAAATTAAATTTATCATCAAGAGTCCTAGACTGAGCCTAAATAGGAACTTAGGACTATAAAATATTATGTCTGGCAAACAGTAGTCCAGGAAACTAGAGGCCTATTGAAAACAAAATCATGTACCACTATACGCAGCTTGAACACTGAAGACAGAAATTACCTGCCCCCACCCAGATTACCGACCATATTAACATGACTTTACTACCCCATTGTCTTCATCAGCGTAACATTACTATTTTATGACTTTTGCCCAGGCAAATAGCTTGATTGCTCCTTAGAGGCACTTTGTATCAACATTTCAATAAAATCCGTACCTGTTGCTTTAATCAGTTCTACCATTATATCATAATTCTGATCTAATTCCAGTCAAGTTCTCACTTAGAGAACTGGTTCTGTGAGGAGCTCCTGTAGTTCCAGCCACCAAACAGACTGGAAAGTTACTTGAGCCTGGGAGTGAACAACGATCATGCCTGTGAATAGCCACTGCACTCCAACCTGGGCAACATATCAAGACATCATCTCTTAAAAAAATGTGCATGTGTATATGTGTGTGTGTGTGTGTATATATATGTGTATATATATGTATGTATATATGTGTGTGTATGTGTGTGTATATATGTATATATCTCAGTTTGATAGATCTGACTGACCCAAACTTTAACTTCTTAACAAATTTCTTTTCCTTTCCCCATGACACTATCAGAGGTCTGTCAAGCAGAATTCTCCTTCACTGTAGTAAAGAAAAACCTCAGCTTTGTTTTACCAAGTTTTTCGGTTGGTGATATCTAGGGAGAAGGTATTTGATACTACACAAAGACTAAAGAGTTGTGTGGGGAAAAAAGATGTGTTCATGAAGGCAGGAGTCATGAGCTTGATAATGCAAACAAATGTGAGTCATCAAGAAGGCAATTCCCCATATAGCAAGGTCTTTTTCATGTGATTTGTCTTCTGAGCCAGGCTCACATCAGAATTATCACCAATTTTTTTTTCTTTTTTTTTTTTTGAGACGGAGTCTTGCTCTGCAGGCTGGAGTGTAGTGGCATGATCTTGGCTCACTGCAACCTCTGCCTCCCAGGTTCAAGCCATTCTTCTGTCTGCCTCTGCCTCTTGAGTAGCTAGGACTACAGGTGCGTGCCACCATGCCTGGCTAATTTTTGTATTTTTAGTAGAGACGAGGTTTCACTATGTTGGCCAGGCTGATCTGGAACTCCTGACCTCGTGATCCTCCCGCCTTAGCCTCCCAATGTGCTGGGATTAGAGGCATGAGCCACCATACCTGGCTGACCAAATATTAATGACAACTAAAACTCTATATGGTAATGAAGGAAAAGACTGTTTGGGTATTCTTGTTAGTTAAGGTTATTGGGAATTAAGTAACAGAATAACTATCGCTAACACAATGGGTCAAAGTAAAGATGTTACCAAAACGCTACAGGTTCTGTCTAGTTCCTGCTGATCAGCTGACAGAATGCCAATCACTGAGACAATGAGTATTGCCAGGGCAAAAGCCTTTAATCAGGTGTTGCAACTTAGGAAAACAGGAGATAAATCATCAAATCCATCTCACTGACTAAAATTGGGAGGTTTATATAGTGGGGAAAGTAGAGAGGAGAACAGGAATTAGGGAGGGGTAAGGAAGTGATCATGATGGATGAGGGATTCTGGCATCTAACTGTCTGCACGTGGTGGTCCCAAGAGTTTCAGTTCCTTACCTGAGGGTTGGTTTCCTGAGGAAGGAACTCAGAGGAGACCAATGTAAGTTTCAAGGTTTAAGACCAGGGAGAGTCAATTTCTGTTTATTCATAAGCCTGTAAATATTGTTTCTTTTAAACAATTGGGCCAATTGTAAAGGTTACTGGAAATTTTCACTGAATAAAAAAATAAAAATAATCTAAGGAAGTACAGTGAGCTATGAGGCCTCTTGGTTATAGCAACAAGCTGTCTTGGAAATTTTGTGGAGAACACATTTACTAATGAAGCTAAGATTCAATCACTCTTACCACCTGTTTCTAACTTTTTTCTAGATTCCTAAGACAGACAAACTCTCAGTTCAGGTTAGATAGCCAACCCTGGATGCGCCAACTTCGAGTGGAGGTCCATGTTATATGAATGCTGAGAGCTCCTCTTGTGTATGAAAATTAGAGAATGTACATTTGCTTAAAGAAAATGAACCCAGTACACCAAGAGATCTACTTTCACATTTTAGCATTTTTCTAGGTATTTTCATTCCTATTTTAAATAAATATATATTTCTTAAAATTTATTTAACAAAAAACATTTATATTCTTTACCATGTGATCGTTTAAACTTACAAATATACTTAAAACATATTTCCATGTAAATATATATTATTATTATTATTATTATTTTTTTTTTTACGGAGTCTTGCTCTGTTGCCTAGGCTGGAGTGCGGTGGCGCGATCTCGGCTCACTGCAAGCTCTGCCTCCCAGGTGCACGCCATTCTCCTGCCTCAGCCTCCTGAGTAACTGGGACTACAGGCGTCCGCCACCACGCCCGCCTAATTTTTTTTGTATTTTTAGTAGAGACGGGGTTTCACCGTGTTAGCCAGGATGGTCTCGATCTCCTGACCTCGTGATCCACCCGCCTTAGCCTCCCAAAGTGCTGGGATTACAGGCATGAGCAACTGCACCCAGCTGTGAACAAATATTTGACGGCATTACTTTAATGGCTGATTGGATGTACTTTCACTGAGTGGACTTACTTCTATTATTTCTAATTTACTTATAGATCTTTTTAGAGTCTCCAGTGAAAATCCTTCTACCTATATATTGTCGTATTTGATTTTTCAAATATTTATAAATATAACTACTCCACAGAATATGCCGACTTTAAAGCTCTTAGTTTCATAGGCTCAAATTGCCTCTAGAAATAGTCAAATTCATACTCACAAAAAGAATATGTGTTATTTGCAGTTTCATTCCAACTGCAGTAACAAAATTTCATTTTAATTGTTGGCAATTAGTTTTTTTTTTTTATGTGACTCTCTCTCACTACCATTATTAATAGAGAAGTTGAATATTTTAAATAATTACTGAAAATGTGTGGTTCTGCTTTCCTAATTTTCCCTTTTCTATCCTTTACCTATCTTCTCTGGATTCATTTATTTTTTATCTTAATGCCTAGAATAAGCTTTCTTTCATTACAGATACAAATCTTTTGTCAGGCATATGTGGAACAAATATTTTCCCTATTTGATGTTTTGTCTTTTAATTTTTCCATAATGTGTTTATTCTATATAAAAATATTACATGTTTGAAGCCAAATCAATATTTCTCTTTCCTTTATAATTTATTTGAGAGTCAAGTTTAAGAGTCCTTCCTAATTCTAAGACAACATAACTATTGGTTTTATGTATTCTGCAGTTATTTTGTAATTATATCTACTCTTAAAGCATTTAATTCAATTTCGAATTTTTTTTGTTGTTAGGCATAGATCTTCATTAACTTTTATCCCCAAATAATGTTATTTCAATAATTATTTATTGTGGGGAATTTATTATCTGTATGCTTAAATTTGTTTCCAGAATGAACAATCATATGGCAATTGATTGATTGTTCCCCAGATATAAATCCATTGTTCTTGTTTTTTCCCTTTACCAATACCTCCACACTGTTGAATTACTGAGGCACTATGTTTTAATGTTTGGTAGAAAATTATTTTCCTCACTTTTTTTTTTGGTTCAAAGGTATGGCTCATCAAAGACTGTAATAATTTAGAAAAACTTTAAAATCGTGTGTCAACATCTCAAAATAATTCATTAGAAGCTGTAATTATCATAAATTAAACTGATGAAAAATTATATGTGTGTATAATATAAAAGCCGTGAGACTAAAATACAAACTTCATTTGAAACTTCATTAATAGAAGATACTCAAAACAACAAGACAAAAATCATGCCATTTTAAAGCTACATAGGTGAGGATATTTTGGTTATTAGCAACTGAAACCAATTCTGATAAAAAAAAAAAAAAGCCACAAATAACTTTACTGGAAATACCTGGGTAGCTCCCAGAATCAAATAAAAACCCGAGAACCCAAGCCTCAGAAAAGAAAAGCACCAAGAGAGCTCTGGAAACCAAAGAAGCAGTCCCTTAAACTTACCGTCGAAATACGTGGTTTCATCCTCTTCTGTCCTATCCATAGAGAATGTGGTAAGTTACACAAGTTTTATTGTGTTTTTTTATAGTAATACATACGAACAATGTACAAAAACTAAAACAAAAAACAAACAAAACCCCACAGAAGCCTTCATTATATTGGTTACTGCTTGCCACAAAGTGAACACTTGGATAATTATCACCCAGGTCAAGACAGATTCTTGTCACCACCTCCAAATTTCTTCTTAGGCCTTCACAATCTCTACTCCCTTTTTCTCACCAAAGGTAATCTATAGTGGCTTCTAACATCATAGTTTCAACTTGCTTGTTATTTACATTAATATCATTAGAATTATATATCATATATCCCCTTTTATCTCACTGCTTTGGCTTCCCATTATGTTTGCTAAGTGTGTCGCTGCAGTTTGTTCTTTTTCCCTACATTATAGTATTCCATTGTGTGAATAATACTGCAATTTATCCTGTTTTTTCAACTTTTGATGAACACTTGTGTTATTTTTGTTTATCTCTTATAAATCTGCTAAAAGCATTCTTGTGCATTTCAGTACTTTATGATCTACTCACATGTGATTTTTCTTTATAATTATCCTGCTTGGTTTTCAGTAGGATTCTTAAATCTATGGGTTAGAATTTTAAACCATTTTTGAAAGAAAAGCATACCCAGTTTTTTCAAATATTTACTCTGCCTAATTCTCCCTTTGTTTTTTCTGAGAAGTCAGTTACTCATATGTTATTAATTTAAGTGCATTCCATGTTGTTTTCAAATATCTGTGTTTAGTTTCTTCACTTCTTTGTCTTTTTTCTTCCTCTCTCTATGTTTCACTTTGAGTATTTTCTACTCACTTGTTTAATCCTGTCTTCTGCTATGCCCAACGTCTCGTTAAGTCCATCTAGTAATTCTTAATTTTGGCTGGTTAATGTTTTGTTCCAGTAATAGTCACTTAGTTTTTTTAATAGATTCCCATCTGATGCTGAAATCTTTCACCTTTTTATTCTCTTCATTTTATCCTCTACACATGAATAAAGTAATCAGAGTACTCTTAAGAGTCTAATGCTGGCCGGGTGTGGTGGCTCACACCTGTAATCCCAGCACTTTGGGAGACCAAGGCAGGCAGATCACAAGGTCACGAGCTCGAGGTCAGTGTGGCAAACATAGTGAAACCCCATCTCTACTAAAAATATGAAAAATTAGCTGGGCGTGGTGGTGGGCACCCATAATCCCAGCTACTTGGGAAACTGAGGCAGGAGAATCACTTGAACCCAGAAGGGAGAGGTTGCATTGAGCTGAGATCACACCATTGCATGCATGGCAGCCCAGGTGATAGTGCGAGACTCCATCTCAGGGAGAAAAAAAAAAAAAAAAAAAATCTAATGCTACCTCTTATGTATAAATTATCTGTAGGTCTGGATTTATTGTATTTTTTTTCTTCATTACTAGTCATATGTTTTGTTTACCTAGTAATTCATTCTGGACTCCATGTGTGTATATATACAAATATAATGACTGATGTTACAGATGATATCCTCATTCTTTAGTTAGAGTTCACCCTTTCTTCTGTTAGGCACCTGAGGTGGGATACTGATCACCTAAATCCTTCACAGTCTGATCTACTCAAGAATGGATTGCATGTTTATTAAACCCTAATCTACCTCTGATTTGGCCATGAACTTACTGCATTGTCCTCAAGGTGTTTCAATTAAATATCTAATTTATCTTTGCTTCATCAGTACTGAAAAGATGTATGGGTGACTCAGTTCCATAAAGTTTCCTGCTAGTGCCTGTAGTCTCCTAACATAACAACTTCAAATTCCATCTCAAATCTTGAGGATGACTATTTGGGTGTGTGTTTTTTTTTCTTACATTTCAATCTGTCCCATTAAATTACTTGAACGTCAAAATCTCTACTGGTATTTTTGCCTTCAGCAGCAGTCTTACATGATGGACGAAGCCTAAATGTCTCCAGATGAAAGGTTTCTTTAGGTCATCAACTTCAATTTATATTTCTCTTTATGGCTTCATCTTTTTTTATGTTTTGATTTTAGAAGCTCTCCACTTGGTTAATCTTCTTATTCAAAGCATTGTGATACTGCAGATTTCACTCTGTCTCTGAGATGATTTTAGATTGGATTTTTGGGCTGAAGAGATATATATGATATAGATATAGAAATCTATAGTTTATATAAACTGCCCTAATCTTAAATGTACACCACATTGAACTTTTAGTTTGTATATACTTTTAAATCACAGCATAGATTAATAAGTAGAATGTGTCTGGGGCTCCAGACTCTTATACTGTTTCTCACTTAATACTCTCAAGACATCCAAGAGCTTAGATACTGATGTTCCTTCCCTTTTAAGAGCCTGGGAACCCCAGAACCCAGTGCCATTTCCCATTATATGGCCCAACAGGTAACCATTATTTTAGCTTTGTATACCATATATTAATTTTGCCCTATTCTTAAAGTTTATATCTATGAAATTATATAATATGTAACATTTGTGCTATTATTTGTTCAAACTAATACACATATAATAAAATGTAATGTATATGTATATTGTGTAATGTGTATTACATTGTATGAGTCAACATCAATTTCTCTAACTCCTGTTAATAGGCATTTGATTGCTTCTAATTTTAAATTATTTTATAAAGCCGCCTTTGCTATTCTTATGCATGTCTTTTTTTCCTATTTTTATGCTTGTCTTTTAGTGAGCATGTCTCTTCACTTCCCTCAGGAATATACCTAGGAGTAGAATTGCTAGTTCATAATGTAAGCATATGTTTATCTGCCAAACAGTTTCTCAAATTTGCTTTTCCAATCTACATTCCCACCAGCAATTCAGATTATTTGCATCATCACCAGCACTAGCTATTTTTAACCTTTAAAACTTTTAGTCATTCTAACAGATGTGGTTGTTATGTTTTGTGATAACTTAACAACATTGAGTACCTTTCCAAATGCTTATTAGCTATTTTGGTTTTCTGTTTCTTTAGTGCCGGTTTAAACATTTTGTCTGTTTTGGCCGGGCATGGTGGCTCATTCCTGTAATCCCAGCACTTGGGGAGGCCAAGGCGGGTGGATTGCTTGAGGTCAAGAGCTCGAGACCAGCCTGGCCAACTAAAAATACAAAAACAAACAAACAAACAAAAAAACCCACCACCAGGTGTGGTAATGCATGCCTGTAACCCCAGCTACTAGGGAGGCTGAGGCAGGGGAATCGCTGGAACCCAGGAGGCAGAGGCTGCAGTGAGCCAAGATCATGCCACTGTACTCTAGTCTGGGCAACAGAGCAAGACTCTGTCTCAAAAAAAAGAATTTTGTCTGTTTTTAAAACAATTGCATTGTTTGTCTTCTTATCGGCCTGTAGATATTTGGGGTTTTAAAATATATTCTGAATATAAATTCTTTGTTTGATATCTTATTCCAGTCTGTGACTTGCCTCTTTACAGTTAAAATTATATCATTCAATGAACACAGTAGTGCTAATGCATCAATGTTTTCATCTATAGTTAATGCATTTTTTTTTTGTCCAGTGTAAGAAATGCTTGTTTAAAAATTCTTCTAAACTAGGCATGGTTGTGTACACCTGTAGTCCCATCTACTCAGGAGACTGAGGTGGGAGGACTACTTGGGCCCAGACACTGAGGCTTCCAGGAGCTGTGATTCGGTTACTGCACTCCAGCCTGGGCAACAAAGAAGTAAAATCCTGTCTCTTTAAAAAAAAAAAAAAAAATCTAATTTTTTTGTTTTGTTTGTTTTACTTGTCATATCCTTTCCTGCAGTTCATCTCATATCAGTGTAGTTCTTTTGGGTCCTGCCTAGTCTAGTTATTCTGCAATTTGTTGTTGTTGTCTTTGTTGTTTTGAGAAACTTTATCTTGTTTTTAACTTGGAGACTCACAATTCTTAAATTTTGTCACTCTAATTCTTCACAACCTCCTTTTCTCGCTTTGCTAATTTCCTCAGGCAGCAGCAGCCCTCTGCCTGGACCAAACCATGATCCTTAGGAAATGCCCAGAACTGGAAAATTCATAAAAGGACTGGGTAATGGTCTTTGCGTATTAGGAAACGTCTTTCTGGAATTTTAATTCACCTACTCCTTTTTTCCTCCACAATACTTTTTTTGTAATAATCAGTAGAAAAATTGTTGCCACAATCCACTCAATGTTACTTTGACATGGAAGCCCTTCATCGTCCCATTATTAATTCTAAGATGAACTTACATTACTTGAATAAAGTTTCTAGCTTAATATCATTTTGGTTAGAAAACCACAGTGATACAATTTGAGACCTGCTTTATTCCAACATAGGGTCAGATTTTAGGTATCCTTCTGGTTGAAAATAATGCGTATTATGCCATTTTTGGATGCAGTATTCTATAACTAGGTTATGCGTGCAAAATATGCTGTTCAAGTGTTTTAAATCCTTTTTGATTTTCCATCTGACACTGTGGATATTTCTCTTTGTTCTTTTATTTCTAGTAATATTTTGTTTTTCATTTGGGAGGCTAGGTCAAATATGTACAAAATTAAAACTTTTTATTTTTAGTTATTTTATTTTATTTGCGACAGTCTCGCTCTGTCACCCAGGCTGGAGTGCAGTGGCGAGAGCTCAGCTCACTGCAACCTCTACTTCCAGGGTTCAAGCGATTCTCCTGCCACAGCCGCCTGAGTAGCTGGAACTACAGGTGCCTGCCACCAGACCCGGCTAATGTGTGTGTGTGTGTGTGTGTGTGTGTGTGTGTGTGTGTTGTTTTAGTAGAGATGGAGTTTCATCATGTTGGCCAGGCTGGTCTCGAGCTCCTGACGTCAAGTGATCTACCCACATTAGCCTCCCAAAGTGCTGGCATTACAGGTGTGAGCCACTGCACCCAGCCTAAAACTTTTTTTAAATTTAACTGTTATTTTAACTAAGGGGTACCTGTGCAAGTTTGTTATATAGGTAAACTTGTGTCATTGGGGTTTGTTGTGCAGATTGTTTCATCATCCAGATATTAAGCCTAGTATCAATTATTTTTTCTAATCCTCTCCCTCCTCAAATTTGAAATTAATTTTTTTTAACCAGTACCATATGGCCCTCTTTATCTCTAATAAACCTTCTTCCACTAAAATTGTAAAATGTAGTTTTGTTTGTTTTGCCTAGTATATATTCTTCTATGCTTTTTATTTTCAAAATTTTGGAGACTTTGGTTTTAAATGTTTCTCTTAAAGTTGCATAGGTTTTTTTCCTACTAGGATAATCTTTTTTTTGGATATTTACTGTATTTATAATAAAATTACTATTATCTTGGGTAGAATTTACTGTATTACCATTTTCTTTTGTGATTATGCCATACATTTTATATTTCTTTTGCTTTTATTATTTGTTTCATATTCTGTGGCTTTATTGTCCTTCTAGTAATTGCCCTATAGAATTCAACATGCATGTTGACTTATCAAATAAGGTTAGCTGATACTTTCATCCTTTTCCTGATCAAAATGAAAGCCTTAAAACTCTCCAGTCACATCACATCTCGCATCCCCTTAATTTTTTCAGTGTGTGTGTGTGTATGTTAGCTCTCCAATGTCTCAAGCAAATTATTTCATTTTATATTTTGCCTAATGTTTCTAGTTGTTGTCAGTGAGATAGTTAGTCTGAATTACCTTGCTCACGAATACAGATGTCAAGAAATTCTATTTCTATTTTTGTCTCCTGAGGATTTTACTTATATTCTTCAAGCTCAGCAATGACTTTAGATTAATAGACATATCATAGTTTTTTAAGTGATTTAAGTGGGGAAAAAACTTTCTCATGAATCTAGTTTAAGTAAAATAGTTTTTTAAGTTATTTAAGTGGAGCGAAACTTTTTCATGAATCTAGTGTAAATGTTTGCTGTAAACAGAAGACACAATTTTACTTAGAATAATCTTCACTATTTTGAATTTCAACATTTAACTCATCATAACGAAATTTTTTCTCATTTTCTTCTTTCTATTGTTTTGGAAATCATTATTACTGATTTCCTAGTGGTTTCATCAATCTATCTCCATTTCAGATTTACAAAAGCCTAAGATTATCAGTTGCTTTATCTCCCTCCTGAACTTCACAGGTCCCTTGACAGCCTTAGCTCTGATGACTTCCCATCCTCTCTAAAGAATTTTGATGTCTAGTTTTTAAATTCCAATAGTTTTAAACTTTTAATTTTGATATTATTTCAATACTACAAGAAACTTGCTGAGTAGTTCAAAGAACTCTCATATCACAATTGTCAGCATTTTAGCATATTTGACCATTCTCTCATTTTGAACAGTTTGTAAATTACAGATATACTGCCAAATTATCCCTTAAAATTTAGTCTGCATTTACTAAGAACAAGGACACTTTCCCACACATAACGACAGTACAATCATTACAAGTTTTAAATTTTATACAATAATGTCAAACAATCCTCATAATAATACTCCATTCAAATTTCAGAAATTGTTCACACAGTGTTTCTTATTTCAGTAATTAAGGATCATATGTTTCATTCAATAGTTTCTCCAATCCCTTCAATATAAAGCAGTTCCTCAGTCCTTTATTTTCATGACTTGATCATTTTTGAAAATAACAAGCCAGCCACCTCAGTTTCAGCCTGGCGTTTACCTAAGATTATGCCACTATGGCAACTTATACAACTATTACAGGAAGACTTCAGTGCATCCTATCAGTAGGTGTATGATATCACCTCCCCTATTACTGAAGATGCTAAATTTTATCAGTGATAATGGTGAAAATGGTGTCTGCCAGTTTTCTACACTGGAACTTTAATAATTATTTTATACTTATTAATTCGTAAGTGATTATTTTAGATAGCATTCCACTCTAAGATAAAGCTCTCCCCCCACTCCATTAGTTTATGTACTCAAATAACAATATGAACTTATAGTTTTCTATTTTTATTTAATCAGTTATAATTCATAATAATTATTATTTATTTTGATACTTAAATTATCCCAGATTTGGACAGTGGGAGCCCCTTAATCTGTCTTATTCTTTGAATACTTTTTTACTTATAACCACAACAAGATGTACCAAGGTTCATCTTATACCTTTCCCACTCCAGCTCTGGAATCAATCATTCCCTCAAACCTGATATCCTCTAACAGAGAATGTTATTCAGAAACCAAGATTTGGATGCCAGGTGTGTTCATTGCTATTAGAATGTCATTTTTAGGTTTCTTTCAATAGACAAGATTAGGAAACATATCTGTATATGAACACCCTTTCACACACACATTTACTATATCTATATATTAAATGTCACAAAATTTATACCAATAACTGTAACTACAGTCTTATACCACAGGATTAATTTAGTTTATCTTTTTTTCATATTTGAATCTTTCTTTTCTGACAGTGAAAATGTGAAGTCCCATTATTCTCTACATATGTACATATTTGTTCAACTACTTTGCAATTAACTTTTCTTCCAGTTGATTCCCCCAGGTGCTGTTGGCTGGGTGGGTTACCCTGTGCTAGATAGAAACCAGTCAGTCATGCTGTCTACATTTCATGAGCACTAGGGAGAATAAGAGGAGGAGAGGGAATCTTTTGAAAAGTGTCTGTTCAGTAGCAGAAGAAAAAAATCCAAATCAGAGCAAAACCAAATGAAATTGAGACCTAAAAATTCTTACAAAGAATCAATGAAGCCAAGAGTTGGTTCTTTGAAAGGATGAACAAGGTTAATAGACTGCTAGCTAGATTAACAAAGAAGGGAGAAGATCCAAATAGGCACAATCAGAAGCTACAAAGGTGACATCACAACCAATCCCACAGAAATACAAAAGATCTGGCCAGGTGCAGTGGCTCACACCTGTAATCCTAGCACTTTGAGAGGCTGAGGCGGGTGGATCACTTGAGGTCAGGAGTTCGAGGCCAGCCTGTCCAACATGGTGAAACCCTGTCTCTACCAAATATATATATGCATTAAAAAGTTAGCTGGGTGTGGTGGAACACACCTGTAATTCCAGCTACTTGGGAGGCTGAGGTAAGAACCCAGGAGGCAGATGTTGCAGTGAACTGAGATTGCAACACTGTACTCCAGCTTGGGTGACAAAGTGAGACTGTCAGGAAGAAAAAAAAATTACAAAAGATCCCCAAAGACTCTTGTGAACCCCTCTATGCATACAAACTAGAAAATCTAGAAGAAATAGATAAATACATGGAAACACACAACCACCCAAGATTTACCCAAGAAGAAATTGAAACTCTGAATATCAAGTCCTCAAATTGAATCATTAATAAAATCCTACCAATCAAAAGAAGCCCTAGAAAAGGTGAATACACAGCCAAATTCTAACATATATACAAAGAATAGTTTGTAACAATTCTACTAAAACTATTCCCAAAAAAATGATGAGAAGAGACTCCTCCCTAACTCATTCTACAAAGTCGGCATCATCCTGATATCCAAACCTACCAAAGACACGATGAAAAAAGAAAGCTACAGGTCAGTATCCCTGATTAACATCAACACAAAACTCCTTAACAAAATACTAAGAAACCAAACTAACACATCAAAAAGTTAATCCATCATGATCAATTATTGTGCTGGCTATAAATATGGTGGCATGGGATATCATTTTCATTCACAGAATGAAGTTTTCCATATTTTATAATTGAATTTAATGTTTGCTCTAAGCTTTTTCTTGGTATTCTTTTCTTGGGTCAATAAAATTTCCTCCTTTGCCTAGTTTGTTACTGTATAAGTGAGTATAGATTTTATGTATTTTTGCATCTATTCAGACAAGCAAATGTTCTTTGTTTTATGTTGATATGGTGAATTACTTTAAAAGAGTATTCTGATGTTAACTACTCTAGCATACCTAGTATTTTATTTTGCTTATATATAATCAATGATATATCATATAATAATAATTACTGTCTTTCTATTGAATTGACTCTCATTAAATGTACTTCTTGATCCTTGGTGGTGTAAAGTCTTCTACTGATGTTAAAATTTATTAATATTGGAATATTAGCTTTCTTCATGGTATATTTGTAGGATTTAACTTTGTTTTTGTTTTGTCTTTTGAGACAGAGTCTTGTTCTATCTCCCAGGCTGGAGTGTAGTGGCACAATCTCCGCTCACTGCAACCTCGACGCTTCAGGTTCCAGTGATTTTCCTGCCTCAGTCTCTGATTTTCCTGCCCCAGCTTCCTGAGTAGCTGGGACTACAGGTGCGTGCCACCATGCCTGGATAATTTTTATATTTTTAGCAGAGACGGAGTTTCACCATATTGGCCAGCCTGGTCTCAAACTCTTGACCTCAAGTGATCCACCCACCTCAGCCTCCCAAAGTGCTCAGATTACGGGCATTAGCCACTGCACCCAGCCTGATTTAACTTCTATTTTATTTTCAAAATTTTACCTTCTCATATTTTAGAATTATAAGCCATATGTAGTGATGATTTACTTTGTATTTACTTTTACAATTTTGTCACATTTTTACGTAAAATATAACTTACTAATATATGTGCGTTAAATTCCCTATTTGAATATCTGTTTTAATCTGCCTCATTTTATTTTGTTCAGTTTTATTTTTTTACCTTCAGATTTCATTGTATTCTGCCCTCACCTCCATTAATTTGTAACTTAGGTATAATACTGCTTCTTTTCCTCTTTCTCTTCATAGTTGCCTTAGATACTAAAACATACATTGTCAATTCATTAGAGATCACTTTAATATATTTACCATATCCTAAGTAGTATCTGACTTCAGACTTTTGTCTTCCTTTATTCCTATATTTTTTCTATTATTATTAGTTTTATAAATTTAACATATATTTCAAACACCAGAAGATGTAAACATTATTGTTTTAAACAGTCAATATTTATTTAGATTAACTCATACAACTACCCTTTTACTTATTTACCATGTTTTTGAGCATTACCCTAGTTTGCTCTGGACTCTTGATTCTTCTGTCAGAAGAATTCTCTTAGATAAGGTATTTATTTTTGTAAAATCTGCATTTTTAATGTTTAATCAATCTTTATTTTGTCTTCATTGTTGAAGCTTATTTTCACTGGGTATGGCATTTTACTTGGGCCAGTGTTTTCTTTCTACCCTTCCAAACTGGTGTTCCAGTGTTATTTCAGAAAAGGTTTACTTTTTCTCTGTGCGGCAGATAATGTCTGGGCACAGCTTTATTCTAGTTTGCCATTATTACTAGTTCATGTTTTTTTCCAAAGTTACACTCTTGCATTGTTTCACGGAAAAAAAAATATCTATTTAGCCTTTTAGCTCTTTAAAAGTTACCTTCTTTTTTTCCCCCCTTTTGTGTATGTGATCTGACCACAGACATGTGCAACACAGAGTCAGCAAGTAGCTGATGGGGGAGTTGTATGTAGAATATTAAGTTCAACTCAGAATTTACTATTTCTAGAATCTTAGTTGCTTGAGTACTAAATCTTCTGTTGATCTTTCATGCTTTCATACAGTTATTTATTGCCTTCATCTCCAATTCTTGAGGAGGGTTAATGTAATTCCAGTATTTTCTTCATGAAGAGGATATAAATATATTTAAATTAACAAAATCTGTTGTAGTCTTCCAGAATGGCTACAACTCTTTACTCTTGCCAGAGGTTTATTACTTTTAGTGTATTCTCACTTATCTGCTAACATTTTTCAATTTAACTGATGTTCAGTGATATCTAATTTTTAAACTTTTTCATTGTTTACTTACTGGTGAGGTTAAACATATTTTTATCTTTTTAATAACTTTGTTTTTTTTTTTTTCTCTTATATAAATTTCCTACTTAAAAATAACATATATACTTTGTCTTCAATTTCCATTAAAACTTTCTTCATTAGGCCGGGCGCGGTGGCTCAAGCCTGTAATCCCAGCACTTTGGGAGGCCGAGACGGGCGGATCACGAGGTCAGGAGATCGAGACCATCCTGGCTAACACGGTGAAACCCCGTCTCTATTAAGAAATACAAAAAAACTAGCCGGGCGAGGTGGCGGGCGCCTGTAGTCCCAGCTACTCGGGAGGCTGAGGCAGGAGAATGGCGTGAACCTGGGAGGCGGAGCTTGCAGTGAGCTGAGATCCGGCCACTGCACTCCAGCCTGGACGACAGAGCGAAACTCCGTCTCAAAAAAAAAAAAAAAAAAAAAAAAAAAAACTTTCTTCATTAGTCAAACATTTCAATTGGAGCTGTAATCTTAATTGCCATAGATTTTTTTTGAGTGATGCTGTCTCTTTTTTTAAAATCTAAGTGGAACTTTTTGTTTACTTTGGAAGACCCAGGACCAATATTATCTCTTGTAGGAAGCATTCTTTGCCATTCAGGCAGGATAAGTTTGATGGAAAGAAGATTAGTAGAACATACAGCTGATGTACAGTTTGTGATGGAATGTATCACGTGATAATAAAATTGCCACTGCAGTGAGGAAAAAAAAAAAATAACAAAACTGCTCCTCCTCAAATTTTCCAAGAAAAATTCCCACAGTTTCTATTAAGACCTGTAATTTATGTAGTACCAGGCTCAAATTCCCAGTTTTACATAAAGGCAAATGCCATGCTATTATTATTATCCCCAGTACTGGGATAGAGAACTACCTCTCTCAAAAGAGCTACAACCCTTTACTACAGTTAAGAAATTCTTTGGCTTAGACCCCAGTTATTTTGATACTATCCCTGGTAATAGCTGCATAACAAACGTAATTCACTGAAGCCCACTTAAGAGAATTACTGGTAAAAGAATAAAACATTTATTGAAATCAATTCTCTCTGTCCCAAACCTCTCAATTATAACTGTAGCTGTTAAAGAAATCGCTGCTGCTGAATGAATAAAACAGGTTTTAAATATAGATTTCTGAAAAGCCTTCAATTCCAGTCACATTCCGATTACTGGAAAGACTCCACACTACCCTTGCTTCTTGGCACTTGAATTCCATGTAAAGTTTGAATGTGAACTGAGCAGAGTGAAAGGTAGGAAATATCAAAACTCACAAGGGTGTGTGCTGTTTAACGGATTACTATTTTCTTCCTAAAGAAAACCCAGAACTGCCCTGGTAATAAGAATAGAAGAACATCTTCTAAATATTTTTGTGTACATAGACAGACAATCAGTTAGGTGCCTAGTAAATAATTTATGATGACAGTCTTACAGAACTATTTTAATATATTTACTGGGAACCTTTCTTGAATACAGATCTATACAAAGCACTCAGGATAGTCTCTGTCTTAACTGCAATTTAAACTGATAAATATATACCTGAACATATAATGTGCAATCTTAAGTACTAAGAAATCTACAAAAATTCATATGTAAAAAAGGGCTGTTCATTATCTACCTGATCAGGAGTTTTCATGGTGAAAGTGGGACCTACAATGATGGACATCTTACTACTCATCTCATTTTTACAAATCTATGCTCCAGCATTCCTATGAAATATTGGCTAATTGGAGAAGTAGTTTTGGTCTTCTAGGTACTTCATGTGAATGCTTCAAATTGCCCGTCAGACTCACATGTGCTCTGTCAAGTTTATTGTGTACTTTTCAAGGGCAAAGATGGAATCTCTCTGGAGAATGTAGACTCTTGATTCAGATATTCTTCAATGCCAGTCCTATCTCTAATATGACTTAGTATCATCAGACTTAATATTTGACACAATTTGCACTGTTACTTCATTTGGCAACTTGGAATCACAATATAAAAACTTACCTGGTAAGTTTGCTGTGAGTATTGAATTAAATAATTTATCTAATTTACATCCTGACTTAAGAAATTACTCACTAAATGCTATCCCACTTGATTATCTTTTTCATGTAATGTTGTATCTCAACATCTACAATAGTGCTCAGAAAACAGAAAAAGCTCAATGAAAGTGTCATAAATGAATTAATATGTGAAGTGACAAAGGCTCAAAAGCAGATAAAGAAGTCACCCTGAGGACAATAGGGGATATAAACCAGTGCATTAACCTCACTGTATAAATTTCTGGAAGGAAAACACTGCATCTTATTTACCTTAATTTTCTTCACTTAACATATTAAGACAACATATTTAGATAAGTACATAACTTAAACTACAAGGCAAATCATTAGCTAAAACTTAGTGATTAGTTGTAATTACTAACTTTTAAAACTTTTTAGTTAATACTTAATCAGTGTGCCATTAATGATAAAATTAGCTTCTGTTGATTAAGTACTTGTTATGAGCCTTGTACTTCTTAAAGATCTTTATACATATATCCTCACTGCAACTTTTTGAAGAAACTGTAGTAAATAAATAATTGTGAGAAACCATGAGCCAATTAAACCTCTTCTCTTTATACGCCAGTCATTCTCTGGTGGTTCTTTATAGCAGTGTGAGAACAGACTAATACAGAGCTTTTGTCTTCTCTCTAGTTAGACCAAATAGAAAGTGCAAATCTCGGCCGGGCGCGGTGGCTCAAGCCTGTAATCCCAGCACTTTGGGAGGCCGAGACGGGCGGATCACGAGGTCAGGAGATCGAGACCATCCTGGCTAACACGGTGAAACCCCGTCTCTACTAAAAATACAAAAACTTAGCCGGGCGAGGTGGCGGGCGCCTGTAGTCCCAGCTACTCGGGAGGCTGAGGCAGGAGAATGGCGTAAACCCGGGAGGCGGAGCTTGCAGTGAGCTGAGATCCGGCCACTGCACTCCAGCCTGGGTGACAGAGCGAGACTCCGTCTCAAAAAAAAAAAAAAAAAAAGTGCAAATCTCATTCTTTTCATTTAGTTGACCCCCCAAAATTTTAACTCATTTGAGCATTAACTCGAAAACCTAAGCCCAAAGTTCCATCTGAGACAAGACAAGTCCCTTCCACTCAGGAGCCTATAAAATCAAAAACAAGTTAGTTACTTTCACAATACACTGGGGATACAGGCATTGAGTAAATATTCCCTTTCCAAAAGGGAGAAATAGGCCAAAACAGAGGGGTGACAGGTCCCATGCAAGTCAAAAACCCAGCAGAGCAATCATTAAATCTGAAAGCTCCAAAATAATCTCTTTTGAGTCCATGTCTCACATCCAGATCACACTGATGCAAGAATGGTCTCCCAAGGACTTGGACAGCACTGCCCCTATGGCTCTGCAGGACTCAGCTCCCTTGCCTGCTTTCAAGGGCTGGCATTGAGTGCCTGTGGCTCTTCTAGGTACACAGTGCAAGCTATAGGTGAATCTACAATTCTGGGGTCTGGAAGACAACAGCCCTCTTCTCATAGCTCATAGCTCCACTATGCAATGTCCCAGTGGGAGCTCTGTGTGGGGCTCCAACCCCACATTTTCCCTCACTATCCTAGTAGAGGTTCCCCATGAGGGTTCCACCCCTGCAGCAGACTTATGCTTGTGCCTGTAGTGTTTCCTTACATCCTCTTCAATCTAGGCAGTGTCTCCCAAGCCTCAACTCTTCTCCTCTGTGCACCTGCAGGCCCAACACCACATGGATGCCGCCAAGGCTTAGGGCTTACACCCCCTGAAGCAATGACCTAAGCTGTACCCTTGGCCCCTTTTAGGCAAAGCTGGAACTGAAACACATTAAGTATTAACTAAAATGTTTCAAAAGTTAATGATCATAATTATTAAGTTTTAGCTAATGATTTGCCTAGTACTTTAAGTTTATGTACTTATCTAAATGTGTTGTCTTAATATGTTGAGATAAGTGAAGAAAATTAAAGTAAATAAGATTCAGTGTTTGCATTCCAGAAACTTATACAGTGAAGTTAATGCTCACTAAATGCTTACTTAGTGATGCTTACTTATATCCTTATTGTTCTTAAGGTGACTTCTTTATCTGCTTTTGCATCTCTATCTGTGACATGGGATGAAGGGCACCCTGTCCCAAGGCTGCGCAGAGCAGGGGTGTCCTGGGCCTGGCCCAGGAGACCATTTTGCCCTCCTAGGCCTCTGGATCAGAAATGGGAGGGGCTGCTATGAAGGTCTCTGAAATGTCTTAGAGGCAATTTTCCTATTGTCTTGGCTATTAGCTCCTCTTTATTTATGCAAATTTCTGTAGCCTTCTTGAATTCCTCCCCAGTAAATGGGTTTTTCTTTTCTACTGCATGGCTGGGCTGCATACTTTCCAAGCTTTTATGCCCTGCTTCCCTTTTAAATATAAGTTCCAGTTTCAGGTTATTTCTTTGTTTATGCAAATAAGCATAGACTGTTAGAAGAAGCCAGGTCACATCTTGAACACTTTGCTGCTTAAAAATTTCTTCCACCAGATAACTTAAATCCTCTCTCTCAAGTTCAAATTTCCACAGATCTCTAAAGTAGGGGTACAATGCCTCCAGTCTCTTTGCTAAAGCATAGAAAAAAACCACCTTTGTTCCAGTTTCCAATAAGTTTCTCACCTCCATCTGAGACCTCATCAGTCTGGCCATCTCCGTTTATATCACTATTAGCATTTTGGTCAAAGCCATTCGACAAATCTCTAGGAAGTTCCGAGCCTTTCTTCATCTTCCTGTCTTCTTCTGAGACCTCCAAACTGTTCCAACCTCTGCCCATCACCCCGTTCCAAAGCTGCTTCCACATTTTCAGGTGTTTTTATAGCATAGTCCCACTTTTCTAGGACCAGTTTTCTGTATTAGTCTGTTTTCACACTTCTGTAAAGATCTGGGACTAGGTCATTTATAAAGAAAAGAGGTTTAACTGACTCGCAGTTATGCGTGGTTGTGGAGGCCTCAGGAAACTTACATTCACGGTAGAAGGTGAAGGGAAAGACCACACATCCTACATATCTGGAGCAGGAGGAAGAGAGCAAAGCAGGAGGTGCTACACACTTTCAAATGACCAGATCTCATCACAACTCACAAGAAAGCACTAGGGGAACAGTGCTAAACCATTAGAAACTACCTCTATGATCTAATCACCTCCCACCCGGCCCTACTATCAACATTGAGGATTACAATTCAGCTTGAGATTTTAGTGGGGATACAGAGGCAAACCATATCAGGCCCTATGAAATAGGTTAAGGTCACAGAGATAAGGACCAAGAAGTTATTTATAGGACATATAAAATAACTCATTATAATTTCAGCACTTCAGTCCTTGTTAATTTTCAATGTAGAATTATGTTACTAAATTATGTAACCAAAATTTATGTAACCTCAATGAAGAATTATATTACCGGAGTCGATAAGTGAAGCTACTGACTCTAATAATTAATTTTTATGTAACAAATTTTATTATTAAAAGACCTCTGATATCATCTTTACCAATGATCTTTCACCATTGATCTTTCTCAAAATTCTCAATAAGATTGACTATGGAAAAAAAAAACAAAATATACACTAAATAACCTAAAGCAAGGAAAAAAAACAAGTAAAACAAACCACCCTATTGAGCATCTGACAGAAAGCCCAAGTACTTACCTCAATACCTCTACTAATTAGCTCTGTGAGCAAGCTTCATTAGCTCTGTGGCCTTCTGTTTTCTCATGTCTTGTAGCTAGTCCTTATATAATATTTAGAATACAAAATGCACCCTAGCAGCCTTTGCAACCAAGGACCCCAACAGCCCTAGCAACGACCTTTGACATAGACTTCTGCAGCCTTCATTGATATCAATCTCGGCTTGTTTTTAAAAATGATAGGTAATAATTCCCAAATTAGGGGAGAAATGTGTATATTCAGATTCATGAAGCTCAAAAGTCTTCAAAACATTCAACCCAAAGAAGACTAACTGAGACACATTATAATCAAATTGTTAAAACTCAAGGAAAAGAGAATTTTGAAAGCAGCAAGAAGTAACTCATCAAATACAAGGGAACATCTATCAATTATTAGTGGATTTCTCAGCAGAAATTCTATAGGCCAAAAAGTGAGAGGATGCACTCAAAATATGAAAAGAAAAAACTGGTTACCACAAATAGTTTTTCTAACAATGTTGTTGGGTCAGATTAAGGAAAGATAAACACTTTCCTTGACAAACAAATGTTGAGGTAGTTCATCACCATTAGATTTGTCTTTTAAGAAATGCTAATGGAAATACTTCAAGTTGACACAAAAATGTGCCAATAAATAACACAAAAGCATATAAAAGTATGAAATTTACCAGTAAAAGTAAACATGTAATCAATATTTTAATATATATAATGGTGATATATATATATATAAAATTTTAAACTCTAGAATAAAGATTTAAAAACACAACTATTACCAATAACCACAGCTAGTATATTTTTTAATAAATTCATTATCTGAAAATATATAAATTGTGGAATCAAAAACATGAACTGTGAGTAGAAGTCAAATAAAATTATAATGTTTTTGTATCTGATTTGAAGGTAAGTTATCACTGAAAATAGCCTATTATGTTTTATTTAAGGCATGGTAACTTCAAAGCAAAAGCCTAGAGTAGATACACAAAAGATAAAGAAAAAAATTAATGAAAGCACAATACTACAAAAAACCATAAATTCACAAAGGAAGGTAGCAAGAGTGGAGGAAAGGAAAAAGAACTATACAATAGCCAGAAAATAATTAATAAAATGTCAATAATACTCCTTACCTATTATTTACTTTAAATATAAATTAAATGATCCAATCAGAAGGCATAAAGTCATGGAATGGATTTCTTTTAAAAATGACTAGCAGAGGTATCTATACTTATATCAGACAAAATAGACTTTAAATCAGAAGATGTAACAATAAAAAGTTATTATATAATAATAAAGGGATCAATTCACCAAGGATATACAATTATACATACACATAACATTAGGTCACCTAAATATGTTAAGTAAATATTAACAGATGTGAAGAGAGAGACAGCAACATAATAGAGGACTTTAACACCCCAGTTTGAACAATAGACAGATCATCCAGAGAGAAAATCAATGAAGAAACATTGAACTTGAAGTACACTTTAGACCGCATGGACTTAACGGATATATACAGAACATTCCATCCCATGGCAACAGAATACATATTCTTCTCAAGCATACAAACATTCTTCAGTATATATGGTATGCTGGGCCATAAAACATGTCTTAACAAATGTAAGAACACTTAAATCATCTTAAGTATGACCCCATTGGTATGAAACGGAAATAATGAGAAAAACTGGAAAATTCACAAATATGTGGAAATTAAACAACACACTACTGACAACCAGTGGGTCAAAGAAAAAAATCAAAAGGAAAATAAAATATATGTTAAGACAAATGAAGATGAAAACAAATCATAGCAAAACTTAATGTTACACAGCAGAAGCAGTTTCAAGGGGGGTGTGTATAACGATAGATGCCTACATTGAAAATTACTTTAAAAAGTTTCAATCAACCTAATTTTATACCTTAAAAAACTAGAAAAAGAGGCCGGGCACAGTGGCTCACACCTGTAATCCCAGCACTTTGGGAGGCCGCGGTGGGTGGATTACGAGGTCAGGAGTTCGAGACCAGCCTGTCCAACATGGTGAAACCCTGTCTCTACTAAAAATACAAAAAATAAAAATAAAAATAAAGCTGGGTGTGGTGGCACATGCCTGTAATCCCAGCTACTCAGGAGGTTGAGGCAGGAGAACTGCTTGAACCCGGGAGGTGGAGGTTTCAGTGAGCTGAGATCATGCCACTGCACTCCAGCCTGGGCAACAGAGTGAGAGACTCCATCTCAAAACGAACAAACAAACATACTAGAATATTCTAAGTCAAAAATTAACAGAAGGAAGGAAATAATGAAGATGGGAGTCAAAATCAATAAAGACTGAAAAGACAATAGAAGAGATAATTAAAACTAATCTGACTTTTGGAAAAATAAAATTGGCAAATTTTAGCTAAACTCAACAAGACAACAAAAGAGAGGTGACTCAAATCATAAATGAATCAGACAATATTGAAACTGATAAAGTCAAAATATAAAGAATCAGAAATTATTATGTGTAGTAATATGCCAACAAATTCTAGTTTGGTTAACCTAAAAGAAACAAATTCCTAGAAACATACAACCTGCCAAGATTGAGTCATGAATGAATAGAAAAACTTCAAAGACCATAATGATTAATGAAGTTGAATCAGTAACCAAAAGTCTCATATGATAGAAAAGAACAGGACCACCTGGCTTCGGTGTTGAATTCTACCAAATACTTAAATAGTTAGTTCCTTCAAAAAGCTGAAGAGGAGGAAATACTTCCCAATTTATTTTATGAGGTCAGCACTACCCTGATACCAAAGTTAGAAAAGGGCACTACAAAAATATTACAGGCCAATATCCTTGGTATGCGTAGATGCAAAAATCCTCAACAAAATGCTACCAAACTTTATTCAAAAGCACATTAAAGGAATCGTACATCATGATCAAGTGAAATGTATCCCTGAAATGTCAATTGTTTCAACATATTCACATTAGTAAAGGAAATACACCACATGAACAGAATAAAGTATACAAATTGTATGATCATCGTAGTAGATGCAGAAAAAAAGCATTTGATAAACTTTAACATCCTTTCATGATTAAAAACTCTCAAAAAATTAGCTATAGAAAAATGCACCTCCACACAATAAAAGTTTACATTATAGGCCCACAGGTAATATATTAAATGGTGAAAAGTTGAAAGTCTTTCCTTTAAGATCAGAAACAAATAAAGGATACTCAGTATTCTAACTTCTGTTCCACATGGCACTGGAATTCCTAGCCAGAGCAGTTAGACAAGAAAAAAAAAGACATCCGTATTGGAAAAGAGAAACTAAAATTATCTTCGTTTGCAGGCAACATAATCTCATATGTAGAAAACCCTAAAGATTCTATCAAAAAACTATTAGAACAAATAAAGAAGTTCAGTAAAGTTGCATATACAGAATCAATATACAAAAGTCAGTGGTTCTATATACTAATAACAAACTACTACAAAAAAAGAAAACAATCTCATTTACAGTAGCTTCAAAAAGAAAACATTTCTGTACACTAAAGATCTGTACACTAAAAACTATAAAACATTGGTGAAAGAAGTTGACACAAATAAGTAGAAAGATATCATTGGAAGATTTATTATTAAAATGGCAATACTATGCAAGCAATTTAAAGATTCAAGGCAAACCCTATCAGAATTAAATTGTCATTTTTTTTTTAATTTTACTTTAAGTTCCAGGGTATATGTGCAGAGCATGCAGGTTTGTTACATAGGTATACATGTTCCAAGGTTAACCCATCCTCTAAGTTCCTTTCCCTCACTCCCAACCCTCCAACAGGCTCTAGTGTGTGTTGTTCCCCTCCCTGTGCCCATGTGTTCTCATTGTTCAGTTCCACTTATGAGTGAGAACATGCAGTGTTTGGTTTTCTGTTCATGTGGTAGTTTGCCGAGGATGATGGCTTCCAACTTCATCTATGTCCCTGCAAAGGACAGGATCTCATTCCTTTTATGGCTGTATAGTATTCCATGGTATATATGTATCACATTTTCTTTATCCATTCTATCGTTGATGGGCATTTGGTTTGATTCCATAACTTTGTTTTTGTAAATAGTGCTGAAATAAACATACATGTTCATGCATCTTTATAATAGAATAATTTATATTCCTTTAGGTATATAATGGTAGCCAAAGGTATTTCTGGTTCTAGCTCATTGAGGAATCAACATACTGTCTTCCTCAATGGTTGAAATAATTTATGTTCCCACCAAATAGCATTCCTGTTCCTCCACAGCCTCTCCAGTATCTATTGTTTCTTGACTTTTTAATAATCACCATTCTGATTGATGTGAGATGGTATCTCATTGTGATTTTGATTTGCATTTCTCTAATGAATAGTGATGTTGAGCTTTTTTTTTTTCATATGTTTGTTGGCTTCATAAATGTCTTCTTTTGAGAAGTGTCTGTTCACATACTTTGCCACTTTTTGATGGGGTTGTTTTTTCTTGTTATTTGTTTCAGTTCCTTGTGAATTCTGTATATTAGACCTTCATCTGATGGGTAGATTGCAAAAATCTTTGCCCATTCTGTAGGTTGCCTGTTACCTCTGATGATAGTTTCTTTTGATGTGCAGAAGCTTGTTAGTTTAATTAGATGCCATTTGTTAATTTTGGCTTTTATTGCAGTTGTTTTTCACATATTGTCGTGAAGTCTTTGCCCATGCATATGTCCTGAATAATACAGCCTAGGTTTTCTTCTAGAGCTTTTATAGTTTTGGGTTTTACATTTAAGTCTTTAATCCGTCTTTAGCTAATTTTTATATAAGGTATAAGGAAGGGGTCCAGTTTCAGTTTTCTGCATATGGCTAGCCAGTTTTCCCGGGACTATTTATGGAATAGGAGATCCATTCCCCATTGCTTGTTTCTGTCAGGTTTGTCAAAGATCAGATGGCTGTAGATGTGTGGTGTTATTTCTGAGGTCTCTGTTCTGTTCCATTGGTCTCCATGTCTGTTTTGGTACCAGTACCATGCTGGTTTGGTTAAAGTAGCCTTGTTGTGAGTTTGAAGTCAGGTAGCATGATGGCTCCAGCTTCATTCTTTTTGCTTAGGATTGTCTTGGCTATACAGGGTCTTCTTTGATTCCATATGAAATTTAAAGTATATTTTTTTCTGATTCTGTGAAGTATGTCAATGGTAGTTTGATGGAAATAGCATTAAATCTATAAATTGCTTTGGGAAGTATGGCCATTTTCATGACATTGATTCTTCCTATCCATGAAGATAAAATTTTTTTTCATTTGTTTGTGTCCTCTCTCATTTCCTTGAGCAGTGGTTTGTAGTTCTCCTTGAAAAGTCCTTTACATCCCTTGTTAGCTGTATTTCTAGGTCCTTTATTCTCTTTGTAGCAATTGCAAATAGTTCATTCATGAATGATTTGGCTCTCTGCTTGTCTATTGTTGGTGTAAAGGAATGATTGTGATTTTTGCACATTGATTTTATATCCTGAGACTTTGCCGAAGTTGTTTATCAGTTTAAGGAGTGTGGGGACTGAGATGATGGAATTTTCTAAATATAAAATCATGTTGTCTGCAAACAGAGACAATTTGACTTCCTCTCTTTCTATTTGAATATGATGTATCTCTTTGTCTTGCCTGATTGCCCTGACCAGAACTTCCCATACTATGTTGAATAGGAATAGTGAGAGAGGGCATCCTTGTCTTTTACTGGTTTTCAAAGGAAATGCTTCCAGCTTTTGCCCATTCAATATGTTATTGGCTGTGGGTTTGTCATAAATAGCTCTTATTATTTTGAGGTATGTTCCATCAATATCTAGTTTATTGAGAGTTTTGAACATGAAGGGATGTTGAATTTCATCAAAGGCCTTTTCTGCAACTGTTGAGATAATCATGTTTTTTTTGTCTTTGGTTCCCTTTATTCGATGAATTACAATTATTAATTTGCATATGTTGAACCAGCCTTGCATCACAGAGATGAAGCTGACTTGATTATGGTAGATAAGTTTTTTGATGTGCTACTGGATTTGGTTTGCCGGTATTTTATTGAGGATTTTCACATTGATGTTCATGAGGGGTACTGGCCTGAAGTTTTCTTTTTTTGTTGTGTCTCTTCCCAGTTTTGGTTTCAGGAATATGCTGGTTTCATAAAATGAGTTAGGGAGGAGTCCCTCCTTTTCAATTGTTTGGAACAGTTTCAGAAGGAATGATATCAGCTCCTCTTTGTACCTCTGGTGGAATTCTGCTGTGCATCCATCTGGTCCTGGGTGTTTTGGGTTGGTAGGCTATTAATTGCCTCAATTTCATAACTATGGGTCTATTCAGGGATTCGACTTCTTCCTGGTTTAGTCTTGGGAGGTTGTATGTGTTCAATAATTTATCCATTCTTCCAGATTTTCTAGATTATTTGCAGAGAGTTGTTTATACTATTTTCTAATGGCAGTTTGTATTTCTGTGGGGTCAATGGTGATATCTTCTTTATCGTTTTTTATTTTGTCTATTTGATTCTTCTTTGTTCTTTATTAGTCTCGCAGTCTATCTATTTTGTTAATTTAAAAAGAAAGCTCCTGGATTCATTGATTTTTTTTTTTTTTTTTTTTTGGAGAGTTTTTTGTGTCTCTATCTCCTTCAGTTCTGCTCTGATCTTAGTTATTTCTTGTCTTCCGCTAGCTGTTGAATTAGTTTGCTCTTGCCTCTTTAGCTCTTTTAATTGTGATATTAGGGTATTGATTTGAGATCTTTCTAGCTTTCTGATGTGGCCATTTAGTGCTACAAGTTTCCCTCTTAACACTGCTTTAGCTGTGTCCCAGAGATACTGGGTACATTTTCTCTTTCTTCTCATTGGTTTCAAAGAACTTCTTGATTTCTGCCTTAATTTCATTATTTATCCAGAAGTCATTCAGGAGCAGGTTGTTCAATTTCCATATAATTGTATGGTTTTGAGTGAGTTTCTTAATCCTGAGTTCTAATTTGATTGCACTGTGTTCTAAGAGACTGTTTGTTATGGTTTCAGTTCTTTTGCATTTGCTGAGGAGTGTTTTACTTCCAATTATGTAGTCGGTTTTACAGTTAGTGCCATATGGCACTGAGAAGAACATATATTCTGTTGATTTGGGGTGGAGAGTTCTGTATATGTCTATTAGGTCCACCTAATCCAGAGCTGAGTTCAAGTCCTGAATATACTTGCTAATTTTCTGTCTCATTGATCTAATATTGACAATGGGGTGTTAAAGTCTCCCACTATTATTGCGTGGAAGTCTAAGTCTCTTTGTAGGTCCCTAAGAGCTTGTTTTATGAATCTGGGTGATCCTGCATTGGGTGCATATATATTTAGAATAGTTAGCTCTTCTTGTTGTGTATGTATTTACCGTTATGTAATGCCCTTCTTTGTATTTTTTGATTTTTGTTGGTTCAAAGTTTGTTTTTTCAGAGACTAAGATTGCAACCCCTGCTTTTTTGCTTTCCATTTGCTTGGTAAATTTTTCTCCATCCCTTTATTTGGAGCCTATGTGTGTCTTTGCACTTGAGATGGGTCTCCTGAATACAGAAACCAATAGGTCTTGACTCTTTATCCAATTTGCCAGTCTGTGTCTTAATTGGGGCATTTAGCCCTTTTACATTTAAGGTTAGTATTGTTATGTGTGAATTTGATCCTGTCATCATGATGCTATCTGGTTATTTTGCACACTAGTTGATGCAGTTTCTTCATAGTGTCATTGGTCTTTATGTTTTGGTGTGTTTTTGCAGTGGCTGGTACAGTTTTTTTCTTTCCATATTTAGTGCTTTTTTCAGGAGCTCTTGCAATATAGGCCTGGTGGTAACGAAATCTCTCAAGATGTGCTTGTCTGGAAAGGATTTTATTTCTCTTTCACTTATGAAGCTTCATTTGCCTGGATATGAAATTCTGGGTTGAAACTTCTTTAAGAATGTTGAATATTGGCCCCCAATATTTTCTGGTTTGTAGAGTTTCTGCTGACAGGTCCACTGTTAGTGTGATGCGCTTCCTTTTGTAGGTGAACTAGCCTTTCTCCCTGACTGCCGTTAACATTTTTTCATTCATTTTAACCTTGGAGAATAAGATTATGTGTCTTGTGGTTGATCTTTTCATTGAGTATCTTAGTGGTGTTCTCTGTATTTCCTGAATTTGCATGTTGGCCTGTCTTGCTACGTTGGGGAAGTTCTCCTGGATAATATCCTAAGGTGTGTTTTCCAGCTTGTTTCTATTCTCCCCGTCTCCTTCAAGTACTCCAATCAATTGTAGGTTCAGTCTTTTCACGAAGTCCCATATTCCTTGGAGGCTTTGTTCATTCCTTTTTATTATTTTTGTCTCTAGTCTTATCTGCATGCCTTATTTCAGCAAGGTGGTCTTCAAACTGATATCATTTCTTCCACTTGGTCAGTTCTGCTATTGATACTTGTGTATACTTCATGAAGTTCACATGCTATGTTTTTCAGCTTCTTCAGGTCATTTATGTTCCTCTCTAAACTGGTTATTCTAGTTCGCAGCTCCTCTGACCTTTTATCAAGGTTTTTAACTTCTTCACATTGGGTTAGAACATGCTCCTTTAGCTCAGTGCAACTTTTTATTATTCATCTTCTGAAACCTACTTTTGTTAATTTGTCCATCTCATCCTCCATCCAGTTCTGTGCCCTTGATGGAGAGACATTGCGATCATTTGGAGAAGAGGTAGTCTGGCTTTTTGGGTTTTCAACATTTTGTTGTTGTTGTTGATTCTTTCTCATCTTCATGAGTTTGTCTACTTTCAATCTTTGAGGCTGCTGACCCTTGGATGAGTTTTTATCAGGGGCTTTTTTGTTGTTGTTGTTGATGCTGTTGTTGTTGCTTTCTGTTTGTTTTTTCTCTCAATGGTCAGGTCCCTCTTCTGTTGGGCTGCTACAGTTCGCTGAGGTTTCACTTCAGGCCCTATTCATCTGGTTCACTCCTGCTCCTAGAGATGTCACTCATGGAGGCTGGAGGACAGCACAGATAGGTGCCTGTTCCTTCTTCTGGGATCTCTGATCTTAAGGGGCACCTAATGCCAGTAGGATCACTTCTATATAGGATATCTTAGAACCCCTGTTGGAGGGTCTCATCCAGTTGGGTAGCATAGGTAACAGGACCCTTTTAATGAAACACTTTGTCTGTTCCTTGGTGGAAGGGGTGTGCTTCACTGAAGGGAAACCCACTGATCTGGGCTGCTCGGATTCCTTAGAACTACCAGGAGGAAAGGCAAAGTCTGCTGGTCCACAGAGACTGGGGCCACCCTTCCTGCTAGAGGCTCAGGCCCAGGGAGATCTGGGTTCTGTCCCTGAGCCTCTGGCTGGAGTTACTGGAGTTCCTGCAGGGAAGCCCTGCCCAGTGAGGAAGGAAGAGTCAGGGTCAGGCCTGAAGAGGCACTCTGGTTACAGTTTGCCACAGCCAGTATGTTGGGCTGTGGTGGCCACATCTTGGGACCAAGCCATACAGCCTCCCTGGCTCCAACAAGGGAAAAGCACAGCTTGGAACTATAGAGGTAGATGCCGTCCTTCCCTTGCCCAGGGAGCTTAGTGTGTTAGGCAGTTGTGAGTCACAGTGCTGGCTGCTGCCCTTCCCACAAAGAGCTCAAACCTCTTAGATAGCAGTCAGTGGTTGCTCTAGTGCTGGTTGCCCCTCTCCCCAAGTGCTTGGTAGGCTTAAACAGATTCCAGATGAGAGGCTGTTGAGAATCTGCGTGGCTCCATGGTTGGGATGATAGGCCCCAGTGGCGTGGGTTCGCTAGTGGGATCTTCCAATCCATAGGTTGCACAATTCTGTGGAAAAAAGCATGGTTTCTCCTGCTCTACTGAGTAGCACACTCACTCATTACCTCCCTTGGCTGAGGGTGGGGGCTCCCCTGTCCTGTGTGGCTCTCAGGTGGGTCACTGCACCACACTGCTCTTCCTTTCTCTCTGTGGGTCACATAGCCTCCTAGTCAGTTCTGATGAGAGAACCTGGATACCTTGGTTGCAGGTGAAAGATTCACATGCTTATTGTGGTTATTTTCAATATTGTCATTTTTCGCTGTTTTTGAGAAATGGGAAAAACAATCTTAAAATTGTATGGAACAAACAAGACTCCCAAATTCCCAAAGTCATAGAAAAATTAACAAAGCTGGAGGTATCACATTTCCTGATTTTAAATTATATTACAAAGCTGTTGTAATCAAAATAGAATGGTATTGGCATAACAGTAGACTTACAGATTAATGGAGTAGAATACAGTGCTTAGACACAAATCTTCAAATATCTATTCAACCAATCTTTAAGAAAACTATCAAGAACACACAATGGGGAAAATATTGTTTCTTTAATAAATGGTGGTGAGAAGAGTGAATATCCACATGAAAAATAGTAAAAGTGGATCTTTATCTTACACCATACACAGAATCAACTAAAAATGATTTAGAGATTTAAACATAAGCTCTGATATTGTAAAACTCCTAAAAGAAAATATAGGGAACAAGCTCTTTGACATTGGTCTTGGCAATACATTTTTAGGTATAATACCCAAAGCACAGGCAATAAAAGCAAAAGTGAACAATTAGCACTACGTCAAACTAAAGAGCTTCTGCACTGCAAAGGAAACAACTAACAAAATGAAGAGGCAACCTATAGTATAGGAGAAAATATTTGCAAACCATATATCTGATAAGGGGTTAATATTGAAAATATACAAAGAACTCATATAACTCAATAGCAAAAAAATACTAAAAAGCCCCCCAAACAACCAACCAACCTGAATAACATGATTTTAAAATGGGCAAAGGACCTGAACGGACATTTTTTTAAAGATGACATACAAATCACCAGTAAGTATGTATGGGAAGGTGCTCAACATCACTAATCATCAGAGAAATGCAAGTCAGAACCACAGTGAAATATCAACTCACACCTATTAAGATGGCTACTATCAAAAAGATGAGAGAATAAATGTTGATTAGGATGTGAAGTAAAGGGAACACATGCATTGCTGGTGTGAATGTAAATTGATACAACCGTTTTAAAAAGCAGTATGGAGTTTCCTCAAATGATGAAAAATAGAACTATCATATAATATCACAATCCCACTTCTGGGTATATAGTCAAAGAAATTGAAATCTATATGTTGAGAGATCTGTATTCCCATGTTCATTGCAGCATTATCCATAATAGCTATGATAAGGAAACAAAGCAAGTGTCTATTAACAGATGAATGGATACATTTTCCTGTATACATGTAATGGAATGTTATTCCACCTCAAAAAATAAGGAAATCCTTTCATTTGTAACAATGTGGAAAAACTTGGAGGACATCATGCTATGTGAAATAAGCCAGACAGAGAAAGAGAAATACTATACAATCTTACTTATATGTGGAATCTAAAAAGCGTTAAACCTAGAGAAGCAACGTAATAATTTTTGCAAGTGGCTGATGGTAGGAGAAATGGGGAAATATTGGTCAAAATATATAAACTTTAAGTATAAGATGAGTAAGTTATAGAGATGTAGTATACAGCAAGGTAACTACAGTTTATAGCAGTGTGTAGTATACTTGAAATTTCCTAAGATAGTTAACCTTAAGTGTTCTCAACACATATACAAAAAGGTAACTATGTGAGGTGATATACATGTTAATTAGCTTGATTATGGGAATTATTATACAAGGTATGCATTTTTTGATTATACCTCAATCAAGCTGAAAAAAGAATACAATGGATACAATAGGCATTGCTCTAATAGATTTACATATACTAACTTAATTTGTGGTCTCCAAAGTTCTAAATATAAGAAAAACTATTATCTCCTTTTTAAAGTGAAGAAAATTTAAGCATAGACAGAATACATTATTAGGCTAGATGACTTATCCAGCAATTGATAGGCCTTAAAATTGAAGCCAGGCATAATCTTTACCATTCTCAGATGCCACTTTATGCCTTATTGATTTGTTCATTTATATTTATGACATACACAGCTTTTAGTTTATATTAGTTATGGCTAATAGTGAGATCAAAAAAGCAGATGTCAACGGAAGATTTTGTTGTTCAAGGATGTGGTTGGAGATGCCTGCGTGAAGGATGATAGGAAGAGAGCCAAGAAAATCTGTGAGGATTGTAAAACCATGATACATAGCGGATTCCATGTGTAGAAGAGATGGAATGAATATCAGGGTGGGAGAAAGTATCCTATACAGCAATGATAACCAAAGGAAGTGTGGTCAAGCCATTGGGAATCTTTAATCCAGCGTTGGCCACCAGAAGGATTCTAGTCTTCCTGGAACAGGTCAGCCTTACTATTGCCCTGCTGAGGTGTGGCCTCAGCTGGGCAGACATAAATTCCTGAATGCAACAGCTGGTCAGTTACAGTTAATCTTCAGGGTTGGAGGTTGGCATGATAAAGAGAGAAAATTCTCAAGGCTGCCACACAGTTTAATTATATATACATTTTTTACTACCTTTAAATTGTTTCCTACATATTGATTGCATCAATCATGATAAAAACAGAAACAGAAAATGGAAAACACATAATAGGTGCTGAATAATATTTTTGGTAGTTGGCTGGTTTGTTCATTGGTTTGTTAAATAATATATTCAAATATTTTTCAGTGGAATGTATTATTTAAGATGATAGTTGCTAGAAATTTATCTTTAAATTCCTTCATTGAAACCATTTCTTTCATAGAAATTCACCATGCAAAAATTCTGTTTTTAAACTTTAAAGGATTTTTTTGGTGAGATCATAGGGAAATTAGAGAGTATTTGTCCTTAAATGTCATTTTCAACAAAGAAAATAACTAAGGATAACAGGAGTTAGATTTTCTCAGCATCACATTATGAGCTAGTTTTAAAGCTAGAATGTAAATCTCAAGTCTGGCTTTCAAATCTGGAGGTACACTATCATGCTGACGCTTTCTCATACTGACTATGTCGCTTTATCTTTATGACACAGATGATACTGATTTCTGGATTAAAAAATATGCATCCCCTTCCCCCATTCCTTAGCAGAGCAAGCAAGCTAAATATCGTTAACCGTTAACCCTTTTGCTTGCCTGGTAGAGGAGGTGAGAGAGGGTAGCAGGCAATGAGGCCGTGGGGTCTGGAGAGGCGCCAATATGGTTATGCTCCTCCAGCTCTCTGAACTGGCAGCTGAGTCTGAGGTTGATAAGGAGGGTGTATAAGGCATCTGTGGTCACCAAGCTGCACAAAAATTTCACTCATTTGCCGGTCAACTGGGGCTGTCAACCAGACAGTCAGCACAGCCAGTTCAGCCTGTGACCCTTTCAGGCAGAGAAGAAAAGGTCTGACTTATTGGGAAGCCCCACTCCGATGCGAGTTGCTTTCCTGTGTCTCGTATTCAGAGTGCTTTCCTCTGCCTGTCTCTCCTGATAATTGTATTATTGAGATGAATAAATAGTGATGGCAAGGCTGTCACTTCCATAATCGCATATTCTGACCTCTGGATGGGGAGCCAATGATTGCAGATGGATTCCCCAAACACATACCAAGCCTTTCCTCTACCTTCCTCCCACAATATTGTCTTCTATGGTTATATAGATTAGCCATCTTCCCCCCCTCCCACATTACATAAGATTCAACTGAAAATTTGAATGACTGACTTATTCTACAACTCTTATTTTCACACAAGAAACCAATAGCTCTGTCACCAGTGCCATCTGATGATAGATTCAAATACAAGCAAGTAACAACATTTGTTGAGAGTTCTGACCTATCCTGGCAGCAGATGAAACAAAGCAAAAGATGTAATATATACTTGTCTGCAATTAACATGTATGAAACTTAAATGAGATATAAGAAAAAATGATAGAAATGGAGTAGAATATCATAAAATATTAAACTAAAGATGATGATCCAAAAGCTATAATAAGCACTAATGGTAACATTATAATGATAGTATTTGAAATAAATTATAAAGCCTAGGAATATAAAGGCCATTTTATTTAAGACTTTTTTCACTAAAGCTTCTGAAGGTGAGTAGGGCAAAACTTAACTATTTTTGGACTAAATTAAAATGAACTTATTCTTAGACAGATAAATACTTTTGAAAGTTTTATATGTCCATAACATGTCAGACTTTGGGCAAGAACTTTAGTCTCTTGACTTCTAATAATGTACAACAGAGGGAATTATATTATTATTGGCTACAGTTATTGCAATCTATTGTATCAATGTTGGGAGTTGAGAAATTAAAGTCAATGAGCAAATATTTACAGAACACTTTTATTCTGGGTCCATTTATATACTAAATGTAATGCAAGACATAAGAGAATGAGAACATCTTGAGAATTTCCTTTGGACTTCACTGAGGTAAGGCCCCACACAGAGCGTACTCTAAGGTCATTTTCCTAGAGGTAACAGGTTGACTATTCACCATAACTTCCAGATAGGCCAAATCACAAAGCTATTCCTTGACAATTTCCTAAGCTTCTGGTGCAATATTTTGAAGGTAGAAAAAATTTAATTTCCAAGAATTCTAATGAGCCTCTAACTAAATCCCGTGACATAACTAGAAAGGAAAAAATAGAGAAATCATACTCTATTCTTACATATTAGGCTTATAGTCATGAACTTGAGGCTATAGATATCCAGATAATCCATTGTTTTGTATTCAATAAATATTTCTTAGATGTGACATTGGCTGGGTACAGGGGCTCACGCCTCTAATCCCAGCCCTTTGGGAGGCTGAGGCAGGGGGATCACGAGGCCAGGAGATTGAGATCAAGACCATCCTGGCTAACATGGTGAAACCCCGTCTCTACTAAAAATACAAAAAAAAAAAAATTAGCCAGGCATAGTGGTGGGTGCCTGTAGTCCCAGCTGCTCAGAAGGCTGAGGCAAGAGAATGGTGTGAACCGGGGAGGCGGACCTTGCGGTGAGCCGAGATCGCACCACTGCACTCCAGCCTGGGCGACAGAGCGACACTCCATCTCAAAAAAAAAAAAAAAAAAAGAGATGTGACATTGATTAGAAAGCATATTTAGACAAGTAGGAAATAAAAAGTATTTCAAAAGAGGAAGCTGTGTTCAGTGAGAGGTGTTTAGTACCTAACACGTGCCCAATGTAACTCTCTGCGGGTTTGGGAGGCTATGTGGATGAGAGAATTTTAGAGAAAGGTATCTGCTGAGATATAGGATCATCAATTCTCTACTAATTTCAGAAACCTAAGTTTTTCTTCTTTTAAAATATTCTATAGGAAGTCTGAGGAATGGTCAAAGGATATCTTTGTGAACAGGTACTTAAGACCAATAATCAATTTGCCGCCTCTAGAATGACCCTAGGGAAGATATGTCCTGTCTGTGTGGGGAATTATAGCAGTAAAGGCCAATGGAGACAGCAACGATCAATACCAGGAGTATTCCTCTCTCTTACTTTCATATTTCTGTACATGATTTTTTTTCTAAAATAAAAGGCAGAGAAAAAAAGTGGCAAAGATAGAAAGCTACCCCCATTGTGTAATACTAGAAATAAGCATTCTGAAATGATTGTTTCACAAGAAAAATTGTAGGCACGTTTCTTTTAATAGCATTCCACTTGCACTGGACACTCCTACCCCACCACAGACTAAAATGCCTCAAGTGTTTTCACAGGACTCCTTCCCAATTGCAGGAGGCACAATTTCCTAATCTCCCCTTATACCCTATAAACACATACATGCTCTCAAACAATTATCATCTTATGAAAAATCATAAATAAATTCTTGTTTAAGTGGTTGCACTGGGTCATGTAAAAAGCTCTGGAATGAAAATCCAACAGGCGTGGGACCCAATATGGCTAGCTGTGTATAAGATTTTAGGCAAACTAAAATCCCTTTGGATTTTAGTATATGTGAGCATTGGAGAGATGATCTCTGAGGAATTTCCAGCTTTGAATCTTCATAACATTATAGGAGAGATGTATGTTCCAAATGAATGAGTAAATATAAAAGTTCTTTGAATATTAATATGTATTTGATAAATGAATGTTATGAAAATCATCCCATGAAGTGCACTCAAAATATGCTGAAAGCAAACTGGATTCCAGAAGAAGATTGAATAGAAATTTTACTGCTTGCTGGCATCGTATGCTTTTTGGACTCTGGCATTTGAACTGCCCTGATATATCTATAGTCTGTTTTGCCACTTCCATCTTCCAAACAAGGGGGATTAATCTCAACATTCAGGCCTCATGTGGCCACCAGGCTCTATCTCCAAAGACACTAAAGCAGGAGTTTGAAAAATCACCTCTAGCCAGGGAGATTATGAAGCCATTCTTGCATCAATCTGCTTTTTCAACAGAAAAAAATTGAAATTCAAACATCACATTATCAGGACTATGTCTGCATCCACTCCCTACTCCCCCACCCCCCAACCCCACCAAGGAGCTATCTAACCCAGTGCCACTCCCCCATCCTGCTTTCTGTCTCTGTTATTTCCATCATAATGGAGCAAGACTAACAATGCGGGCACGGTGCCAGCTCCCATTGCTGCCTGATGCTCTGATGGGCTTTGGATGTGAGCACATGTTGAGGGGACATTTAAATGATGTTTGTGTGCTGCACAGTCAGGAAAACAACATTTCTGCACTGACTCCTTTGATCTCCTAAAAGCCAACTGTCATAATACAAGATTTTTAAATGAGTATAAATAAATCCAAGTGGCTCCAGCCTACATCACGGAGCCTATGTGGCTCCACTGGCTCCTTCAGGTTTGCCTTTCCCCACATCTTGGATTCAATTAGTACATTTCAAGTACACTTGGGTTCCAACAATATCCTAGAATTGAAAGAAGTGAGCGAAAAACTAGAATCCTTTCTACTAAGAAGTCACTTTCTCCCATTAGAAAAGTCTGGGAGACCTTTCTGTCACAGATTAGTAGCAGCTCTGGGGCAAAACAAAAGATAGGCTTCACTTTAGTTTGCACCTGGTGCAAGTATCAAAAACAGCAACAAGTTGTGATTACTTTGCACGTTGGCAAATTTATTTGAAGTAAATTGGAGCCAGGAATAATCCAGGAAGAAATAAGAATCAGAAGACTATACAAACGAAATTGCATGACCAGGAAAGAAATGGCATGACCAGGAAAGAGGAAAAAAAAAAAAAAAAAAAAAATTTAGCAGAGACATCTGCATGAGAAAAGGAAAGGGAACAAAAGCATGATATGTTCATATGGCCTAAAAGTGGTGAAAAAAGATAAAAGAACATGCCGGGGCATATATTTGAAAGGATGGCCAAGAAAGTGGTAAAATAAACTTGTTTGGGATGTTTGGGGTCAGACTGAGAGATGATGAGAGCCTTAAATAAAAATGCCAGTGAGGTTGTAGATGAGAGAAGAGTGAAGGATTAGGCATCTGTGGGAGGGGTGTGATCAGCAGAAATTGAGTGGTGGTAAAGAACTATGAAACCTTTAGTTGGGACTACTGAATGAAACATGGAGGTAAAAACAGAGAAAAATAAAGTGATTTGGTGAAAAGTTAAGTCTCTTTTGTATTGTGTCAGATATACCCATGGAACACAGCCATGGAAAATTGACAGCAGCTGGAAATACAGGTCTGAGTGTAAGGAAAGAGAAAAGGGCTGAAAATTTGATGACAAGCAAAGCAAGAAAACTGAAACTTAATTTTTGCATGGTTTAAAAGGAATTGGGAAGTTCCGGGGATAGACAGATGAATAGAATGCTCAGTGTGATAGAAAATGATCAGTCTGAAATAAAGAAGACAGAAGGGTGTTGGGCATAAAAACCAGGACAGAAGAGCATTTTATGGAGTGTGTACTCAACATTGCAAATGTCACAATCCCAATAGTGTGAGAAATAAAGTGGCTTGTTGGATTTGGCAATTTGAGGATTACCAGTACAATGAACAGTTTAATTTTAGGAGAGAGAGGAAAAAACAAAATCCAGAGGACCAGTGGATGACAGATAATGACCCAGAGATTTAGGTGGTGACTAATCTTGAAAACAAGTTTCATAGTAAAGAGAAGAGCAATAGTTTGATAACTTTGCAGTTGAGGAAAAAAGAATGTAAGGGAGGTGAAGTAGCAAGTGGCAGAAAAAAACCTGAAGTATATCACGTCAGTTACTAGCAAACGTCCATCACCCCTTGGTAGAAATTTTGGAAGGCAAAATGTCTTACGTACTCTGGGTTATCCTCTTGGTTCTCATTTCTCAAATTGGTCCCATTAACTGTTAGAAATCCCCTAGAATCCTTGACCACAGTTCCCATTGATATGATGCTGTAACCTGACCTAGGCCTTAGGAGAGGGGACATAGTGTATTTGTACTACCTGCCCAGAGACCAAATGAATGACTCAGTGTCTATTAAGATGTGGAGTAGCTAAAGGAAACTGGAAGGGAAATGAGAAGCTTAGCTGATGGAAACAAGCAAACATGACTATTAAACAAACTTGATGTTATATCTGAGTTGTCCTGTGCTGAATACAAACAGAACAGAAGAAAGAAGAGAATATATACCAAGGATGTCAGGCTGAACATAAAATTAGGATCCTGGAGTCCGACAGAAAATCAGGAATCATGATGTCTGGCAAAAGAGAGAGAGAAAGACTGGAACAATAAAGTAGGTTATTAGGAGATGATATAAAATCTCAAATAAGAGTACTAGATCAAGTGAAGAGGCAAGTAGCAATTCCGGTATTCAGTAATTACCCTCTGTAGAACTGTGATTGGTCAGGATACCAGGAAATTATTTAAAAATGAAATTATGGAATCTCTGGTTATATCTCCAGTCAAATTTACCCAAAGTTAATTAGGGAGAAGTAGTAATGGAGACAAATGCAGATAAAATGGAAATTTAGACAAGAGGAATGATCAGTGAGCAGAAACACCTCCAGACTTGTGCACAGTGGTGGCACGGATATGACCAGTGGCAGGACCTTTCTAGTAATATCATTAATTTGTACATGTTTTATTTAATTGTGATTTTCTTTCATATCATCTACACAGTATCAGTGTTAACAAAAGCAAGGGGAGAAATAATCATCATCATTTGCAGGTGAGAAGAGGATGAACCAGCATACTGAATTATCTCAGGACTGAAAGAGCCTGCAAACCACCTACAAGAGTTGATAGTATCAATCCTGTTACTGGAAATGGGCTGTGTAGCAGATATTTTAAATATTAGTGACTTTTCCCATGGTTTCAAATGTTCCCTAGAATATGTAAGAGATGTACTATTAACATAAGGTTTAACTTTCCCCGCAATCTTATCTGTATGAAATCCCATTGTGAAATCAGGAGACCGTAAATCTCTAGGACTACCGACTTTTGCATAGCTTCCTGTTGTGTTATGACTCTCAGAACCATCATAAAAACAGAAGAAAGTAGACAAAATGTGGAGCTATACCAAAGTCAAATTTAGGCAAATGATCTCATGGAGTTAAACTTTCTCAGAAGAAATGAAAAATGATTGTATCAACTACCAAAGAAAACAATTCAGAAATTATTTGCATGGAAACAGTTTTAACCACCCCTTCAAAAGCCCCAAAACCAGTACATGTATGGACATTTACATAAATGTATGGGCAAAACAGTCTGTTACTGGCCATTGTTCAGGCGATCATGTCAAAAAAAGTTTGTTTGAAAGAAATTAAAAATTCTCAGGCTCCAAAAAGTTGTGAGATGCTCTACCCACAGTACCCCAGGAACAGAAAGCAGCCACATTTCAGATTCATAATCTCTAGACAGTCCCAATCCTTGGCTATCTTCTTCAGTGACTACTCTTTCCATGGTAGCCCCAGTCACTTTCACATATACTGTAGAAGAACTACAAGGAAGCAGCTTTATTTGAAGTTGAGGGAAAAAAAAAAAACCTTGGCTCTGATCCAAACTGAAGAGGATACATGATTTACTGGTTTTCTATGGGACATTTGACAACCCTGAGGAGTTTGTCAGAGTTGAAAGGATACCACTGTTGGCAGTACCTATGTGGAATAAGCATGGATGTTTGTTCACTGTGGGGTTGAGATATATTTTTCAAATTATGATTGTGAGTATAAAGAAAAGCTGAGGAAAAGAGTTCTTATAAATTTGGTAACATCATATTAAATAGAATAAGAAAGGTTCTAATTTCCTTTCCTAATGCTTCAAAAGGTTCTAGTTTAAGCATACAGTATTTGTTTGATTAAAAAGAAATTCCTCAGACTTGTGATTTTAGTAATTTTTTATGTAAAAATGTGTAAGAGGAAAAACTGACTAGGTTAAGATTAAAATGGATTGTTTCTTCTGAATAATCTAACAAACACTGAATAATCTAACAAATGCATGAGTAACTGAATTGTAAGATAGAAAGAACTATGTATAAAAAATAACTTTTGGTTTTAGACTTTAAAAGATCTTGCCAAATATTTGTTGTCACTATGCTTTATAACATGACACTAAAGAGTTTAAGAGCATTGGTCATTAATCTAACCTATTAATGGCCAGAATTTTGTGTTTGCCACATGGCTGTATTGACATTCTTGTTGTTTTTCACAGGCTATGAGTGTGTTGTAGGTCTAAAGTTTGACCTGTTCAAACGGCATATTTCATTTTAGATAGCACATTCTCCATTTTGTATTAAGCAATGGAGTACAGTGGAAAGGGAATAAGAACACTAATTATTCTAGACAGTTTAGTTCAAGGTAATAGTTTATTTGTAAGATTTAGAGTCATTGTAGGCTTTGATTTTGTTTTCATTGGGACGGAGGAATTTACAATAGCCTAATTGTGAGAAAATTAGGTTCTGAAAGTGTTAAAAATTTCTAAAATAAATGTTTAAGTATAAACCTAAGAATTAAATAGTTTGGAAAAGTGTCCTCATTAACTCACGCCTGTAATCCCAGCACTTTGGGAGGCCGAGGCAGGTGGATCACGAGGTCAGGAATTCGAGACCATCCTGGCTAGCACAGTGAAACCCCGTCTCTACTAAAAATACAAAAAATTAGGCGGGTGTGGTGGCGGGCGCCTGTAGTCCCAGTTACTCGGGAGGCTGAGGCAGGAGAATGCCGTGAACCTGGGGGGCGGAGCTTGCAGTGAGCCAAGATGGTGCCTCTGCACTCCAGCCTGGCTGACAGGAGAGAGATTCCGGCCTTTTAAAAAAAAATTCCTACTTACCGCCAATATTGTATATTCAGAAGTTCTGAGCCTATGTAGTACATCTAGAAACAGAAATTAATTTCTTTATGGTATACTATTTGGGGTTTTTTTGAGTGTTTAAATCTTTTTAAAAAAAGGTTACATTTGTGCTCTAGTATGTAGATAAATTGGGAGGGTTAACATTCTAGTTTCTGGAAGATATACCTAGAGGAACACACAGCAATTCACTGCTATAACTTAGCTGGAAAAAATGACTTTAAAGAACTCAATATTTCAGGTTTAACTCTACCCATGTTTAGCAGACATCTGTAAGCAAATGTGTTATAAAAATAATTTTGAGCCATTTCAAAAATTTATAACAGCGTCCTGAAATCATTAGTCATCAAAACTGGAGTGTTGGTCAAATGAATTTGATTCTCGTACTCTTTTTTGGTCTCTTACTTCCTCATAAATTCCAATGCGTTTTTTATTTTAGATTAAAGCAGAATGGTTTTGAGCCTGATATGACAAATACAAATATTTCATTTTTTTTCTCTTGCGTCCTTTTCTCTCACATTAAAGTTATGATAGGCTTAAAATTCTATATTCCAAAGTGAAAAGCAATTTATTTGCTTCTGCCATCAAACTTCTTAATGAAGGGCTAATGGGATCCAGAAGGATTTCAAAAACTGAAACAAATCCCATGAGAGCCAGATTGACCTTCTTCTCCCTGAGTGTTCTCTCCTTGATCTGCACACACCACACAAGCCAGCAGCGAAGTCACATGTCCCTCTCCTTCCCCATCACCCCCTTGCCCAACCTCACCTCCTCTTCCTTTTCTTCCCAGATCTTTCCTTATTTAGGAAATTAGACTTAAAAAAGAGACATTCCATGTGAATGGTTTTGCAAATGGAACTAGTCCTTCAGAGCTACAGTCCTTCATCTTTGTGGGGGAAATGAAGTGAGCTGGGATGGGGCTTGAGGAGATAATAAAAATGACCAGCTAAATCTCAGATTTTTTTTTAATTACCAAAAAGAAAAGAAAGATGAACTGTTCTCTGAATGGAAGAGCATTCCAGAAGACCAAATAAGTCTTCTATAAACTGATTTCCCTTCCTGACTGTGATTTACCGGACTGACACCTAATTTGTTCTGAGCACAGTTGATGCCTCAGACACAATGGTGGATGACAGCCCACATAACCTCTCTTTCAGCTTTCATCTCATATATTCCATTTGAAGTTGAGTTCCGACAAGAGAGAGGCACAGAATTAATATTACCTTGGATAGGCTTAGTCTCCAGAGGGAGCAGCAAAAGCTTTTCTGGAAACAATAAACCCTTTAAACATGACAGGGGGAATGGGACCTCAGGAGGTCTCTGAAAGTATCCATTATTAAAGAAAGAGAGAGGAAAACCCTCCTGGGTGACTTTGATTTTTTTTTTTTTTTCCCCTCAGCAGAAGCAATGATGAACTAGTGCCAGTTTTACATACAAATTTAAAGATCTGGGATGGTTTGTGTTAAAAAATCACTCTTTCCTCTGCTCCTTAGCATATTAAGTAGAGAAAAAGAAATCTTCATGAACTATATTTGTCATGACATTAATATTTCCTTTCTGTTTAATCTGTACTAAACAAAAGTAAAATAAAAATGGAAATTTTTAACAGAAGCCAGAGAGGAAAAACATATTATATCCAATCACATATACATAAGGTCAAATTTAATGATCCAAATATATGTGTGAGTCTCAAAGATCAGATAATATTTTAATTGACACTTAGCAGTGTGAATTTCCACAAAATTCAAACAAGAAAAAGTACAAATACAAATATGCCTATATAGAGAACGTATATTAATAGCAACATCTTATATTAGTACAATAATTTTTAAAAACAGGTATATTGACTCACTTGACACTTAGAACAGATAATCTGATATCTTTTAAATCTTTTTGTCAAATAACTTGTAATAGCTCCTCTAACTATAAAAGAATAACTTTAAGAAAATAATGCAGAGGCAGCTTCAAGATAATACACTGTGTGTTGAACCTGGAGTTAAAAATTACGTTCTTAAGATGGCCGAATAGGAACAGCTCCAGGCTATAGCTCCCAGTGCGAGCGACGCAGAAGATGGGTGATTTATGCATTTCCAACAGAAGATGGGTGATTTATGCATGTCCAACTGGGGCATGTTGGACAATAGGTGCAGCCCACCTAGTGAGAGCTGAAGCAGGGCGAGGCATCACCTCACCCGGGAAGTACAAGGGGTAAGAGAATTCCTTTTCCTAGCCAAGGGAAACCGTGACACACAGCACTCGGAAAATCGGATCCCTCCCACCCTGATACTGCACTTTTCCAAGGGTCTTAGCAAATGGAACACCAGGAGATTATATCCCGTGCCTGGCTTGGAGGGTCCCGCGCCCATGGGGCCTCCCTCATTGCTAGCACAGCAGCCTGAGATCTAACTGCAAGGCTGTAGCGAGGCTGGGGAAGGGGCGCCCGCCTGCCATTACTCAGCCTTGAATAGGTAAACAAAGCATCCAGGAAGCTCCAACTGAGTGGAGCCCACTGCAGCTCAAGGAGGCCTGCCTGCTTCTGTAGACTCCACCTCTGGGGACAGGGCATAGTCAAATAAAAGGCAGCAGAAACCTCTGCAGATTTAAATGTCCCTGTCTGACAGCTTTGAAGAGAGTAGTGGTTCTCCCAGCTCAGAGTTTAAGATCTGAGAATGGACAGACTGCCTGCTTAAGTGGGTCCCTGACCCCTGAGTAGCATAACTGGGAGGCACCCACTAGTAGAGGCAGACTGACACCTCACACATTTGGGTACCCCTCTGAGACGAAGCTTCCAGAGGAACGATCAGGCAGCAAAAATTGCTGTTCAGCAATATTCACTCTTCTGCAGCCTCTGCTGCTGATACCCAGGCAAACAGGGTCTAGACTGGACCTCCAGCAAACTCTTAACAGACCTGCAATGGAAGATCCTGACTGTTAGAAGGAAAACTAACAAGCAGAAAAGATATCCATACCAAAACCCCATCTGTACATCACCATCATCGAAGACCAAAGGTAGATAAAACCACAAAGATGGGGAAAAAACAGCAGAAAAGCTGAAAACTCTAAAAATCAGAGCACCTCCCCAGCTCCAAAGGAACACAGCTCCTTACCAGCAATGGAACAAAGCTGGACGGAGAATGACTTTGGTGGGCTGAGAGAAGAAGGCTTCAGACGATCAAACTTCTCTGAACTAAAGGAGGAAGTTTGAACCCATCACAAAGAAGCCAAAAACCTTGAAAAAAGATTAGACAAATGACTAACTAGAATAACAAATGTAGAGAAGTCCTTAAATGACCTGATGGAGCTGAAAACAATGGCACAAGAACTACGTGACAAATGCACAAGCTTCAGTAACCGATTCAATCAACTGGAAGAAAGGGTATCAGTGATTGAAGATCAAATGAATGAAATGAAGTGAGAAGAGAAGTTTAGAGAAAAAAGAGTAAAAAGAAATGAACAAAGCCTCCAAGAAATATGGGACTATGTGAAACAATCAAATCTATGTCTCATTGGTGTACCTGAAAGTGACAGGGAGAATGGAACCAATTGGAAAACACTCTGCAGTATATTATCCAGGAGAACTTCCCCAGCCTAGCAAGGCAGGCCAACATTAAAATTCAGGAAATACAGAGAATGCCACAAAGACACTCCTCAAGAAGAGCAACTCCAAGACACATAATTGTCAGATTCACCAAAGTTGAAATGAAGGAAAAAATGTTATGGGCAGCCAGAGAGAAAGGTCATGTTACCCACAAAGGGAAGCCCATGAGACTAACAGCAGATCTCTCAGCAGAAACTCTACAAGCCAGGAGAGAGTGGGGGCCAATATTCAACATTCTTAAAGAATTTTCAACACAGAATTTCATATGCAGCCAAAGTAAGTTTCAAAAGTGAAGGAGAAATATAATCCTTTACAGACAAGCAAATGCTGAGAGATATTGTCACCACCAGGCCAGCCCTACAAGAGCTCCTGAAGGAAGCACTAAACATGGAAAAGAACAACCAGTACCAGCCACTGCAAAAACATGCCAAAATATAAAGACCATCGATGCTAGGAAGAAACTGCATCAACTAACGAGCAAAATAACCAGCTAGTATCATGACAGGATCAAGTTCACACATAACAATATTAACCTTAAATATAAATGGAAATGGACTAAATGGTCCAATTAAAAGACACAGACTGGCAAATTGGATAAAAAGTGAAGACCCATCAGTTTGCTCTACTCAGGAGACCCATCTCCCATGCAGAGACATACATAGGCTCAAAATAAAGGGATGGAGGAAGATCTACCAAGCAAATGGAAAACAACAAAAAAGCAGGGGTTGCAATCCTAGTCTCTGATAAAACAGACTTTAAACCATCAAAGATCAAAAGAGACAAAGAAGGCTATTACATAATAGTAAAGGGATCAATTCATCAGGAAGAGCTAACTATCCTAAATATATATGCACCCAATACAGGAGCACCCAGATTCATAAAGCAAGTCCTTAGAGACTTACAAAGAGACTTAGACTCCCATACAATAATAATGGAAGACTTTAACACCCCACTGTCAACATTAGACAGATCAACGAGACAGAAAGTTAACAAGGATATCCAGGAATTGAACTCAACTCTGCACCAAGCGGACCTAATGGACATCTACAGAACTCTCCACCCCAAATCAACAATATACATTCTTCTCAGCACCACATTGCACTTATTCCAAAATTGACCACATAGTTGCAAGTGAAGCACTCTCAGCAAATGTACAAGAACAGAAATTATAGCAAACTGTCTCTCAGACCACAGTGCAATCAAACTAGAACTCAGGACTAAGAAACTCAATCAAAACCACTCAACTACATGGAAACTGAACAACCTGCTCCTGAATGACTACTGGGTACATACCAAAATGAAGGCAGAAATAAAGATGTTCTATGAAACCAATGAGAACAAAGATAAAACATACCAGAATCTCTGGGACACATTTAAAGCAATGTGTAAAGGGAAATTTATAGCACTAAATGCCCACAAGTGAAAGCAGGAAAGATCTAAAATTGACACCCTAACATCACAATGAAAAGAACTAGAGAAGCAAGAGCAAACACATTCAAAAGCTAGCAGAAGGCAAGAAATAACTAAGATCAGAGCAAAACTGAAAGAGATAGAGACACAAAAAGCCCTCCAAAAAAATCAGTGAATCCAGGAGCTGGGTTTTTGAAAAGATCAACAAAACTGATAGACCGCTAGCAAGACTAATAAAGAAGAAAAGAGGGAAGAATCAAATAGACACAATAAAAAATGATAAAGGAGATATCACCACCAAACCTACAGAAATACAAACTACCATCAGAGAATACTATAAACACCTCTATGCAAATAAACTAGAAAACCTAGAATAAATGGGTAATTTCCTGGACACTTACACTCTCCCAAGACAAAACCAGGAAGAAGTTGAATCCCTGAATAGACCAATAACAGGCTCTGAAATTGAGGCAATAATTAAGAGCCTACCAACCAAAAAAAGTCCAGGACCAGATGGATTCACAGCCAAATTCTACCAGAGGTACAAGGAGGAGTTGGTACCATTCCTTCTGAAACTATTCCAATCAATAGAAAAAGAGGGAATCCTCCCTAACTCATTTTATGAGGCCAATATCATCCTGATACCAAAGCCTGGCAGAGACACAACAACAAAAGAGAATTTCAGAGCAATATCCCTGATGAACATTGATGCAGAAATCCTCAATAAAATACTGGCAAACCGAATCCAGCAGCACATCAAAAAGCTTATCCACCATGATCAAGTGGGCTTCATCCCTGGGATGCAAGGCTGGTTCAACATATGCAAGTCAATAAACGAAATCCAGCGTATAAACAGAATCACAGACAAAAACCACATGGTTATCTCAATAGATGCAGAAAAGGCTTTTGACAAAATTCAACAGCCCTTCATGCTAAAAACTCTCAATAAATTCGGTATTGATGGAACGTATCTCAAAATAATAAGAACTATTTATGACAATCCCACAGCCAATATCATACTGAATGGACAAAAACTGGAAGCATTTCCTTTGAAAACTGGCACAAGACAGGGATGCCCTCTCCCACCACTCCTATTCAACATAGTGTTGGAAGTTCTGGCTAGGGCAATCAGGCAAGAGAAAGAAATCAAGGGTATTCAATTAGGAAAAGAAGAAGTCAAATTGTCCCTGTTTGCCAATGACATGATTGTATATTTAGAAAACCCCATCGTCTCAGCCCAAAATCTCCTTAAGCTGATAAGCAACTTTAGCAAATTCTCAGGATACAAAATCAATGTGCAAAAATCACAAGCATTCTTATACACCAATAGCAGACAGAGAGCCATCTCACACCAGTTAGAATGGCAATCATTAAAAAGTCAGGAAACAACAGGTGCTGGAGAGGATGTGGAGAAATAGGAACACTTTTACACTGTTGGTGGGACTGTAAACTAGTTTAACCATTGTGGAAGACAGTGTGGCGATTCCTCAAGGATCTAGAACTGGAAATACCAGTTGACCCAGCCATCCCATTACAGGGTATATACCCAAAGGATTATAAATCATGCTGTTATAAAGATACATGCACATGTATGTTTATTGCAGCAGTATTCACAATAGCAAAGACTTGGAACCAACCCAGATGTCCATCAGTGACAGACTGGATTAAGAAATTGTGGCACATATGCAACATGGAATACTATGCAGCCATAAAAAAGGATGAGTTTGTGTCCTTTGTAGGGACATGGATGCAACTGGAAACCATCATTCTGAGCCAACTTTCGCAAGGACAGAAAACCAACCACCACATGTTCTCACTCATAGGTGGGAATTGAACAATGAGAATATTTGGACACAGGAAGGGGCACATCACCCACTGGGGCCTGTCGTGGGGTGGGGGTTGGGGGAGGGATATCATTAGGAGATATACCTAATGTAAATGACAAGTTAATGGGTGCAGCACTCCAACGTGGCACATGTATACATATGGAACAAACCTGCACGTTGTGCACATGTACCCTAGAACTTAAAGTATAATTTTAAACAAAAAATATTATGTTCTTTTGTCTTAAACTTTCTACTTCTACAAACTGAGTATTCTTTCTGAGCCTCAATATCCTTGTCTGTAAGATAGGTATAATAATAAATATTTCACAACATTCTTGAGAATCAAATGGAATCATTTATATTAGTTATAAATAACTGAACATCCCTGCTGGGGGCACTCAGGAGCATTGTGGCTCGGGCTTAGGATGACAAGAACATTGGGCTGAGAGTGGGATTGGGTAGGCCGATGCATAGAGCAAAAAGGTCTTAAAGTCCCCATTCTGGTGGTACTAGATCAGAGTTGTAAGAAGGGTGACAACTGGCATCCCACTGGAATTGGGGAAACTGATATTTTAATCACCTGTTGCAGTAAAGCAATAGCATTACCTCAAGATTTTCTGGCTTCTCACGAGAGATGTTTATTATCTCATCATTTTTGTGTGTCAGAAATGCAGTCAAAGCATAGCTGAAAGCCTCTGTCTCAGTCACTCACAGGCTATAATCAAGTTATTGACCAGGGTTGCACCCATCTCAAGGCTGTCCTGGGAAGGATACACTTTCAAGTCCAGTTGCTTGACTAGTGGCAGCTTCAGAAGATCCTCTTCTGAGCTGATTCAGGTACTTGTTGTCACACTTGGGATTTTTCATTAGGTAAAGGCAACTGTGGCAGAGATGCTTTCAACATCTTACTATGTTGTTGACCCCATGGGATAGGTCCTTCAATATAAAGAGCCTCTATAAGAAGAGGGTTGCAATTCACCTTCACTTACCAGTTTCAAAGAAATTACAAGGAACTGGCACAAACCAAACTCAATTAAGTACCCGACTTCTCCACTCCCCAGCATTCTCCTTTAAAGAGAAAGTGGACCATTAGAGTAGAGTGAGCTGATATTAGCAGTTTCTCTCTAAAGGCACTTCCCTGGTATGTCCTGGGGTCAGGACACACTAACTTGAATTTCCTACACACTGTTAATTGATTTCCCTGAGGGATCACAAACTTATTTATTCAAGAAAGATTCCATGATATTCACCAAGTAAGAATTAATGAGGCAAGAACATAGAACCACACACTTAAGAAAATGTTCTGTAGTCAAATGGGATTAAAAGTAATTTAGGATCTGGGTATAGATCCCTGTTTCCAAGAAGAAAAATAATGTAAAATAACCAGAGATTACCAAAAAGCATGACCTATATGGGAAGAGCTGATCTCTTAATAATTTAGTTTCTTCAGGTTGAAAGTAATAGCATTAAGGATTTAAAATTTAGTTAAATTAAATTACCTACAGTACTTTCGTAAGCCATGCTTTCCATTTTACAAAGCATTTTTACACATATTATCTGTAATTAATTTCAATGGTAGGCATTTCCCCATTGCAGAAGGACATTAAAACTTCCCTAAGTGAAAAAGTTTTGCCTAGATTTTCATTCTCACTACCATACTACCTAACCATTCTTCCCATCACACACATACACGCACAAATGCATACATGCATCCCCACACTTCACCTGAACTACTAATACCTCAGATCTCAGCTTAACCCTCACTTTGTTTGTGGGGGCTCTCATCTCAGGCTGAAACTTACAATTAACTGGAAAGGCCACGCTCAATCCAATTACATTAGTACCACTTGGGAAAAGGTGAGGCATTTATATATTGTTAAAGCTTCTCACCTGATTCCTGTGTACAGCTGGCATTGAAAACCCTACTCTAGATCCATGAATATGATTAATAAACCAGAGTAGAAAGGTTTTGGTATGGGACCAGTGCTGAGTTTATTCAGAGCCAGGAAAGCTAAAGCATAAATATACTCTACCTGGTGAGAAGTTCTCAGTTTCATTTATCTGGACTATGAGTTTCCAGAGGATTATATGCCTTTTTGTTTTTAATATCCCCAGAGCATGTAGTTCCACCTTAACTGTGTAATAAGCATTAGTAGACTTGAACAAAACTAGCTCTATTTCAGAATCTCTTCAGTAGGTTATAAAATGTAGAAATATTTAGATCTGACTCCATATCAATAGAATCAAAGTTTGGGGATTTAGATAATTCTGATACTGTTGCTTGAGGAAACATCTGTCTAAAGATTAGTCAGTGTGAAGGGACCTTTGTGTTCAATTAACTTGAAAATTTACCTAGAGAAGGATTCACATGCAGTATAACCTGAGAGATGGTTGAACATTTCTAAAAACATGGTGTTCACCATTTCTCCTTCAAGCCTGCATCACTGTTAGACCACTGTGATTGTTCACCATTCTTGCCTATATTGTTTGAAAGAGTTTTTCAACATAACTAATACTTACTCATTGCTGTCATCTTCCAAGTATTTTTAATTAGTGGATGGGTTACAGTAGTAAGCACGGTATGTTTGCTGCATACAAGAAGCCAAGGGGGTGTAAACAAGTAAAAGGGAAACTAAGATAGTGTGATAAATGCTATTCAAGAGGTTCAAAACAAGATGATATCACCCGTTTCTAGAAAAAGCACGTAATTCCATCTTGGAGGTGTGCAGGAAGGCTTCTTATAGTAAGTAAGCATGCGGATGAGGCCTGGAAGGTTAGTAATGGTCTTCTAGGTGAAATGTGTACAGCTGCAACAGGAGGGGACTTGGCAGGAAATAAGGGAATTACAGAGCAGTATTCTAGGCAGTTTCTTCTGGTATTAAGAACCATCCTGGTTTGCCAGAGTTTTCCTGTTTTTAGCACTCACTGAGTGTCCCAGGTCCTGGTAACCCCTTAGTCTCAGGTTGTTCATCCTAGATGGTCAAAATAATTTCACCAAAAAGAAGGTTGTTAATAAACCTCCCCACTGGTGCTCAGCCTCCGTCCTCGTGCATCTTTATCTTGTGCACATTCAGGAAGGGCTCCAGAAAGTAGGAATGGCATGATTTAAAGGGATGCTAGAATGATGATGAAGACAAACTTGGTCAGTTTTACAATCCTGCTCATGTCTTCAAAATCTGTCTTTTGTTTGTTTGAGATGGAGTCTCACTCTGTGGTCCATGACATAGTGCAGTGGTATAATCTCAGCTTGCTGCAGCCTCCACCTCCCAGGCTCAAGTAGTTCTCTCACCTCAGCTTCCCGAGTAGCTGGGAACATAAGCATGCACCACCACACCTGGCTAATTTATTTTAATTTTTTTTGTATTTTTAGTAGAGACAAGATTTGCCATGTTGTACAGGCTGGTCTTGAACTCATGAGCTCAGGTGATCCACCTGCCTTGGACTCCCAAAGTGCTGGGATTACACATGTGAGCACTGTGCCTGGCCTCTGTATGCCATCTTTAATGCAAATGCCATAGATAGGGAGCTGATTCCTATGCAATTTCTATGCTAGAAAGGTGTGCTGGATCTAATCTTGGGAAAGACCTCAGATAAATATTCGGAATAGGGAACTCATCAAACCCAACAATGGTTTCACCAATCTCAGCTGCTGTTAAGAAAAGAGCTTGTGTAATTGGTTGGTCAGTTCCAAGGTTTAAGAGGGAATATTATCTCAGAGACAAGACAGATGTGATGTTATGCCTTAGAATTTCTTGGAACAGAGTTTAATGAAAAGCTCTCTTTTAAGTGACTATGCTAGTGAGATTTTTAAAGTTGATTAGTTGATAAGACTACTTAGCATATTAGAACACTGGATACTACAAAGTTAAAGATTAAAAAGAATTTTTTCTCCTACTGTCTCTCACTTAATTGCTTTCTGCAGCTTGCTTGAAACAGCTGTCTCCTTATCCTATCCTAATAGGCTCGACCGCTGGCATGGAATATTCAATGCCATTTTTCAAATGTGATTCATAGAAAAATAAGATTTCCGTTTTATACAACTTTCCTGGTAGATGTGGAATTTGGAGACACATGCTGAAGGGGAAACACTGGGAATTCACCACTACCTAAGCTCCATGCCCTAAGATAAAATGAGAATCTTCCATGTACCGCCTTGCATTAAAGTGGTAATGACTTATTCTGTTATTCTTTTAATGGATATTTTAATTTTAAATGAGACTTTCAGGAGAAGGACAATGTTTAAAGAAATCATTTTCTTAATTATTTTCATACTGAAGCAAGTTGAAAGTGTTCAATGACCTATTTTCATTCACAGGGGAATATTATGGTATAAAAATACGGATGGCTCCCAGGAGAGGTAATCCTAGAACCCATTGTTTTGATGATCTTTATAATTACTATTTCTTCAAACCAATGTTCACTCAGCATTGTAAATAAACTAAACACTATTCAAGACGCTGAGGATACAACAGGAACATAACAAGTCCATGTACTCATGGAGCTTTCAGTCTAACAGAAAGATAAATATCAAATGGACAAACCAACACACAAACAAGAAAAATACCAGTTGATGGTAGGTAGGTGTTAATGATGGAGAGGAACTGGAATACTAATCTTTTATTTTTTTCTCATTATTTGGTTGTGATAATTATGATTTTTTTTTAGGATTCCTGAGAGCAGATAAACTGGTAATAAGGAAATTATTCATCTAAATATTCAGTAAATATTGGTCGGGTGCAGTGACTCACACCTGTAATCCCAGCACTTTGGGAGGCCGAGGTGAGCAGATCACTTAAGGTCAGGAGTTCGAGATCAGCCTGGCCAACATGGTGAAACCCCATCTCTACTAAAAATATAAAAATTAGCTGGATGTGCTGGCACGTGCCTGTAATTCCAGCTGTTTGGGATGTTGAGGCAGGAGAATTGCTTGAACTCAGGAGGCAGAGGTTGCAGTGAGCTGGGATTGTGCCACTGCACTCCAGCCTGGGTGATAAAGCGAGACTCTGGCTCCAAAAGAAAAAAAAAAGTATTTAATTGAACCTTTATTATCTGTCACGTACTGTCCTAGGTGCTGGAATTGACAATTTCTATTGACGTATGCTTATGCGATTCAGGTTTGATACTTTGACTTCTTTACCGACGTCTTTGTTGACTCTTAACCTTTAATTTCTCACAAGGATTCTATTCTTTCCCATAGTTAGAAGGAACATCTTGATTAAAAATAGGCTTCTAATCTCATGTTTCATGTTCCATGTGACCTCAAGCTGACCGACTGCACTGACTTGTCAGAATGGTCAGTGTTCGGCTTCAGTGACAGCTCTTTCCATACTTCAGTTTGAAAACGTATTTTCTAGTGGGAAAGGCTGGTGGAGATGCCCTCAACCATATTGGGTTTTTTCCTTGGCCATACATTTTTGTGAAAAAAATCGTAAAGAATTTATTCATGGGGAATTATTTCTTTGCTAGATATTTGTAGGGTGCTGAACTACATGCTAGAAATGGATCAAAGCACACTGGGGATATAGCAATAAAAAAAACTAACCAAACCAAGTCCCTGATCTCATGTAGTTTACTGGTTTGCGGTGAAATTTGTGAGGCATGAAAGCTTTTTCTTAGATTTAAAAGTGTTCATGAATGTATTTGCTTGTTTACTTGCTTGCAATTTACTTCTTTTTATGATTTCCAGAGAATACAGAGAACATTGTGTAAAAAATAAGAAAGATATTCTGCAATAATGTTGGTCAAAACTTATTTATTATTTTAAAGCTAAAAGAAGAAAATTGTGATCTTTATAATGATATGACAAAGGTTCATTTGGTCCTTGTTTCAAATGGTGGTGTCCCGAAAAACAGAGATTTCTTGCTTATGCATTTGACTGTCTACTCACGTTTCTATTAATGTGTCTCTGTGTGTGCATATACAGATATGCATATGGTTTTGCTTAGACTGAATCCTTTTTTGCGTATGGCTATTTCCTTCTGAAAACTGAAAGGGAACTCTCAAATTTATATAATTGTCACCTAAACTCAGTTAATATAATCTTAGGACAAGGGTTCTATGAATATTGTTTGTATTTCTGCTTTAACATGTGGGTTTGACTATATTTTAAATAATTACTTTTCAACTTATATTTATTCTATATTTCAAAGATGCTTATTCAGCCATATAGCCAAAATGCCTACTATGGCATTAAAAAACAAAAATACTTTGTCCCCTTTCCTGGCACAGAGCTCAAGAAATCTTTGGAATCTCCTGAGTAATGAGTGTCTTCGTTATACTAATGAGATGACTATTGGATGAGGACTTTCTAGATGGCTTCACAATGGGGGCTGGTCTCCAGACAGATCAAACCAAGATGAGAATGTAGGGACTTTTAGCCACTTTCTCCCAAACTCTGAGGAGAGGAAAGAGATTGGAAATTGAGTTCAATCACTAGTGGCCAATGATTTAATCAATTGTACTTATGTAATAAAACCTTCGTAAAACACCCTAAACTACTGGGCTTAGAGTTTCCACGTTGGTGAACACATCCACATGCTAGTGTGTGGTACACCCCACTTCCACAAAGATAGGCATTCCTGCATTTGGGATACATTTGGCCCTCATCCTATGTACCTCTTCATTGGATTGTTCATTTATGTTCTTTATGATAAACTGGTAAACACAAGTAAAGTGACTTCTTGAGATCCATGAGTTGTTCTGTTTGAAAAAACCTGAGAAGGTAATGGGAACCCCGATTTATAGCCAATCAGTTGGAAGCACAGGTGGCCTGGGACTTGGAATTGACATCTAAAGTTTAAACAGTTTTGTCTGACTGAGCCCTTTAACTTATGGGAGCTGATGCAAACTACAGGTTACATCTTCCTTGATGTGGTTCTATACAGCAGCAAATCTTGAGTTTCAGGGTCTATGCATTTTAGGGAGAAATAAAGTAGGCATGGTTGTGGAGCTTTTATTTTTAATTGGATTGTTGATCCCAGTGTTTTTTTTTTTTTTTTTCCTCTTCCATAATACTATTAAATATCTACAATCCTATGGTCCCATGGAGGTTAGAGTACATTGAACTTGAGCTTGGCTATCAAAATTGCTTATTCCTATGAGGTGTTAGCAAGTGACTCAAACAGATGTTTGACAATGTAATTCCAGGTTGATGATGATCTTTTACACTCCTTCCTTGCACTATGAGAAAAACATTCCTTAGGTAACTGCTAATTCATGGATCATGGAGCTTTTGTGTAGTCTGAAGCTAAACCAGCATTACCGTATTCACTGAACCTCAGTCAACACATCACATAAATGCAAGAAATAAATGCTTACCAATATAAGTCACTCTTGTACAGTTGACCAGTACAGATGTTCAGGCAATTGGCCTGAAGCCATCTCTAGTTCTCCAGACCCAAATGGTTCCCCACAACCAAAATAGATTAATGTAGGTAGCAGCTAAATGTACCTCCCAGTGGAATAAAACTTGTATTAGGAAAACAATGTATGTAACCTTTTTTATGAACTGAGAAATGTATAGTCTACCAACAAGATAAGTGCAGATTAGAGTTAGGGAAGTAATAGTTAGGGAAGTAACTGGGCAGAAGGGAGAATGGATTTGAAAAAAAAAAAAAAAAATAAAGATGCAATAAGAAAGACATTAAATTATTAAACAACCTTTAAAACTACTTGGGTTCCTGATAGTTTTATGATTATATTTTTGAATCTTTTAATATTTATTGTGGCAGTAAAGTTCCCATTGCTTAAGTGAACTTACTGGTTCTCTCTTGCCTGCAGAAAAAAAAAAAAAAAAAAGCTTGGATTTAAACACCTGAAAATTCAAAATAATACTAAAAACAATAACTTTGTTTATATTTCTATATCCAGATTATATCCAACAAGCTTTGATTCTAAAATAAACATGACAACATGTTAGAGTTCTGCAGTGGGTGGCTAAGGGAGATTTTTTTCCTCACTATAAGTGGCACCGATGAATTCCAAGGGCCTCTCTTCTTGAGTGGGTTTGTGTGAGTGTCTTCACTTTCCAATCTAACTCAGAATTACAGTAACTTTATTTGAGATTCTTCCCAGGACTATAAGCCATTTCTACGAGAAATGATGAACTCATTTCTAGTGGAAATAGCACTTAGAAAATTCTCCTTAATCCAATTTGTGTTTTCCCACTCAGCAGGCTGGAAGGGGTACACCTCCATTTGCTAGTACCCTTCACTCCTTAATTACTGGAGAACTAATTGCCACTGCTCTGTGATATACAGGTTTCTACTCCTCTCAAAGCTGCAGCAAAGCTAGGTCAGCATGAGAAATTTGACCCTGTAACTGAACAGCTCTTTTAATTAGGGATGGAGTAAGAAGGAAGGGGAAAAAAAAACAGAGAGATTGTACAGACTGCCTATGGAGTGTAAGCAAGCCCTGTGGAGACATTTACATATCTAAATTTAGCCAACTTCAGGCTTCTAACAAGCACTGTTTCTTCCTTTAACTCAGCACTTTAAAGGGATTTGCAGAGAGGTTCCCTGAAGTGAAATTGAACATGAGAATAAACATTATATGTGCTTATATTTTCTTTCTAGAATATTCTTAGACATATTTTAGCTTATACTTTTAACTTACCTACTACTCTTAATGATTTTTTAGTACTTCTATGAATTGTTACAAAAATTTAGAATTTAATACTGATATTGGCCTTACAGAAACAGTAGTAAGATATGTATCACTGGTATATAGGGTGCAACCGTGGTAACTATAATGCAGAAGAATCGTGCCTTCATTTATTAAGTTAATATTTCAGTCAAAAATGGCCTGGATGGAGAAGTACAAGTGTAGTTTTTGAGTTATGTCCTCCCATCTGACCATTATAAGTAGTATTTATTAAATATATTTTTATTGTTGCTTATCTCTTCAGTTTGAGAGGGTGGACTGTTTGAGTGGGTGGGCTGCTCATTTCAACCTCATGAATAGTCTGATCCCTAGAAGGAAAAGGCCAACCCAGAAAGGGCTTGCAAGTGGGAATTCTTTTAATTATTACTCTATCACTATTATTCATTTAACAAAGGGAAATGGTGACTATAATGAATTAGTACGGAACATTCATTCTGTCATCATCCTAGCTGTGCCATTGAAAATTCAGAAATTATTAAGTCTATAAATGAATTTCCCAGACTCCTTTGTGACTTAGGTTCTATATTTGATTTGAATTCAATAATCAGATGCACTTACTTAGGTTTGGAAGGGGGAGTATGGTGAAGACTTTTCTGATGTCAAGCATATCCATGGAAGTATTGGGTTTCTCTATAATAGCAATAATATAACTTTTAGTGTTCTATCACTAGCTTTACACGTATCAAAAGACAGAAAGTAGGGCATATATTATCTGCAAGTGAAGATATAGCAGATATAATATAATTCTAGAGGCAACAGTTATATGTGGCAGCTTCCTGATCCCAGTCAATATGACATGATCTTGAAGCCAATAATCCAAGTCTGCCACTCAATCTTTCTGATTATGGAAGATGTAGCAGCTCTGCTCTGCTGGCAAGTCAATGCTACTGTTTTCTGTAACTTATTTTGGATACCCAATGTACAGTTTTCACTTCTCCATTATTTGGAGTAATTTATAAATACCTCATTCATTTCCACATAAAATAGTTATAATATTTTATGTTAAGTATATTTTTTAACATTAATATTAACTTTCTTTTTTTTGAGATAGAGTCTGGCTCTGTTACCCCGGTTGTAATGCAGTGGTGCAGTCTTTGCTCACTGCAACCTCCGCCTACCAGGGTTCAAGCAATTCTCCTGCCTCAGCCTCCTGAGTAGCTGATTACAGGTGCCCGCCACCAGCCCTGGCTAACTTTTGTATTTTTGGTAGAGACGGGGTTTCACTATGTTGTGCAGACTGGTCTCAAACTCCTAACCTCAGGTGATCCACCAGTCTCGTCCTTCTAAAGTGTTGGGATTACAAGGGTGAGCCACCACACCCAGCCAACTTGTATATTATTAACTCAAAATGTAGCTTCAGGTAAACAGGCAAACAACTAGTCAAAACTTCAGATTGGGCTTCTGCAATTAGTTATAAGAATTGAAAGCTGTGAAAATTAAATTACTATTTTAAAAAAGAATACTAGTGGTATGTAGTCATAAAACAGGTACTTAAATTATCCCTTGTAATGTGGCATCACGTACCTACTGAAGAACAGCTTTGACAGACAAGGGTGGTAATGGAGATGATGGTAATGGGATATATCACTGTATGATGTTCACAAAAAATGGGGAAAGTAGCTAAGTCTAATTGCACTGGAGAGATTAACATGCAAAAAGACAAGCTGGGGGTTTTGAATTCTCAATATCATCAATATATGCTTTATTGAAGATAAAAATCCATTTTGCAGCCTCAGCATTGACATATCCAAAAACTAGACTTAGACTAAACCTGTGTATTGTTGCATTCAAGCCTAACTTGTGTTCACCAGCCTTACTAATGAAAGTTGCAATCTTGGTTCAGATTGAGACCTATAGAATTTAAATTGGAAACTGTGGAAGGATTTGTACAATTACAAGTACCCAAACACCAAAACCGATATCCTTTGCTAGAAGCAACCCTTCACTTATCTGAGGAGCATAGTCAATCCTTGCTTGAAGGAACGGAAACAATCTTTCTTGAGCCACTTTACCATAGTCCTTACATTCCATCATCCTTAGTTACCTCCATATAGATAATCATACTCAGATTGCAGTAGGACTCAGGGGCTAATTAAATGTTAAATATGGAAAATAAAGACATACAATAAAACTATTATAGGATTTTTAATTTATAATAATGGCATTGGCAAATAATAAGAAATATGTGTAGGAGAGGGCTAGATAAAAGTGGAAACATAATTTTATATTACATTGCATTCATTGACTTGAGTAAATTACTATTTTGGATTCTGTAAGTGGGATTTAAAAGGTAGAAATAGTTCTAATTGTTTGGACCGATGGTTAACTAAAACCAAGGTAAAAAAAAAAAAAAAAAAAAAAAACCAAAAAAATAAAAACACGCCTTCACTGAATAAAGTGGAAAAGCCAGAAATCCTTTGATATAATGAAAAGAAAGAGTCCCAATATTTGGTAATATGGAGAGACTGGGAGGGATTTTCTGCAGGTTATTGGCTTCCCACCCCATGTCTCCATCCTTTGAGAGCATCTAGAAGAATTCTATCTGCAAAATCATGAGAAGTGAACTGTCAATGAAGAGTCCTAGTATCCTTGAAAAGTGCTTTATATTTTTTCTGAAGGATAATTGTCGGGGAGATGGTAGAATATCTGGAACATAGAAGGCAGCAGCACTTAGCTACCAGAAGTAAGAAAGGGATGGAAATCAGAATGTTTGGACATACAGAGAACTTTGATGGTCTCTTATTGATAATGAGGTCCCTAGAAATAAAATCCTACTTAATCTGATTTGAGTCCCAGGTCTTCAACCAATTCCCCTCCATCAATATCTATATCTGAAACAGTAAAGACTAGTTTCTCTTGAAAAAAAAAAAAAAAAAAAGGATGCTATAGAGGCTTGAGAAATATCCTTGACATTATTTCACAAGGATGGGCTGAAATTGTCTTCCTCTCTAAAGTAGTTGGCATTTACATGATAGCTGTTACAGGTATAAGAAGATGACTGTGTACTGGGGAAAGAAAAATCTATAATTTTTTAGAATAATTGAATCATGAATCTCAGCTACTAATAAACTTTGGGGACTGAAATAAAAACCCTAATGGTCCACTGCTCAGAGTGAAAGTTTATGGGGTTAAGTGGTAAATGGCATTTTGACTCAAGCTCACTTCAAAGTGAAACTGCCATATGATTATTTCCCCATTCTTACAAGTATAGTTAGAGTAGATATACTCAGCAAGTTGAGAATTCTTTTATTGATTCTTTTACCCATTAAGTGAAAGCTTTGGAAAGTGAGGACCCAGTACCTACCCATTCTTTGAGAATAATAAAAGAAAGGCAATATTTCACTCATGGGAGCCTCCTGGAGATTAGTTCCGTCATCAGTCACTTAAAATATGTGGGGTGGTTACACCTATCACATATCCTTTCAAACAAACCAAATATGGACTATGCAAAAAATCAACATGCCTTGATGAACGGCCATGGTTATTGTACATTTAATTAGTGAGTGACATCTTGCAGTCTCCTTACTAGAGAAAACTAGCATAATCGCTAACATTTGATATGTAGCTATCAATATTTTGAGTGTATTTTCCTCTATACTAATAAGAAAATTTTAACAGGTTTCTTTCACCTGACTTGGGCAAGAGTACAACTTTATTCTCTCACATCAGAGTTATATCAACTCTGTGCTGTAACTAGTCTGCAGGAAATTTGATTCTCTCATATCCCTCAGGACACATTGGTTTACTACATTGATTTTCTCATGCCAATAAGACCTGGTAAGAAGGAAGTAGCAAGAAATCTCATGTCTTGGAAACTTGCATTTGTTACCTACTTTTAGAAATCATTCTTCTCTGGCCTGTTGGGATTCTCTGCTGGGATTCCCTTCAGAGGCGAAGAAATATTGGAACACCCTGAAATGAGTGCTATTAAGGTAGAGCCTATTGTTTTGATAGGGCTCTTATAATTTTAGGTGCCACATATGGTATATTTGATTGTTTTGCCCCTAGCAGTTTATTGCAAAGGCTCCAAATTGGCATCTTTGAGTATGATATAGGAAAAATAAGTATCTTTCTTTACTTGGTCCAGAAATCAGTACAAACAGCTCAGCTATTTGGCACTTACAATGTTGCAGCAGATCAGGATGCTGTAAGCAGGTATGAAAAAATTCTGATAAGAAAATTACAGTGTGGACTTCTAGATATTTGGAGCATAACTATGTTATTATCAGCAAATAACCACTATTCTTTAAAGAAGTCAATCCCAAACTGTTCTAAAGTTCTTAGGAGCCCTTTACACACTAAAAAAAAATTGAACACTCCAAAGACATTTTGTTTGTGTGGATTGTTCTTTTTAATATTTATTATATGAGAAATTAATTTAAAAATTTTAGAAACCAGTAATCTGTCTAAAAAAAGATAAAATAATTACATAACAAGTGATATGTTTTTATGAAGAATCACTACATTTTCAAAAAGTAAGTGAAAAATTATTTAATATGTTTTGAAATCTGTTTAATAAATTGATTAGTAGGAAAAAGATTTTTATATTTACCTCTCCATTAAATCTATTGCAATAGATTGTTTCAATGGAAATGTACAAAGACAATCTAGTTTCAAACACAGCTAGCTACTTAGAAAAGGGAGGAGAAATGTCATAGCCTTCAGGTTATTCTGGTTTTTCTTTGATACTACACCAAAACTCAACAAATAGTTGAGCTTTAAGAGTTGCTTATAATATGGTATCTTAAACCATATCAGTGAGCATTTTGCTCTCTGTTACATTAAAACCCATTCATCTAATTTTTATGCATGCCTGGTTTTGAAAAATTATACAGAGTTTATTTTGAAACCATTGGCTTAGTGACTTCGAAAATCTTCCAGATTTTGGTACATTTCATTTATACGATCTCTCAATTATATTTCATAATATCAACACCAGCCTCAGAATACTCTTTCAATATTGGGGAGCTAGCAAGCAGATAAAAAATTTCAAATTTCTAATTTACACTTGAAAGCTTGAATTTTATCATTGGTTATAAATGCTGTCAGTTGTTTTCCTTGAAGTAATAAGTTTATTTTATTCATTTTTGAGAAAATATCTGCCAAACACTTTATTTTGTAAAATGGTGAATTAGTATCACTCATTTATTCAAATTAAAATGATATTTTATGGAAAAAGCAACCAGTTTAGGTCCTCACTCCAACAATAGCATGAGTTTTTTTTAAGACAATTAGATTTTAGTATTTAGAAACACTTTATGCATACTTTCCACTTTGTCATACAAAGTATTAAAAAATCATGTACTGAAGCATTAAGACAATAAAATTAACTTATACTACTTTTTCAAAGGGTCTCTTAAGTTACACTGGCTTTAAAAAAACACACACACACAAATTTATAGTAATGAAAGATATGATGACTGCTTGATGTAGTTTGGATGTTTGTCCCCTCCAAATATAATGTGGAAATGTAATGCCTAATGCTGGAGGTGTGGCCCTAGTGGGAGGTGTTTGGGTCATGATGGCAGATCCCTCAAGACTGGCTTAATGCCCTCCCCATGGTAATGAGTAAATTCTTGCTCTTTAAGTTCACATAACAACTGGTTGTTTAAGAGAACATGGCATCTTTATTGCTCCCTCTCTTGCCATGTGACATGCCTGCTTCCCCTTCACCATCCACCATGACTAAAAGCTTCCTGAGGCCTCACCAGAAGTCAAGCAGATGCTGGTGTCATGTTTCTTGTACAACCTGCAGAACCATGAGCCAAATAAACATCTTTTCTTTATAAATTACCCATTCTCAGATATTTCTTTATAGCAATGTAAAATGGACTAACAAACTACTAGTACCTATTGTTTGGTAACAATGCCTGATTCATGTTAAATATAGAATTTTTATCCATCACTCTTTTGTACCATCAGTAAAAATCTTAGCATGGTGAAAAGACAAACAACATTGTATTAATCTGTTTAGGCTGCTATCATGGAATACTATTGACTGAGTGACTCAAAAACAGAAATTTGTTTCTCTTAGTTCCAGAGGCTGAGAAGCCTAACTCCAAAGTGCCAGCTACCTTAGTGTCTGGTGAGGGTCAGTTTCCTGGTTTTCAGTGGCCATTTTATATCCTCACATGGAAGTGAGAAGAAAAAGAAGGAAATAATATTGTCATCTCATGTCTTCTAAAAATGGTACTAATCCCATTTATATCCACCATTATGTCCTAGTTACCTCCCAAAAGCCCTACCTCCTGATACCATCACATTGGGAGTTAGGCTTTTCAACTTTTGAGTGCTGAGCCATAGTGAATGTCTTAATGCTACTATGAAAATAATTGTGACCTACAGACTCCCCAAAATGGCAACTTTATCTGTTAGGGTAATTAATCCTGACTATTACAGAAAAATTGATTTGCTGGTGATATCAATGTAGTTAAGAAAGAGTATGTATGAAACCCATAAAATACTATGAAATTGCTCCTATTACTATCAAGTCTATCAGTAAAATTTAGTGAAGTAATATAAAACCCTATATATACATAAGGCCACATCTGAGTGTGACTACGATGATGTAACTGCCTCTTCCAGCACTGACAGCATATTGTGTAAAAATAATTTATAAACTATACTTGAATTTCTTCTTCAATTAACTGGTCATGGAGGAACTCTCTATGAGGACCTGGGCATGGCTTGAAAGAGCTGGCAGTATAGCAACCAAATATCCTGGCTTGCTTTCTTAATGGTTCAAATAACCATAAGCCATAAATTTGAGTTTGCTTAATAGTACTACATCACTAGGTGAAAGTGGTATACATAAAACTGAACTCAAGCACACGTACAAGGAAACTGCATGAGTAGGTCAATCATTCCTGCAGTACATCTGCTCTTGCTGTGCTGCCTGTCAACTCCCTGTCAAGCTATATCCATGATCAGGTGATGAAAGGAAAAGAAGACATTCAAGTCTAGTTTATAAATTGTTCAACACGAAAAGCTGGCAGAGCTGGAAGAGAAAGTTATATCATGATAGTCATACTCAGATCTGGTAGTCCTGAAAGACTGATAAAGGAAATCTATCAAATAGGCAAAATTTCCTCTGTGCATGGAAGGTGTTATGGCCCACATGATGGATTTATAACGATCCGCAAGCTTCGGCTAACAGGCTGGTGGAACATGGTCGGATGTTCAGAGAGTTCGAAGGAATCAGATTATATGACCAATGTTAAAGAGACATGGGTGAAAGATTTGAAATGCTGGAAAGAGGCCAATAATTTGAAAGTATTTCTGTACTGTAAAAATGTTCACTGATTTCTCAGTAGTCAGCTAGACAAGATCACTCTTTCAGTCTTTTGTTCTCAGCCATCCCTGTGCTGGTTCATTGGGCTCTTGAAATAAAAGAAAGGCCAAAATAATAAGGAGATACATTATTTATGGGTTCAAAAGCATAGGTGATCGATCTCCAACAAGATCAATCTAGACACCACTGCTAACCCATATCCATGGGGACCAGCTAACCATCTGCTGCCAGGACAATTATATTAGAAGCCATCCATTATGGATTGGATGGCAATTTGTCCTTGCTTCGATTGCATTTATATTAAATATGGATTTGCACTGAATTTCCATCTGCTAGAAATACTATTTATGGGGCTGGGCATGGTGGCTCATACCTGTAATCCCAGCACTTTGGGATGTCAAGGTGGGCAGATCACCTGAGGTCAGTAGTTCAAAACAATCCTGGCCAACACCGTGAAACCCTATATCTACTAAAAATACAAAACTTAGTCAGGTGTGGTGGCATGTGCCTATAATGCCAGCTACTTGGGAGGCTGAGGCAGGAGGATTATTTGAACCCAGCAGGTGAATTTTACAGTGAGCCAAGTTCACACCACTGCACTCCAACCTGGGTGATGGAGTGAGACTCTGTCTCCAAAAAAAAAAAAAAAAATACTATTTATGGACTACCTTACCTACTCATTTACCCACAATAACATCCCAGACTATATTGCTTCTTATCAAGAAACACAATCTGCAGCAAAAGAAGTATATCAGTTAGCATATATTGATGCAATTTGCTGACTTTACCATCAATTAGAAATAGTTGGACCAATATACAGTGGAATACCCTTTTGAAAAGTCAGTTACAAAGCCAATTATGAGATGCTTTTCAATATATGATGCTTTTTTTCCAACAACCATTGTTATTGTACCAAAGCACAGTGATAGAGAAACATAAAGTGGAAATGTGATTTGCACCTTTCAGTATTACATATAATAAATCATTGATAAAATACTTTTTTCCTACTATTTTGACTTTAGAATCCTCTGGTTTAGAGATTTTTATACCCAAAAGGGAACACTTCCATAAAAGAAAACATAATACTTCCTTTTAACTGGAAGTTTGGATTGCCACTTAGCTATGTGTGCCTTCAAACAGGGACAACTTTGTTAGGGTAATTAATCTGGACTATTACATAGAAATTGATTTACTCACGTTATCAAATTGATTTACTCGTGGTGAGAAAGAGTGTATATGAAACCCATTAAATACTGTGAAGTTCCTTCTACTATTGTCACATTGTTGCGGGATCCTTGGGGTGTCGTTTCACTAGCTGGAAACCTCTGTGGTCAGTGGTGCCTTTGCCTGATTTTTGCTCAGGCCCACTGCTCCCACTCAGCCTGGCAGGTTGTGCTCAGCTCGTGCTACTGACCTGGATGCCATGCCTGCCAAGAGAGAGTGGAATGGCAAGGGGTGTGTGAGCAAGCGAGCAGCATGGGGTCCAGCCACCACACACAGCCAGGTATGCTGGCTGTGGCAGAGTGTGCAGCTTCAGGAGCAGGCATTTGCTCTGGCTCCCTGCGAGGCTACAACTGGACCAGACGTAACACAAGCAGTTTCCATGGCTGGCACCAGGGAATGCAGAATGAAGTAATGCATAGAATCTTGGAGATGCCAGGAACTGCAGAGCCCCAAAGAGGGTGTCACAGCCCTGGCCTGGGGAGCTCCTAGGCCTGGGATCTCCAAAAGGCAGATCCTTCTCTCTTCCCTCTTTCTTGTCACTCACAACCTAGCAAGGAAGGAACATGTTTCAGCACTGTTTGTGTTACAGCTCTTTTAGTCCCACCATTTGGTGGGTCTCAAGTTCTTGTCCTGCCTTAAGGAAGAATGAGATAGGCAGACAAGTGGAGAGTGAGTAAAGCAAAGAGGAGCTTTACTGAGGGACAGAACAGCTCAGAGAAGACCCACAGTGGATAGCTCCTCTACACAGGTGGAGTATCCCATTGAATGTTCAGCACTCAGCAGAGATGAGACCCTGGGGTGGGTAGCTCCTCTGTGCAGCCGGTCATCCTGTTGAGTGTTCAGCTCTCAGCAGAATGGAGACCCTGTGATGGATAGCTCCTCTCCACAATGGGTGGACCTGTTGTCTCCTCAAGTCTGGCTAAGTCCAGGGTTTTTATGGGCTTCAGAGGGGAGGGAATGCATGCTTATCGGTCCATTGGTGGCGATGGGTGGACCTGGTAAAAGCACCATAAGTTCTACTCCATTCCGCGGGACTGGCAGCCCAGCCTCCAGGCCTCACGCCTTTCCCAGCTTGAAGGTAGAGTGTCACTGGGGACCTGCCCCTTTCTGCCCCAGAGCCTGTCTGCCTCCTGCTGCTGTTCATGGTGCCTAGGCTGTTCCTGCCAAGGGACACCTGCAGGCTAGCTTGGAACTGCCCTCAACCCTCCCTTGGCTTCCCTCCATGCTCATTGGTGCCCAAAGTGTGGAGGGGGCTAAGGTAACATGGTGCTGTCATGTCAGCACTGCCCCAAGCATGCTTACACCCATCCAGCTTGCAACAGCACCTGGACTCAGCCTCAATTTTGCTCAGAGATCAGAGCAGATGCTGAGAGCAGAGAGAGGCCAGGCAGTGGGACCAGGTACTTGTGAGACTGTGGGGGCAATGGGGGCCCTTTCTGAGCCCCTGAGAGTGCAGAGATGCCTGGGTTCACACCGCTGCTGGGTGGCCACAGCTTCACCCAGGAGGGTGGGACTCCCGCCTGCTCCAGGCTCCCACTGGCTCCATTGAGCAAGCAGCCCTAGCCGCACCTCCCCCAAAGAAGCCAGCATCATGGTAACAGCCACTCCAGACAGGCTGCTGCTGCCATCAATGTCTATTAGTAAATTTCAGTGGAGTAATGTAGAAAACCATATATACATAGGGCCATATCTGAGTCTGACTATGATGATGTAACTGTCTCTTCCAGCTCTGCCAGCATATTGTGTAAAAACAATTTATAAATGAATTGAATTTCTTCTTCTTCAATAAAGTGGTCATGGGGAGCTCTCCATGAGGCCATAGGCATGAATTTAAAGTAAGCTGGAAGCACAGCAACCAAATATCCTGGTTTGGTTGGGATTGTTTCATTTTATGTATACTATACTAGCATGATATTAATAGAATTCTCATACTCAAAAGTGTCTCAGGTTAAAAGAAAAGTATGTAATGATCTTAACCAGATTACAGACCCATTAGATATTTAGATTCTTTAGGATTTATGATTTATATGACCATTCCAGTAAAAGACTCCTGACAACCTAGAGTGGTGGTGAAGGGCAAAAGGAATTTCAAACATGCAGTAAAAAAGTAAGTCAAATATATCAACTCAGCTTTGTGTATAGCTGTAGAAATAAGAACTCTGGAACCTACCCATTTTTCTTTCCTTGCTCTTTCTTACCTATCTGGATATATATCTCAAGATCTATATCTCCATTTATACCTACATGGAGAACACAAGAAAAATATATATATATAGCTCTCTAACTATATATATATATATATATATTCTATATTAACATATATAGATATTTCTATATTGGTCATCCCTTCATGTCCTCAAGTCTGGCTGAGTCATCTGGCATTTTTATAGGCTTCAGACGGGAGAAGGCATGTGCTGATTGGTCTATGGGTGGCTCCCTATGAGGCTGCAGCTGTACCAGGCATACCACAAGCAGCCTCCATAGCTGGCACACAGCTATGTGAAGAACACGGATAGCCATTGATAAATAGGTTGATAGATCTAGGTAATATCTATTAATATAATATAGGCCAGGTGCAGTGGCTGATGCCTGTAATACCAGTACTTTGGGAAGCCAAGGCGGGTGGATCACCTGAGGTCAGGAGTTTGAGACCAGCCTGACCAACATAGTGAAACCCTGTCTTTACTAAAAAACAAAATTAGCCGGGTGTGGTGGTGCATGCCTGCAATCCCAGCTACTTGGAGGCTGAGGTGGGAGAATTGCTTGAACTGGGGAGGCAGAGGTTGCAGTGAGCCAAAATTGCACCATTACACTCCAGCCTGGGCAGTAAGAACAAAACTCTGTCTCAAAAAAATTATATATGTATGTGTGTGTATATATATATATGTATATATTACATACATATTTCTATGTATATGTATATAATTTTTTTTCTACTATTTTATCGGACCTGGTGATTATGATGATAAAGTAGACTTTATTGCATATAAAGATAGGCTTGAATTAGAAAAGGAATAACAGATAGTTACTGACGGTAATTGGCCATTTCATTTATAATAGAAGGTAAGTGCATTTTAATTTTTTGAGGGAGATTTGGAGTCTGCTAGGAAGCAGACTGTAGCTGCTACTGTTCATGACTGGGAAATTAAGCATGGGAAGAAGTGTGGGGAAAATTCTTAAATATGTAGGTCCCTTGGGTACACTCTTACATTGGATTCAGTAGGTTTAGTGGTAGGGTCCAAGATTTTTGTACTGTATATTTAACCATCACTGCAAGAAACTGGGAAGTAGGTGGTTTCCACTTCACAAATTAAGGAAAACTATGCTAGAAGAATAAAATGGGGCTCGGCAAGATTGCAGTCAAGTTTAGGATTGCTGATTCAGGGGAAAGCCAAACTTGAGGGATTGTAGGATTCTCCCAGGCTGTGCTGAGAGTATAAAAGAAATGTGTCTTGGTGTCTGCTCACCACCTCTCTTTGCTCTGGTGGTGTCTGGCTCCCTGGGCTGACTGAGACGTCATCTGCACAGAGCCTTTGATGACCCATCACAGAGGAGTGCTGGATGCTTGGGGCTAAACAGATCTTAAACTATACATTTTACTCCCAGCCCAAGTTATCCTTTCTCTTTGATCTATGGTGTGGCGGGCAGCCCCAGCAAGATTTTAAATTTTTGCTACAAGGGTGGACCAAATCAAACCAGCTATGCTTCACCACCAGGGCTTTTCATAATTCAAGTTTGGAGCATAATTGACCCTCCCGGAAATGGCAGATACTTTTAATTTGCTTTTTCTCTTCTCTGCTGCCTGCTGGAATAGAGACTTTGCTGAGAAAAAGATTCAGGAAACATAAGGGAAGAAAATGTAATCTCTATAAATGCGGATGTATAGAGCTGTCATTTTGACTCCTCAGCAACTGAACAAACATTTAAAGAGAGAATATTTATTGTTTAGCTCCTATTACAACCTCATGGCATGATTTTCCTTGTTGAAATGCACTGGGTCTGGGAAGGGAGGGACATAATGGAGAAGCTTCTGTTTGATTTTGATTGGTTTGGCTAATCCCATGCATGTCTTTGGACTTATGATTGCACCAAATGGTTCATGATTTTAACAAGGTGAGAGCTCATTATTCAGAACTGTGAGCACACTTTAAACAACAGGTAGTAAGTTCTTCATCCAATGGGTACTTAGCCTCCCTTAACCACATAACAATGTACTCAGTGAGGGGAAAAAGATAAACACTATTTTTGCTGTTAAGTTTTTCCTAATAAGGTAGAAAATGTAGAAGAGTTATGGAGTCATAATGTCTCAGATTATCACAATGAAGAGAAATATTAGAGAACATTTGAACTGACTTTCATTTCACTGGTGGAAAAATGAGACCTGAAGAAAAATGTGTAACTTGTTCCAGATAAATCTAGTTAGATTAATATAGAAAGAGGAATAATATGATAACTACTGATAACCAATTCAGTATTCCAGTCCCTTTTAGATTTCTTTCAGAAAGGGAGCATATGTTAGCTTAAGTAAGGATTCTGTGTCTTGATGAAAATAGTGATTGCATAGGAACTTGACTGGCTTGGAAGCTGCTGGAAGACATCAGATATATACATATGAAAATAGGAACATATGATATTTTCTTCTCCAACAATTACCCATAAACCAGATAAACTTAACAGAACTTAATTAAAACAAAGAAGATTATCATTAATGACATACATCTTTGTACTCATCTTTGGCACTGAGAGTGTCAACAAATGGAATATATACCTGATAAAGTGAAGAAGTCCTAAATTCAACCAAAGTCTGTGAGAAGACTCCCAGAAAATAAAAAAATGTAATAATGGAGTATTTTCTTTATAGAAATCTTTGAGAACTACACACATTTTTATTCTGATGACCCCTACCCCCAACGCTCAAAATAAGGTCAAACGGAAAGTTTTTGAACAGGAATTAATATATTAAAGCAGTGTTTTTAGATAAGTGTATGCAGTTTCACGGATATGTGTAGAGACTAGAATTAGGATGTGGTAGGAAGGGCTCTCCCTCTATAAAACCACAGCATATGGGCCCCTGTAAAGGAAACTAGGCTATTGGACCACCACAAGCTGCAAAGTCGGGAGGCCAAGGGAATATTGCAGTGTATGAACAACATAGAGCACAAACAGGTCCAAGGACATTCTTTCAGTGAATGAAGAGCTCTATTCATTACTAAAATCTGGGAAAAGGATGAGCAATGGACTAAAGCCAGAAAGTATTCACACAGCAGCAGCCAGTCTATATCTTAACAACATAAGCATTGAATTAGCCTGAAGACACAGAGTCAACACCCAATTACTAAGGAAAGTGCAAAGAGATGAGACATTGCAGTGCACTGAATTTAAATGCCTAATAAATAGAGATGCCCTTGCTTTTTTTAAAGATGCAATTAAGGACCTTCAGTTCCAGTAACCACATGCTCTGGAATTAAAATGTTGGGGTTTTGTGCATGTGTGGTTTTTTTTTTTTAACAGATGGTAGATATTTCAGTATAAATTTCATTCTAGTACATTTTAAAAAGACATTCAGCTCACCATTCACTCTGTAGGCAAGCATTGAGCATATAATATGCTTCTATAAATTTAGTACTATGTATATTTGGGAGTCAGGGTGGGGATTAAAAATAATATTAAGAAGGTCCCTGAAAATCCAGAATTTATATTTTAATTGAGGTGGCAACTCATATTCATATTTTAAATAAATCAGAACTTAAATATCCAAATGAATTTATCCTTCTAGCAGTTTCTGGAAGGCCAACTGCCTTTCTCATTATTGAACCATTGTTGGAACACCTTTAATAATTGTCCTGGCTGGGTGAGGTGGCTCACACCTGTAATCCCAGCACTTTGGGAGGCCGAGGCAGGGAGATAACAAGGTCAGGAGTTCGAGACCAGCCTGACCAACATGGCAAAACCCCATCTCTACTACAAATACAAAAATTAACTGAGCATAGTGGCATGCACCTGTAATCCCAGCTACTCAGGAGGCTGAGACAGGAGAATTGCTTGAACCCAAGAGGTGGAGGTTGCAGTGAGCCGAGATGGTGATTGTGCCACTGTATTCCAGCCTGTGTGACAGAGCGAGACTCAGTCTAAAAAAAAAAAAAAAAAAAAAGAAAGAAAAGAAATTGTCCTAAGAGCCTATGACACATGATTTTACGGCATAGCCGGAAGTAGCATAAATCTTTGCTCTTTAATGGTGTATTTGACTTGTTTATAGGATCGATGGAAAATCCCTTTAAAACAGGTCTTTCAAATAAAGAGAGTGAGACTCCTGAGTAATCCCACTGTGGTATGAAAAGAAAAAAGAAGGTGCTGACAGAAACCACTTTCCTTGTATGGAATTTGTTCTGGCTCTGGAGGAAAATTCATTAAAAAATAGGAACTGTGCTATCAGATGTCTGGGTATTTCCAAATACTTAGCTGTTTGGCATTATACAGCTCCTTCATCTAATTTATTGGACAGTGAATGTTTCACTGTACATCTGCCTTTTTGTTGACATGTAGACACTACCATCAGCTTTGGTATTATCGCTTCTGCAATCTGACCTTGTAAATAAATAATATCTTGTACAGTTCATTAATGGTTTATGTTTATCCAAGGATTACTTATCTTCTGCATCTTCCTACAATTTTATTAGATACGTATATCAGGTATAACTTGACCCACTCCCCAAGTGAGATACAGCCAGGCCTTGATGTCACTGAGGGCAGCAAAGTTGGTGCCTGGGCTGTGTGGAAGGAAGCCTGCTTTCTGCTGATTTCAATATGTTTCCCTTGGGCTAAATTTAAGGGACGTTCATCTCTGAGTATGTCCTTTCCCACACCAGTGCATCAAGCTTTGGTCTCCATCTGTTAAGGCTTCATTCCATTCTTTATAAAAACTCATTTTTCCCTTTGTGTGAGAGAAAACTGGAAACAAATAACATTTTCACCTATATCTCCTATAAGCAGATGAACAATTTGAATTTTTCTCTTATTTCTTATTTGAAATTCTTATTTAATTTTTTCCTGATGTTGCCATATAACTACAAAATAACGTGTTGTTGGACATAGGTATCTTGTGAACTGACACTCAAATTTATTATTCTATTTGTAGAGATATTTAATTCTTAGAGGTTGAAAGGCAAGAATAACTATGATCATGTACTGGAGTTGGTTCTATAGAGTATAATAATGCCAAATAGGCACACACAGATTTTTACAGTGAAGTCATACAATAAACAGACTACATCATCAGCCTCCCAACCCAGTGAGAGACAGAAGTCAAGAGGATCCAAGTTATTTGCTCTGAGGTCCCTTAGCAAACAATGTGCATAAAAGGAAATATGAATTAAGAATCCCCCTGCCAGGCTGCATCGTCACCCTTTTTCCATTCTTTTTTTCCCTTCTAAGCATGAATTCTTACTTTTTTCATAGTTTTGTTATAGGCACAGTTTTAAAATTTAATTTTGCTAAGCCTGGTACATCTATCTAGTAAATATTCAATTTAGCTGTCCAGGGTATTTTTAGCTTACCGTTATAGTTTTCCTTTAATGTTTAATTCTTTTGCCTAAAATTGCACATAAACTTTCACAAACGGGTATTCTGTACGTCATCTAAGCTTTTTAAAATGCAGTGCTACAAAGCTTATTGAGAGTGAGGGGATTTATCCTAATCCAAGTCACTAGTTGAATATACATATAAATTTAATGCCAAAGTATCGATAATTTTCCTCCTAGCTATCCACTGATAATACGCAATGCTGACTACCTTCACTTAAAGGTACATCTCATATGACAATAGGAAGTCCTCAGTGACTTTATAGTACATCTGATGGATGGAACATAAGGGTATAAAATCATTTCTAATAATAGCAAAACAGCTAACAATTTATGAGCAGGGACTATAAGAAACTGTTCTCATGACGAGCATACCACTTCTTTTATATAGAGGTAAAGCAACTTCTGCAACGTCACACAGTTGTTAGGTGGTGACTTAGTCCATCTTCCAGACAGACATTCGGAAATACCTCTTGGCTTCCCTGTTTAAAAAGGGAATGCTAGCAGTGTATCTGCTCAGGTTGTTGTTCATCTCTAATAACTTTCCCAGGAAATTTGTTTTAATTCATAGCTCTGTCCTGCACCAAAGAATGTGGATCAGGCACAGAGAATTTAAATGTAAGTTATGAACTGACTAATGTAATGTCTTGCTCATCCAATTTAGAAGCATTTATTAAGCACTTACTATGTTCCTGGTACATATAGATGAACACTCTAGAAAGAAAAATAGGTTTAAAAAGTTATAAAATATGCATTATGGGCTACCACAAACCACTAAAAAAATGTCAGCAGAGGATACTATTAACTCTGGACCAAGCAGCAGGGATGGAGTTGTATCATAGGAGTCTTTACATCCCCATTCAATGGCTGATTTCAGTTCCTGTAGCATGTTTCCCAAACAGTTTCTACCCTCTCCAAGCTGGCAACACGATCTCTGCTCTTATTTTCTCCCTTTACTACAAAGATAAAGACTCCTCTCTAATGAGCCTTGTAGTGTTCTTTCTGTCTGGTAATCTCCATAACCTGTTGTCTTTCTTCTGTTTTATTTATTTATTTATTTAAAAAAGGAAAAACAAAAACAAAGAACTGTCTTCTTCTAACCAAAGATAACTCTTCCAGCTCTGTTCTGGATAGCAATATTTCGCATCTCCAGTTCCTCCAGGATCTGGCCTTATAATTTTTTTATTCCCATTACTCTGACTAGAAAAGTGCCTAAGTATCCTATATGCTTAAAACAAAAGACACAACACCACCAATAAGTTACTTTTGCTTTCCCTTCCCTCCCTCCCTCCTTCCGTCCCTTCCTTCTTTCCTTCCTTCCTTCCTTCCTTCCTTCCATCCTTCCATCCTTCCTTCTTCTTATTCTTTCCTTGCTTTCCTTTATTTTTTAAGAGATGGGATCTTTCTCTCTTGCCCAGGCTGGAGTTCAGTGGTATGATCACAGTTCCCCTACAACCTCGAACACCTGGGATCAAGCGATCTTCTGACTTCAGCCTCCCAAGTAGCTGGGATTGCAGGCACGCACCACCACACCTGGATAATTGGTTTTGCTTTTGTTTTCTTGTGGAGTCAGGGGTCTTACTATGTTGCCCAGGTTGGTCTTGGGCTCCTGGCCTCGAGCAATCCTTCCGTCTCTGCCTCCCAAAGCACTGAGCTAAGTTACTTTTGCATATGTGTTTTCTTCCTCCAATAAACATTTCCAAACTAGCCTGGACTATTTGCTGCCACTTCCCTGTCTTCCTGCACTTTCCTGAACTTATAATTCTAATAAAACTACACTGACTTTCTCTACTTATCTGTTTAAATCCAATGTATTGCTGCCAGTCTCCATTCTGCTTTATATTTCATCAACCTTTGACTTTGACTCAATTCTTTTCCTCTTTACCTCTGTCTTATTCCTAAATTCCTAAAAATGTCTCTCAAGCAGCATTTTCCTAAATGCATTTCTAATATGTCCTTCAAACTCTTTAAATAGCTTCTAAATATTGTTTCTCTACACAAATCAAATATTGCCTCTGCTTGGAATGACCTTCCTCTTGTCTGTCTACTGAAATTGTATGCATCAACCATTATCTAAAGTGAGTATCACTAGTTCCATAAACCTTTTGTTTTCTCTTAGCCAAAATGTGATGCTTTCCTTTGTGCTTTTGTAGCACTTAGTAATATTTTTCACATAGACGTTTGTTGCTATTTCTTCTTTATGAAGTTTGTCAAAAGTAGAAAAAAAGTCATAAAAGACATATGCTCCAATACATATTAACAGTTGTTATGCTTGTTTTAGATATATATTTTTAGAAAAAAATATTATATATATGATAAAATCCTCCTGCTTTTCAAGAGAAAACTGCTGTGCTAAAATAATTTCACCTACAAATAATATTCTATTCATTCTGCTTTTTATTTTGAATGCCTATATGTATGTGGGTATGTTTAGATGTATATGAAAAAAACACAGAACTCTGTGTGTGTGTGTGTGTGTGTGTGTGTGTGTGTGTGTATTCTTAGAGTACATAACATTGATTTCTGTGGGTTTTTTCATAAAATGGTACTTGCTGTACACAGCGCTTCACACCTGGATTTCTCACTAAACATTATGTTTAGTAATGTATGTAGGTTGATAGGTTTATATGGTACAATAGGTCATTAATTTTAAATCTTCATATGAATTCAATCAAATCTTTCATGCTATCGCCTTAGACATTAGAATTATTTTAAATTTGTGTTTTGTTCTGTTTTGTTACTACAAACATTGCTAGGATAAACATTTCATGCCTATGTGCAGACATTTCTACACAGTTTATTTATGGTGGCCACAAAGTCTCCATATCCTAATTAGTTATCTCTGTGTTCTATTCTTAGCACAAATGTATATTTTCAAACCTGATCTTGTAGACAACTGCTTGGGAGTCATTAACGGGGAGGGTACCTGATAGTTTTTTTCAGGTCATTATTATAAGCAGGGATATCACGCAGAGACTTTATAGCTGCTCTATAAGTGGAAGGGCATTGTTCTATTATTACTAAATATTGTCAACGCGATCTTTAAATAGGTTGGTTCTATGTACATTCCAACAAGAAATACATGAAAGTTCTCATTACTCCAGATTCTTGACAAGAATTGACATTACCAGATTTTAATTCTTTTACCAAATGAACAACACAATTATTTATCTTATTTTAATATGAATTGTGTTCAGTACAAGTATGGGTTATTATTTTCTTATATAATTACTGACAATAATATCTCTATCCTGAGAATTGCCTATCCATAACCTTTAGCTACTTAGATTGTGTTATGATTTACTATTAATTTTCAGAATTTCTGTGTAGAGTCTGTACTAACACTTCCTCTTTCATATACATTCCAAATATAAACTTTCCATCTGTAGTATCCCTTGAAACAATTTTCATTTTAATACAGTCAACTATATCAAAATATTTGTATATATGAATTAGGAACATGAATTCCTATGTTCATATTTAAGCAGGCATTATATATGCAATCATTCTGAGAATAGTTTCTGATATGATGTGATCCTTTGTATTTTGTAATACTTTGAAGGTTTCTTTCGTAATTAGGTTTTCAATAACTCTAGATTATACTGTGTTAAGGTGTAAATGTATTAATTTGAATTGGATAAAGAATAGAAATGGAGCAAATTTCACTTTAATATGTATCTCTGTAAAGATGTGTCTTAAAATCTTGAGCATGTAATACTTCTATTCTTTTAATAAAAATGAGAGTGAGATTCAAACATTTACTTCTAAAGTCATCAATTTCAAACATATTAACAGTGTGAATTCTTGCTGCCCTGAAGAGAAAAAAAAACACTTAAGTACCTTTCTGTTGTAACACTTATACGACTGCTATAGAAAATTTAGGGTGGCCTATGGCCATACCACCCTGAACCCACCTGATCTCATCTGATCTCAGAAGTTAAGCAGGGTTGAGCCTGATTAGGACTTGGATGGGAGACTGCCTGAAAATATCAGGTGCTGTAGGCTTAAACAAACAACAAAAAAAGATTTTTTTTTTGGCAGAGAAATTCCTATAATTTATTAATTTTAAAAAAATCACTGCAAACCATTAAATACTCTTTAAGTAGCACTGATGGTAATTGACATCATATTATCTAGGTAATTTTGTATCCATTCTCTAAAATGCAAAATTTTCCGGAATTCCTATGCATTTAGTGTATGATGAGCCAGGTGTGGTGGTTTAAGGCTCTAATCCCAGCTACTCAGGAGGCTGAAACAGGAGAATTGTTTGAACCTAGGAGTTCGAGCCTGCACTGAGCAATGATCGTGTTGCTGCATTCCAGCCTGGGTGACATAGTGAAACTCCACCTTTAAGAAAAAAATTAAAAATTAAAATGAAAATAAATATGTGATAAATGTGAATGTAGTGTGGAGGATAGGTCTAGGTCAGCTCTGTTCTATGTCACAGATTTTTGTATATCTGCCTTCTCCATTACATTTAATGTCCTGGAAAACAGACACATAGTTTGAATATCTTTGGAAAAGCTACAACTCTGAATGCAGTTGCCATACAAAACAGGTACTCAGTATTTGTTTAGTTAATTTGAACTGAAGTCCCATGTGCTTATAAAAACCAGGACTTAAAAAAGCTGGGGCAGATAATGAAGAGCTTGGGTTTAGGATAAGAAGATTCAACCGTATACATATTATATGATATAATGAGTTTGTATTGTTTTATACATTCCTCTTTGCTGATTTTCTTAGAATCCAAATGTTCCTTGCCTCATGAACTCCCCACAATCTGACTAGTTTTTACATTTCTGGGATTTAGATTATCTACTTTGAAGCAAAAACAATACCTACTGTCCCTGAGTTTTTGGAACTATAGAATCCCACATATGAATGCTTGCTTGTTTCTACCATTATTATTTTCTATTTCTGAAATGGAATTACTATACAGTAGTTCCCAATTCAATTCCAGTATGTCCCAAACTCTCTCACCTCTCTGCTTAGTCTTGTCAGACATACTTTTACCAATTGCCACACATTGCAGTGTGAAAAAAGACAGGCCCATTTCATCTATAAGGATGATAGAGTCTTTCCACAATTAAGAATCAGAAAGAAAAAAAATGCCAAGGAGAAAGAGTACCTGTTTGTCATTGTTATTAAGTAAGTTGTATGTCTTCTCAGGGTCTCATTTTATTTATTTGAAAAAAGAGAGCACTGGACTACTCAGTCTTTAAGACCATTTCTAGAAGTAATGTTCTATTACAGCTACTCACTTTAAAGATTACCCTGATAATTTTCCATGTCCTGTATGTTTACATTAGATTTATATTGACCTTTTTCTCAAAACGGTATCTATTTCTCAATTTGTTCCCATTATAATTTGCTCATATGGTATGCTATTTCTAACTAATTTATTGGAAATGTTAGTTATAGAAGGTCAAATAGGTTTCTTGCTTTTAAAGGTCGTGTCCTCATGCAAAATGCCCTCATTTCAGAAATACGGGCATTATCTTGTTTTATTGCACTTTGCAGCCAGTGCAATTTTTTTTTACAAATTGAAGGTCTGTGGCAACCCTGCATCAAGCAAATCTATTGGTGTTATTTTTTCCAACAACATGTGCTCACTTTATGTCTCTGTGTCAGCATATTTTGGCAATAAAATATTTTAATTGTTATGTATATTTTTAGACATAATGTTATTTCACACTCAATAGACTACCATCTAGTATAAACATAACTTTTATATGCACAGGGAAACAAAAAATTTGTGACATTCTTTATTGCAATATTCACTTTATTATAGTGTTTTGGAATCAAATCTGCAATATCTTTAAAATATGCCTGTACCTTTCTATACAAGTTCATTCATTCATGGAGATCTGAACAATTTTTACAAAAGAGAGACAAATAGACTCAGATGGGCTGTTTACAATTATAAAATCATCAAGAATCCGTTACCTGCCATCTCTTGAAATCTTCATATGATCTCTGGTGATTGTTTTCCCAAACTCAGTATCTTTAAATAATGATAGCTGGAGCTGTATTGCATAACAATTTATAAACTCAAGTTAAGTAGAGATACAATTTACTTTAAAAAAAAAAAAAAACTTTTTGAATAGGTCATTATCCTCTCCAAGTCATTAAAATTTAGATTAAAAAAAATCCCCAGAAGGAAGAGCTATATACTGAAGATGCTTCATAAAGCATCTCATGATTCCTCAGATTTTTTTCATATTATGGTTGAAATACTGAGTTTAAAATACCTTGCTTATGCATTTGGACATGCATAAAAAAATGTATGTTGAATTTAAGTGACATAGAAATGGGCCTCTTTAGAATATTACAAAAAAATGTTCTATAACATTTAACATAAAGAGAAAGTATTCTTTCTGACAAAAGAATACCTGTGTGAATGAAGAGCTATACCACGTTCAAAAATGGAAAGACTTAGAAAATCTACTTTCACTAAATTAATCTATACATTTGACACATACCAAAAGTAATTGTGAATTGATTTCTTGTGGAAATGAAGCAACTGATTCTAATATAGTAGGTTAAGAAATTTTTCTAGTTCAGGAAAGCAAGAAGCAGGACTTCCTAGGCTATCAAGACTTACAATAATGTTGTCTAGATTAAAATACTGTTATAAACACTCAGAAGTAAAACCAAGCATTATAACCAAGTGGAGACCCATAGAAGGGGCACATATATGTGGATTTTCATATATGACAAAAATGGTTTTCTAATTCAGTGAAATAAATAATGCAATTCCTAATCAAATAGGAAAAATGAAAAAAAACATGATTTTATTCTTACCTCACACCATATATATGAATAAATAAGAATAAATTCCAGATAGATTAAGCATCTATATGTGAAAATTTTTAAAAGAGGAAATATAGACTAAAACCTCAGCTAGAAATGGATTTATAAAAACTAGATTTTAAAAGTTATAGAATATAAAGCAAAATTTCCCATAATTTACTACATAGTATAATTATGTCCAAAAAAAGAAAGCATAAATGATTACAAATGCAAACTACATGCAAGGGAAATGTATTTACAACTACACCTATATGACAAAACATTAGAATCTACAATATATAAAGAGCTTCAACAAATCAATTAGAAACAGATGATATCAAACAGAAGAAAATAATAAGTAGAGTAATAGACAATTCAAACAAAATACTAGTAGCCAATAAATGTGAGAAAATACGCTCAACAGCACTCTAACTCTCTAAATGTTCATAAAACAACAGATACTTTTTGATTCATTTGTTTGTCTAAAAGGGCAAAAGGGAAATAATTATCATTAGGCAAAGAGTATAGTGAAAACTGTTGCAGACAAGATCCACCAATAGATGCAAACTTTAGTGGGTGAAAGTTTAAAGAGAAATAGATTTTACAAAGTTTCAAAATATCTTCCTCAAGATATATATTAACTACAAAGCAAAAGAGAGTAGTTTACAGTGGAGAAACCCAGAAAAACACTACTTTAACCAAATGAACAAGGTTAACATCGCTAGTAATGACATGTTGACATCATGAATTCCTTGGCACCATGCACCAAGAAAGGCATATCATTTCTTTGATGTTGTTGCCAAAAATATCTCATTCCAATCATGAAAAACACACGAGATAAACTCAAATTGAAGAACATTCTACAAAATAACCAATTAGTATTCTTCAAAACTGTCAAGACCAAGAAAGACAAGGAAAGATTGAGGAAATATTACACGTTGGAAGAGTCTAAGGAAAAACAGAAACTAAATGCAATACGGAATCCTTACTAGAATGAAAATACACATGCGCACGCGCGCGGGCGAGCGAAGGAAAACTGGTGAAATTTGAATTAAAGTCTGCAGTTTTTTTAAGTACCAAATTGTACCAGTGTTGGTTTCCTGGTTTCAGTAATTAAACTATGGTTGTGTAAGATGTTAACATTAAATGATGATAGATCAGGGGAATATGGGAACTGTCTTTTAATATTTATGTAACTTTTCTGTAAGCATACAATTATTTCAATATTGAAAGTAAAAATCATAAAAAGACTGTAGAAAAGCAAACATTTACTAAATGTTGGAGAGAATTTCATTTCATAAGCAATTTCATGCCATATAGTAAAATTTAATATGAGCATACTCTTTAGCCCAACAATATCCCTTCAGTGCATATACTTAGCAAATTATTTTCAAATTTTTAAATTTATTCAGTGGTTATCCCAGAATTTTTAAGAATACAGTACAAAATAATGGGAGTATTGTTTTTTGAATAGCAAATTTATGTACATGTGCACAGTACCATCATGTACAATTTAGCATACAGAACATTTGTGTTTGTGTGTGTAGGTGTTTATTGGAATGTGTTATCCAATATATTTCTTATTGAGAATTGTGTTACCACCAGTCTGAAGAAATTCTAGCACTCTTAAACAATAGGTTAGAATAAATTTAATGTTTGTGAAAGTGAAAAATTGGAAACAAATGTAGAGCTAATGAAGAATGAATAAATAAGTTGTGCCATATGTGTAGAGTAGAATATTATATACCAGGATCTGACAAACTATAGTCTGTTGATCAAGTTTAGCCCACTACCTTTCTTCATAAGTTTTATTGAGATGCAGCCAATAATTCTTTCATGTGTTGTCTATAGCTGCTTTTATCCTAAAATATTTACTGCTGAGGCCTTTACCAAAAAACAGTTTGCTGACCGCTGCTATGTAAAAATGATTAGCACTGTAGTTACATACAATGACATAGTTAAATCACCATACTATAATATTTATAGTAAAAAAAATTGCAAAATAATGTACCATTTTAAAGAATTTGAGACCATTTGAAATTGTGTGAGTGTGTATAATTTTAATGTGAAAAACATGCATATGTTAATTTTCTATTGCTGCGTAACAAATTATCACAAACGAAGTGGCTAGAAACAAAACGCATTTATTCTCACTCACATTCTGTAAGTAAGAAATATGGGCATGGCATGGCTGAGTTCTCTTCTCAGTGTCTCACAAGATTGGAATCTAGGCCAAGGCTAGGGTCTCATCTGTGGCTTTGGGTTCTCTTCTAAGCTCCGTCAGATGGTTGGAAGAATTTAGTTCCCTGTATTGTACATCTGAGGTCTCTGTTTTCTTGCTGCCTGTTAGCTGGGGTCACTCCCAGCAACCAGAGGCTGTCTAGAATTTTGCTAGAGGAGTTCATTTCCACATATGGCTTCCTCCATCTTCAAAGCCAACAGTAGAGAATCCTCCCCATGTTGACTGTCTCTCACACGTTGAATCTCTTTTCCAGAAACAGTTCTCTTTAAGAACTCTCTGATTAGGTCAGGCTATTTGAGAATAAGCTTTCTTTGTTAAGGTAAGCTGATTTAGGATCTTAATTATATCTGCAGCAGTCTCTTACAGCAGCACCTAGATTAGTGTTTGATTGAATAACTGGGAGAAGATGTGTGTACAACAGCAATGGGGAATCTTAGGAGCCATTCTAGAATTCTGCCTGTCAATGCATGGAAAAAATAAATACCATTTAATAATATTACTTCAGAAACGGAGGGAAGCAGACATACTTATTCCAAAAGGTACACAGATGTCTTGAAATACACTTGTAATATTTTATTCTGTCAACACAATTGAAAGCAAATATGGCCACTTACTAAAATGCAATTACACTCTATATTTAGCACATAGATGTACATTAGGGTATTCCTTATATTTTCATATATTTGAACTTTTTCAATTCAATAAAAGAAATTTGACTTCAAGTTTCACATCAAATCCTTCCTTTCAGCTTAAGCATTCTTCAAAATTTTCTTCATTCTTGCACTTTCAAAATTCTCTTCCAGTTAATACCATCTTTTCTGAGTATCACATACATGCCATAGACCGTTGTGTGCAATTGACATACATCAACACTAATCAATACATAAAACCTGTAAGAAAGATAAGAATATCTATTTGAAAAGAAAAATGTGTGGCTCAGTAGGATGAGTTTCTGATATTCTTATAACTGGATCCATTTGGCTGAATTGAAACACTTCATATTTTTTACTCCATCTAATGAGTTTTTAATTATTAGTGCAAACATCTTTCTTGTCACAAAACTCTAAATTCTTAAAGAAATACATCTTTTATGACCCTCAGCCGCCTCTAAAGAGTAATATTTATAGAGTACTTTCTCTTAAAACAAATGCTTGAATTGATTAAATGGAGATAAATTCCTAACACATCAGATGAGAACATCCAGTAAAAGATTTAAATTCCTTTATACATCTGAATAGAGTTAGTGGGGGGGGTAGGCGGAAATGGGTTTAGATATAGAATTACATTTTGCATCTGAGTCAATGTTAAAATTTCTTTCTAATTCTCATACTTGGAGTCATCCCTACTGAAGGTTACAACTTTCCTTTAACAACAAGGAAATCTTTTCTCTATTCTATAGGTTCACAGAGTATAGTGTTTTAGCTCTCACATTATCTCACTGCTTCACTAGAATTTCAGATACTTGATTCTCCTTAGAAATAAATGTCATGGTATTAACTGTACATATTAATAACAATACCAAATATATAACATAAATTTCTCAAAGCATCAGAACTTCAAACCAGCATACTAAAACTCATGTCCAAAATATGTTAACTATATATATATACACATACACACACACATATATATATGTATATACACACACACACATATAAACACACACATTTATATAGTATTTCCCCCATTATCTATCCATGGGTCATACTTTCCAAGATGCCCAATAGATGCCTGAAACCACGGATAGTACTGAACCATACATACATATATATATATATATATATACACACACACACACACACACACACAATGTACATTTTTTCCTTCTTATCAATTTTACAAATAGAGGATTTATTCCTACTGTAGATATTAGTGAGTTCAACATAAATTTTTTTGAAATTAAGGCTAGAACTTTCAACATTTAACCTAAGGAAGTATTTTATGGCTTCTCTTAGACATATCCAAATAGCTAGCATCACTACTCCTGTGCTTTGGGGTTATCGTCAAGTAAAGTAAGATTTATTTGAACACAAACTCTGCAGTACCTCAAAAGTCAGTCTCATAACCAAGTTGGCTACTAAGTGTAGTATAGACAGTGTGAATACACTGGACAAAGGGATGATTCACGTCCTGAGTGGGATAAAGGGAGATTTCATCTTGCTCCATGGACAGTGCTACATTTCAAACATGAATTGTTTATTTCAGGAATTTTCCATTTAATATTTCAGAGTGTGACATCAGATAACTAAAATTGTAGAAAACAAAACCATGGATAAAGGGAGACCACTATATCTACAAATACATAATCATTTTGGGTAAACCAGAGATAGAAAGTCATGTTATTTTATAGATAGATCTAGACTTTTATGTACATAAAGGGTAACAGGTGATGAAATGTTGGTACTCCTGCATTATAATATAAATTTGTCTCCTAACTACAAGCAAATTCCTCAGGAGGTAGTGCTACCTGCCAGGTGATCAGGTTTACCTGACTACAAATGCTACAAACCACACTAGGGCACGGTGCCTCCTATACAGGCCTCATTCAATGCTACATACATGATGTAAATAGCAAGAGTTATGAACCAAGGCTCACAAACCTGGATTCTAGACATAGCCTCAGTTACCCAGAAGTCTGTGACCTTAGATAGGAGAAATAATTTATCTGATCCTTGAATGAGTCCATCTTTAAATCAGGATAATGTATATCACCTGACTGTATTAAGTAATGTCTGCAAACCTCACAAAATAAGTATGGCTCTGTAAACAATAAGTATTTTTTTTCTGCCATCTCTCTTCTTTTTTTTTTTTTTTTTTTTTTTTTTTTTACATAAAATAAATCTGAACTACATTTTCCAGGGTCAATATATGTCCTTTAGGGTTTGTCTGGGGTCTAGGTTTCTTCCAAGTGTGATATAGACAGTCCTTAGTCCTCAATATCCAAATGAGTGCTCAAGTTCCAGTCTGACATCTGAGTTTTCAGCCAGAAGGATGAAGAAAGGATCAATAATGTTACACAAAGTAATCCAGTTGTATTTTAATGTGGTTTCTTAGAAGTTTCTATACAATCTTTCTGCTGACACTGACGCGTCACTTTGCTATCCTATTTGCAAGGGATATGAATAATACAGTCTTCATTCCGGGAGGCCACATGTCCAGCTCAAAGTCTGGCAATGTATTACTAGAGAAGGAGAAAAGAGATATTAGGGTAGATGACTTGCAGTTTCAATTACACAAGTAAATCCAAGGCCTGGATAGATAATAAGGTGTAACTTCCACATTTTAGAGCTATAATTCTATAATCTTTGTCTATACAAATGTATAAAAAATCTTCACCATATGCACACGCACACATATATTTAACCTGTCTGTCAAATTTGTGAATATGAAAATCTAGCATAAAAACATAATCTTTTTGATATGCATAGTTTTTTAAAAATAACATTTCCATGAGGCATCAAAGCTTTAATATCTACAACATTCCTTAGAAGGGAAAAAAAATTACACATACCACAGAGCTCAGAACCTGCTATCAATTCCATTCTCAGTGGCAGAATGGCTTTAATAGCAAAGACATTTATGAGTCATAAATTACCATTTATAAATGCAATGTTTAGTGTTCATTTCAATGGACGACATATGGTCGCAACATTTCCAAATAGCTTGAACTGATAAATAGGCCACCAAAGTGGTTCAATTTGTTAAAATGCTAGCACATTAACTCCTGCAGGTTTGCATCTGAAATGCTGAGCACTGACTTTGAGATTGCAAGATGCTACCTTTGGAAACTTGGCCAGGATTTATGAAGCGGATCTCACAGTCCATTTTTCATCATGATTTATATGATTTCTTGCAGGAAGACTTAGTGATCCATCAAGAATAACCCAACTCATTTGCCTTCATATTTCAGAATGAGACTGCCCATAACACCAACAATGTCCTACTGTTTTAATTGAACTATATCTGAGTTATATCTAGTGGACATAATTGGGGAACAGAATATATATTTTAGTACAAATTACTGGAATTATTTAGCTCTTCCAAGGGGAAAGGAAAGAACCAGCAGGGAGATCTCTTACTTACAGTTCGCACATTTATATTAAAAATGAATTTAAAGGGTCGAGTATGTGAGGAGCTTTGAGGTTGTCACTTTTTTCCAACAAATATCTGAACAAACTGAAAAACAAAAATCCTCTTGAGTCTTTTGAAGAACTTAGGTCACAGGGAAAACTGCTGTCTCCAAAACTGGAGAGTCAAATAGACAAATACAGAAATTCAAAACTTTTCAGAATGGAGACCAACAAGCAGAAGCTTCTGAGGGAGCAACTACTGGGATAGGAAAAATAGAACTCTAATTCACAAATCTCTGAAATCTCAGTGCAGACAAGTCTGACAATTGTGAAATCCACGGACCCAGACTTAAGGCAGTACACCCACACTTCTGTGAGTTCTGCCACAAGGAACTCTACCAGAACTTCAAAGTGAATATTAGAGAAAAATGTCTCTGTGCTTCTGGCAGGATAGGGGAAAATTAACTCTTTCAAAATAACTCAGAAAATTATGTTATTCTTAATAAGAACTATCTTTAAGAGAAGTTATTTTACCATTGCCTAACCTATTCGGGTTTTATCAGGATCTGAGTGAACTGAGGGAAAGGAATTACCCAACTCCATTTTCCTCTATCCATCCATGTGGGAGAAAGGAAATGCCCAATTCCAGCCATCTCTAGCCATACTGTCCCACCTAAAAGGAAGAAGACTGAAGTATGTGTGAAGTTTACAGTCTGAGCACAGTTTTACTCAAACTCTGACCTAATCATAGGACTACAGAATGATTCCCTTCCTTCTACACCTTACTGCAATATTACTTAAGGCATATATACTTCAGTTCCTTTTACAGAGTACATCATGTCTGGTTTCCAATAAAAAATTTCAATGCTACTAAAAGGAAAAATAACTCACAGTTTGAAGAGATAGAGCAAGCATTAGAATGACTCAAGTATGGAAGGAATATTGGAATTATCAAACCAGGATATTAAAATAACTGTGATTAATATGTAATATTTCTAAAGGAAAAAGTAAACAACAGGTAAGAATCAAATAAGTATTAGAGACAGAGAGGAAGAAATTGTGAAAAAGAATCAAGAAGAAATGCTAGAGATCAAAAACACTGTAACAGAAACGAAGAATGATATTGAATGGTTCATTAATGCACTGGATAAAGCAGAGGAAAGAATCTCTGAAATTGAAGATGTATCAATAGGAACTGCTAAACTGGAAAAAGAAAATATATAATCCAACAGAAAAGAGACTGAATAAAATAGTTAAAATATCCAGGAGCCGTGGGACAACTAAAAATGGTGTAACCTACATGTAATGGGAAGACCAGAAAGAAAGGAAAGAGAAAAACAGAGAAATAGTTGAAACAGTAATGATTGAGAATTTACCCAAATTAATGTCAGATATCAAACCAAAATTCCAGGAGTCTCGGAAAACACCATGCAAGATAAATGCCAAAATGACAACAACAAAAAGCAATCAACCAACCAACCAAGAAATAAAAAAATCCACTTACATATATATGTAAATTCCAAAAAAATCAAGAACAAAACCAAAAATTCTGAAAAGTCCATGGGGAGTTGGGAAACATCTTACCTGTGGAATAGCTAAGTTAGAATTGCGTCTGTTTTTGCTCAGAAACTATGCAAGAAAGAAGAGAGTGAAGTGAAATATTTATTCTAATTTAAATACATTTTTTTCTGTTATCTTGAACAAACTTCTATTTGATCAACTAAGAATGAGAAAAAATTAAAGTTTTTTAAAAGATATAAGTGTATAAGTGCAATGAATGTATAAGTATATAAATAATATGACAGTAATGACACAAGAAATGGGATGGAAGAATTAGAAATATTTTATTTTCATAGGGTATGTGAACTACCTGTGAAGCAGTATAGTACTATTCGAAAGTGGACTTAGACTATTTTTAAATTAAATATATATTACAAACTCTAGGGTAACCACTAAAAAAAAATTAAAAATTATAATCAAGATGCTAAAAAAGGAGAGAAAGTAGAATTACATAAAATGCTCAATGGAAACTACGAAAAGTGGAAAAAGGATGGAAGACAAAAATAAGAATGAAGGACAAGGGCAATGACCAGAAAGCAATAACAAATATGGTAGACATTAATCCAATTATTTAAATAATCACTTTAAGTATCAATGGTCTTGGTACACCAATGAACAGGCAGGAATTATCATAGTGGGTTAAAAAATACAACCCAACTCTAAGCTGCTTAGAATAAATCCACTTTAAATAAACAAATACATTAAAGGTAAACATACAGGAATAGAAATAGCATGCTGACATTAATAGAAAGCTGAAAGGATTATATTAATTGTAGACAGAACAAACTTCAAGAAAAATTATTGGGGCAAAACTGAAATACTATAAAATAATAAAGGGATTAATTCTCCAAGGAAACACAAGGACTCTTGATGTGTATGTTCTTTACAACAGAGTCTCAAAATACATGAGGCAAAAACTGATAGAAATGCAAGGAGAAATAGATGAATCTTTTAATACAGTCAGAGACTTGAACACTCCTCTACCACTAATAGACATAGCCAGGAGGCAGCAAATTAGTAAGTACCTACTAGAACTTAACAGCACCATCAATGAACTGGATAAAATTGAGACCTATAAACTACTTTATCCAACAAAAGCAAAATAAACATTCTCCTTACACTCAAAATAGCTTTTCAATTAAACTATGTCAATAATTACTTTAAATGTCAATGATTTCAATATACCAATTAAAAGAGATTCTGGAACACTCACCAAGACAGAACATATTTGGAGCCATAAAACACACCTCAAAAAATTTTTTTAAAGTGTAAATTATACAATGTCTACTCTCAAGCCACAATGGAATTAAACTAAAGATTAATAACAGATGATTGAAACATTATAATATACTTAGAGATTAAACATAAATTTTCTAAATAACACATGGGTAAAAAGAAATCTGAAAAGAAATTTTGAAAAATTACAAATGAAAATGAAAACACAACTCATCAAAATTAATGGGATATAGTGAGAGCAATATTTAGGATAAATTTATAGCACTGAATGCATTCATATATCTTAAGAGAGATGTAAAAATCAATCAGCTAAGTTTCCACCTTAGGTAACTAGAAAAAACAAAAAGAGCAAATTAAATCCAAAATAAGCAGAAGAAAATAAATAATAAAATCTAGAGCAGTAATCGATGAAAGAGAAGATAGCAAAAGAAAAGAGAAAATCAATAAAACCAAAAGCTGACTCTTTGAAACAATCAATAAAATTTATAAGATTCTAGTCAGGCTAACTAAAAAAAAAATAGAAGACACAGATTACTAATCCTAGAAATAAAAGGGCATTCCTACAGATCCCATGGACACTGAAAAAAAATAAAAAAGAAATACTATAAAGAACTTATGCACACAAATTTGATAACTTAGATAAATGAACAAATTTCATGAAATGTTCCAAAATTCACACAAGAAGAAATAATATGAATAGGCCTGTATCTCCCAGAGAAATGTTTAATAATTAATACCGTTCCAAAAGAGATAGCAAAAGGCTCAAATGAGTTCACTGCTGAATTCTACCAAATATTTAAAGAAGAAATGATACTGATTCTCTACAATTTCCTTTAGAAGATAGAAGCAGAAGAAATACATTCTACTAATTCTATATGGCCAGCATTAACCTAATACCAAAACCAGAAAAAGACATAAGAAAATAAAATGACATAGCAATGTCTCTCATAAACATAGATGCCAAAATATTCAACAAAATAATAGCAAAGCAAGTCCAGCAATCTATAAACATTATATGCCACAATAATGTAATTTAACCTAGGTGGAATGCTGATTCAACATTCAAAACTCAATCTATCACATCGATAAGCTAAAGAAGAAAAATTACAAGATTATATTAATAGATGGAGTAGAAGCATTTGACAAAATCCAACTCTCATTCATGATAAAAAACTCTAAGCAAACGAAAATAGAGGGAAACTCCCTTAATTTCGAAAGGGCATTTACAATAAAACCTACAGCTTACATAATAATTAATGGTGAGAAGTTAGAAGTTAAGTTCAGAAATTAAGATCCAAAACAGAACAAGGATGTTCCCTCTCATCTCTCCTTTCCAACATACTACTGGTAGTCCTATTAAATGAAGTAAGACAAGAAAAGGAAATAAAAGGTATACAGGTTGGGAAGTAATAATTAAACTGTCTTTAGGCCAGACATGGTGACACATGCCTGTAAACCCAACTACTTGGGAGACTGAGACAGGAGAATCATTAGAACCCGGGAGCTGGAGGTTGCAGTGAGCTGAGATTGTACCACTGCACTCAAATCTGTGCAAGAGAGCGAGACTTTGCCTAAAAGAAAAAAAAAAAAAAAAAGAAAGAAGAAGAAAAACTGTCTTTGTTTGCAGATTACATGACCAATTACCTATGTATAAAATCCTAATGAATCAACAACAACATCAAAGAAATTCTCAATGATTTTAAAAATATTGCAAGATATGATGTCAATACAGAAAAGTCAGTAGCTTTCCTATATACAGCAGTGAACAACTGGAATCTGAAATTAGAATCACAACACTATTTAAATTGGAACCCCAAAAATGAAATACTTAATTATAAGTGTAACAAAATATGTACAAGACATATGAGAAAAAGAAAAATGTGATGACATAAATTTAAAAAGAACTAAGTAAGTGAAGAACATTCCATATTCACGAGTAGTAGGAAGACTCAACATGGTCAAGATTTCAATTATTTTGAACTTGATCTATGGATTCATATCAGTTTGAATAAAATCCCAATAAATTGCTCTGTGGATAATCAGCAAATTGATTCTAAAGTTTATGTGGAAAGGCAGATACCCAGAGTAGTCAAAACAATATTGAAAGGGAAGAACAAAGTTGGAGGACTGGCACTACCCAACTTCCAAACTTAGAATAAAGCTACAGTAACTAAGCCAGTCTAATATTGGTAAAAGAATAGACAAATAGATCAATCAAACAGAATAAAGACCCCTAAAATGGACCCATACAAATATAATCAACTGATCCCTGATAAAAAAGCAAAAGCAGCACAATAAAGAAAAGACTCCTAAATAAGTGGTCCTGGAACAACTAGACAATGACGTGCAAAAAAAATGAATCTAGACACAGAGCTTATGAATTTCACAAAGATCAAGTCAAAATATTTCCTACACTTAAATGTCAAATGCAAATCTACAAAACTCCTAGAAGGAGAACTCTTTCAACTTCTAGGAGAAACATAGGAGAAAATCTAGAACTCATTGGGCTTTGTGATTGCTTTTTTGATACAACACCAAAGGCTTGATCCATTAAAGAAAGAATTGATAAACTGGAATTCACTAAAATTTACAATTTCTGTTTTATAAAAGACACTGTTAAGTGAGCGAAAGGAAAATCAACAGAACAGTAGAAGATATTTGTAAAATATATATTTAGAAAAGAACTCTTATCCAGTTATTCAAATAACTCTTACAAGTCAACAATAAGAACACAATGAAAATATATACAAAAGACATTAGAGATGCATCACAAAAGAAGACAGAAAATAAACATATAAGATGTTCAACATTATACATCATTAAGGAAATGCAAATTAAGTCAACAGTGAGATATACACCTATTTGAATGGCCAAAATACAAAACACAACATCGAATGCTGATGCAGAGGTAGAACAACCGGAAACTATTTATTGTTGGTGAAATTGCAAAATGGTGCAGCTACTTTGAAAAATAGTGGAGTAATTTCTTATAAAACTAAACTTACTGTCAGCATTTGATCCAACAATCAAACTTCTTGGTATTTACCAAAATATGTTGAATACTTATATCCAGACAAGACCCTATAATGGATGTATAGGGCTGCTTTATTCATAATTGAAAGCAACGAAGATATCTTTTTTTGTAGTTGAATGAACAAATAAACTTTGGTACATCCAGGCAATGGAACATTATTTAGTGCTAAAAAGAAACACTATCAAAGCATTAAAAAAAATAAATTTCAATGCATATTACTAAATAAAAGAAGCCAATCCGGAAAGGCTACATGGTCTATGACTCCAACTATATGACATTCTGAAAAAAGCACAATGGAAATGGTAAAATAGATGAGTGGTTGCCTGGGGATAGGGGATAGGGAATTGGGGAAGAAATGAATAGGTGGAGCACAGAGGATTTGGGGGGCAGTGAAACTATTCTGTATGATACTATAATGGTGGGTACATGTCAGCATACATTTATCAAAGGACAGAGACTGTACAGCACCGATAGTGAAGCCTAATATAAACTATATACTTTGGGTTATAATGACATGTTCATCGATTATAATAAATGTTCCACTCTGGTATGGGAAGTAGATAGTAGGGGAAATTGAGGAATGGGTAAACAGACACTTCCTGTACTTCTGCTCAATTTTGCTGTTAAAAAAAAAATTTAAAAAAAAAAATAACCTCTAAATGCTAAGCTCTAAAAATGCTCTAAAATAATGTCTATTAAAAATTTAAAAAAGGAATTTAGAAAGAAAGAACTGACATTTGGCAATATCTTTGAGACAGATGTTATTCTAGCCAATCCTATCACTGTAACAATTCATTCTCCCTATGTCTACCAGTAAACCTCATTTAATTTACCATCTCCTCTCAAGGCATCTGATTATCTAACCCCCTCATCCAAATATTGAAACCCCCTCATCTAAATATTGAAACCCCCTCATCTAAATATTCTTGTCAGAAAGCCTGTGACCCACCCCACAGCTTCCTTAGCCCCTTCTCCCCACCATAATTATTACATCCTGTTGTAAATGCCTTTTTCTCCTTTAGAGCCCAGTTTTCCCGAGGATAAGAGTCATGTTTCCTTTTATTTATCGTGTTGCTGAGAGGTAGTATTGTGTAGTGTTTAAGTTTAAAAAAAAAAAAAAAAACATAAAAAAACTTCAAAAGCCAAACTACTTAGATTTGAATGCCTGCTTAAGCACTGACTACCTTGACTACCTGCATGATGTTAGGCAAGTCATTTTATTCTCTCTGCTTGTCTTCTCATCTGTAAGATGGGGATAACAATGCAACCTACTTCAGAGATGTGTTGAGATAAGTAGGAGTGATAATAAATGTAAAGTACTTAAAAGAGTATCTGATATATTATACACTATATAGAGGTCTTAGCTTTTATTATTGCCAACACTGCACTTGGTCACAGTGTTACTTCCCCAGGGAGATTTAGAATGTCATTTTTTCTTTCTTGCAACAGGAAGGGTCTTGTCCCCTGATAAAAAGATTATATGCATGTGATGAGGCGCATCTGTGGAGAGAAGAACTTTCCCTGAAGCCTTGAAACCACATTATTGAGAGAATTTTTTCTATCTTCATTTCTAACTCTTAGACTTTGCCCTGACCTGAAGATTTGAAAAGAGATTAAATTCATCACAGCCCAGTATTCTCTTCTTCCCAACCCAGAGTCTAAATTGTTTATAATGGTCTGCTCTTATAGAAAAGAAATCACTTCATATGTTCAGATTTCATCAAGCGGTTAGATGTGGTTGCTTCCAGCTGTGATGGATAGAAGCAAGAAAATAGTAGATGAAGAGAGGGGTCTGAAAAGTCATAGACAAACAGAGTCCTTGTATAAGAGATCACGTGCTTGCTGTGTTCAAACCCCAGGGCAGTAATTCAGATCACAGGTGGCTGTGGGCAGGAGAAATATGACCCTGAAAACAGAATACAAGCAAGAGTCAGGACTATGTGTCAGAGCCTCAGGTTCTAGTCTAGATGATGCTATGCATTAGTCAGGTATTCTTGAGCAAAGCCTGTTAATTCTTTGAATTAGAGCTATATTATACACAAGATGGATTTCTGAGAGAGGTAAATCACAATGTGATATGTAGACAGTTTAAGAACTACACAGGAAAAAGCCAAATTTATGACAATATTGTGTTTTCTATCAAACCCATTTCTTCCTGTTTAGAAAATAGGCAGACACATTTTTCTTTTAAATTGGGTGTACCATCTTTGTGGTGACTGTATTAGCATTTTCCAGAGGAAGTGAACCAGTAAGACTCATATATTACGTATATTCATGCATATATGAATGATACAAGAAATTGGTTTATATAATTATAGAGGTTGTCAAGTCCCAAGATGTGCTGTTACAAGTAAAAGAACCAGGAGAGCTGATGATGGAGTTCCAGTCAAAAGGCCTGAGAAGCAAGAGAGACGGTGTAATTACAGTCTAGAGGCTGATACGCTTGTGACCCAGGATGAACTGATATTTCCGTTCAAGTCCAAAGGCAAGAAAAACTCTGTGCTACAGGTTAAAGGCAGTTAGTTAGGAGTAATCCTCCCTTACTTACAGGAGGATCAGCCTTTTTGTTTTGTTTTGGCATTCAGCTGATTAGAGAAGCCTCACCCACATTAAGGAGAGCACTCTGCTTTACTTGGTCTACCAATTCTAATGATAATCTCATCTGGAAACACCCTCACAGACTCACCCAGAATAATGTTTGGCCAAATGTCTAGGCATCTCTTAGCCCAGTCACGTAGTGGACACATGGTATTAGCCATCAAAGAGACTAAAATAATAATACCAGCAATGTTGTTATTATAATAATTATAATTTTAATTGCTCTGTTTCAGAGTGTTTGTCCATATGTTCATGTAGTCCATATATATTCCAAATGCCTTCTAGCTCCACAGCCATCTTCCATGTAGCTAGAAATTTATTTCTGTCCATTCAGTTTTATTATCTGATGTTATAGAGGATATTTCTAAAGAAAAGCTTTGCATGAAGCCACTAACCTTTAATCTACTCCAGGCACTTAGTAACATCTACAGTCTTCTCATTCTCCCAGCCCCAGTCTTCTGCCTGAGGGCTATATGGAGACAACTTGCCACTGTCATTGCCTATCAACAAGATATTCATATAATTGTATCAGTTTCTAGTTTCGAATGTCTCAAACGTTCTACCTAGGAAATGCTAAAGACTCTGCCAAAAGAATCCTAGAGCTGATAAATAATGTCAGTCAATTTCAGGATAAAAACTCAATGTACAAAAATTAGTAGCATTTCTGTACACCAATAAGCTTCAAGCTGAGACCCAAATCAAAAACACAATCCCATTTACAGCATTCACCAAAAAAAAAAAAAAAAAAAAGATAGGAATATGTATTTTATATATGTATATGTAGTTCTGTATGTAGTTGTGTATGTATATGTAGTTCTGTATGTAGTTGTGTATGTATATGTAGTAATATTCATACATATTTTATGTATGTATATATAGTTCTGCTTATAGAGATACTTTACCTTCTCGGACCGAACAAAACACTATTGAAAGTGAAGTAGAAAGTATAAAGGGTAAAACGTCAAAAAATTGTTCTTAAATAGATTTTAAAAGTTAAGAATGCCTATTGTTAGCCTTAGAGCAACCTCTGGAAATAGTTAAAAGAGGTGTGCTTAGAAGCCAATAGGTGAGATAAATAGAATATGAAAAAAAAAAAAAAAAAATTCAATAATCCCCAAGGGAAACAGGAAGTGAGAGAGGAACCACAAACAAAAGAAACAAATGGGAAAACATTTGTCAGATTGTAGACCTAAAAGGAAGTTTTATGAAAAAGTCAATGGAAATGCAAATGATCTAAAAACTCCACTTAAAAGGCAAGACTAATTTATATGCTATCTAAAAAAGGTAGACTTTAAATATTAAAGGACACACATTTTGAAAGAAAAATATGAACAATGATACACCATGCAAAATGTAAACACAGCTGGCAATCTTGTATTAATTCAGTAGTCCCCCCTTATCTATGGATTCACTTTTCATGATTTTAGTTACCTGAGGTCAACCACAGTCTGAAAATAGTAAATGAAAAGTTTCAAAAATCAACAATTCATAGATTTTTTATTCTGTGCTGTTCTGAGTAGTGTAATTAAATCTCATATCATACCTTTCTGTACTACCAAGGATGTGAATCATTCCTTTGTCTAGCATATCTGCATTGTATACACTACCTGCATGTTACGTTATCAAATCAAGTGTTGCAAAATATAATTTTGAGAGTCAAAGGATACACCACAAAATTGGTCCACTTTTTTAAATTTTGAGAACCTATTGTCTTCATTTGGATCAACTTTTACTTTCATATTTATTATCTTAACATTTCATACCTATGTTTTCTGTTTGTAATTTGTTCTATTTCAAATATTTGCTTTATGTTTTTCCAATATTTTATTATGAAAGTTTTAAGCACACTGAAAAACTCAATTTTACAGTCAACATCTTATGACTACTGGTTAGATTTTACAATTAACATTTTACTAGATTTTTTTCTATAAAACTTATTGTGATCATCATTAGAATGTCATTGTACTTGTAGATTAATTCAAGTACAATGCCTTTTTACTATTATTGATAATTCTAATAAAATAACATGATACATCTCCATTTTTTTAGGCATTTTCAAAATTTTGGAATATTTGAGTATCTCTGGTAAAATGTATGTCTGTTATGTTTAATACTGTATTATTAGGTTTATTTTCCTAATATTTTCTTTTTATTATTATTATACTTTAAGTTCTAGGGTACATGTGCACAACATGCAGGTTTGTTACATATGTACACATGTGCCATGTTGGTGTGCTGCACCCATTAACTCGTCATTTACATTAGGTATATCTCCTAATGCTATCCCTCCCCCCTCCTCCAGCCCATGACAGGCCCCAGCGTGTGATGTTCCCCACCATTTTCCTAATATTTTCTTCTGATAAAAAATACAATTGATTTTTATATGTTAACCTCCTATGCTTCCTCCCTATAAAATTCAATTATTAACTCTAAAAGTTATTTTTGTATATATTTTAGTTCATTCTATGTAAACAATCATATCATTGGAAAATAGAAAATTTATTTTTTAATATTCTTTATACCATTCATTTTCATTTCTTTCCTGACTACAATGTCCCCTGTACAAGGTTAAATAAAAGCAGTGAAAATATTAATCCTTATCTTGTTCTTTACCATAGACATAAAAAGGTTAAACATTCTATGATTAAGTATGAGATTAACTGTAGAGTTTTGCCCTTTTGATTAATATTTTGTAGTTTTCTGAGATTTTGCATCATAAATATTAAATAAAAGTTGAATTTTTCAAATTCTTTTTCTGCATCCTTGGAAGTGATTTCCCCCTGCATTTGTTAATATAATGAATACTGCATTGTTTGTTTTTGAAATACTAAACCAATCTTGAATTCTTGGGATGAAATCTACTTAGTCTCGGTGTTTTATAGTTTTTTACATGTTGCTAGATTGGATTCGATAATATTTTGTAAAATGTTTTTATGTTTGTATTCATGAAAGCTAATAATCTATAACTTTAGTTTTTGTAATGTATTTTCCTGGTTTGGGTATTAAAAGTATGTGGACATCATGAAAATAGTTGGAAAGTGTTCTGTTGTCCTCTACTTTTTCTAAAAGTGTTTCTTTAAATTGAATTGATTCCTTTCCTGGATACACCAGTGAAACAAATGCCTGAAATTTTCTTTGTGGAGGGAGTATTATAATAAACTTTTTTTTTTATTAAACATCAGGATATTCACATTTTCTCTTTCGTCTTTTCTGTCTGGTTACTTTAGGATAGTTGTATTTTCAAAAGAAATTTAACAATTTTATTATCAGGCACTACATAGTTTATAGTACTCTCATAATGCTTTTAAAATCTCTAGAACATTTTATGTTCACATATGTGGGAGCTAAGCTATGAGGATGCAAAGCAGAAGAATGATAGGACTTTGAGGACTTGGGGGAAGGTTGGGGTTTGGTGAGGAATAAAAGACTACACATTGGGTACAGTGTATGCTGCTGTGGTGATGGGTGCAATAAAATCTCAGAAATCACCACGAAGGAACTTACTCAGGTAACCAAATACCACCTGTTCCCCAAAAGCCTATCAAAGTAAAAATATTAAAAATAAAGTAAAAAATAGTATCTGTAGGATATGTAGTGAAAATTTTCCTGTCACTCATAATATTGATAATTTGTACTTGCTGTTTTTTCCTCGATTAGTCCTGCTAAGTACTTTTTGAAGAATAAAAATTCAGTTTTGCTAATTTTATTTATTGCTTGTTATTTTATTCATTTTTGTTCTTATTTTCACTCATTTCTTCCATTCAATTTATTTTGCTTTTTTCCTAGCTTCTTTTTAATTCAGCTTTTATATATAGTGTGTGTATGTACAGACTTGTTACATGGATATATTGCACCCAGGTAGTATGCATAGCACCCATTAATTATTCAACTCATGCTCCTCTCCCCCATCTAGTAGTCTGCACTGTTTATTGTTCTCATGTTTATGTCCATGGGTGCTTAGTGCTCAGTGTTTAGCTCTCACTTATAAGTGAGAATATGTGGTATTTAATTTTCATTCCTGTGTTAATTTGCATGAGATTATGACCACGAGCTCCATCTATGTTGCTTCAAAAAACAATTTCATTGTATTTTATGGATGTACAACATTCCATTGTGTGTATAGACCACATTTTATTTAACAACCCACCACTGATGAGCACCTAGGTTGATTCCATTTCTTTGCTATTGTGAATAGTGCAGTGATAAACATATGAGTGCATATGTCTTTCAGTATAACAATCTATTTTTCTTTGTGTGTATACCCAGTAATGGGAATGCTGGGTCAAATGGTAGCTCTGTTTTAAGTGTTTTGAGAAATCTTCAAACTGCTTTCCAAGGCTACTTGCCAATGTTTGCTTTTGTTGCAATTGTTTTCGACTTAGCCAAAAATTTTTTGCACCTAGGTTAAGAAGATTTTTTTCCTAAGACTTTTATAGTTTGAGGTTTTATATTGACATTTTAATCCATCTTGAGTTAATTTTTGTACATGGTGAAAGATTAGATCCAGTTTCATTCTTCTGCTTATGGCTAGCCAGTTACCTTACCATCATTTATTGAATAGAGAGTCCTTTTCCCCATTGCTTGTTTTCGTCAAGCTTGGCAAAGATCAGATGGTTAAGTGTGTAGCTTTATTTCTAAGTTTTCTATTCTGTTCCATTGGCCTATGCGTCTGTTTTTGTACCAGTACCAGGCTATTTTGGTTACCATAGCCTTATAGTAGAATTTGAAGTCAGGTAGTGTGATGCCTCCAGCTTTGCTTTTTTTGCTTAGACTCGACTTGGCTATTTGGGCTCATTTTTGGTTCCATATGAATTATAGAATAGTTTTTATTTTCTAATTCTGTAAAAAATGATTTTGTTGGTTTGACAGGAATAGCATTAAATCTATAAATTGCTTTGGGCAGTATGGCCATTTTAATGATACTGATTCTTCCAATCCATGAGCATAAAATGTTCTTCTATTTATTTGTGTCATTTCTGATTTCTTTCAGCAGTGTTTTAAAGTTCTCCTTGTAGAGATCTTTCCCTTACTAACTGGATTCCTTGGTATTTCATTTTCTTTTTTGCTGTTGTAAATCAGATTGTGTTCTTGGTTTGACTCTCAGCCTGGACATTATTAGTGTATAGAAATGCCACTGACTTAGCCGGGTGTGGTGGCTCACATCTGTAATCCCAGCACTTTGGGAGGCCAAGGTGGGTGGATCACCTGAGGTCAGGGATTCAAGACCAGCCTGACCAACATGGAGAAACCTCGTCTCTACTAAAAATACAAAATTAGCCAGGCGTGGTGGCGCATGCCTGTAATCCCAGCTACTTGGGAGGCTGAGGCAGGAGAATCCTTGAATCCAGGAGGCGGAGGTTATGGTAAGCTGAGCTCGCACCATTGGTCTCCAGCCTGGGCAACTGGGTAACAAGAGCGAAACGCCATCTTAAAAAAAAAAAAAAAAAAAAAAAAAAAGACATGTCACTGACTTTTGTATCCTTAAACTTTACTAGAATCATTTATCAGTTCTAGGTGCCTTTTACTGAATTCTTTCGGATTTTCTAGGTAAAGAATCATTCTGTTAGTGAAGAGAGATATTTTGACTCTTCCTTTAGCTATTCGAATGCCATTTATTTGTCTCTCATGCCTGCTTGTGAGAGGAGGTGTCAACTGGGCTTCCTGGGTCCAGTGGGGGCTCAGAAAGCTCTGAAACTTGCTCATTTCCTGCATCAGGACTTACTTTGGTCCTGGATAAATAATATTGAAGATATATGCTTAAAATATTCCTAACATCACAATTTGTGCCTATGTTTTCTTCCCCAAGAAAGCTATAAACAGCGAAAATTTTGTTGTAAGCTTCCCTGTGTCCTCTCTCCCTCTCTCTCTTCCCCTTCCCCTGAAACTAAAAGGAATGTTAAAAGCATTTTTCTGTGACCCTAAGACCTTATCTATGCTCCCAATTCCAATTCCTTGTAAACACAATTTGTAAAATCCTGTGAGATCCTGTCTCCTTTGCCATGCCGCTGCAAGGTCATAAAGTAGATAAAACTTAAGTTACAATTCCAGTTTTCCTCAAGATCTGAGACATGTTAATTGTCTTTGTTTCTGGCTCTGCTAACATCTTCCAGCTGCACGTATTTCCCACCTTAAAGAGTTTAAAAGGTGATTGAAAAATCTAACACTGACTACCCACTCGGGACCCCTTCCATACTGTGGAAGCTTTGTACTGTCCCTCTGCTTAATGAAGCCTACAGCTTTTTTTCTGTTGGTCTGATCCGTGTCTCTCACCGCGGGCTGCCGCCACACCAAATCTTTGGCGCGGCTAAGGCAAGAACCTTTGGCGTTACACTTGCTCTGATTAGGACTTCAGCACTATGCTTACTAAAAGTGGTGAGAGTAGTCATCCTTGTCTTTTTCGTTTTTCAAGGGGATTGGTTTCAGCTTTTGCCCATTCAGTATGATGTTGTCTGTAGATTTGTCATATATGGCTCACGTTATTTTGAGGTATTTCCCTTTGATGCCTAGTTCCTTAAGTGTTTTTCATTATGATGGGTTATGGAATTTTATTAAAAGCTTTTTCTGCATCTTTTGATATAATCATGTTTTTTGTTTTTAATTATGTTTATGTGGTGAATCACATTTATTGATTTGTGTATGTTGAACCAGCCTTGCATTCTATCAATAAAACCTACTTGATCATGTTATATTAACTTTTGATGTGCTCCTAGATTCAGTTGCTAGTATTTTGTTGAGAATTTTGGCATCTATGTTCATCAGGGATATTTGCCTGAAGTTTTCTTTTTTCATGGTGTATCTGACAGATTTTAGTATCAGGCCAATACTGGCTTCACAGAATGAGTTAGGAAGAAGCCTCCTTCCTTAATTTTTTGGAAAAGTTTCAGTAGGATTGATGTGACTTCTGCTTTGTATGTCTGATAAAACTCAGCTATGAATCCATCTGGTCCAGGATTTTTTGGTTTGGTAGCTAATTTATTACTAATTTAACTTGTGAGCTCAATATTTGTCTGTCATGTGCGTCCATGTGAAGAGACCACCAAACAGGCTTTGTGTGAGCAATAAAGCTTTTTAATCACCTGGGTGCAGGCGAGCTGAGTTTGAAAAGAGAGTCAGGGAAGGGAGATGAGGGTGGGGCCATTTTATAGGATTTGGGTAGGTAAAGGAAAATTACAGTCAAAGGGGGGGGCTGTTGTCTGGCGGGCAGGAGTGAGGGTCACAAGGTGCTCAGAGGGGAGAGTTTTGAGCCAGAATGAGCCAGGAAAAGGAATTTCACAAGGTAATGTCATCACTTAAAGCAAGGACCGGCCATTTTCACCTCTTTTGTGGTGGAATGTCATCAGTTAAGGCAGGGGTAGGGCATTTTTACTTCTTTTGTGATTCTTCAGTTACTTCAAGCCATCTGGGCGTATATGTGCAAGTCACAGGGGATGTGATGGCTTGGCTTGGTCTCAGAGTCCTGACAGGTCTATTTGAGATTTCAATGTCTACCTGATTCAGTGTTGCAAGATTGTATTTTTAGGAACTGACACATTTCCTCCAGATTTTCAAATCTGTGTGCATAGAGTTGTTCATTGTATTCTCTGAGGCTCTTTTGTATTTCTGTGGGATCAGATGTAACGTCATCTTTGTATTTTCTGATTATACTTATATTTGTACTTATTTGAATCTTCTTTTTTTCTTTGTTAATCTAACTAGTGGTCTATCAATCTCATTTATTTTTCCAAATGGAGAACTCTTAGTTTCACTGAGTCTTTATACTGATTTTTGCATCTCAATTCTGCTAGCTTTGGGTTGTTTTTTTTTTTTTTTTTTTTTCCTTGTTCCTTTTCATGCAAAATTAGATTGTTATTCTGAGATCTTTTTTTTTTTTTTTCCTAGTTCCTTTACATGCAAAATTAGATTGTTATTCTGAGATCTTTCTAACTGATTAATGAAGGCATTTAGTGATAAAAACTTTCCTCTTCACACTGCTTTAGCTGCATCCCAGAGATTTTGGCAAGTTGTGTCTATATTTTCCTTAATTTCAAAGAATTGTTTGATTTCTGCCTTACAATGTTCACCTATGAGTTATTCAGAAGTAAGTTGTTTAATTTCTATGTATGTGTATAGTTTTGAAATATTTTCTTGATATCAATTTATATTTTTATTGTACTATAGTCTGAGAGTGTGTTTTGTAGGACTTCTATTTTTAAAATTTATTTAGACTTGCTTTATGAGCAAACATGTGGTTGATCTTAGAATATGTTTTATGTATAGATGAAAAGAATGTATATTCTTTGGTTGTTGGGTGGGATTCTGTAGATGTCCGTTATGTCCAACTGGTTAAGTGTCAAGTTTAAGTCCAGAGTTTGTTAGTTTTCTGCCTCAATGATCTGTTTCATACTATCAGTGGGGTTTGAAAGCCTCTATTTTTATGTTACTGTCTAAGTCTTTTCATAAGCCAAGAAGAACTTGTTTTATGAATCTGACTGCTGGGTACATATATATTTAGAATGGTTAAGTCCTCCTGTTGGATTGGACCATTTAACATTATGTAATGTCCTTCTTTGTCTTTCTTGATTTTTATTGATATAAAATCTGTTTTATATGATGTAAGAATAACGACTCCTGCTCTTTCTTGTTTTTTTGTTGGCTTTGTAGATCTTTCTCCATCTCTTTACTTTTAGCATGTGGGGTTTGTTATACATGAGATGGGTTTTTTGAAGATAGCAGATGGTTGAGTCTTGTCTTTTTATCCATTCCATCATTCTGTCTTTTAAGTGGGGCATTTAGTCCATTTACATTTAGGGTTAGTATTGATATGTGTGATTTTTATCCTGTTATTTTGCTGTTAGCTGATTGTTATGTGGATTTGACTGTGTGATTGTTTTATATGGCCTGTGAGCTATGTGTTTAAGTGTATTTTTGTGGTAGCAAGTGTCATTCTTTCAGTTTCATGTTTAGCATTCCTTAAAGACATCTTGTAAAGCTGGTCTATTTGAGATGTATTACCTCAGCATTTGTCTAAGAAGAGTTTTATTCCTCCTTCACTTGTCAAGCTTGTTTGGTGGGTTATAAAATTCTTGTTTGGAATTCTCTTTCTTTAAGGATGCTGAAAATAGGCCCCCAATTTCTTCTGGACTTGTAAGGTTGCGAGATCTGCTACTAGCCTGATGGGGTTCCCTCTGTACATGACTTGACCTTCTCTCTAGCTGCCTTTAAGACTTTATTTTTTTGCCTTGAAGTTTGTGAATCTTATGACTATGTGCCTTGGGGATGGTGGGCCTGAATAGTATACAGCCAGTCAATATTAGAAAAATTGTTGTGGACTACATCCTTAGATACATTTGTCAAGTTATTTTTTCTCCTTTGTTCTCAGCAATGTCAATAAGTTATAGCTTTGGTCTCTTTATATAATCACATATTTCTTGGGGATTTTGTTTATTTAAAAAAATTCTCTTTTCCATATTTTTGTCCAACAGAGTTGATCTGAAGAACCAGTCTTCGAGCTCTTAGATTCTTTCTTCAGCTTGTTTTATTCTGCTCTAATACTTTTCATTGTATTATGAAATTTTTGTAGTGAGTAATCTAACTTTTTAATTTCAGTTTGGTTTTTTTTTTTTTTCTTGAAATGGCTATTTTGTCGTTCAGCTCTTAGATAATTTTACCAGATTCTCTGAGTTCCTTGGATTGGGTTTCAACTTTCTCCTGAATCTTGATGAATTTCATTGCCATCCAGATTCTGAATTTTATGTCTGTCATTTCAAATTGGTTAAGAATCATTACTGGGAAGCTAGTGGACTTCCTTGGAAGCAAGAGGGCACTCTGCGTTTTTGAATTACCAGTGTTCTTGTGCTTGTTCTTTTTCATTCATGGGTTGGGGGGTGGGGATTGTTGTTCTGTGGTGTAATTCGAGGATAGTCACTTGGCTTCTTTCTGGATGTTTTAAGAGGGCCAAGCCTCTGCCCAGGGTGTTTATTTGTGGCTGAATTCTTGCCCTGGGTTTCACATGGAGGAATTTTATGAAGATATTCTTGGTGTTGTAGTTTGGTTTGTGATCCAGTAGATGGTGCTTAAGAGTAATGGCCAGTGTATAGGCTCTTAGCCACATGACTCCTTCGTATTTCCTTGCGTTTGTAGCCATGCTCTGTGGTGTGGTGCAGAGAAGTTACCCCCTCACCAGGTCCATTCATAGGACCAGGGAGAGTCCCCTCCAATCACTGGCAATGTACCCACAATTCTTTTGTTAAGTATTCCAGGCTGCTGGGCTCCTTCTGGCAGAGGCTATGGCAGGAATATAGACCACACGTTTTTCAGGCTGACCCTGCAGAGGGAGACATGCTCCACTCCCAAAGCAGCCCATAAAACTACAGGACTCACCTATCTCAGTGTTCTGAGAGTGTAGTTTCCTCTCCTGCTCAGGTGCTGGCCACAGATCTTAGCTTGGCATTCTCAAACAGAACCTCAGCTCTGGGGTGAGCTCAGGCTTTTTGTTCCTTTCTCAGCGTGGGGGTAGCAGAGGCAGGAACCTCCTCAGCAACAATAGCAGAGGGCCTCTCAGTTGTCTCTGGAAGTTCCACCCCAGAGAATACCAAGCCACTGCCAATCACAGTGATCAGCTCATGTGGGGTGGCTGTGCTATGTGCCCAAGCTACTCTGGTGTTGGGCCCTGCCTGCTAAAGATCAGGAGGTCAGAGTCTTACAGGAAAGGCAGTCTAGCCTCTTCTCCACAGGGCTGCTGCAGTATGCTGAAAGTGCAGCCAGGGCAATCAGGCTCTTGGAGTGTTCAGCCAGGGTTGGGGTGGCTGAGCTGTGGCCCCAAACCAGGGGAGGTAGGAAAACCAGGAGAGGTAGGGGTTTGCAGGGAAGAGAGGCTAGCCTCCTTTCCATAGGATGTCTGCTGCCTTCTGTAGGCATGTGATATGGTTTGGCTGTATCAACATCCAAATCTCATTTTGAATTGTAACTCCCACAATTCCCACATGTCGTGGGAGGAACCAGGTGGGTGATGATTGAATTATGGGGGCGGGTCTTTTCTGCGTTGTTCTCATGATGGTGAATGAATCTCTCAAGAGCTGATGGTTTTAAAAACAGGAGTTTCCCTGCACAAGTTCTCCTTTTGCCTGCTGCCATCCATGTAAGATGTGACTTGCTGCTCCTTGCCTTCCACCATGATTGTGAAGCCTCCCTAGCCATCTAGAACTGTAAGTCCCATGAAGCACTTTCTTTTGTAAAGTGCCCCGTCTCAAGTATGTCTCCAGCAGCAGCATGAAAATGGACTAATACAGCATACAAAAACAATCAGGTCCTTTGTTCCCTCCCTAGCCTGGGAAGAACAATGGTGGTTACCACTGTGGTGGCAATGACAGAGAGCCTGCTGGTTGTTTCTGTTAGCTCTACCCCAGATAAATGAAGAGCTGCCACCAAGTCATCAGGCCAGGGTGGGGCATTTGTGCTGGTGGCCCATGCTGGGAGGCCCTGCCCAGTGAGAAGTAGCAGGGGGCAGCATTTGTAAAATAATCAGGCTGCTTTTCCCTATGGCAGCTGTGGTGTGTTGGAGGAACTCTTTGCTCCCTCCCCAGCTGGAGGGCAGCAGGGATGGGCAGTAGTAATCACAACAGGCCTGTCAATTACCTCTGGGAACTCTAACCCAGAGAAATGGAGTGCCAGCGACCTGCTGGAGTGCTCAGGAGGAGATGGGGTGGGTGCACTGGCATCTCAGGGCAGTGTGCTTTGCCTGGTGAGGTGCAGCAGAGGTACAGACTGCAGTTCATCAGTTCCTCAGCACCACGGATGCAGCCCCTATCCTAAGGGCACAGGAGAGAGCCTGACCTCCGTTTTTGGCAGGATTATTGAAGCTGGTTTATTGGACTTACAGTTCTACGTGCCTAGAGAGGCTTCACAATCTTGGTGGAAGGGTAATCAGGGATCTAAGGCCCATAGGGTCCCACATGGGCCTGAGCAGCAACTCTGTCCACACTCCAGGCAGCTTTCTGTGTCAGTCTGGAGGCCTGGGGAGGTCACGGGGGATCTCCTGGGCCCAGGATTGCAAAGGTCCATGACAGAAGTGTGGGTCCCTGGGGGATCTCATTCTTTTACCCTTGCCCCCTGGTAGGAAGCCTTCCCTAGATCGGCACCAATCCCTGGTGGGCGGCTGTCCTGCCTTGCTCTTGTCTGCTCTCCATGAGTCACTGTTGCTTCCTTGATGAATCCTAATGTGAACTCCTGGATAATCTACTTGAAGAACGACTGCTTACACCGCATTTTGTCTCCTCTTTGTGAAAGCGATACACAATGACTGCTTTTACTCAGCCATCTTGGCACTGCTCCTTTCTGCAGTTTCTTTAGGTTGCAGATAGGTTTTTTTATTTCAAGCTTTTCTCTTTTTATATTATAGACATCAAAGCTACAATTTTTCCTTTTAGCATAGCTTTAACTGCATCCCACAAATTTTTGTGTAGTTTATTATTATTTAATTTGATTATTTTCTAATGGATTTAAGAGTGTATTGTCTTATTTCCAAAAATATTCAAATACTTGAATATTTCTAGATATCTTCCTGCTATTGAATAGTAATGTAATTGTTCTGTGGTCAGGAAATATACAGTTGACCCTTGAACAACATGAGTTTGAACTGCATGGGTCCACTTATATGCAAATTTTTTCTCTATAAATATATGGGAATTTTTTTGGAGATTAACGACAATTTAACAAAAAAAACTTGCAGATAATCTGTGTAAGCTAGACATATATAAAAAAGAAAAAGTTAGGTATGTCAAGAATACATAAAATATATGTAAAAACTAATCTATTTATTATTTACTACCAAAAAGTATACACAAATTTATTATAAAATGTTAAAAATAAAAACTCACAAATACTTATAGACTATAGATGGCATCCTTTGTAGTCAAGAGAAATGTAAACAAATATAAAGTTGCATCATTAAATCATAACTGCATAAAATTTGCTATATACTATACTACAGTAATAATTTTGTAGCCATGGCCTGTTGCTATTGTAGTGAGCTCAAGTGGTGTGTCTGTTTAAAATGCCATGTGCTGCATCAATGAGTGAGCAGTTCTTCTCTCCAGTAAATTGTGTGTCACAGTAAAAAGTGATCTCTTGCAGTTCTTGCATATTTTTAATTATGTGTAAAGCAACATCATACACTATAAACCTTGAATAACACCATAGGATCCACACAAAATACCACTAATGATACCGGAAGTGTTCCCACGAATCAGAAAAATGTCATGACATAACAAAAAAAAGTTAAATTGTTTGTTACATCTTGTAGATTAAGGTCTGCAACTATGGTTTCCCACTATTTCAAGATAAATAAATCCAGTTTAAAGAGTTCTGTAACAAAAAAAAAAAAAGAAAAAGAAAAAGAAAAGAAAAATAAATTCCCGAAGATATCACTGCAATTATGCTAGCATGTACAAAACCCTTGTACTTTTTGTTAAATACCTTTGATACTTCTTATTTTAAATACAACTTTCATGTGGATGCAGCATTACTGTAAGAAAGGCATACCTAAAGATTCTAATATCATTTGAGAAAAAGTCATTATATGGCAACTTAAAGCAAAAAAATGGTGAAAAATCTAAAGCTGAATAATTTAATGCCAGCAAAGGATAGTTCAATATTTTTAGAAAGATATTTGGCTTAAAAAATATCAAGGCAACAGGAGAAGTAGGCTCTGCTGACCAAGAGGCAGCAGATAAGTTCCAAGATACCATTAAGAAAATTATTGAGGAGAGGGAATGTCTGCCTAAACAAGTTTTTAATGCAAACAAAAGTTCCCTATTAGAGGAAAAAAAAAAAAAAAAAGATGCCACAAAGGACATTTACTAATAGAAAAGAGAAGTGATTACCTGGATTTAAGGCAGGAAACTATAGGCTAACTATTGTTTTGTGCAAATGCAGTTGGGTTTATGATTAGGACTTGCCCTTTTTTTATGAAACTGTTAACCCCCATGGAAAAGATAAACACCAGTTACCAGTCTTTTGGTTGTACAGCAAGAAGGCCTGAAAAGCAAGAAACCTTTTTTGTGGATTGATTCCATTAATGCTTTATTTCTAAATCAGGAAATACCTTTCCAGTAAGAAACTGCTTTAAGGTTTTTTGGTTTTGGTTTTGGTTTTGTTCTGATGTTGGACAATGTCTTTGGACACCGAGAACCCCATGAGTTCAACATTGAAGGCATCAAAATGATGCAGAGCAAGTTCTTGGTTTTGCTTAGGAAAGAATTTAAGAGTGAGCTGGTAGTAGAAGAAAGTAGCTTTATTGAAGTGGTAGTGTTACAGCTCCGTGACTCCTCCTGTGGAACAGAGATACTCCACAGGAAATGCACAGAAAGTAGCAGCGTATGGGAGGCTTGCATCGTATTTATACTCACGTTAATGACATGCTAACTAAGGGGCAAGTTATTCAGAAATAGCTATAAAATGGCCAGTGACTTCCAGGCATTGCCATGGCATTGGTAAACTGTCGTGGCACTGGTTGGAGTACCTTACAGTGATTGGCAGCAAGAGCAACAGGAGGGGCTTTAAGCACCTCTTCCCGGTTTGGGCCAGTCTTCAATCTGATCAGAAGATGAATCTGCCTGCCTCCTGCCTCATTCCCCACTTAGAGATTAGATATTTCTCTTTAATCTTAAAGGGATTGCAGATGGGCAGAGGTCTATCTTCTGTAATTGTTTCCTGATGGTTTTATGGACATAGGCCCTGCCTAGCATTGCATTGGAGGAGTAAAAAATCTCTGGATACCTGATCTGATGCTTTTATTCTCTGGGTCAGAACACCAGATGAGTTGGAATCCTCGTACCAGTATTGTCTTCACGTGGAACTGTTGTAATCTAGAAGGCAGAAACTCTTCTAAGAGGTAAATCAGCAAGGGCTAAAAATTATTAGTAACAAGTTAGCTAATTAAAGATCCTAGACCAGGTAAAAACCAGGTGAGATTTGGAAGGCTATTTTTGATGGTGAACCACTATCAAAAGTGATAGTAAAAGTGATAGTGGTTCAAAAGTGATAGTGGTTCACTATCAAAAATAGTCAACTGCTAGTTGGGGTCAGTGCCCTGGTTATATCTATGTAACCAGGTAGATTGCTCATTGATCTTTTGAATGTTAATTTCAACCTGTCTAGAGTTGTTAATAAACTTGCAGAGGGTTTTATTCATAATTGCAAAGACTCTACCTTGATCAGCTAGTAAATAATCCAATGCTAGTCTGTTATCAAAAACTATCTTTGCCAAAGAGTCTAAGGACTCTTGAATTCCCTTTGTTTGACACATCAAGGGTTAACCAAGGCTCCGCTGTGCAGATAGTAAGGTGTCCAGTGGGAGCTGGAGAGGACCTTTGGCTCCATCAGTTATCTGTTCTCTTGGCCATTATGGGTCGGAGTGGCTCAGACTCCCTTTTAAGCTTGGAGCAGTTCTTTCCTTTTAGCTTTAATTTTGACCTAGGGGCTGGTGAGTTGGGAGATCTTGTCTAGGCATCGCAGATGCCAAACTTGCCATGTTTCCTCAGGATGGGTAACCTGGAGGCAGTAGGAGGCTTAAATAAGCCACTAATAATTGTACATTTTGGCCAGTTCTTCTGGTTTTGGCTTCTTTCTCTGTCCTGTCCCTATTGTAAAACCCAAAGGCTTACAATTTCTAAAAATTGCCTAATAGGGCACACTGCTGCCTTTTGTAACTTCCTCTTAATGCCAAGGATAGGCTGAGTAATGAAATGCACACCCAGGAAAAGAATTCACCTTTCCAGGGAGTCTGGGTCTGCACTAGCATATTTCCTGAGTGCCTCAAACAAGTGGCTCTGAAACAGGGTGGGATTTTTATCTATCCCCTGAGTTATTTCTCTAAACTTGTCATAACTGTCATTACACATTTTAAAATATTCACTATGAAACAAGCTAGCATGTGATTGCATTTGAGACACTGGGAACCCCTCTGGTAATCCCACTGGGGGGTGTCTAGATCTGGAACTGCATCTCCTCTCACACAATAAATGGCATGGCCTTGATTATGAGTGGCCATTCCATCTACACTTTCATGGGCAATACTTGGAATCCTTTCTTTTTCATCGATGGTATAAGAAGTAGAAAATAATATTTGCATGTCATGCCAAGTTAAGTCAAAGGACTTGGCCAACTTACAAACTCCTCTTCAAAAATCCCTGAATTCTCTGAAAACTAGCAAATTTTTCCTTGCATAAAGCCAACAGAAATGGAAAAAGACACACACACTTAGCTGTTACCCTATCTCCAACAGCCATATCCTGCATTGAACATAGTTTCAATTTGAGGGGCTGACAGGGGACCCCACTCCTTTTGGTACTGGTTGGACTTACTTCCTTGCACAGTGGTATAGACTAGGGCTTGTTGTATAAGGGGGAAGGAGTGCCTGATGATGTTAGGGTGAAGTCCTGTGCTAAAGAACTTGCGAGGCTCCCCTCAGAATTGAAGGTCTGAGGAGGCTCCAAGGGAAGCATAGGCCTTCAAGGGGGAGCAACTAAGAAGGGGTCATGTAGGATACCCAGTGTGGCTTTCTGGTGCTAGGGACTATTATGAGCTTGATAAATTTTACTGCTATCCCTTAGGTCAGGGTCCTGGCAGAGAGCTACAAAAACCTGCATATAAGGAAATCCTCCCAATTTTTCTTCCATTTTACAAAATAACTATAATTGAAAAATAACATTATAATGTAAAGAACCATGTATAGGCCAAAAGTGTTGGTTCTCCAATCTGTATTGGACTCAAATTGCATTGCAATAGAATATGAGAATTTTCTTTTTTAAACTGTATAAATTTGCTCCAGTTGCCTAAAACACACCTTAATGGCAAGTCTTTTGGGATGCTCACTATAGTCCCCATATTTAGTAAGGATCTCTGCAGGAAATTTTAGTTGGCCTAAGTCTAACAAACACCTAGTTACTTTTTCCTTTTAAATTTACATTTTTTTCAAAGAAGGTGTAAATATAGATAGCAATTAGTTACAAAAGTTAACAGGTAGTAGAACGATGAGCCTGAATTGCACAGAAAGTAAAGCAGAGCCTTAATTTGGGCAAAGAGGGGCCAAACAGATAGTGATCATGGAAGGGAAGAAGGGAATGGGTGAAGAGCATTGCTCAAGCGGAGACTTCAGAGGCCCTGACTTGCTGGAGAACCTACCCAGCAGTGGAGACACTGAAAAATATGTTTGGGCAGATACTTGTCTGTCACTCTAGGTGGTCATCTGTCAGCCCAAGGGTCTGGGAACTCCCAGTTTCTTCGACTAAGATGGGCTTCAGCAAAGTAGCTTTTGGACAGAAAGGAAGACAGCACACAGGAAGGGGCCCACAACTGGCTGTTACAGAAAATAGTAACTTCTAACTTCAGGGCAGAAAAGGTGAGACCAAGATTCCCTTGCCGGCGGGTGGTGTGGCTGCAACCGACTATCCTAGAGGGAATGTCAATACTGAAAACCCCAGAGCATCTGGGCAGCAGCCAACAATGCCAATGCCAAAAATCCCAGAGTACCCATGTACTGGCCAATGAAGGTTCCCTCACCAAATGCAAAATGTCCAGAGTACCCAACGGGTGACCAACAGTGAACCCAATGCCAAGCTCAGGTCACAGAACAACCTGACTCTGTCACCCCAGGGTCAACACAATGGGGATTTCTCACAACCAAGTGACCTACATTAAACAATTGCCCAAATATAGTTAACAGGGAGTCAAAACAAAAACAAACCAAAAACTGAAAATGGAACATACATTTTATAAAATAAATAAAATATTTAAATTAGTCCTTTTTTTTTTTTTTTTTTTTTTTTTTTGAGACGGTATCTCGCTCTGTTGCCCAGCAGGCTGGAGTTCTGTGGTGTGATCTCTGCTCGCTGCAAGCTCTGCCTCCTGGGTTCACATCATTCTCCTGCCTCAGCCTCCCAAGTAGCTAGGACTACAGGTCCCCCCAACCACGACTGGTTAATTTTTTGTATTTTGTAGTAGAGACGGGGTTTCACCATGTTAGCCAGGATGGTCTTGATCTCCTGACCTTGTGATCTGCCCACCTCGGCCTCCCAAAGTGTTGAGATTACAGGCATAAGCCACCGCACCCAGCCTAAAGAAGTCTTTTCTAATTCTGTGAAGAAAGTTAACGGTAGCTTGATTGGGATAGCATTGAATCTCTAAATTACTTTGGGCAGTACGGCCATTTTCACGATATTGATTCTTCCTATCCATGAACATGGAATGTTTTTCCATTTGTTTGTGTCCTCTATTATTTCCTTGAGCAGTGGTTTGTAGTTCTCCTTGAAGAGGTCCTTCACGTCCCTTTAAGCTGTATTCCTAGGTATTTTATTCTCTTTGTAGCAATTATGAACGGGAGTTCACTCATGATTTGACTCTCTGTTTGTCTATTATTGGTGTATGGGAATGCTTGTGATTTTTGCACATTTATTTTGTATCCTGAGACTTTGCTGAAGTTGCTTTTCAGCTTAAGGAGATTTGGGACTGAGACAATGGGGTTTTCTAAATATACAATCATGTCATCTGCAAACAGAGAAAATTTGACTTCCCCTTTTCCTATTTGAATACCCTTAATTTCTTTCTCTTGCCTGATTGCCCTGACCAGAACAGAAAACCAAACACCACATGTTCACACTCATAAGTGGGAGTGGAACAATGAGAACACATAACACATGGACACAGGGAGGGGAACATCACACACCAGGGCCTGTCATGGGATGGGGGGCTAGGGGAGTGATAGCATTAGGAGAAATACCTAATGTAGATGACAGGTTGATGGGTGGAGCAAACCACCATGGCACATGTATACCTATGTAACAAACCTGCACGTTCTGCACATATATCTCAGAGCTTAAAGTATAATAAATAAAATGAAATAAAATGGTTGGTGGAGCAATTCAATGATGCTAGAGAAGACAAGACCAGGGGAAGTGGTGAAAAGGAAGTACTTCTATCTGGGTACCCAAATGACAAAGAACTTTTAAACTGATCACCTATTCACAGGCTTTTTTCCCTTGATCACCCAATATCATCAAGAGGGTTGGGGTGGGGGTGCAGAGGGGACACTCACCTATCCACAAAAGCCAAAATGCCATTGACCAGCCTTCTCGGTAGCACACAGGTGAAGGTCTCTCCAAGTTCTCCTGGCTTCAGTCGGCCTGGCTGCCATAAGGGGCCCAGCACTAGGACTAGTGACCTGCCAGCCAGATTTGTGAGTCCTTTACAAGGTGCTAGCACTAAGAATGCTCACCTGTCCACTCAGCTCCATCACCTGCCAGGGAAGAGGATGGCTCTGGAAAGAGCCTTTGGTTAGTGTTACAGTTCTCTGCAGTACTAGTAGCTCTTTGGAGTTACAGCCTCAGCATTGCAGCTCATGCAGCTTTGATCACAGATTGCCTCACCATCTCTCACTGACTCACCAGTCATCACTTCTCTGCTTCTCATCTTGCTGATCGCAGACTGCCGTCTCTCATTGCCACCTCACTGATCACCATCTCTCCTGGTTTGTCTCCCCTCTTCTCTGCCCTCCTGACTGGATGGCTACTGATGCAGAGAAGTTCTTGACTTTACTCAGGAAAGAATTCAAGAGCAGCATTTACCCTATAGGCAGTGCACCAAGAGCTGCAACCTATGGGAGGTTTCTAGTCATATTTATACCCACTTTTAATGATGTACTAATTAAGGGGTGTGTTGTTCAGAAATATCTAGAAAATGGGTGATAACTTCCGGGTGTTGCCATGGCAAGAGGTAGTAACTTCTGGGCATTGACATGGTGTTGATAAACTGGTCTGGTGCTGGTAGGCAGTGAGAGCAATGGGAGGTGCTTTTGGTGCCTCTTCCTGGTTTTGGTCAGTCTTCACTTTGGTCTGAAGATGCATCCTGCCTACCTCCTACCTCAAAAGTGGTCTACTTACCACTAAACATGCTTCTCTAATTCAGCCTCTGGAGGAGAGGGTCATAAGGACATTTAAGGGTCATTACACAGTATACTGTGTGGAAAGGATTGTCAGCTCTATTAAAGAGGATCCAAATAGAACATCATGAATACTTGGAAGGCTTCTATCATTAAAGATGACATTGTTGTTATAGAAAAATAAAGTCTGTCAAGCCCAAAGCAATACATTCTTGCTGGAAAAACTTGTGTTCAGATGTTTTGCATGACTTCACAGGATTTACAAGAGAGCTAATCGAGATTGTGAATATGACCAAAAAAAAAAAAAAAAAAAAGTAAAGGAAGAAGGGTTTCAAGATAGGGATCTTGGAGAAATTCAAGAGTTAATAGGCACCACCCCAGGGGAATTAACAGAAGATGACTTGATGGAGATGAATGCTTCTGAAGCAATGCCAGATGATGAGGAAAAAGAGAAAGCAATTCGAGAAACGAAATTGACATTAGACGATCTGGCAGAAGCATTCTCATTATTCAAGACTGCTTTGACTTTTTTCATGACACAAACCCATCTACGATACAGGCATTGAAACTGTTGAAACTAAAGTAAATGGTGGAAGAAAGCTTGATATTGTATTAAAAAAATTTAAGAAATAAAATAGCAAAAAACTAAAAACCAGAAATGATGATGTGTTTTGTAAGCTTACATCTACTCTGCCTGTCTCTCCTAACTCGCCTTTCACCTCCTCCACATCCTCTGCCTTTGCTACCCCTGAAACAGCAAGACCAACCTATTCTCTTCCTCTTCCTCCTCAGCCTATTCAATGTAAAGATGATGAGGATGAAGGTCTCTATAATGATCCACTTATACTTAATAAATGGTAAATATATTTTCTCTTCCTTGTGGTTTTCTTAATAACATTTTTCTCTAGCTTACTTTAGAATACAGTGGATTATATATATATATATAACATATAATAATATAAATTGATTGTGTATGTTATTGGTAAGGCTTCCAGTCAACAGTAGGCTATAGTAGTTAAATTTTGAGGAAATCAAAAGTTAAAGGTGAATTTTCAACTGCACATTGGGGGTTTCACCTAACACCCAATTGTTCAAGGGTCAACTGTACTCTCTGAGTTGGTTGATTTTATGCGTCAACATTAGGGGTGTTTTAAATTATATGAATACTTAAATCAGAACTTTGAGTAAACAGATTACCCTCCATAATGTAGGTGGGCCTCATTCAATCAGTGGAAGGCCTGAATAACACAACAAAAAAACTAAAAAACAAAAACAAAAAACAGTGTTCTACTGCAAGAGGAAATTCACCAGCATACTGTCTTCTCACTTCATCTGCAGCATTGACTTTCCTGGGTCTCAAACCTACCAGCCCACCCTTTATATTTGGACTTGCCAGCCTTTGTAATGTGATACATATTTGTATCTCTTATAAAAGAAAGAATATATATGTGCCTGTGTAAAAAGAGAGAGACACACATATACACATACATTATATATATATACAAATATATACATATATATACACACACACATATACACACACATATGTTGTATTAATCCGTTTTCACACTGATGATAAAACATACCTGAGATTGGGTAATGTATAAAGAAAAGGAGGTTTAATAGACTCACAGCTCCATGTGTCTGGGGAGGCCTCACAATCATGGCAGAAGGTGAAAGGCATGTCTTATGTGGCCGCACCGCAGACAAGAGAGAATGAGAGAAAAGCAAAAGGAAAAACCCCTATAAAATCATCAGATCTCATGAGCCTTATTCACTACCATGAGAACAGTATGGGGGAAACTGCCCCCATGATTCAATTATTTCCCACTGGGTCCCTCCCGCAGTATGTGGAAATTATGGCAGCTGTAATTCAAGATGAGAGATAGGTGGGGACACAGTCAAACTGTATCACATGTACGTATACATACAGAACTTATTTGTTCTGGTTTTCTGGAGAACACTGATTAATGTACTCTCTCTCATAGTTTCTCAACCTGGGCACTATTCTTTATTGTAGAGGCTTTCTTGTGTATTGCAGTATGTTTAGAAGTTTCTTGGTCTCTACCTACTAAATTCTAGTAATACCCTGTCCCCCAGTTGCAACAACCAAAAATGTCTTTATACATTGTTTAAAGTCCTCAAGATGGAGAGTAGACAACATTGTTCTTTAGTGAGAACCACTGCTCTAGGTGACCTTGATCCTACTAAACATATTTAGACTTATTTTATGGCTCCACATATGTTCTATCTTGATCATTTGCCATCCATTTATTTTTTTATTTTCAACTTTTATGTGTCTTTTAACTTCAAGTGTATTTCTTGGAGAGGGTAAATAGCTGAGTGTTTGTGTTTGTGTGTATGTGTGTGTGTGTGTGTGTTTTACTCTTTGTGACAATCTCTTTTAATTAGAATAGCTAGCTTTGCCATTTATAAAAATTACTAATTTGGTTGGATATAGAATTATTTTAATACTTGTTTTCTATTTGTCATTGCTGGCTTGTTCTTTTTTCCTCCTTTTCTGCCTTCTTGTAGAATTACATTGCATTCTGACTGTTTTGAAATTTGCTGTATTAGATATATTTTTATATTTTTTTTACAGTTATCTTGGAAGACTTTATATAGGTTTTCTGGTGGGCATAAGTAAGCCACTCATGGCATATATAAAAACCATAAATTACTAGACATACCTTGATTATAGCAATAATCTTGTTAGAGAATAACAACTCCTGATCTTATAAACAGGTAAAATTGATCTCATTACTTAGATAAGAATACAGATTTTAAATATCCCTAAAATTAACTCACTATGACCAAAAATTATCAAGAATTAGGGCAAGATAGTGTCTCATCTTTTATGTTATTAATAAGCCATTTGGTGCTAGTGGCTAGCATTTTAAGTACAGTGGTGCTGTGTGTGGTTTTGTGATCTCATAACTCAAAGTTTTAAAATTTATAGTCTTTTCCAAAGGGCCAAAGAACATTCTAGAAGTACCCTTTTTTTCAATTTAAGTAATACTTCTTTGCATCATTTTTCATTGATGAAACATTATAATGTAGGCCTGTAATTTTTAAGTATCTACTTGGAAGTAATATTGTACCACTTTATATAAAATGCAGAATCCTTGCAACTATGTCAATTAATCCTTCACTAATACCATCAATTTTATGCTATGTAAAATATTAATCATGCTAGGTAGAATTACATTGGCATATATTGTAGACCTATATTATAATGTTTGCTTTAGAGGATCATACACATAATAAAGTAATTTTGATGAATATTAGTGTTATACATTTATTCAGATGGTTACACATTATAGTGCTCTTCATTCTTTCCAGAAGGTCCAAGCTGCCATTTGTGTCATTTTCTTTGAAAGAGCTTCTTTTAACTTTTTTTTTTTTTTTTTTTTTTTTGAGACGGAGTCTCGCTCTGTCGCCTAGGCTAGAGTGCAGTGGCTGGATCTCGGCTCACTGCAAGCTCCGCCTCCCGGATTTATGCCATTCTCCTGCCTCAGCCTCCCGAGTAGCTGGGACTACAGGCGCCCGCCACCACACCCGGCTCATTTTTTGTGTTTTTAGTAGAGACGGGGTTTCACCGTGTTATCCAGGATGGTCTCGATTTCCTGACCTCGTGATCCGCCCGTCTCGGCCTCCCAAAGTGCTGGGATTACAGGCTTGAGCCACCGCGCCCGGCCTTTTTTAACATTTCTTGCAATGACATCTGCTACCAAATTCTCCTTGTATTCTTTATCTGATATTTTATTTCACCTTTATTTTGTTAAAGGTAATTTCTCCAAATATAGGATTCCAAGTTGACAGGTTTTGGTAGTTAAGCTTCTGAGAGGAAGATACATTTATTGTTTTTTTGATATACATAATTTCTTATAAGAAGTCAATGGATTTAAATTGATGTGACCCTGTTTGCAATGTGTTTATTTTTTTTTTCTGTTTATTTTAAAGATTTTTTCTTAGTTTTGGTTCCTAGTAGCTGGATTATGATATGTCAACGTGTGGCATACTTGAGGTTGCTGAGCTTCCCAAATCAAACTTGAGGTTGCTGAGCTTCCCAAATCTATACATTTATGTTCATGACCAAATTTGAGAAAATTTTGGCCATCATGTCTTTAAATGTTTTTCTACTCCCTTTCTTTATTCTCCCTTTGTATGTCTAAATAAAGTATTTTAGATCTTTTTGTATTGCCTCATGAGCCCTTGAAAACCATTTTCCTTTTTTGAATCTTTTTCCTTTTTCTCTTCTTCATATTGAATCATTTGTATTGATCTATCTTCAGGTTCACACACTCTTCTGTAATACTCATTTTTCTGTTAAGCTCAAGTAGTACATTTTAACATTTCAAATGTTTTCTTTATTTTTAATTATTTGTTTCTTTTAGAGTCATTTTTGTTTTGAGATTTCTTACTTTTTAATAGTAAAGTCATATTTTTCTTTGTATCTTTGAGCACAGTGAAAAGAGTTGCTTTAAAATTCTTTAGAGCCCAGCACGGTGGCTCATGCCTATAATTCCAGCACTTTGGGAGGCTGAGGAAGGTGGATCACCTAACGTCACGACTTTGAGACCAGCCTGGCCAACATGGCAAAACACCATCTCTACAAAAAATACAAAAAGTAGCCTGGCGTGGTGGTCGTGCCTGTTATCCCCGTTACTTGGGAGGCTGAGGAAGGAGAATCACTTGAACCTGAGAGATGGAGGTTGCAGTGAGCCGAGAACATGGCACTGCACTCCAGCCTGGGCAACAGAGTGAGACTCTGTCTCAAAAAAAAAAAAAAAAAAAAAAAAAAACAAAGGAAAATAAACAAACAAAAAAGAAAAAAACATTATTTTCTGCTAGTTCCAACATCTGTGCTGTCTCGGGGTTAGTCTACATTGATTGTAATTTTAAGTAGGTTGTGTTTTCCAGTTCTTTGAATATAGTCTACTTCTGAATTGTGTACTAGACATTTTGAATGATAGGCTCTGCTATAGAGAATTTGTTATAATCCTCTCAAGAGGATTAAATGGTGAATGTTCAATAATTTTATTTGTTTTAGCAGACACTTAACTTAGTTGGACTGAAATTGCAAACTCTTTTTCCTTCTGCAGGGAGTAGAACAAAGGATCTTAGTTTAGGCATTTTTTTCTTTAGCTGTGCTGTTGGTGTCCATGCCACTTACACAAGTTTTAATCACTGGCAAGAGAATGGGAAATTATTTATACACAGAATTTGAAGATTTTCCTCTCCAGCTTTCTCCTTTCCTGGATTTTCATTTTCAATTTCCATTGACTGCTGCTGGTGACATTTACTTTGATTTTTGGTCCTACAAGCCAGAGAGTATGTGAGTTTTCTGAGATTTTCCTCTGTATAGTATTTGGTACAAATTGAGTTTGCCCTCAATCTGAAAACTGTGGAGCTGGAAAACTGTCTCATTGTGTTGACTCTGGTGCAGTATTTATCTCCTTCTGATACTCTCCTGTATTTTCAGGTAGGTTTCGTTGTGTGTGTGCATGTGTATGTGTGTGTATGCATATGTGTGTGTTTGCCCCAAAAGTTTGTAGTTGTTGTCTGAAGGTGCATTGGAATAAAAAGAGCCACTTATTCATGTTGGAAAAATATGTTTCCTATGTCAATGTTCAACTCTTTCTTACTCTACCTTATTATATTCTAAAAAGTTAGTTTTATTTTTTCCTCCCATGGCTCTTCTCTCAATTTGATTTGAATATATCTTCTTATTAAATAGTCCTTGAAAGTTTGGATTTAAACTCTTTGAATTAACCTTTATTCTATTCTGAGATGCTGATGCTGCTGCGTACTTTCTCCTCCTCTTCTTCCTTGTTCTTCCACTTTTTCTTCTTTTATATATGTTCTTTTATTCCATTTTCACGTTAAAATTATTTTTTTCTAATAATGCTTGCATAGTTGCCATGTAATTGTTTTGATCTTTTTTACATTTTATTTGAGCAGTTAATCTAATGTTTTTATTTGTTCTAATATACAATGATTTACTTTGCTTTGTGAAATCTTTTTATTATTTTTCAATCTTTACATTGAAAACACAAATATTTTCTTTATTTTTGTACTTTTTAACCTGAGAACAGAAGGGAGAAAGAAGATATATATGCCATTAGGACAGTGTGTGCCCTTTGTTGTAGAGCCTGGTTTTATGTCTCTTTTAAAGGTTGGCTAAATATTTTCTCTACCTGCAGGAGAGTAGGGGAGGAGGATTATCATTATCTTATGGGATAGATGAAACTGATCTTCAGATTATTTCATAACTTCACCGTGAAACTTGGAAATGGGGAGTCCTACAGAATTTTACTGATTCTGATGAGGTTATAAGAATTCTAAGTAGAAATTTCTATTTATAGGATTTCCTATCATTATTCAATTGACTGCTTAATCAGACCATTTCTTCTTAGTTTCAATCTTGGAGTTATTAATGAGAATTCAGGGTTTTCTTGATTCATTTCCATTATTTAATACCTCTTCATGATGATAAGGGGAGTACGTATAAGGTGTGTAGCTGCTTAAGCTGCACCTAAATTTTCAACGTTATTTCCTAAATGGACACTTTTTAAAGTATTTTGTGGCATAATGTATGGTATGTGATTTCTGCAGATAAATTGTTTCTCATTTGTATTTTTGTTATTCATTTTATAAGATATTGAAGATGGGGCAAGGGAGAATTGTGACTTTTCAATCTGCTTACCTTTTGCCGTTGCTTATAAATTTGTCTTTCTATTTTGAGTTCTTCTGTTTTTAAATCATCCTGCACTGTTTTATTTAAGGGATTCTAATATCCAAATTGAGTTATATCACTCCTCCAGTGAAAATCTCCAATTACCTTTATATGACACGAAAATGAGGCAACAAAAGAAAAATAGATAAATTACATTTCATTACAATTGAAAACTTGTGTACAGCAAAGGACACTATCAATGGGTCAACCACTAGAATGGGAGAAAATCTTTGCAAATTATTTATCTCACAATGGATTAACATCTAGAATATGTAAAGAAAAACTACAACTCAGCAGCTTAAAACCAATTCAAAAATGAGAAAAGAACTTGAATGACATTTTTTCCAAAGAAGATATATAAATGGCCAAAAAGCACACAAAAAGATGCTTGACATCACTGGTTATCAGGGAATCAAATATCAAAACCACAAAAAGACATGACTTTACCCCCACTAGGATGGCTATAATGAAAGGAAAAATAACTATTGTAGGCTACAATGTGGAGAAATTAGAACTATTGTGCATTGCTTGTGTTGCTGGTGACAACATGAAATCATGCAACTGTTGTGAAAACAGTACGGTAGCTCCTCAAAAAGTTAAACATAGCATTACAGTATCAGCCAGCAACTCCACTTTTCGGTATATACTCCACTTTTAGGTAATAATTAAAAGCAAGGACTCAAATAAATACTTGCATACCAATGTTCAAGCAACATTATTCATAGTAGCTCAAAGGTAGAAACAATCCAGAGGTTTATCAACAGATGCATGGATAAAGAATGAAATACTATCCAAAATTAAAAAGAATCAAATTCTAATACATGCTACAACATGGATGAATCTTGAAAACACTGAGTTACATGAAATAAACCAGATGCAAAAGTACACATTTTCTATGCTTCCACTTATGTTGGGTACCTAGAATAGCCAAATTTATAGAGATAGAACATATAATAGAGTTTGCCAGAAGCTAGAGGGAGTGAGGAGTAGGGAGTTACTGTTTAAAGGGGTACAGAAATTCTGTTTGAGATGATGGAAAAGTTCTGTAAATGAATAGTGGTAATTTTACTACAGTAAAAAAATCAAAAAATTTCCAATTACCTATAAAAAAATCAAGGACAGTGTTCTATTCTCTTCTAGCCCAATCCTATCTTCTTGCCCTCTTTTACGCCTCCTCATTTCCTTTTGTCCCAGACATATCTCCAAAAGCCATAGGTTCCCCAAGAATGTTGTATTGTTTCAATCTTTTGTTTAATCTATTATCTTTAAAATAATGGTTCTTATTTTACATTACCTGTGGAGTCTAACTCACCTTCAAAACCAAATCCACATACTAATATTTATTTAACAACCTCCCAAACATCCTGTAGAATCATCTAAAGGTTGAATTTATTTGTCCAGAACTGGACCACTGTTGTTGGTAAAAGCTTATTTTCCTCCCAAAAGCATGTTGTTTCCATGGGTGCTGTTGATTCACTGCTATCAAAGAATATCACCTGATGAATGGAGATCAATTAAGTACCATTACTAAAATTGTTAACTTAAAGCAGATTTCATTATTTCTCTGTCTATAAACCTAGGCTAAATGCATCAAAGCAACTGAAAAGTTATGTTTCTGGATAGTAGAGAGAGTCAGTTAAAAAAATTTCATGCACCAAGAAACAAAAAGGATATATAGAAAGAAAGAGAGAGAGAAAAAATAATTCTGGAAGAGTTAGGTCTTTGGGAGCATTCTGTGTGACTAGTTATCCCCTTTTCCTCTTACTGGTTGATGCCATGAGCTAATCAATGAACTTTGCACATAGGCTACTTAGAGTTTAGTTTCTATTACTTGCAACCAGAATGAATGTTTTTTATTACTTCTCTGATATATACCTATGCCCTTCCAATCTTACCGTAACAAATTATTATTCTATGTTTAGTCTCTGTCAGGCTATGAATCCATGAAGAATAAATATGTCCTTGCTTCTTTCATCTTACTTTCATAGAAGCTGTACATGGAATTGAATTTCAAAAATAATTAGGTTCATATCTTTGAAATTATAATTGTTTCCTTCTAATTACAAAAGTCATCTATGTTCCTGCAGTTTAACGCAGTTCAAGAAATGCATTTTAGTATGTAGCCCCCCCATGCTAAACATTAAGAATATGAAGATAAATATGACTTGATTCTTGATGAATTCTAAGGGCAAAAGTGCAGACAGATACACACACAAAGAATTTCAATACAATGTGAAAGTGATAAGAATGGGTGCTGTGAGAGACGAGAGGCACTTGACAAAAATAGGAGATGCTTTCATGGAAACAACTGAAAAGCTGAAAAAACTGAGACCTGAGAAACTATAATATAAAAAATAGTATTTTTAATCTTACTTCCCACCATACTGAGGCAATCAAAAATAAAACTTTGGGTCTTCCTTCTAGGTGTTACACACACACACATACACACACACACAATCAGACCCAAATGTAGTGTGGCATGTAGCTGTAGATACTTCTCAGGCAACATTTGCAAGGATCATTCTTGCTAAACTAAACAACATTATCTTGTTATGATGAAATAATAGATATTTAACATAATTTACTTAATTATCCTGCTATTGTTAACATTTCCATTGTTTCAATATTTATTTATAAATACAACTGAGCTAAATATTTCACTCACTCAATTTTTTCATTTCTAATTATTTACTTAAGACACATATCTAGACATAGTCTTACGGAGTCAATAGCTAGATTAGAAACAGGTAGATTTTAAGCCTATATTTTGGAGTAATTGAGGCCTATAGATTTTTAGTGATTTGGCTAAAAGTTATTGGGAATTATTGTTCCTCCTCTCCTGCTAGTGCTTCTTCTTCTTTCCCCTTCTGCTCCAAACCCCTGCCCAGTGCTGCTCATCAACGTTTCTTGTTTCATTGCCTGTGAGAACATGATACCATCCCGGTTGAGTGCTCAGCAATGGTGGCTTAAATAATCATTCACAGGGCGTGATTCGTGGGACCTGCCACTGGGCCTGTGTTGGGGATTGCTTTCTTGGTTAATAATGCTTTATCTCAATTAAAAACACCCTAGTTATTATGGCAACATGCCATATCTACATAGAAAAACTTAAAACATTTTTTTTGAAATGGGGTCTCGTCACGTTGTCCAGATAGTCTTTGAACATTTGGGTTCCAGCAATCGTCCTGTCTCAGCCTCCCAACTAGCTGGAACTACAGGTGCACATCACCATGTCCGGCTATAAAAAACTTTTAGCTCTTCCAGTAATCAAAATCTAAGGTATTATTTATCTTACTTTTATATACTGTTGGACTTGGTTTTGAAATCTTGCTTTATTTCAATGTCATAAACTAACTCACAAAAGTATTGTGGATAATTTTCTTCCAGAGCATTGTTTTGACCCTGCATTTGGAAAACATAATGGATATGCAAAAATTGAAAAAGACAGCATACTCATCCTCTGTGAATAAAAGCCAAGTGCCCTCTGAAAAGAAAGAACAAATAAATTATTAGTTAAACAAATATCTCATTTTTAGCAGCAAAATTAACCTAATATTGTATGATTTTCAAGGAAATGTATACTGATAAAGAACATTGAGGACAGAAATGTCTCTGGCATCCAACTTTCTAAAGAGAGATACATGTGTTTATCACTCTTCTCCTATGTCCACTGCCTGAGGCAATGGAAGGATGTTTTTGCTCTCCTTTTGCCTTATCTCTCCCAATGTAATAACCCCATCCTAAATAGACTGCAAAGCCCACTGCAATGAATACAAATATGCTTGCTAGGTTTGGACTCTAAAACTAGTTTCCCCTACTCTCTCTGCCTCAGTGGAATATATCTTAAATGAAGCTATTCCATATAGTAGGTAAGTAGGCTGCTTTGTTTATGGAGTAGCCATTCTTTTATTTTGTTACTTTCTTCATAAACTTGCTGTCACTTTAAAAAAAAAAAAGGAAAAAAAAAAAATAGCCTGAACTTTAACCATCTTCCAAGTACTAATGAAATGTTCCTGTCTCTAACGTTTAAATAGACTAATGAAGGGCAGCTTTGCCATAGAGGTTAGCTCCATTTTTAATGTATGAGCTCTGGGGAACACCTACTTCTAAATAGCTGAACTAAAGCAAGGAACTTATTGATTATTTTGAAATCATAATTTTTTTCTTTATTTCTGTAAACTCTTGGTTATTTAATCATCAACTGTTTCAGATGTGCTGCAGCACCCAAGAATAGACAGGGAGTGAGAGAAAAGTCCCAGACAAAGGAAGAGATACCTTTGTCTTCGTTACAGACTGTGTAACCCCCAATCCTGTAAATTTAGTCTTTCTAAGCATTTTTTGAATTTTATCCTAACCCCACCATCCATTTATTTATTTGAAATATATATATTGAATGTTCTCAAAATATAATCCAATGTACCATTCCTTGGGAATACATCATTCAAAGGACAAATATAATCTGCCTAAAGGTATTTACGTTCTGGGAAGTAACAAATGTTACAACCAGAAATCATTACCTAATTTTTTTACGGTTGCTCTGTAATAAAAAGTAATATAGGTGCAATAAAAGTATGTAATATGGAGTCAAGAACCAATCATGGGAATATTTGCTTGAAGAATTAGAGATGGAAATGGGCTGTGAAAGATGTATACATAAATAAGGAGTGTGACACTGAAAGGAAATACCATGGCACAGACTCTAAGATATAAAAAAACACAGACATACTCCAAGAATTGAATGTCAATGTCTCAGAAACAATAAAGCAAGGAGAAAAGAGCTAGAACTGACCCTCTAAAGTGGACAGCAGACATATTCTGCATGTGTTCTAGATATTTATTCTAACAGTGATGAAAGGCATCGAAGAACTTTAAGCAAGGCAATGACATAATCATAATTTCTTATATTTCCTTTAAAAATCATTCTTAATTACCATCTGAGTAACAGAATAGAGAGTGATGGTTAGGATCCAATAAGAAATGCTAAGACTTGAGAGGGAATGATCGTTTATACCATGATGATAGCGAGGAAATTGATAAAAGTGAATGGATTTGAGTGATATTTAGAAACATGTTTTGTGGCTAAAGAAGAATGAAGGAGAAATAAAAGTCAAGATGAATGTTGGTCTCTAGGACTATAATCCCTAAATATTTTTGGAAAAGAGTGAGTCTTCACATCCTTGGAAATTGCACCGGTAGAGGAAGACACATGTCTAAAAGGAAATTAGTTGATTCAGGTAGGGGTACAAGGGTTAGAAAATATAGTGAAGCATTTGTGGCTAAATTTGTGGGGAACCTTTGGTTGACTTTGACCACAACCTCCTTTGCGTCAATGCCAGAGAATAAGACTGTAGCAATACTTGAGTAAACACATATGTACATACATACATACATACATACATTTACACACATACAAGATGGCTTGGATATTCCCTCCATAGTCTTGATCACAATGCAGAAGTAATTCTGACTTGCTAACTCCATGTATGCAACACTATTGAAAAAAGCATATACTATATATGCTGCCATATCATAAGAAAATGAAATGCAATGAGATATATCCATAGAGATGATTATATCATAATGATGGCAGAAGGAACAGTGGAAGATTTTCTAAGTAAACTATGCAGTATAGACTCTCTGTTTTGGCATCTTTGAAAGAAGAGAAAAACACTGTTCACAAATATAGATAGGAACTTTACATGGTCTTTATTTAAATCACAGTGGAAACTTTTGAAATATAAGTTGATGGTTAAGATTTCCTGTCTGTGCCTTAACATTTTCTCAATATCCTAACACTACCTCGTACTTCCTATTTCCTCCCAACACTCACCCCAATTGGCACATTAAGCCACAGAAACCTTATAAAACAGCACTGCAGTTGCATTTCTCTAGAATTCATCATTTTCCTTCCCAGTGCTGCAGTGCTGGACATCCAAAGCCCAGACTTTGGATAGCTCTTGCCTTTACAGCTTGACTCTCTTCCTTTTCTCTCTCTACTTGGATTTGAACACCTGTCTGTAATCAAAGAGAACTTTCATAAATCTCTAACTAATATGTAATAAAGCCCTCAAAATAAGTTAGTCCATGATCTTCAGTAGTTGCCTTAGGTCCTCATAGTACTCAGAAACTAGAGGGTGGACATGATCCTTCAGATGACAGGAACATCCCAGTACTATGCCAAACCTGCCTTTACTTCTGTGAATCTCTACCCCTTCCTTCAGAGAGTACAATTGACTAGAGTTTTCTTTATTGAAACTCTTTAAGGGTCTGGGATCTGGGGAGCAGGGAATTCACATTAGCATTTCTGAAGTAAATCTCAAGGCATGTCATGGTGGCTCACATCTGTAATCCCAGCACTTTGGGAGGTCAAGGCAGGCAGATCACTTGAGGTCAGAAGTTTGAGACCAGCCTGACCAACACAGAGAAACCATGTCTCTACTAAAAGTACAAAAATTAGCCAGGCATGGTGGTACGTGCCTGAAATCCCAGTCACTCGGGAGGCTGAGGCACAAGAATCGCTTAAACCTAGGAGATAGGGATTGCAGTGAGCAGAGATCGCACCACTGCACTCCAGCCTGGGCAACAGAAAAAGACTCCGTCTCCTAAATAAATAAATAAATATCAACTGAAGTGGAAGACATGAAGAAAGATGGAAGGGTTATTATAAGATGAAAATGGTTGCACAATCACAAAAGATGAGCATTAAAAAATATACTGGCACTAGAGCTCGCGCCACTGCACTTCAGCCTGGGTGACAGAGCGAGAATCCTTCTCAAAAAAAAAAAATATATATATATATATAAAATATATATAAAAATACATATAATATATAATATATAAATATATAAATACATATATGTAACATATATAATATATAATATATAACACATATTTAAATAAATACATTTTAAATATATTATACTATATAAATATATATAATATATAAGATATAAATATATAAGATATTTTTATATATATAGGCAATAAATTTTAGATGAGATGTGAATGCAGAATAAAGGCACATTTTAAAGGGTTGGAATGATCAGAGAAAGCTTTGAAATTTTTATCACTTTGTCATAAATTCATACTGATTGAATCTGAGAAATAAAATACCGGAAATCATTAGAATAAGGGATTTATTATAGGGATTTGACCTCATGCAATTATTAGAGCTGGTTTACCAGCATTGGCTCAGCTGTTTCTTCTACTTCTACATCTGGACCAGAGCCTGAAGTCACAGAAAAGGCAGTTGGTAAGAAAAGATGAACATGAAATAGGAGAAAGCAGGGAGAGCTTAGACCCAGGTCTATTTCTTACTAAAACCCATGTTGGTCTCTCCTCATGCCCAAGTTTCTAACTTACTGCTATGGGAGACTGCAGGAAAAGCTGGCACCTCTGTGATGCAGCCACACTCACACCTGGCCTAGAATATGAAGAAGCTGAAGGAAGAGCTCCTATGAAGTTCCAGGAGGCAGTGTTCCCTGCTGCTGCCCTCACCAGCAAGGTGAGCGACAGAGCTGCTAAAACATGTGGACGCTAGAACAGGGCCAGACTGACACTGAGTCCCAAAAGTAGACTCTTCTGCTTAGCTTGCACAACTTTCTTTTGTGGCCGACTCTAATTGGTGACATGTAGAGAAGTGAGTTCTGGGAAACATTATTCAGCTAAATCAAACTGAAACATTATAAGGACGATATTGGTATACTCTGCCAAAAATTTTCATGTCTATAGCTTAATTTTTATTGAAAAACAAAATCAGACCTTCCTTGCCAGAATATATCATTGTTCAAGGGATGCCCGAAGGCTCCTGGTACCCTTGCCTTGACCTCTTCTGCCTGAGTAAGGCCCTGGTGAATTGTGGCCAAGTCAAGGAAACAAGGCGTTTTGAAGGGTATGACCTTTAAGATAAATTATATAATGACAATTTTCATAGTTCTAATAAGCAAGAATCCCAGTTCTTGAAAAGCATTAGCAATTTTTGTTAAGATTAGAAATACCAGGCTTATAAGTGTTTACCAAACCAGACTGTTTTATGTAGTTACTTAGTTCTGTTTTCTCCTCTTTCGTTTTTTATGATAGGTGGTTTTTGAGTATTTAAAGAGATGCCTAAAATGGCACTTACATATGCAGTTAGTACATAATTATCTCAGTAATAGTAACTAGGAAAAAATGGGAAAGCTACTTTTGTCTAGCATTTTTCTGTTGCCTTAAATTCTACTACTGGTAATTTATTTTTTCTAAGCATATTCTACTTCCTGTGACTTCTACTGAAATATGAATGGAGTGAAATAGTAAGTCAGTAAAATTTTAGTAATAATTAGCTCATCAGACAGATTTTTTCAACTAAGGGAAAATAAAGCAGAATAAAAGGGTTAGTTGAATGAGAGAAGAGGCATAAGAATCAGATATCATTATATGAAAAGTAAATTACTCTAATTTCAGAGTTTGCCTATGGAAAGTGTTATGTCAACAATGATACATTTTGTCAAAATATGTAAGGAAAGAGAGTTCCAGCATACTGGAAGCTCACTATCCAGTAATAATAGCCCCAAACATTATGGAGTGGATGTTTGTATCTTCCCCAAATTCACATGTTGAGACCCTAACCCACAATATTATGATATTTGGAGATGTGGCCTGTGGGATTCAATTAGTATTAGATTAGATAATGAGAGTAGAGCCCCTATAATGGCATTAGTTTCCGTGGTATTATAAGAAGAGAAAGAGAGACAGAGCATCTCTCCCTGAGTGCATGCATGAAAAAGAGGCCATGAGAGGACACAGCAAGAAGGCATTGTCTGCAAGCCAAGAAGAGAGCCCTCACCAGAGCCTGATCATGTTTACATCCTGATCTTGGACTTCCAGCCTCCAGCACTACGAGAAAATGTATTTGGGTTATTTAAGTCACCTGTTTTTATGGTATCTTGTTATGGCAGCTCAAGCTGGCTAATAAAATAGCCAACCCTTGGCGAGTGCGTAGTGCGTGTCTGGCACTATTCTGAGGGGAATACCTGCAGTCACTCAAGTATAACTCATACCAACCCTATGAGGGAGGCACTGTGATTACTTTCATTTCACAGATTATGAAAATGAGTCACAAAGGTGTTAAGTAACTCACCCAGATTTGTATACCTAGTAAAACACAGAGCTGGAATTTGAGTTTATAAAAGTCAGATGTTGATGAAGAATTCCCTAATGTGTTTAAGTTTTGTATTCAAACAAATAAATTAATACAGTCACAATGAAAGGGAGAAATCTTTTAGCCAAGTAAAGTTATTAGAAGTGAAGTAAAAAGGGTTTTCATATAGTAAAACAATTACAACTAGAAAATATTGAAGAATTATATTCAAATATAAATAGAATGCAGAACAGAAGAATGATTTTCAAATGAAGTTTGAAAATCAAGGGAGGCAGGACCCAGTGGCTCACACCTGTAATTCCAGCACTTTGGGAGGCTTAGGCAAGAGGACTGCTTAAGCCCAGGAGTTTGAGACCAGCCTGGGCTGTATGAGACCCTATTTCTACAAAAAGATTTAAAAATTAGCTGAGCATGGTGACGTGTGCCTGTAGTCTCAGCTACTTGGGAGGTTGAGGTAGGAGGATCGCTTGAGCCTGGGAAGTGGAGGTTGCAGTGAGCTGAGATTGTACTACTGCACTCCAGCCTGGGCAACAGAGCAATACCTATTAGATATGAAGGTACATGTCTAGTTTCATATGTTTGAACTACTATTCTTCCACTTGAAATATTTTCTCTTTGTCTTTCCACTTTTCCACATTTGATTTATTCATCAGATGTGGTTTGAGAATCTAGGCACAAGCCCCACTATCAATTTACTTGTTAATGTTAACCAAACCCAAGGACAGAAGTGTCGCTAGTTATGGTATGAAAGTCTGTGGCTAGATGTAAAGTGTCAGACATGGTTTGCTGATTAACCACCCCCACCTTCTTACTGGAAAGTAGAGCCTCATTTTTGTTCAGGGGTAAATAAATACATGCAATATCAGGTGAGACAACATCTTCCCCATTTGCCTTCATAGATAGGGATGGCCATCTAACACAATTATGGCCAAAAGGATGGAAGCTGACATGTAAGGATGTTTTGATATGCTTTTGTTTTTGATGCTGTTGTGGAGAGAAGACACTTGTGTCTGGCATTGCCACTGCTACTCCCCTGCACTTTTCTTTTGTTTGTTTGTTTTTGTTTTGTTTTGTTTTGTTTTCTGTTTTGAGAGAAAGTGTCTCTCTCTCTGTCACACAAGCTGGAGTGTAGTGGTGTGATCTCAGCTCACTGCAGCCTCCCCCTCCCAGGCTCAAGTGATCCTCCCACCTCAGCTTCCCGAGTAGCTGGGACCACAGCTGTGTACCACCATGCCCAGCTAATTTTTGTTTGTTTGTTTTTTGTGGAGATGGAATTTTGCCATGTTACCTAGGGTGGTCTTAAACTCCTGATCTCAAGCGATTGGCCCACCTCAGCCTCCCAAAGTGCTGGGATTACAGGTGTGAGCCACTATGCTGAGCCTCCTTTCTCTTGTCTTAAAGAAACTGTTATATCTGGAGCTGCAGCAGCTATATTTCCATGGTGTGGCAAGAAAAAGATACAAATATGTTACGAATTGTGATGATGAAAGACTTTTCATTGCTGATGGAACTTTTGAATATCTGAATCAATTCCAGCAATATTTCAGACTTGTTTTTAGGGAAGAAATATTACTTCCCTTTAAATATTATTCTGGATTTTGGCCATATTTAATGTTAATTGTAACTGATGCATTTCCAACTTCTATTTTCAGAGATTTTCATACTGAACTGAGTAAGGCTCTGAGGCTCCAGAGAGATGTACTAAGAATGCTGTGGCAGATGAAGGAGGTGGATGTGAGGCACTGAGGATAGTCCCCCCTCCCCTAAATTCAACCACAACAGTTATACTTTATAACAGTTGCTTATTAGCCTTCTGCTTAAGAGTTTGTTTTTAAATTTCACTTACTAGAAAATGTTTGAAAAACATTTATCTGACTGATTTCTAACTTCCCTTCCAGCCTTTAAATCCCAATTTCCCAATTCTTTCCTGAGACTATCCTCATAACTTGAAGGGATATTTATTTTTGACAGAGCAGAATACATACAACCTGTATTACCTTTGGTAGTCTATTCTGACAATGTAGCATTTATATTATACTTTGTCATAAAGCCTGACAAACTTTCATTTGTGTTAGTCTTATCTGTAGAGATTATAAATTAAAAGAGGGAATATCTCATATGTCATAGAGTTTGACATAGTTCCAGTCATGTAGGAAGATTCCTGTATAAATGCATAGGAATCATCCAGTACATATGTATTCCATAGGATAATATACCATCTGACAACCTCTGATCTTTGTTGCCTACATGTTAGAGATTTCAAGGTTCTATTGTTCGTCACATTCGGGGTACAGTTGTTGAAAATTTGAAACGAGATATTTCCTAACCTGAAGATCTTCATCACAGAGTTAGAAAAGGCTCCTCTTTGAAGAAAAAGACTTCTTTACACTCATCTTCATCTGGAATTTTCCCGGTACTCCTATTCTAACCTGGACTTATCTCTGACATAAGAGAAGTTGTAGGCATGGAGTTACTAAGATTATTCCAGTATTTTAAGAGTACTTTTACTCAAGCTGCAAAGTTAGCAGGCCATTTTTCTTCACAGCTTCTGACTTCAGGTCTATTAATGTTGCTGATCATTGGTTTCACAAAGAAATTTGTCCTCATGAGCCAGTGAGTTTCCACTTTATGTTGATAGCACCAAAGCCTGAATAGACAATATCAGAATATCTGCAAAAAACAAGTGAAAAAGAGATTGATATAATATGTAAATAGCTTTCACACAACGTTTTATTTTATTGAACATTTTTTTTTCTTTTTCTTTTTTTTTTATTGCTGAGTCAGTACAAGCACAACTGTGGGACATAGGGAAGCACAACAGAGCTACTTGCAGTTAGGATGATCAGTGACACCATTGTAGACATGATGCTTCACCAGTAGCAGCAGGGGTCTTCTATTCTAGAGTTTAAACTTTCAGTCGTTGTGTATTTGAGAATGCTTATGAAATGCCTTTTATGTAACAACTTTGCTTGGCACTGGGGAGACGAAGATTTACAAGACATAGTTTCTGCCCTCTAGAAATGTATAAAGAAAAATAAAATAATAAAATAAAACTTTTCTAGCATAGCTGTGGCACAAGAAAGAAGTCTGATAAAAATTAACTAAAATTGACCAGGTGTAGTGGCTCCCGCCTGTAATCCTAGCACTTTGGGAGGCCGAGGTAGGTGGATCCGAGGTCAGGAGATCGAGACCATCCTGGCTAACAAGGTGGAACACCTTCTCCACTAAAAATACAACAAATTAGCTGGGCGTGGTGGCGGGTGCCTGTGGTTCCAGATACTCGGGAGGCTGAGACAGGAGAATGGCGTGAACTCGGGAGGCTGAGCTTGCATTGAGCCGAGATTGCGCCACTGCACTTCAGCCTGGGCAACAGAGCGAGACTCCATCTCAAAGAAAAAATAAAAAGAAAAATATTATTGGTGGCCAAAATAGGTGCCCTAGAGCCCACCCACTAAAGTTCACAGATGCACACAAACCTCCTTTTAAAGTTTAGGAATCATTATTTCAAAAGCAGTTCTAACATGGTTATGACTTGTTTCTCTGACCTTCAGAAGATTAGAAGTGGCTAATTAAACAGAAAAGAAACACTGAATGTGGATACACACAAAGAAGAAATGGTGGGGAAATGAAAAACCAGTAGCAACATGGATGTCAATAAAATTATAAAAAGCCTGTATGCAATAGCAATGAACAGACAAACACAAAGAACCTGTATCAGTCAGAAGATTTTCAGCATGAGGCCAACAGTACTTCATAGCTTAGGATCCTGCAAAGTAGATGAAAGGAAGCACATATAATAGACAACAGTTTACTAGTATTGGGGCACTATGTATTTTTCACATGTGTATTTCATTTATTCTTCACAAGACCCTGCTGAAGCAACTCATTCTAGTTAACAAATGAGGAGATGAAGGCTCCAAGTAATCAAGAAACATATTCAACATGAATCATGAATATGAAGTTCAAGATGTTAAATTAATTTAAATATCTAATTTTGATTGCATCTTTGACTTTCAGAACTGCTTAGGAACCACTCCATTGAGGGGATACATTATTACAAATCTGTAAATGGCATCCAAGAGTTTCCTAATGCTCTAATCTTATTAGAGGTAAGATACACCTCATTTAGAAAACAGTTAATATTGCCAAATTAAAAAGCATAAACCAGGAACTTTCATGAAGACCAGGATGTCAAACTGGTTCTGTGTCCTGCTCAAGGATAGAAAAGCCTATATGATTTCACTCCCAGATCCTGAAGAGTTGGTAGACTCCTGAGTGAAAGTTTAACGTTCAATCAGCATGAGTTAGAAATGGCTAATTACTTTACATTCTATTTTGTTTGTTTGTTTAATCCCCATATCCAGTCACTTAAAGTAATGAAAAATAATCACAGTAGATTCTTCTATTCTCGTTTTATGTTTTAAATTTTCTTCATGGTCCTCAATCCCCCTTCCTTCTCCTTTTACATAAAGGGATCATGATGAAAATCTCTTTCCATGCCCAACCCACTAGAGTAGTGATAGGCAGATAATTTCCTGCCCCAGTGACTTTTCTGTACAAGCATACATCTGCATGATAAAGTCACAGAGTAAGGAAATCCTCCACACATCTCATATGGATGATTTTTTTAAAAATTTAAAAAGACTCTTAAATAGTCTCTCTGCACCCGTTCCTTTAAAAAGCTAACCAAAAATAACTTGGCTTAGTGATTTACTTGACATGAAATAGCTCCTTTTATATAATTTGTTTGTTAATGGTCTAATTTTATTACACATTGAAATTCAAGCTAACTTTACTCTGTTTTGATCTTAATTTTTATGTTGCATTTACTTTATTTCTGAATATTTTGCAAGGGTACTTGGACAAGTTTGTACTTCATGTGTGTGTCCTGAAAGCTCCTAGAAGGAGGCAGGAGTTGCCTGTTTTATTCATGCATTTGTCTTTGCACTTAAGCGCAAGGGATATGGAGGTTAGAGTGATTGCTGTGTGTAAGCTTAAGACTTTGGACAACTTGGTTGACATTTACAAGCCTCAGTCTTTTTACTTATGGAAAGAAACTTAAAGATTTACTTTCCATAGGTAAAAATGTAAATTAATGTCTTTCATTAAGTTCTTCAATGTCAAATTGTCCTGCCACAGACAATTTGACATTAAAGAACTTAGTACTTAATAATAATACATACTTCCCAGATTTACCATGAGGTTACATGGCATAAATTTTTAAAAATAGATACTAAGGGCTCAATAAAATACTATTATCAATTTTAGCATAATTTTTTTTATCTATCACAATGCCTAAAATAATGAAGGACTCAAAAATATATTGATAATGATAAAGTCCAACCAGAGACTAAAATTCCGCTCCTGACCCCTATTTTATTAACTGGTAACACTCACAGTCTCAGTTCTCCCAGAAAATGCCACATTTGCTTTTTAGTTCTGTGTAATCTAGTTGGCTCTCTATTAGAAAAAGGATGGCATAATTAAATTCATGTTCTGCTTCCTCATTTTACTGTTTTGTCTTCTGCCCTTTCTCCTACTCTCCCAACTGCTCTATGTCATCTTAGAATAAGGTCACTTACCAAAGGACCTTGCAGAAGTGGTCCTCCCATATGTCTAGTGTGGGAAAAAAAAGAAAAGATGTTACTTTTATAATAAAAAAATTCACTTAATTTTAAACTCTGCCATAAACTAGCACTGTAACTTTGGATGAGTAGCCTATCTATGCCTTATTTTATGTAACCGCAAAATGGGGTGACAATCCCTGCTTTCCTCACCTCCAAAACCTGTAAAGATGGAAGGCAATACACAGTTTTCTGTGTGTGAACATACAGTTACCATCTACAATGATATCTTAATGTTAGGCATGCTATTTTACTTCATAGTCCAGATTATACCATTGTCAATATCCTGCTTTCAAAATGCCCCAGTCTAGGTGCATTTTTTTCCAGTCTCTGGCTTAATCATTTTAATCTATCAACTATCTTGTGTTATTAGTGTTATTAGGTACTTACTTGATATTAGATATTAATGCAACCCATGTGAAATATTTGGATTTTGATGGAAGATTTCTAGATACAAAGTGTAATTATCAGAATAGATCTAGTGAAAACAATAGTTTTCCCTGAGCTCAAATTGGAAAATCTTGGGAAATATATATGACACAAGTTGGACTTTTGGTTTCATAATGTAGTTTTTATTTTCAGCCTCCTATAAAGGAGGATGACCTTTTGATTGGATATGAGACCTATACCATTCTCCCTCACATTAAACCTTACATCCCATTCCTATCAACCAGAAAGAAAAGCAGCTTTGGATTTCATGGTTGTCTATTGTATGATGGATAGAGTAAGAGGTACACTGAATCAGGAAACAGTGGGAGAATGGAGCTGACTTCAAGTCAGATTTAGATGCAAAAATTAAAATTGAAAAGAAAATTAAATAGGTTAGCAGTTTAGTGCATGACTTCTTACGAAAAATGTTTACTGAAATGTGTCTTAGATCTAGCCTCCTCAGCCACTAGGGGTCAGAATTACACAGGACACTCACAGAACACGGACCACTGGTGGGCCAGAAAGGAGGGACCAGAAATCACCATTTGGAAATGGTTTTGAGTATTGTGTGCACAAAGTACACAGAAAAAGCATTTGCCATATGCCTGCCAGATCTAATTATATGCTAAAGGGTAAGAAGATACAATTGGCACATAGACTTGCTCCAGCCTATTTTTCCAGTCTCATTTTTCTCTATTCCCTGGTAAGATACCACTTGGAACTAGATTCGAAAGAGGCTCCCCCCAACTCTGGGGGTCAGATTTCTGACAGCCACCATGGCAGGACAATTTGACATTAAAGAATTTAAAATCTTATGGGGAAAATAGGATTAAGAGAGGCAATATGTATGGTTAACCTACGGAAAACCTTTGTAAATAAATCAGTCTTCCCAACAGCAAAATAATAAAACAGCTTAGTAAGACATAAAAATATATATAAAAGTAAGAAAAGGTCAACAATTTTAAATTCTTTTTACAACGAATAGGGGGTGGAGTACTATCCATTTCTAACTGTTATATCTTGGCTCATTAGAAGCTGTTTATGATTTCCCTACAATTTCAAAAAGGTCCATATAATTTTTTGTACTTATTGAAGATAAACACCTACTGATGAAGACAGGAGGCACATTTGTTTGCCTTATCCTCAGTATCTTTTTGTTTTATGACCAGAGAGTAATTCACTCTTGTTCCTCAAGTTCTTGGTGGGTCCAAACTTTAGCCCTGCAAGGCTTCCTCTATTACTTCCTTTGATTTGGTTTAATTATTTCCCTTCTCACAAAAACTAGTCACAGAGAACTCGTCTAAGACCTAAATTTATTTTTCTCATCTTCCTTCAGCTTTGGCAAGGCTTTTGTAAAAGTTTTATTTTTGAGATATTTGCTTTATCTTATCTTATTTGTTTATCTTATTAACAACTAGTTTCATTTCTCTCTAACTGTACTCAAATAAATCAAATTTTGTGCATACTGGAATGGAAAATTTTACAGTTACTAAAAAGTTATTCAGAAAGAAATTTACATACGCAGTTTCATGGAACTTTTGGACCTGTGGTTTGAAGTGAATATTTATCTATGTCTATATAAATGATACATACATATAATGTTTCTTATTTCCAATTGTTTTATATGATCATTCTTACTAATACAAACTAGTTAATATGGACTGTAAACATTGATTAAATTTGTTGAAAGTATTTGAATTCACCTTGGACAAAAGTAAGAATCACAGAACCAATCAACACAAAGAACCTACAATTTTACAGATATGCAAGCTTTGTGGTCAATGAAGTAAGTACAGACAGGTAGAGAGATGGGGGAGCAGGTAGATAGCTTGTGTTTAAAAACTGACTCTTCCAATTATTGCTGGGAACAGGAAAGCCGCCTTCTATTCAGTTATTTAATGTATAATAAACCCTAACTTAAAATATTAATACTTCTGTGAAGATCAAATAAGTTTCTTTTTAAGTGAACTTAAAGGAAAAGAAACCTCTCAATATTTAAAGGCTATTTAAGTTTGGAAGAGGAGTTTCCATAGTCTTCATGGGGAGGCAAGTTTGTGGAGGCAGTTATAGAATAATTGCATGTTTGAACCATGGATTTTGGTTTTTAAAATTTATGTTTCCCAGAGTTTTAATAGACATTTGTAGGAAACTGAATGAAAAACCTGAACTATTTTCCTGGATGCATGGCCATTTATGAAGAATATTCATGGATCAGAGCCCCAAATTATGAATTACTGGAGGCTTGAAGAGTATTTCCTAAACTGCTGTATTAATAATAGTGCTTCAAGCACTCTGTGGGGGAAAAGGGGTTTTATTCATTTGGATACATGAAGGAGGGAAAGAGGTCAAAATTAAATTAGATTGTCTTCTCACATTGACATAAGAGTCATCCCAAGTAGATTATGAATGTATATATTTTTAAAACTATAAAGTTATAAGAACAAAAAATTAGAATTTTTTATAATCTTGCAAAACAAAGGTTTTTCTAAAACATGAAATAAGAAGCCATAAAAAGTAAAAATAGGCCAGACATGGTGGCGCACGCCTATAATCCCAGCACTTTAGGAGGCCAAGCGGGGTGGATCACCTGAGGTCAGGAGTTCACGACCAGCCTGACTAACATGGTGAAACTGCGTCTCTACTAAATACAAAAAAATTAGCCAGCCATGGTAGCACATGCCTGTAATCCCACTACTCGGGGGGCTGAGGCAGGGGAATTGCTTGAACCTTGGGAGGTGGAGGTTGCAGTGAGCCAAGATCGCACCATTGCACTCCAGCCTAAGAAATAAGAGTGAAACTCTGTCTGCAGAAAAAAAAAAAAAGTAAAAATATTACTACACTTCAAATTTAAACGTTTGTACAGTAAAATACACATAAACAAAGTTAAAGGCAAATATGTAAAATAGAAAAAAAAAAAATTCTGAACATCCCTAAGACCAAAGACAAAAATCTTAGAGAAAAAAAGCCCAGTGGGAAAAAGAAGCACTGCATATAAAGGCTAATCACAGAATAAGAAATGTTAAGGCATCAACTTCACTGATAATGGAGAAATAAAAAAAAATTAGAATAGCCGTTAAATATATTAATAATTTTATATTATTTCATGTACAGAAAAAATGCTTATTCAAAATTATAAATTCTACATTTCTTCCCCAAAGATAACTACTTTTTCAAGTGTGGGATTTATGCCTCTGGACTTTTATCTATGAATAAATATGCATATATATATATAGGTACATATCACTGAGATTTCTGGATTTGGGGTAACGGTAGCTGTTCTTATTTTTCTAAGGGAAACAAATGTTTTTTCCTTTTACACTAGGTCATAGAGGTCTTTTTATAGTAGCCATTTTCTATTATCACATACATATCTTTTATGTTTCTCAAACCACTACGAAGCATAAATGCATCTATAATGTGATTAGTTATTTCTTTATTGATAGATATTTAGGTTCTCCATACTGATTTATTATAAACAATAATAAAATAAATGTTAGAGGTTGCCTTTTGAAATAGATATTTTTACCCTTGAGATTGCCGAAAAATGTAAGTAATTGATGCTATCTGGCATGGCATGACATAGGGAAACAAATATCTTGTTATACTACTAGTGGGAGAATAATTGGCAAAAATCTCTTTTGAGGGCAATTTGTCAGTATCTAGCAAAGAAGCAAAACTAGGAAAGAAACACACCAAATTTTTCTCTGAGGTTATTTCTGGGAAGAGGAGTTGGTTTACAGGAACTGAGTAAATTAGAAAGAATTTTACTTTTTACTCTGTATTATGCTACATTGTTTGAATTTAACAATGTGTATATCCCTTTGTAAAATTAAATTTAACTAAAAAAAATAAGAACTCCATGATCAAATACTTTGTTTCTATATATACTATATACTACAGTTCTGTCTTAAAAATTTCTAATGCTCATTTGCATATTTAAGCTCTGAAAAGCCCTAAGTTACTTAAATGCTGCCCCCTTTATTCAAATAACCCCTATTAACATGTCAATAATTGGATCTTTCCATAAAACCCTTTAGAAAATCATGCCGATTGTTGGAGGATAGCTATAGGGAAAGAGATTTTCCCAAATGCCAAATTGTTCAAAATTAATCACTTTCAAGTTTTCCATAAGTATCAGGCTCATGCCTTTAGATTCAAGAGCAAATGATTTCTAAGAGAAAATGACACTTCCCAAGGTAACTTCAGTAATTAACTCTGTGATGAACTCTGTGTTTTGGGGCACTGTATACTCCCAACCACAAGTGTAAGTTCCCTACGAGAAACCAAGCAACCCTGGGACCAAGCACGATGCAAGTCATTTGTAATATGCTCAAATGTGGCTTCAGTGGAAGGCTTTAAGCTTGAGCAAGATGCAGTACAGTTTCTTCATTTTCTCAGACTGCAGTTCCTTTCAGCTTGCCTCCTCTACCTCAGCTGCTGACATTCAAATTGACTTTTCACATTTATAATAGCAGTTTCTGTCTTGTTTTTACCATTGTCCATTGAGACCACTGCTGTGATTTTCTGCTGATGCACAAGATGGAAGAGAGTGTCCCGGAAAATGCACCACTTATTCCAGTCATTTTGCTAAAGGACACTTGCCTGTGGGCAAAGTCGTCAGAGAAAATGACAGAAAGCGGCACACTGCTGTCAAGAATTGCTTCCTCATCAGTAGCCCGATTTTCAGAAACCAGACCCAAACCTCATGTGCTCTCCAGTTTTCAGGCAAGAAAGTGAGCTACAAGACATCTAAAATAAAGGGTCCAGCCTGATTATTTACAAAATAAAAAAGAAGAAGAGGAAACTGTGAAAATAACAAATAGAAAAAAAGGAAAAAGAAAGAAAACTTCAGAGATGCAAAACAGTGGACAGACCCCAGAGGTTAGAAAAGACAACGTTGAACTTGATCCAAATGTCAATCAATTATGTTTAAATTTTTGCCGAGTGCTTTGTGTTATGCATGTTTTAGGCAGTCTTCACAAGTGGAAATTGAGGGTGGACAGTGTAGGAAGAGAAAAAACAATAGTATCCATGATTTCTAACAATGAGAAGTATGTAACCTAGGAGATAAACACAAATAAGGGAAAAAGTGAAGAGAGAGGGGCACAGAGAGCGAGGGTAGGAGGGAGTAAGAGACATGTTTCAAAGCAGTTTCATGAAACAACAGTTTCTAAGATGTCGATAGTTGTTATCGTCAGAGGCGTTTGAACCAGTGTGACTCCATCTTGAATAGGGTCTGACTAAAATAAGGCAGAGACCTACTGTGCTGCATTCCCAGGATGGAGTCTTGCTCCGTCAAACAAGCTGGGGTGCAGTGGCACCATCTCGGCTCACTGCAAGCTCCACCTCCCGGGTTCAGGCCATTCTCCTGCCTCAGCCTCCTGAATAGCTGGGACTACAGGCGCCCGCCACGACGTCTGACTAATTTTTTTTTTTTTTTTTTTTTTTTTTTTTGTATTTTTAGTTGAGATGGGGTTTCACCATATTGGCCAGGCTGGTCTTGAACTCCTGACCTTGCGATCCACCCACCTCAGCCTCCCAAAGTGCTAGGATTACAGGCGTGAGCCACAACCCCCAATCCATTAAGGCATTCTTAGTCAAAGGATGAGACAGGATGTGTGCACAAGATACAGATTATAAAGACCTTGCTGATAAAACAGCATAAGGTAAAGAAGACAGCCAAATCCCATCAAAACCAAGATGGGAATGAAAGTGACCTCTGGTTGTCCTCACTGCTCATTATACACTAATTATAATGCATTAGCATGCTAAAAGACACTTGCACCAGTGCCATGACAGTTTACAAATGCCATGGCAATGTCAGGAAGTTACCCCGTATAGTCTAAAAGTGGGAGGAGCCCCCAGTTTCTTGAATTGCTCACCTCTTTCTGGGAAAACTCATGAATAGTCCACCCCTTGTTTGGCATATAATCAAGAAATAACTATAAAAATAGCCAAACAGCAGCCCTCAGGGCTGCTCTGCCTATGCAGTAGCCTTTCTTTATTCCTTTACTTTCTTTTTTTTTTTAATTTATTTTTTATTATTATTATACTTTAAGTTCTAGGGTACATGTGCATAACGTGCAGGTTTGTTACATATGTATACTTGTGCCATGTTGCTGTGCTGCACCCATCAACTCGTCAGCACCCATCAACTCATCATTTACATCAGGTATAACTCCCAATGCAATCCCTCCCCCCTCCCCCCTCCCCATGATAGGCCCCGGTGTGTGATGTTCCCCTTCCCGAGTCCAAGTGATCTCATTGTTCAGTTCCCACCTATGAGTGAGAACATGCGGTGTTTGGTTTTCTGTTCTTGTGATAGTTTGCTAAGAATGATGAAAAATAAAAACAATTAATAAAAATGATTCTGAGGACAATTAAATGTCAAGCTTCTCAGAAATTTTACTGTATGAACATGTTTCTGGATTTGCCAAATGAGAAATATAATTTGCTTCATTTGATATTGGAAATTGTTTTTATTGACTGCAAGTCTATTAATTTTTGAAAACTATTATTTTGACAATGATGATTAGCAGAACTCATAGGTCTCCAGTTATACTTCTGCTGATATCTAGCTACGTGACTTTAGACATGTCTCTACCCTTCAATGAACTTTAATCTTCCCATCTATAAAATAAGAGTTGTCCAAGATAGTTCTAGAGGCCTCATTCTTCTATGACTCAAACACAATAGTACAGGTCCTCACCTATGTAAAACAAACTAAAATATAATTTTATTGCTCAGGTAATGCTTTCTCAGGAGACACCTTTTGGGAAAACAAAAGAACAAAATTGACTTTTGCTCTGAACCTTGATTCAGAAGACCCAATGAATACAATAGAAAAAAACAGGTTTGATATTTGGTATTCATTAAAGTCTTCTAGTTATACTTATCAGATGAAGTCTCTGATAAACTCCACAGCACATTGTATATCACTACTGATATTCTTGTCTGAGTCCTCCCAAATTTGTGGGATGTCTTTCTGTGATGTTACTATATTTCCCCACATCCCACCAGGAAATATCAACATGAAAATACCTGAGATTTTAGTTTTCAGTTTCAACATGCAAAAAGTTTGGAAGTCATCAGTTTTGCCCTTACCAGAAAAAGCTGGAGATACTGAAAGTTAAATATTTTTATGGATCCATAAGATAATTGAGGTTGCAAGGCAAAGAGCCACCAGAAAATTTGGAGAGATACCTATTTCTCCAGATTTTGACTGGATGCATCCCGAGAGTCCAAGTTGTGATCTGCTTAACTGAACAGAAGTTGAAGCCATAAACTGGTGAAACTCTTAATGATATTTTTAACAGATTGCTGGAGGATAAAGTTCAATTAAAAACTCCTGAGATCATCATGTTAGAGAGACTGCACACTTCCATGGGCTTTACCACCAGAAACCTCACAAGGTTCTCATGGTGAAGATTTAAGAACAAACCCTTCATGACTCAAGCAGGAGTAAGGAAGAAAAAAATAATAATTGTTACATATATCCAGAGTCTTCTACATAACAAAGATCTGCCCGCCAGGGGAAAATAGTTTACCAGAGCTTTATCCCATTTGGGGGAAGGGCATTTCTTCCATTTTCGTTTCAGCCCCATCTAGTCTTCCTGTCTCATCTAAGGGAGGAAATGGATAGTCAACAGAAGCCAGAGTTTCAAGGATATAGCTGTGGGACCTGTCAGCCAGGGACGGAAGTAGGCAGATTGGAGGCAAATTTATACTTCTGTAGAAATTCTTGTGAAAATCGGAGGAGGTGAATAATGTTAAGTAGAAAAAAATGAAAATAATAAGAATGGGATTTAATCATAAAATTACTAAATATTTTCCCTACTCCATACTTTTCCGGCACATCAAAAAGGCTCCAGTAGTAACTGTTGATTATAACTAAAAGGGTTGCATGACATAAATTCTATCTAAAGAGGAGTTCTTAGGGAAGGCCCAAGACAACAGGGGAGACAAAACAAGTGTACTAGAGGAATGTGAAGCCCGTGGCACCAACAGCCCCAGCAAACATAAAGACCGTTTAATTTCTCACTAGATTAACCTCACACTTAATGTCTGTTACCTCATCTCCTGTTACCTGATATATAATGTCTAGTTTTCAACAACAAAATTACAAATTATAAGACATTTCAAAAGGCAAAAAATGCATAGCCTGAAGAGACAAAGCAAGAATCAGAATCAGGCTCAGATATGACACACATGTTGGAATCATCAGACAAGAATTTAAAAATGACTATGATTTTAGTCCAGTGACACTAAACTACCTATGCTGAAGAGGCAGCTTTTTCTTTAAATTTTTAATCTGCTATAGACCAATAATTTTGTAAAACACAGTAAAAATGAATTACTACACAATAAAATAATATAAAAATCAAAATCTACACAAAATAAACTAAATGACAATGACTAATAATGTCAAGGACTCCACTGGAAAATGTAGACAACATGTAAATGCAGGAAGAAAATGTAAGTATTAAAAAAAATGAAAATTATAAGAAATACACAAAAGAAAATGCTAGAAATTAAGCAATGTAACAAATGAAGGATGCCCTTTTATAGGCTCATTGTTATAATAGACACAACTAGGAGAAGATTCAGTGAGCTTGAAGATATATCAGTAGAAATTCCCCAGATGGAAATGCACAAAGAAGAAAGAATAAAAATAACAGAACATAATGTATAAGAACGGTTGAACACTTACAAAAGGTGTAATAGGAATACCACCAGAAATAGAAAGTAAAAACCCACCAACTTAATTCTGTATCCAATAAAATAATCTTCTAAAAATTAAGAAAACATAAAGTTGTTCTTGGACAAAAACTCAAAAACAAAATTATTCCCAGTAGACTTGCCTCACAAAATGTTAAAGTTTTTCAGGTAGTAGCAAAACATTGTATAGGTCGGAAACGTGTATCTTTGTATACAAAGAAAAATAAACACCATTGGAAAAGAAACAAGTGGAGGTAAAATGAAATATTTTATTTTTTAAATCTTAATTGATCAAAGAGATAACTGTTTAAAGCAATAATGGTAGTGCTGTATTGGCATGCAGAAAAGTGAAATGAATGACAGCGATGTCACAAGGGACAGAAAGGAAGAATTGGTATCTACCCTACATGGGAAGCAGTATAGTGTTATTTAAAGGCAGATCTAGGTAGTTAAAAATGCATATTATCAACTATAGGGCATCCAGTAAAACTTTTTAAACAATGTACACTGATAATGCTAAATTTAGAGATGGAATTATATAAAATGTTCAATTAAAACTAGAGAGGGAAGAAAAAAGAGGGAAATAAAATGGAATAAAACCCACTGAATGGAAAATAGTTGCAAGGAGGATAGATATTAATTCATTTATATCAATAATTACTTTAAATGTAAATGATCTAAATAACAAATAGTAATTGTAAAAATGAATTTAAAAACAAAAACACCAAACTACATGTTTTCTGCAGGAAGTACAGTGTAAATACAAAAACTCAGGTTAGAAGAGATGGAGAAAGATCTATCACGCTAACACTACAAAAGATAAACCATCAAAAAGAAAGTTGGAGTAACTCTGCTAATTTCAGGAAAAGCAGATTCTAGATCAAGGGAGATTAACAGAGAAAATGAAAAGTACTACATAATGATAAAAGGGTCACTTCTCAAAGAAATATAATACTCCTAACATGTATGACCTACCAAAAAAAATCAAATGGCATGAGGCAACAAATAGAATGAAAGAGAAAAATAAGCAAATCCATCATCATAGTTGGAGGCTACAACATCTCTCTGTCCGTGACAGATAGATCAAGTAGGTAGAAAATCAATATGAATACAGATGACCTGAGCAGCAATATTAATCAGATTGATCTAATTAACTTTTATAAAATAATCTATCTAGCAACAGAATACATTCCTCTCCAGCTCACATAGAACATTTACCAAGACAGATCACATCTGGGGGCATTAAACACACTTTCACGTATTTTAAAAATTTGAAACCATATGAAGTATGCTTAGACTACAGTGGAATTAAAATAGAAATTAATCACAGGTAATGAGAAGATCCTTAATATTTTGAAGTTAAAAGCATATTTTTAAATAACACATGGGTCAAAGAATAACTCTCAAAATAAAAATAGGACTTATCAAACTTGGAGTATGCAGCAAAAACAGTGCTTAGTGCAAAAGTTATAGCATTAAATGCATATACCAGAAAAGAAGAAAGTTATACAATTAATAATCTAAGCTTCTGTTTTAGGAAACTAGAGAAAGAAGAGTAATTTAAGCCAAAGCAAGTCAAAGAAAAGAACTAATACATTTGAAACATATACCAATGAACTTGGAAACCATAGAGAAAAATCAACAAAACCCCAAGTTAGTCTTCACAAAACATCACTGAAATTAATAAAACTCTAGGGATTAATAAATGAATATATTGGGGGAGATAGTCAAACATAAAACAAATAAAATATATATTTTGCATAAACTTTCCTGTGTAACCCTTATAAAACCCCATAAATTAAGGCCTGTAATTATTTCCCATTCATACATGAAGAAAATATTTAGATAATATATTGAAGATTACATGATAAACCAGGTTATTCTAAAATGCAAGCTCAAACTATTAAAATTTAATATCTCAATGCAATATAATTTGCATTGGGTTTATATAAGTTAGGAAGACTGGCTGCCAAGTAACATTGCACCCTGAATTAAAATGGTTTAAACAATGTATTATTTCATGTAACAAGAGGTTAAGAGTTTGGGAAGTGTCAAGCTTGGTATGTCAGGACTTAACTAGTTTTTTGTTGTTCCTTTCTATTTATAGCTTTTTGTAGATTGCTTTATCTGCAGTTTGGCATCTGTTTTGTGCTGCTATAACAGAATGCCTTAGCCTCGGTAATTTATAAAATAGGGGGATTGGATTACATTACCGGTTAGACTTTTTATTTGGGGTGCAGTGTGTATTAGGGGGTCAATCACCACAATCACTGAAAAGATAGGCTCTTCAGTGTCAAAAATACTCTTTTCTACTGGCAATGGTAGTATAGCAGTAAGGAGAGCTGCCTTTCAAAATATTTTTTTCTGTATGAAAAGGCCTGGGAAGTCAATGAAAACTACTAACAAACAACACGGATACTTTTTTTTTTTTTTTTTTTTTTAATGGAGTCTTGCTCTGTCGCCCATTCTAGAGTGCAGTGGCATGACCTCGGTTCACTGCAACCTCTGCCTCCTAGGTTCACGTGATTCTTCTGCCTCAGCCTCCCGAGTAGCTGGGATTACAGGAATGCGGCACCACACCCGGCTAATTTTTTGTATTTTCACTAGAGATGGGGTTTCACCCTATTGGCCAGGTTGGTCTCGAACTCCTGACCTCAGGTGATCTGCCCAGTTTGGCTTCCCAAAGTGTTGGGATTACAGGCGTGAGCCACTGCACCTGGCCAATACAGACACTTTTGATACATGTGTGATATATACTATGACATAACTCCATAGTATTGCTGTATCACTAAATATATACATCTTTAATATTTTGAATATTCATGGCAATTAATTGTTTTGAAAAATCCATCAGTAAAGCTAATGCTTCCAATAATCACTAACACAATCCTTCATCACTCTTAAAATGTCTTTGTTTTATGAAGTTTTTTATAATAAAGTTGTTTAAAAAATGGCCTTCAGCATCGCAGGTTTTATTATTTAGTTTAGTATTCATGACAAGTAAATAAATAGAAGACACTTTGTATAGGAAATCACTGGTAATCATTCAGTGACTGATATAATCAATATACTAAAGTGCATATCAAAGAAAGGAAAGAATGGAGAATCCCAAAAAAATTTTAAAGTAGGGACAGATATTTACTGGATTGTAAAGGACACGTGCTATGGTTTGAATGTATCTGCCCTCCCAAAATTCATAAATTCATATGTTAAAATTCTAACCCCTAAGACAATAGTATTAGGAAGCAGTTCCTTTGGGATGTGTTTAGATCATGGGGTTAGAACCATCATGAATGAAATTAGTGCCCTTATAAAAGAATCCTGAGAGAGATCTTGCCCCTTCCACCATTTGAAGATACATCGAGAGCCCCATTTATGATATGGGTCCTTGCCAGACACAGGATCTGCCAGTGTCTTTATCTTGGACATGCCAGCCTCCAGAACTGTGAGAAATCAATATTTCATGTTTATAACCCACCAAATTTATGATATTCTGTGATAGCTGCCCAAATGAATTAAAACAATAGGTAAGGCATGATTTCTCGCTATTCACACATAAAGTGAAAAAAAATTATATTCCCTATTCCTTTTGCCTTTTAGATATGTTTTTCTTATGATATTTGTCTTTGTACAAAGAGCTGTTTATATCTCATTTGTGTTATGTTATTTAAATATGAACATTCAATGAAAGTTTAGTCTGCTGAAGTCATACATGCCTAACAGGGAGTAGGTACATGATAAGTGTTAACAGAGAGAGACTGTGTAATTCTAGATAACAATTGTGCTTCTTGGGGTAAGCAGTCAAAACCAGTAAAAGCTGACTTAGGAACAGAAGCGACTGAGTCACATGGTAGAAGACAGCTGACAGAATATTTAGGAGATTGGACAATTACACATGACATCCACCCTGTCACAAATAAATATAAAATCATTCCACAGGGTTAGTCTGGAGATGAAGACACTGAATGCACAAACTTTACCTTAGTTCCACCTTCACGAACATGGATCCAGTCTATTTTCTTCCTTTTAATGTGCAGCATTTAAATCTCAGGCAGGAACATCACATTAGTAGAAGTTAGGGTACATATCCATACACCAGCTGCAAAGAAAGATGGAATCGCGTGTATGGAACAAATTCAGTCTCTACAAAGTAACATAGGCCTAGCCATTCAAGAGAAAAATGTCCCAAATGTAGGAATAGAGTTGGGTGTTTGGAAGCTCGATAATATTGCAAATGCCATCGCAACAGTAATTAAGAGTTTAACTCTTTTAAAAAGAGCTAAATTATTTTGAAAAAGAGCTTTATTATTTTGAAACTGAAAGGCACAAGATATAGCATGTACACACACACATATATATATAATGTGCAAATATGTAATATATGTTTTATGTTTATGTGTATGTGTGTGCATGCTACTACTCTGTCTACTGAACCCATTGCAGACAGAGCTAATTGATGCTGTATGTTTTTTGTTTTTTTTTTTCTACCCAGGCAAACACAATTTTTCCAAATACTATGATCCAGGTACCTAATGCTAATCAATCAGAGTTGGCACTTAAGATAGAATCTACTTGCAAACATAAAACCACATTACTGTACAAATGAGAAGTCAGAGACTGAAAGAATTTAAAGAACATTCTCAAGTTACTTATCAAGACAGATAGTTAATGGAAAACTCAGGGCTAATGGCTAATAGCTAACATTTATCTAGCTCCTCAATCTACCAGTCACTCTTCTGAATGTTTTATGTCTAGTAATGCATTTAATCCTCATAACATCCATATAAGATAAGCATTATTATAATCCTCAATTTTATAGATGAGACAGTGAAGCACAGATAAGTAATTTGAAGATTCAAGATTTGAATCCACACAGTCCAGAATCCAGAGCCCACATTCTTTACCATGATGCTAAATTTCTGATAAAACTTTAAAAAGAGAAAAATTCTGGCTTTAAAAATTAGCCAAATTTCAAAGTATCTAAAAATTATTTTTATTCACTCAGAACCTGTATCTTATAGTTCCTAGTTACTGGAACAAATTTTGTAATATTGTAGTTAAATTGATCTCAAAAGTTTTGCTATTAAATTGCCCTTGATTGCTAGAAGATTCTTTCCACAACAACCTCACATGTCTTGTTCACCGCTCACAGACTGCTGAATATAATAAAAGTATTGGCTATATTTTTTATTCTTAGTCTCTGAATCAAGAAGATAGTTTGTGCCCTTTGACTTCTTTAAAAATTCAACCTCATGCTAAAGAAGAAAAGGAAAACAAAATCTTAAGACATAGAACTGTGTCTTGCATTATCTCTGAGTATTATTGTTACATGTGTAAAACAAAATTAGAATGTATGCCTCTAAGATGTCTTTACATTGTATGAACAATCTCTTAGAAAAGGAATATTTCATATAATTTTAGAATATTGAAGATGTTTTCTAATAAAAATACAATTCTCTCATTCACTTAAAGAGTAATATATTTCTCTTGTTCAATTATTTTCTGGTTGCAAACTAGGGCTTTCTTCTAACATTAATACAGGGAAACATTATCTTGGTAATTCCCTAGAAGCTTGGAACTTTTACAATTTTACCTTTTATATGAAGTGCATAACAGGGGAAACCCTCATAAAAAACCCTTCTCATTATAGTATATGTGAGTATATGTTTACAGTATAAATTCTATACTTTTACCACAACACATTATAATAAAAATCACAGTTTAAATGAGAAATGAAAAGAACAAGTCTGAAAGTATCTTCAATACAAAGTGTATGTAGAAAATTATAATCCTGATACTATTTGTGTAAGAAAATAGAGAAAAAACAATTAAATATTGCTTAATAGAAGATTCATTAAAGTGAGGTAATTTTGTTCTTTAAAATAGTATGTAAGTCCTGTAATCCCAGCACTTTGGGAGGCCAATGAAAGCAGATCCCTTGAGGTCAGGAGTTCGAGACCAGGCTGGCCAACATGGTGAACCCTCATCTCTACTAAAAATACAAATATTAGCCAGGCGTGGTGGCAGGCACCTGTAATCTCAACTACTTGGGAGGCTGAGGCAGGATAATCACTTGAACCCAGGAGGTGGAGGTTGCAGTGAGCCAAGACGGCACCACTGTACTCCAGCCTGGGTGACAAAACAAGACTTCATCTAAAAAAAAAAAAAAAAATTATGTCAGATGTGCCACTCCTGACTTAGGTGAAGTAAGGCAAATCAGATATACCCACCTGCATGAAACAACTACACTAAAAAACAAAAAAAGTTTGAAACAACAGCTCTCAAGATTGGGAATAGGTAATAAAGAAAATGAACCCTGAGGGTTGAGTTGATGAATAAACAAGGTGAGTTCAATGGCTGCCCCAGCTTACCACATTAATGTAGTCTTCAGCCGAGGAGCAGGGAAGGGAAAACCAGGAATAGCCTAGTGAACTTCTCAAGTTGAAGAAAAAGAACTAAAAGAGCTCAAGGAAGTTAGAGTTCACAGGACACAGCTGTGTTCATCCATCTTTGCATTGCTATAAAGAAATAACTGAGACTGGGTAATTTATAAGGAAAAGAGTTTTTTTTTTGCTCATGGTTCTGCAGACTCTATAGAAAACATGGTGCTTGCGTCTGCTTCTGGTGAGGGCCTCAAGAAGCTTACAGTCATGGTAAAAGGCAAAAGAGGAGCCAGTAAATCACATGACCAGAGCAGGGACAAGCTGAGAGGGAGGGAGTGCCACACTGTTTTCAATAACCAGATCTTGCATGAACTCACTCATTACCATGTAGGGAGTACCAAGCCATCCATGAGCAATCTGCCCCTGTGAACTAAACATCTCCCACAAGGACCCACCTCCAAAATTGGGAATCACATTTTGATATAAGATTCAGACAGGACAAATATCTAAACCATGTGATAGCTACATAGAAAGCTCAACAGATATCAGAAAGTATTTCTGAGTATTGAGCAGGGTGGTAATTAGCACACGCAGTAAGGATCAGCACATGCACCTGAATTTGGGGAAGTGAATAAAAGAGAACACTGTGAAACTAAAACATTAGAAGGAACAGTATCCATAGTTCATACAGGGCCAGAAATAGGTTTTGTTCCCAAGCCATCCAAGAACATCTCATAGTTCAAGGGGCAATGGGCTGACAACTCATAAGGGAATTGCCTCAGTAGTGCAGATCAATTAGTCCTACACTGCATGCTACCTTAGACCTGCCTGATACAGCTTAAATCTTGAAAAATTCAAAGTTTCCATGTAACTTAACTGCATTGCAGAGCAAAGTTCAAGAATATTTAGGGGAATACAAAAACAATGACAACAAACCCAGTGCCTAATTCTTAATGTATAATTCTTAATGTCTAACATATACTCAAAAAAATTATCAGGCATGCAAAGAAACTACAAAATACTACCCATAATGAGGAGAAACGTCAACCAAACTGACCCAGATGAAAGACTTAGTAGACAGAGTTACTGAAATAGTATTATTACTATATTTCATATATTTAATAAGCTAGAGGAAAGATTAAACCTGCAAAATGGAGACATGTAAGATATAAAAATTCAGACCTCAAGATATGTAAACTACACTCTCTGAGCTAAAAATATATACTAGAAGGGATTAATGGCAGATTAGACATTGCTAAAAAAGTGATAAGTGAACTGAAAAATACCATAAGAAACTATTAAAATTAAATCACAGGGGAGAGGGGGAAGAAAGAACAGAGTGTTAGTGAGCAGCAGCACAACTTCATGTCACCCAATATACATATTATTGGTATTCTTGAAGGAGAGGAAGATGAAGAATAACAAACATGTTTCAAGAAATAACAGCCAATTTTATAAAATTTGTTGGAAAATATGAAATTTAGATTCAAGAAGCTCAAGTCCAAGAAATATGAAGAAAATTATACCAAGACACATGATAATCAAATTAGTAAAAGAGGGAGAGGAAGAGGGAAAGAAAATATTAAAAAAAAATAGAATACATACAAAGAAATAAAAGGATAGGAGATTCTTCATAAGAAATAATTGAAGAGAGATGAAAATGGAGCAAGAGCTTTAAAGTAGTGGAAGAAAAAGTGCTCGACTGGCAGTTCTACACCCAAATAAAACATCATGCAAAAATAAAAACTTTTTTTATGGAAACATGAATACTTATAGAATTCAATAGTAGATCTTCACTACAAAAAGGAAAAAATGATACCAGATAGATAGACATATATCTACAGATGGAAAACACCATATGTAATTTACATGTACAAAGATGTAAAAATTTTTCTTATTCTTTTAAATGTATTCAAATGATTATTAACTGTTAAACTAAGTAACAATGCAGTGTGAGGCTGTGACATGAGGAAGTAAAATGTACAATAACAAGTACATAAAACCTGGGAGGGAAGAAATAAAAATAAACTGTAAAATTCATATTCTATACATAAAGTAATATAATATTAATATAAGGTAGGTTGTGATTAGAAAATCACACACCAATAAGTTATAACACATAAGCCAACAAAGAAAATAAAATATAATTATTTTAAAAACCAATGAATTAACCCAAAAAAAGGTAGATGAAGAAAAAGGAAGAAAAAAAAGAAAATGGAAAAGTAATAGATGAGACAAATAGAAAACAAATAGAATGATAGTTTTAAACTTAACTGTATCAGTAGTCACACTAAACATAAGTGATATAAACATCTCACCTTAAAGCAAGATTTTTTAAAATTGAGAAAATAAACACATCTATGTATTAAAACACATTTTGAAAATGAAAACAAGGATAGGTATGGTGGCTAATGTCTGTAATCCCAGCACTTTGGGAAGTCGAGGAGGGTGGATCACTTTAGTCCAAATATATAAAAATTAACCAGGAGGGGTGGTGCATGCCTGTAGTCCCAGGTACTCAGAAGGCTGACGTGGGAGGATCGCTTGAGCCCAGGTAGTTGAGGCTGCAGTGAGCTGTGATCACATCACTGCACTCCAGTCTGGGTGACACAAGAAGACCCTGTCTAAAATAAACCAAATGGCTATCAGCAAGTAAATGAATAAACAAGTTCCCACATAGCCACACAATAAAATGCATGGATTTCAAAACAAATTTGGTGAGTGAAGTAGATCAGAGGGGAAAAAAACGACTATACTGATCATTTCATTTAAACAAAATTCTAGAATGTATAATAGAGGATACAAGTGCAAACAAATGTATAGAAATCCAATCAGCACAGATCAGCAGAAACAGGGTGAGATACTCTAAAGGTATATAAGACAACATGACAAATCTTACACAATCACAGGCTTTTTAAAATTATTTATATATTTATTTATTTTTATTTATTTTTTCTTTTTTTATTACACTTTAAGTTCTAGGGTACATGTGCACAACGTGCAGGTTTGTTACATATGTATATATGTGCCATGTTGGTGTGCTGCACTCAATAACTCGTCATTTACATTAGGTATATCTCCTAATGCTATCCCTCCCCCGTCCCCTCACCCCACAACAGGCCCCGGTGTGTGATGTTCCCCTCACTGTGTCCAAGTGATCTCATTGTTCAATTCCCACCTATGACTGAGAGCATGCGATGTTTGGTTTTCTGTTCTTGTGATAGTTTGCTGAGAATGATGGTTTCCAGCTGCATCCATGTCCCTACAAAGGACACAAACTCATCCTTTTTTGTGGCTTCATAGTGTTCCATGGTGTATATGTGCCACATTTTCTTAATCCAGTCTGTCATTGATGGACATTTGGGTTGGTTCCAAGTCTTTACTATTGTGAATACTACTGCAATAAAGGTACGTGTGCATGTGTCTTTATGGCAGCATGATTTATAATCCTTTGGGTATATACTCAGTAATGGGATGGCTGGGTCAAATGATATTTCTAGTTCTAGATCCTTGAGGAATCGCCACACTGTCTTCCACAATGCTTGAACTAGTTTACAATCCCACCAACAGTGTAAAAGTGTTCCTATTTCTCCACATCCTCTCCAGCACCTGTTGTTTCCTGATTTTTTAATGATCGCCATTCTAACTGGTTTGAGATGGTATCTCATTGTGGTTTTGATTTGCATTTCTTGATGACCAGTGATGATGAGCATTTTTTCATGTGTCTGTTGGCTGTATGAATGTCTTCTTTTGAGAAGTGTCTGTTCATATCCTTTGCCCACTTTTTGATGGGGTTGTTTGTTTTTTTCTTGTAAATTTGTTTGAGTTCTTTGTAGGTTCTGGATATTAGCCCTTTGTCAGATGAGTAGATTGCAAAATTTTCTCCCATTCTGTAGGTTGCCTGTTCACTCTAATTTCTTTTGCTGTGCAGAGTCTCTTTAGTTTAATTAGATCCCATTTTTCAATTTTGGCTTTTGTTGCCATTGCTTTTGGTGTTTTAGACTTGAAGTCCTTGCCCATGCCTATGTCCTGAATGGTATTACCTAGGTTTTCTTCAAGGGTTTTTATGGTTTTAGGTCTAATATTTGAGTCTCTAATCCATCTTGAATTAATTTTTGTATAAGGAGTAAGGAAGGGATCTAGATTCAGCTTTCTACATATGGCTAGCCAGTTTTCTCAGCAGCATTTATTAAATAGGGAATCTTTTCCCCATTTCTTGTTTTTGTGAGGTTTGTCAAAGATCAGATGGTTGTAGATGTGAGGTATTAGTTTCTGAGGCCTCTGTTCTGTTCCATTAGTCTATATTTCTGTTTTGGTACCAGTACCGTGCTGTTTTGGTTACTGTAGTCTTGTAGTATAGTTTGAAGTCAGATAGCATGATGCATCCAGCTTTGTTCTTTTGACTTAGGATTGTCTTGGCAATGTGGGCTCTTTTTTGGTTCCATATGAATTTTAAAGTAGTTTTTTTTCCAATTCTGTGAAGAAAGTCATTGGTAGCATAATGGGGATGGCATTGAATCTATAAATTACCTTGGGCAGTATGGCCATTTTCATGATATTGATTCTTCCTATCCATGAGCATGGAATGTTCTTCCATTTGTTTGTGTCCTCTTTTATTTCATTGAGGAGTGGTTTGTAGTCCTCCTTTAAAGAGGTCTTTCACATCCCTTGTAAGCTGGATTCCTAGGTGTTTTGTTCTCTTTGTAGCAATTGTGAATGGGAGTTCATTCATGATTTGGCTCTCTGTCTGTTATTGGTGTACAAGAATGCTTGTGATTTTTGCACATTAATTTTGTATCCTGAGATTTGCCGAAATTGCTTATCAGCTTAAGGAGATTTTGGGCTGAGATGATGGGGTTTTCTAAATAGACAATCATGTCATCTGCAAACAGAGACAATTTTACTTCTTCTTTTCCTAACTGAATACCCTTGCTTTCTTTCTCTTGCCTGATTGCCCTGGCCAGAACTTCCAACACTATGTTGAATAGGAGTGGTGAGAGAGGGCATCCCTTTCTTGTGCCAGTTTTCAAAGGGAATGCTTCCAGTTTTTGTCCATTCAGTATGATATTGGCTGTGGGTTTCTCATAAATAGCTCTTATTATTTTGAGATATATTCCATCAATACCGAATTTATTGAGAGTTTTTAGCATGAAGTGCTGCTGAATTTTTTCAAAGACCTTTTCTGCATCTATTGAGATAATCATGTGGTTTTTGTCTGTGGTTCTGTTTATATGCTGGATTACCTTTATTGATTTGTGTATGTTGAAACAGCCTTGCATCCCAGGGATGAAGCCCACCTGATCATGGTGGATAAGCTTTTTGATGTGCTGCTGGATTTGGTTTGCCAGTATTTTATTGAGTAGTTTTGCATTGATGTTCATCAGGGATATTGCTCTAAAATTCTCTTTCTTTGTTGTGTCTCTGCCAGGGTTTGGTATCATGATGATGCTGGCCTCATAAAATGAGTTGGGGAGGATTTCTTCTTTTTCTGTTGATTGGAATAGTTTCAGAAGGAATGATACCAGCTCCTGCTTGTACCTCTGGTAGAATTCAGCTGTGAATCCATCTGGTCCTAGACTTTTTTGGTTGGTAGGCTATTAATTATTGCCTCAATTTCAGAGCCTGCTGTTGATCTATTCAGGGATTCAACTTCTTCCTGGTTTAGTACGGTGGAGGCAGGGGGCGGGGGGGATGTGTCCAGGAATTTTTCCATTTCTTCGAAGTTTTCTAGTTTATTTGCGTAGAGGTGTTTATAGTATTCTCTGATGGTAGTTTGTATGTCTGTGGGGTCGGTGGTGATATCCCCTGTATCATTTTTTATTACGTGTATTTGATTCTTCTCTTTTTTCTTCTTTATTAGTCTTGGTAGTGGTCTATCAATTTTGTTGATCTTTTTTAAAAACCAGCTTCTGGATTCACTGATTTTTTTGAAGGGTATTTTGTGTCTCTATCTCCTTCAGTTCTGCTCTGATCTTAGTTATTTCTTGCCTTCTGCTAGCTTTTGAATGTGTTTCCTCTTGGTTCTCTAGTTCTTTTAATTGTGATGTTAGGGTGTCAATTTTAGATCTTTCCTGCTTTCTCTTGTGAGCATTTAGTGCTATAAATTTCCCTCTACACACTGCTTTAAGTATGTCCCAGAGATTCTGGTATGTTGTATCTTTGTTCTCATTGGTTTCAAAGAACATCTTTATTTCTGCATTCATTTCATTATTTATCCAGTAGTCATTCAGGAGCAGGTTGTTCAGTTTCAATGTAGTTGAGTGGTTTTGAGTGAGTTTCTTAGTCCTGAGTTCTAGTTTGATTGCACTGTGGTCTGAGAGACACTTTGTTATAATTTCTGTTCTTTTACATTTGCTGAGGAGTGCTTTATTTGCAATTATGTGGTCAATTTTGGAATAAGTGTGATGTGGTGCTGAGAAGAGTGTATATTCTGTTGATTTGGGGTGGAGAGTTCTGTAGATGTCTATTAGGTCCACTTGGTGCAGAGCTGAGTTCAATTCCTGTATATCCTTGTTAACTTTCTGTCTCATTGATCTGTCTAATGTTGACAGTGGGGTGTTAAAGTCTCCCACTATTATAATGTGGGAGTCTAAGTCTCTTTGTAAGTCTCTAAGGACTTGCTTTATGAATCTGGGTGCTCCTGTATTGGGTGCATATATATTTAGGATAGTTAGCTCTTCCTGTTGAATTGATCCCTTTACTACTATGTAATGGCCTTCTTTGTTTCTTTTGATCTTTGTTCGTTTAAAGTCTGTTTTATCAGAGACTAGGATTGCAAACTTTCACGTTTTTTTGTTTTCTATTTGCTTGGTAGATCTTCCTCCATCCCTTTATTTTGAGCCTATGTGTGTCTCTGCATGTGAGATGGGTCTCCTGAATACAGCAAACTGATGGGTCTTCACTTTTTATCCAATTTGCCAGTCTGTGTCTTTTAATTGGACCATTTAGCCCATTTAAATTTAAGGTTAATATTGTTATGTGTGAACTTGATCCTGTCATTATGATATTAGCTGGTTATTTTGCTCGCTAGTTGATGCAGTTTCTTCCTAGCATCGATGGTCTTTACATTTGGCATGTTTTTGCAATGGCTGGTACCAGTTGTTCCTTTCCATGTTTAGTGCTTCCTTCAGGAGCTCTTGTAGGGCAGGCCTGGTGGTGACAAAATCTCTCAGCATTTGCTTGTCTGTAAAGGATTTTATTTCTCCTTCACTTTTGAAACTTAGTTTGGCTGGATATGAAATTCTGGGTTGAAAATTCTTTTATTTAAGAATGTTGAATATTGGCCCCCACTCTTCTGCCTTGTAGAGTTTCTGCTGAGAGATCTGTTAGTCTCATGGGCTTCCCTTTGTGGGTAACACAACCTTTCTCTCTGGCTGCCCTTCACATTTTTTCCTTGATTTCATCTTTAGTGAATCTGAGAGTTATGTGTCTTAGAGTTGTTCTTCTCAAGGAGTATCTTTGTGGCGTCCTCTGTCTTTCTTGAATTTGAATGTTGGCCTGCCTTGCTAGGTTGGGGAAGTTCTCCTGGATAATATCCTGCAGAGTGTTTTCCAACTTGGTTCCATTCTCCCTGTCACTTTCAGGTACGCCAATCAGATGTAGATTTGGTTTTTCACATAATCACATATTTCTTGGAGGCTTTGTTTATTTCTTTTTACTCTTTTTTCTCTAAACTTCTCTTCTGGCTTCATTTCATTCATTTGATCTTCAATCTCTGATACTCTTTCTTCCAGTTGATCGAGTCGGTTACTGAAGCTTGTGCATTTGTCACGTAGTTCTCGTGTCATGGTTTTCATCTCTGTCAGGTCGTTTATGAACTTCTCTGCTTTGGTTATTCTGGTTATCCTTTCGTCAAATGTTTTTTCAAGGTTTTTAGTTTCTTTGTGCTGGGTTCATAGTTCCTTCTTTAGCTCTGAGAAGTTTGATTGACTGAAGCTTTCTTCTCTAAACTCGTCAATGTCATTCTCCATCCAGCTTTGTTCCATTGCTGGTGAGGAGCTGCATTCCTTTGGAGGGGGAGAGGTGCTCTGATTTTTTGAATTTTGAGCTTTACTGCACTGCTTTTTCCTCATCTTTGTGGTTTTATCTACCTTTGGTCTTTGATGATGGTGACGTACAGATGGGGTTTTGGTGTGGATGTCCTTTCTGTTTATTAGTTTTCCTTCTAATAGTCAGGACCTTCAGCTGCAGGTCTGTTGGAGTTTGCTTGAAGTCCACTCCAGTTAGGTTACTCCTAGTTAGCCTACTTGGGGGTCAGGGACCCACTTGATCAGGCAGTCTGTTCGTTCTCAGATCTCAACCTCCATGCTGGGAGAATTCCTACTCTCTTCAAAGCTGTCAGACAGGGACATTTACATCTGCAGGGGTTTCTGCTGCTTTTTGTTTGGCTACGCTCCTTGAGCTGCGGTGGACTCCACCCAGTTCGAGCTTCCTGGATGCCTTGTTTACCTACTGAAGCCTCAGCAATGGCGGGCGCCCCTCCCCCAGCCTGGCTGCCACCTTGCAGTTAGATCTCAGACTGCTGTGCTAGCAATGAGGGAGGCTCTATTGGCGTGGGACCCTCCTAGCCAGGCACAGGGGATATAATCCCCTGGTATGCTGTTTGCTAAGACCCTTGGTAAAGCGCAGTATTAGGGTGGGAGTGACCTGATTTTCCAGGTGTTGTGTGTCATGGTTTCCCTTGGTTAGGAAAAGGAATTCCCTTCCCCCTTATTCTTCCCGGGTGAGGCGATGCCTGGCCCTGTTTCAGCTCTCGCTCATTGGCTGCACCCATTGTCCTGCACCGACTGTCCGACACACCCCAGTGAGATGAACCCGGTACCTCAGTTGGAAATGCAGAAATCACTCATCTTCTGTGTCGCTCACGCTGGGAGCTGGAGGTTGGAGCTGTTCCTATTTGGCCATCTTGACGCCAACCTCCACAATCACATGCTTTAAATGTATGCAGTTTATTAAAAATGATTGTTATATTTAAACAAGCAATTTTAGGTTCACATTTATGTCTGTGAAGAGGTAGTAATGATATGCTAATTAAATAGAAATTAAGTGTATCAATTACTATATAGAGTACATAAATTAAGAGTAATATAAACTTTATTTTTTCATTATTTTCTGGAAAGCATGGCACTTGGTCTTGTCTGGGTTCAAGCTGGGAGTGGGGCTGAGTAAATGATAATGATTATTTGGATGTTTCTAATCCTTCTTACGGAAAGATCAAGAAAGAAGGTGTTTGAGAATAACTTTGGATTGTCAAGGAAAAGTGCCTACAAACACATATAATTTAAATTTTGTAGAAAAAAAGTAGAAAAAAAGGAAAGAAAAGTAGATAGACAAAATTTTACAACTGGATATATAGATTGATATAAATATTGATATGGATAGAGATACAGACATGTGTATAGATATAAGTAAACATATAAGTATATATATAGATACATATAAAAATAATGTTGAAAAGATTGTGTTAGTGGACATGGGTCTATATATTTAGTCAGGCCTAGAAAAAAAATCCTGAAATATGAAGCACTAAATTCATAGTAAGAATTATTCTTAGTTGAAGGATTACAGGACAGCTGTTCTTTTTATTATTTACATTTTTTTCTGAATTTCCTAACATTTTCTTTTAAAATATTCCATGACCATGGATTGTATTGCCTGTTAGCAAAAGGTGATAAACTGTTAAATATTTAACATTTATATCCTAAAACAAAAGTTACCAAAATAACCACATAGCAGATCATCAACCTGATATATAACCCTAGAAATGAAAATTGCCCCAGCTGTACCTACCATCCAGCCTGTTCCAGTCCTATACTCCTACATCTCTTATTTCTCTACTTTTTTCACAGTTCTCTGCTTAAATGTCCACACATTGGAGAGGACCTTTTTGAGTACCCTAAATGAACTTCTTGTACAAATGTAGAAACTTTGACTTAAGTTTTAGCAGCTGATATTCAAATGTCTTCATGAAAGCTACCATAGTCTTCCAGATGAACTTTATCTAATTATTCTTTCTGTATTGTCTCAGTCCCAGTCAAAGGGAAGAGAAGGGTCTGCTGCTAAATTCCGTAGATATTTGCAGATAAATTAAAATGCAGTCCTTTTTTTCAGGCCATGACTGAGAAAGCGTTTCAGATTACTATTTGTAAAATCATGTGTGTAAATTTAGATGCATGTTATTTTATCACTATAAACACCTTTTATATAAATAGCTTTAATGATAATATGAACAATTGTTTGTTTCTAAAAACCTTAAAGGACAAAAGATCAAGGTGGCCTGTGTCCTGTTCAGGTGGCATTCTTCAACTTTCCCAATGTCCGGTGATCAGTTATGTTTCACACATAGGTCTGTGAAGCATTAGCTGAACATATCACTGTTTCTGTCTCTGGTGACTTTTTATCCTCCTGGGTTACTGCTTCTAAACTCTTACTGCTCATTTTAGTGGTTTGAGTAAATGAAGCACAATATACAAGAACTGGATGGGGACCTAGGGATGAATCAATTTTATTAAAGAAATCTTTCAACAAAAATTACAAGCACAGAGGTGCTTCTGAATTGTCTTTAGGAGGGAGATGGGGTGCTGGCAAGGGCACAGTTAGCTTCAAGGCCATTTGCCTGAGATTCTCCTGTGGGCCCATGATAGTTCTAGTGACTCTTGGAGCAAAATTTGAAAATACATATTTAGTCCAACCTTTCTTTTATAAAATAAAAAGTTAAGTGATTCATACATGCTCATACAGGTATTGGTAATTTTTCTAACAAGTTGTCTTGTGCAACTAATTACTCAACAACTTTCAATGGAATGAACTTATTACCATGTGGAATCTCCAGAACCCAGTTCACCTCCCATTGAGCCTGAGTGGCTCATGCCAACAAAATATCATATATGTCTCTATTTTAAAAACTGAAAGCAACAGACTGCACAGCCTACAGAACAACTCAGGCTTTCTAGACAATGATACTCATGCACCCTGAGTCTTTGTTCAGGTAGTATCCTAAGCAACTCAAGGTATGACCAACTGTCACCCCCCTGAGATTCAGTCCAGGACTTCTATTTTTATATGTATTAAGTGCTCAGATACTAAATAAGAATGACAAATACATCTTGATGGACAGGCCAAGTCCAACTTGTTGACAATGATTGCACAGAGTTGTGGTTTTCTGCAGTCACTGCTGTTACTATTGTTATTTTAATGAGAATTATGAGGCAATATTCAGATTCACCATAAAAGAGTTTCATGACTAGTTTGCCAAGTCTTACATGAGCTCTAGAGGGTGATATTTTGGCAGTCATGTCATACATATGCCACACCTATTCTGAATTTTGACAAACTCTACAAGACAAAACCAAAATATTATACAAGTGCCTTCCTCAACTTTCTCAATGCCTGCTGGCGAGTTATTCCTACTTCACTTGTCTCCCTCTGTATTAATTTTCAGTCCCAGTACTAATGACCTGTCCTGTGAGTTTTAGTACACATAGCTAATTGATCCTTTGTGTAGTCCCCTGCCTCTAGAATTTGCTGTTCAACTATTTTGTACATTATATTAATAAATAAAGTCTTCCAAACTACGTATTCCCAAAAAATCATTCATATTAGGTTTATGATCGGGACTGAGAGCTTATATTTTTTAGAAGTTTCCTAGGTAAATCAGTGACATAAAAAATTAAGAATCATTACCATAAACCATATTTCTTTTGAAGATTTTCTCAAATTCAATAACTTTCAAATCCTGTTACTGTCAGTGGGAATCTGGACAATTTTAAAGCTAGGGTAAGAATGTGTCATATCAACCTTCTTAAACACAGATATTACAGAGTCAAACATCACCTAGAAACCAAGTGGTGGAGCTGTGTGTCATCTAAAATTTATGGAATCCAATTGTCTAAAATAATGTTAAAGACATGCATATATATATATAAAGTTATTTATGTGTATAACCTTCACTTATATACATGCATGCATATTATATATTATATATTATTTATATAAATGCATGCATATTATATATTATATATTATTTATATAAATGCATGCATATTATATATTATATATTATAATATGCATGCATGTATATAACTTTCATTACATATGCAGAATAACTTGAAAAGACTATAAAATCTATTATGGTAGTGGAAACTCAATAAATGCCTTTTTAAATAAAAGAAATAATTGATTGTGACCTAGTAATGGCCAGATCAGGTTTATTTTGTTAAATAAGCAAAAATATTTGCTGTTGAAAGAGTTTTAGAAAAATGATTTAAGCAGTAGCAGACTAGTTTTCCCAAATTCCATATAAAAACAGAAATAGCAATGAAATAGCAAAACAACAACAGCAAAATGAACACTTATTACAAAACCTGGTAACAGAATAGCCCCAGAACTCATAATACTGTTGACATTAATTATAATACAAGATTTTAAAAAGGAATATTTGTAACATAAAAAAGAAATAAAGAGATGAAAATATTTGAGAGAAGGTGACAAAAATTGAAGATGGGCAACTGTGTTAGTGCATTTTGCATTGGTATAAAGGAATATCTGAGATTGGCTAATTTATAAAGAAAAGAGATTTATTTGGCTCACAGTTCTGCAGGCTGTACAAGCATGGCACCCGCATCTGCTTGGCTTCTGGTGAGGCCTTAGGAAGCTTTTGCTCATGGTGGAAGGTGAAGTGGGAGCAGGTGTGTCACACTGCAAGAGAGGGAGCAAGAGAGGAGGAGATGCCAGGCTCCTTTAAACAACCAGCTCTCATGTGAACTAACAGATTGAGAACTGACTTATTACTGAGGGGAGGGCACCAAATCATTCATGAGGAATTTCCTCTCATGACTCAAACACCTCCTACTAGGCCCACCTTCAACACTGAGATCACATTTTATGTGAGATTTGGAGGGGAGACACATCCAAACCATGTCAGCAATGAAGATTTGGCATACAAGCAATAGGAGTTGAAGAAGCAAACCAAACTAAATTAAAAAAAAATAAAAAAAAAAGAGAAAATTTTCCCCCCAACACAAATAACATTGAAGGCACCTATTGAAAGTGTACAGTCTACTTGACAATATCGACCCAGATGACCATTAAAAAACAGGAAAAGAATGGGGAAAGTGGCAATCATAGCATTCGTATAATCCATAAAGGCATGCAGCAAGATATACTGAAACTAAATACAAAACTTGGAGCAGAAAGGGAAAAGCATGAGCAAAGATACAACAAACACTAAAATAAAATTTTAATTGTTATTATGCTCATCATTAATTGAGATAGTGTTAGAATTATTATTCAGAGTCTGTTGTATGTGAAAAGTGAGACAAACTAAATGAATAATAATGGGGTACTCTATTATTCCCATTGTCCTTGAGAACACATATTCTCTGCATGGAAGAAAAGTAATGTAACCTAGAAGAAGTTAAGTTAAAACTCCATATTCCTGAGTTTGAATTGGAAATTTCAATCTGAACTTCATTATGTGTGAAGAGTAGAAACCTGGAGGAAATAAAAGTATTTGTCTTCCTTTTAGAAAGAAAATATTGACCATCAAGTTTCTAATAACTATACCTGCAAGAAAGAGCAAATGAGTTTTATTTTATTTTATATTTATTTTTGGAAGGACGGTGGACTTAGGTGCCTTTTAGTGTATTTGAAGCTCATAATGCGGATTAAAGGAGAAAAAAGACTTGGCAGTAAAGGAGAGAATTCTGAGAGAAAATAGGGATACAAAGGCACCAAGTTCATGGCTTTGAATGTCTAAGCCCCATCCCTGAAAGTTTCTTTATGGTTCATCTTCGGCCTGCTGGGACCGGGATATTGTAGCAAGGATCTCTGTGAGGAGTGCTATCCCAATGCCCAAATCATTCTTGGATGAGAGAAAATCCCACACTTCTGGTCCAAAGTCTTCTGGTCCAACTGCCTGCCATTCAATACATTGGGACTTAACTCTGATCCTGCTTTAAAGTCTCCCTTACTGGAGGCATGGTCTTCATTTGAGTGGAAACACTGCAATTCTTGAGCTAAACTGCTTAGCTATCCAAAGAGAAAGCTCACCTGCTGCATGCTGCACACTCAGATACTTGTAAGCCTTCAGGTAGTACTCTACGTGGGGTAGTACACTACAGTGTGTAGTGTTGGGGAGGAGTGCCATGTCTTTCCTTGGGCGAGAGTGAGCCCCTTAGAAAACCCTGAGTTGACAACAGAGCGCAGGGTACACTCCTATAGCGATGGGAATGTGTGGGGTTGAGCCAGGGAGAGGTGAACTTATTCTGTGTGAGGTCATGTTTTTAAGAAAAATACCAACATTTTAGCTACTCTGAGGGAATTAGGCAATATCCAGGAGGATTTAGAAAACAAAAGATCCAGTCCAGTAGTTAGCCACAAGGCAACTAGGAGCTTTGAGTATGAGAATTTATATAATTAGGTGGGTGATATCATCTCTTTCGAAATTTACAAAAAAACCCCTGGATACATTTTGAAAAGGACCCAAGACGGTAACTGGATTATATAGCATCTCTGAGTTCACAAGAGTTGCACAGGGCTTTGTGCCTCAGAAGTGCTCAGCATTTGGTTTAGTGCTCAGTTGTGACCATCTTCAATCCCTTAATAATATTTGAACTAGTCCCACATTTTAAATTTTCACTAAGTCTTGGAAACTGTTTAACTCATAATTCTTGGAAAAAGTAAACTAGTAAATGCTAGTGTACTTGTCAAGGCCCCACATTGCAGGTGGGAGTTTTGGACAGTAATTTTATCCCAGTAGAAAGCTAGTGTGCAACAGAAGAGATAAAAGATCATTAATTTTATAAATCCAGCTTACACAATTGAGGTTTGAGAGTAGAATATTTGTAATGAACTAAAGACACAAAAGGACCCACTCAGGATTAACAATGTAGGGAACCAAGGGCCACTAAGATTAATTATAGACATTACTTCCTAGTGGGAATGGAGCTACTAATAAATTGTCTCTCATGGTTAGGCGATACAGTGAACAGATGTATCTCACACTGCAGATATTGATGATAAACTTTTCTAAAATATGAACTATGTCTTATTCTTCTATGAAGATGACTGTCAAGTTTTACAAAAATTGTGTTGCATCTTATTCTTCTATAAATTCCCAGATAAGAGTATAATGCCTAGCACAAAGGTCAGGAGTAAATAAAACCAATCTGAACTGCAGAAAAGTCTTTAGTAACTATTGAGCTGTGGTTTTGTTCTCACAGAAACTTGCTAGATAGGCAGGACAAGTCTTATTTATCCCAGTTCTATAAGTAAGGAAGGTAGACTTTAATTGATTAAAAGGCCCAGTCAAAGCCACTTCAATGAAACAAGCTGGTACCAAAATTTAGTTCTCCAGGTTCCAGTCCAGTTCTACCACGCTGTCTCTCAAATTAATAAAGTTTTAATGGACTGAAAAATGCATCCACATAGGACTCATCTTGTGTGTGTGGGTGATAAGACCCTAAATACCATCACTGGCTCTTCAAGTAGAAACTCAGTAAAAGTGAGATTCATGTATTATAAGCAGGAAAGGCTCCACAATCTTAAATGGAGTCTTCATTTAAGATCATTTCAGTCTTCTAAGACACAATGAGGAGGTAAATGAGCTATAGGATGTTGTCTTCACTTCATTGTCTTTCATTATTGAGGAATTCAAACCCATAAACTTTTCTAGGTCAGAATATTTTCAGGGTATGAGAACAAGTTATAAGTATTTCTTAAAAGCCTAGGTTGTATCATTTCATCATATTAATCAATTAAAACAATAGGCCCTAGCAATTTCTTTTTCATTATTGTGCACTACCAATCTTTTAAAAATATAGCCTCTCTTCTATATGGTTTAAGATTCTGCCTAGTGAATTGAACAACTGAATAATTATCCAGCTAGTTGAATCAAGATAGACTATTGGTCTACTTACTATTGCCTGAAATATATCTATTACATTAAAACTGATTGAGAGCCTGAAGTCTATTTGGCTATGTGAGAAATATGATAAAATTTATATCTGTAAAATGTGTATCTCCACCGAAGACAGAGTGTAATTCCTCTCTGCAGAGGTTTGTACTCATAGAGTTAATTTGAGTCAACCTTCCTTCTAGATTGGAGCTGTGAGCCTTGGCTGCATATTGGAATCACCTGGGAGGCTTTTACCAGGTAGGGATTTTCAGTCCACACACCAGACCAATTAAATCAGAATCTCTTGAGGTGGGACCCCACAGTCGTGTTTTAAAAAGTCTACATGTGATTCTAATAGGCAAACAAGGTAGATAACCCTTATCCTACAGTTTTTGATGGCAGAAAATGTAATACAGGCTTTCTTACTCTCCACTAAATGAGCATCCCCCATCTGAATATGTATACGTCTATGTCATTAGTAAAAATCTACTCAGTTTTAAGTTGGCTCATCTGTGGAAAATTGCTTAGATGTGCTCAGTTTGTCCCTGGCATTTGGACCAAGGCAGCAAAACAATGACTCTCAAACTCATCTCTTCTCCCATCATTATCTCTTTCTCTCCCTCTCCAGCATTTTTTTCAAGCTACTGTTGTTAATTCTCTTCCCATGAGGACTAAAGAAGTTTTATATCCTCCATGTAGACCAAGATTCCATCCTCTGCCCTTGCAAGACTTGTTAGTTGTGCTCTCACCAGCAAGTGACTTGATTTCCCTCTTTAGACTTTACTATAGTTCACTCTTTCCATTGTGTTCCCTTTGCATCTGATATGGTTAAGCTTTGTGTCCCCACCCAAATCTCATCTTGAATTATCATCCCCATAATCCCTACATGTCAAGGAAGAGAACAGATGGAGGTAATTTGATCATGGGGGCTGTTTTCTCCATGCTGACCTCGTGATAGTGAATCAGTTCTCATGAGATCTGATCGTTTTGTAAGCGGCTCTTCCCCCTTCACTCCTCATTCCTCTCTCCTGTCACCATGTGAAGGTCCTTGCTTCTCCTTTGCCTTCCACTATGATTTTAAGTTTCCTGAGGCCTCCCTAGCCCTGCAGAACTGTGAGTTAATTAAACCTCTTCTCTTTATAAATTACCTAGCCTTGGGTATGTCTTTACAGCAGTGTGAGAACAGACTAATACAGCCTCTAAGGATACTTCTCTTTTCTTATTTTACTACTAGAGAAATCTAATTACTTACCCTAACCATGTAATTGGCATTTACCTGACATTTTATGAGAAACTGAATAACATCAACCCAGTCCAAATTCAAAGAACTCTTTAGAGATTCAGCAAAACTAGTGAGAGAGACAAACTACTTTAATAGATGTCTCTTACTAAGGCAAATTTCAAATATCCTCTGACGTCTTACTGGAATGGAGACAACAGCCAAGTCATCTGCTGCCACTTGTAATAAATTTAGGTTTTGAAGGTTTTATTCCATAGCTTAGGAAAGCCAAGGAAGGCAGCCAAACTGAGAAACTCCTGAAACAATATGTCCATTGTGCCATAAGTCAAATCTCTAAGGCTGTTAGTTACAAGACATGCCAGAGTTTAAATATCAAAATATCACAGGCTATCGTAAAACAGAAGAAGATGCTATATAACATATAACAGTTAGAAGAGACTGACCTTTATATTGGGTGTCTATTTGGCAATAGGCAGGAGAATCACTTGAACCCGGGAGGCGGAGGTTGCAGTGAGCAGAGATCATGCCACTGTTCTCCAGCCTGGGAGACAAGAGTGAAACTGCCTCGGAAAATTAATTAATTAATTAATTAATTAATTAAAAATAAAGTATATTTTAAAAAGTAACACTCAAGGCTTAGTGGACGGAAATAGAGCTCTCCTTGGTGAATATTTTTTGAGTAGTTCCCCACTAGTAGTACCAGAGAATATAGGTCACTGATGTAAAGATTGTTCCCCAGGTAAAATAGAAAGATGTTGCAATGTGGAAGTTCCTCAGTCAAGTGGAATATGATTAATAACATGGTGTCCCAGCTCCCACTAGTACAAAAATACAAAGCAGGAAAGGAGGCCACAAGCCCAATATAATTAATTCCAGATAAAATCAGGTGACTATGTCTCATATTGTCCTCAGCACCTGAATATTATGTCAGTCTGGCCAGAGTAAAACATGCAAGATTGGTGCCTCTATGACACCTAATAATAGACTGCAGTCATAGCTATTCATGAGAACATTTCAGTTTGTCCTTTTTTTTTTTTTCTTCTCACGTTTACATAAATTTTGGCTGGCCCTGTGTGGATACGAACAGATTTCCTCAGAGGGCATAGAGAAATGGAAGAGTATATCAACATTTAGTTAAGCTCATTGGTGTCAGGCATTTCTGGGTACTTCAGTGATATCACACTATTTAATCCATGGAGAGGACCTCTGCAAAGTTCTTTCCACATTACACATGAAAATACTGAACATAGAGATTAACAATTTTTCCAAAATCAAACAGGTTTTAAGTACTGGGGTCAAATGTAATTACAGAAATTAAATGACACTGGAAAATGCCTTGAAGTGAAAAGAGAAAGTATTTATTTTTTACACAGTATTTTTTATTTTGCCTAGAAGAAAAATAAAGAGTCTTTATATGTACTACCAAATTGACAGAAAGTGAGATTACAGGTAATTATATTTTTATTGTGTTTTATTTAATTATTAAAGTCAACATAAATTATTCATATAATAAGATATCATTGAAAAATCAGCACTGGCCTAATTAAAACCAAAGTACAAATTCTTTATATTATGCCACATGACTTGAGAATTGATATTCATTCACCAAAGCTTACTGTCTACATAAATACAGCTTTACTATTCTTTTCTTTTTTATTTTATTTATTTATTTATTTATTGAGATAGAGTCTTGCTCTGTCGCCCAGGCTGGAGTGCAGTGGCGCAATCTCGGCTCACTGCAAGCTCTGCCTCCCGAGTTCATGCCATTCTCCTGCCTCAGCCTCCTGAGTAGCTGGAACTACAGGAGCCTGCCACCTCGCCCGGCTAATTTTTGTTGTATTTTTAGTAGAGACGGGGTTTCACCGTGTTAGCCAGGATGGTCTCGATCTCTTGACCTCGTGATCCGCCCGCCCTGGCCTCCCAAAGCGCTGGGATTACAGGCGTGAACCACCACGCTCGGCCTCAGCTTTACTATTCTTTAGGAAACTCTTACACAGAAAAGAAAACATTTACAATAATTTTTATCATCCATTCTAGAAAATTTTGGAAAGATCCATCAACTTTTTAATATAAGTCATAAAACAACAGTTATACCTTTAAGATTCTTTGAATTTCTTGCCTCAAAATCTTCACCTCATGTAGCTCCTGGCTCCAGCTTCTTGGAGACTATATACTTCCATCATTCTTTGTGGCCATGTTTATTTATATTGTGCCCAAAGTAACACTTCCTTAGAACTGAGTGATTTTCTTAGTTCACTTGATGCCTGTGCATTTTAGGCCTAAGATTGTGTTTTGGGTTTTGTTTGTTTTTTCAGACGGAGTTTCGCTCTTTGTTGCCCAGGTTGGAGAGCAGTGGCGCAACCTCGACTCACTGTAAGCTCCGCCTTCCAGGTTCAAGCGATTCTCCTGTCTCAGCCTCCCTAGTAGCTGGATTACAGGCGCCCACCACCACGCCCGACTAATGTTTGTATTTTTAGTAGAGACAGGGTTTCACCATGTTGGCCAGGCTGATCTCAAACTCCTGATCTCAGGTGATCTGCCCGCCTCGGCCTCCCAAAGTGCTGTGATTACAGTCATGAGACAAAGATTGTTTTAAACCTCAAACCTTCAGCTTCTTTAGTTCCAGCTGTTGCTTTGTTTAGTGCCAAACTCTTTTAAAAATTGTTGGCTTCTCATCTGCTTGATTCCATTCATTGTGGTAAGACAACAGCCATGCTTACATTTGTTTTTCCCCATGACATCCTGACATAGTTATTTCTTTGATCTCAGTTAGATGAAAATAGATGGAAAAATCAAACATTCTCTATCATTTTAAAATAATTGGGAGAAACCATGTTTGGGACAAAGTTCTGCCAAATGCTAAATACTCTAAATTATTATTTTTTAATTTTGTGACTAAAACAAAGCTGAGCTTATTACTTATCATAGTAAGGAGAAACACTAACTCAATACAGTATTCGTAGCTTCTCCATAGCAGAAGGGCATTTTTTTTTTTTTTTTCATATCAAAGTCTGATTTAAGGAAGGTCTTTAATGTGGTGTCTTGGGATCATGATATAGTTTAAACAAACAAAGCAACAGCTAGGACTAAAGAAGCTGAAGGTTTGAGATTTAAAACAATCTTAGGCCAAAATCCACAGGCATCAAGTGAACTAAGAAAATCACTCAGTTCTAAGGAAGCATTATTCTGAGGCACAATATAAATAAATATGGCCACAAAGATTGATGGAAGGACACAACGTCTGAGAAGCTGGAGCCAGGAACTACATGAAAAATATATAAGAGAGCTCCTCCTAGGGAGTAGAATCTCTGCGTTAGCAGAGGATTTCAGACTTGCCATGTACCAGTGACAGCTGTGCATTTTAAATTCAGGGGTGTTTTGTTATTATCGAGTAACATAGGCCATTCCAATGAATACATGTTCTCATAGAGACTTGTAAGGATTGAAAGGTTATCTATGTTAAATTCTTAGTGCCCGGCAGAGAAGAACCACTATACATGCATTTGCTATTGTTTCAACCTGCTTAGGTTAGTTTCTAGACAAGATTGGGAAGTTGACAAAATTTGTCATTTTTCTCCAATTCCTTTTAAAATAATTTTTCATCATGGATCTAGGTGCCATACCACTGTGCTATAAGCATTGAGGGTCACTTCAAACTGGTTTCTTTTAAGTCTGTGCATAACAGTATCTAGTCTTATTAATGGTTATCAGAGCCAGGACACCTTATTAGATAAAAAACATACTAGTTTATAGAATCTTGATATTATTTTAGTAACACTGTACTTTTTAAGTGGACATCATTAGAACTGGGCCATAGGTACTTCAAAAACAGGCATTCTGATCGAAATGTGGAAAGAGTGAAAAATAGGCATCTTTTCCTCTACAACCATATACTAGTTTTGACCTCATTACATTCCCAAAATAATCCCCATGGAGTGTTAGGGGATGGAAGGATTACGATCAGGAAAAATGGGGCAAGCAGCCACTTAACCCTCACTCTCAATCTAAAGACGTTGGTCAGGAATTGGCTTCTCATTTTCTCCTCAATGCTTCACAAATTGTGACATTCATTTGATATCTTAATGCTTGGTTCTTTCTCCCAAGAATAGCACCAATAGATGGGATAACTACCCCCTGCAGTTGGAAAGGTTCTATACATTACCTAAAGGTGCATACATCATACATGTACACAATATTTACGTTAACACTGACAATCAATGCTTAAAAGAGATGAAAATGCAGGCTAGAGAGCCACAGAAATGACCAATATGGAGCAACTTTGACTTCCAAGCCTCAGTAAATGGGGAGATTAGAATACTGCCTCAGTACTAATTTCTGTCCCTCACTGCATATGTAATGAATTAAATTTAATTCTATATCAAGCACTAGCTTTCAGTAAGACAGTATACTAGGCATAGGTAATAGGAATACTAGTAACTCTCAGTGCTGTTCTTATGATATTTTAAACCTAATATGAAAAGAAATATTTCAAAAAGGAATATGGAATAAGATATAAATTCTATTAGAGACTCTGTAATGTCTCTGTAGTCTAAAGCAGGCATCATTACCAAGTTGGAATATTAAGAAAATGAATGTATTTGATGAGTTACTTGGCAAGTAGTAGACACTTTTGATTGAATAAATGAACTTAATTTTGACAAGTGAAATGAAGGTGGAAAGAATCCCACATAAAAGGATTTATACTTATGAAAACACAAAGATAGAAAATTGTGCTATATGATTTTTTTTTATAAAGCTAATATGTTTGATTAGGTTGAAATTCTGAGTATATGCATAAGAATGATATGGGTTAAAGCTAGAAAAATAGGTTGCTATCTATTGATCATGCCAGTCATGCTCCTGTCTCTAGACCTCTTCCCTTTCTGTTCTCTCTGCCTGAAACCCTTTAATTCTTTATATTCACTTAATTCACTTTCTTTTCTTTAACAGTAGTAAGCTTTTAATGTAGTTAAATATGGCAAAACAAATAAATACTTGGTTCTTTATTTATTTTATTATTATTTAAATTCTAGGGTACATATGCACAACGTACTGGTTTATTACATAGGTATACATGCGCCATATTGGTTTGCTGCACCCATCAACTCGTCATTTACATTAGGTATTTCTCCTGCTATCCCTCCTCCTGGACCCCAACCCCTGACAGGCCCCAGTGTGTGATGTTCCCTGCCCTGTGTCCATGTGTTCTTATTGTTCAACTCCCACCTATGAGTGAGAACATGCGGTGTTTCGTTTTCTGGCCTTGTGATAGTTTGCTTAGAATGATAGTTTGCTTAGAATGATGGTTTCCAGCTTCATCCATGTCCCTGCAAAGGAGATGAAATCCTTTTTTTTATGGTGGCATAGTATTTCATGGTGTATATGTGCCACATTTTCTTAATCCAGTCTATCATTGATGGACATTTGGGTTGGTTCCAAGTCTTTGCTATTGTGAGTAGTACCACAATAAACATACGTGTGCCTGTGTCTTTATAGGAGCATAATTTATCATCCTTTTGGTATATACCCAGTAATGGGATCGCTGGGTCAAAAGGTATCTCTAGTTCTAGATCCTTGAGAGGAATCACCACACTGTCTTCCACAATGGTTGAACTAATTTACACTCCCACTAACAGTATGAAAGTATTCCTATTTCTCCACATCCTCTCCAGCATCTGTTGTTTCCTGACTTTTTAATGATCACCATTCTAACTGGCATGAGATGGTATCTCATTGTGGTTTTGATTTATATTTCTCTGATGATGAGCATTTTTTCATATATCTGTTGGCTGCATAAATGTCTTCTTTTGAGAAGTATCTGTTCATATCCTTTCCCTACTTTTTGAAGGGGTTGTTTGTTTTTTTCTTGTAAATTTAAGTTCTTTGTAGATTCTGGATATTACCTCTTTGTCCGATGGGTAGACTGCAAAGATTTTCTCCCATTCTGTAGGTTGCCTGTTCACTTTGATGATTGTTTCTTTTACTGTGCAGAAGCTCTTTAGTTTAATTAGATCCCATTTGTCTATTTTGGCTTTTGTTGCCATTGCTTTTGGTGTTTTAGTCATTAAGTCTTTGCCCATGCCTATGTCCTGAATGGTATTGCTTACGTTTTCGTCTAGGGTTTTTACAGTGTTAGGACTTACATTTGAATCTTTAATCCGTCTTGAGTTAATTTTTGTAGAAGTTGTAAAAGAGGGATCCAGTTTCAGCTTTCTACGTATGGCTAACTCATTTTCCCACCACCAATTATTAAATGGGGACTCCTTTCCCCATTTCTTGTTGTCAGGTTTGTCAAAGATCAGATGGTTGTAGATGTGTGGTGTCATTTCTGAGGCCTCTGTTAGGTTCCATTGGTTTATATGTCTGTTTTGGTACCACTACCATGCTGTTTTGGTCACTGTAGCCTTGTAGTATAGTTTGAAGTCAGGTACTGTGATGTGTCCAGATTTGTTCTTTTTGTTTAGAATTGTCTTGGCTATGCGGGCTCTTCTTTGGTTCCACATGAACTTTAAAGTAGTTTTCTCCAATTCTGTGAAGAAAGTCAGTGGTGGCTTGATGGGCTAGCATTGAATCTGTAAATTACCTGGGGCAATATGGCCATTTTCATGATATTGATTCTTCCTATCCATGAGCTTGGAATTTTCTTCCATTTGTTTGTGTCCTCTTTTATTTTGTTGAGCAGTGGTTTGTAGTTATCTTTGAAAAGGTCCTTCACATCCCTTGTAAGTTAGATTCCTAGGTATTTTATTTTCTTTGTAGTAATTGTGAATGGGAGTTCACTCATGATTTGGCTGTCTGTTATTGGTGTGTATGAATGCTTGTGATTTTTGCACATTGATTTTGTATCCTGAGACTTCGCTGAAGTTGCTTATCAGCTTAAGGAGGCTTTGGGCTGAGATTATGGGATTTTCTAAATATACAATCATGTCATCTGCAAACAGAGACAATTTGACTTCCTTTTTTTCTAATTGAATACCCTTTATTTCTTTCTCTTTCATGATTGCCCTAGCCAGAACTTCCAACATTATGTTGAATAGGAGTGGTAAGAGAGGGCATCCTTGTCTTGGGCCGGTTTTCAAAGGGAATGCTTCCAGTTTTTGTCCATTTAGTATTATATTGGCTGTGGGTTTGTCATAAATAGCTCTTATTATTTTGAGATAAATTCCATCAATACTTCGTTTATTGAGAGTTTTTCGCATGAAGGGCTGTTGAATTTTGACGAAAGCCTTTTCTGCATCTATTGAGATAATCATGTGTTTTTTTTTCCATTGGTTCTGTTCATGTGATGCATTATGTTTATTGATTTGTGCATGTTGAACCAGCCTTGATATGCTGCTGGATTCGTTTGCCAGTGTTTTATTGAGGATTTTCGCATCGATGTTCATCAGGGATACTGGCCTAAAATTCTCTTTTTTGGTTGTGTCTGTACCAGGCTTCGGTATCAGGATGATGCTAGCCTCATAAAATGATTCAGCGAGGATTCCCTCTATTTCTATTTATTCAAATAGTTTCAGAAGGAATGGTACCAGCTCCTCTTTGTATCTCTGGTAGAAATAGGCTGTGACTCCATCTGGTCCTGGACTTCTTTTGGTAGGTAGGCTATTATTGCCTCAATTTCAGAAGCTGTTATTGGTCTAGTCAGAGATTCAAATTCTTCCTGGTTTAGTCTTGGGAGGGTGTATGTCCAGGAATTTATCCATTTCTTCTATATTTTCTAGTTTATTTGTGTAGAAGTGTTTATAGTATTCTCTGATGGTAGTTTGTATTTCTGTGGGATTGGTGGTGATATCCCCTCTATCATTTTTTATTGCATCTATTTGATTCTTCTGTCTTTTCCTGCTAGTGGTCTATTTTGTTGATCTTTTCAAAAACCAGCTCCTGGATTCATTGATTTTTTTTTGAAGGTTTTTTTTTTTTTTTTTTTGGTGCCTCTATCTCCTTCAGTTCTGCTCTGATCTTAGTTATTTCTTGCCTTCTGCTAGCTTTTGAATTTGTTTGCTCTTACTTCTCTAGTCCTTTTAATTGTGATGTTAGGGTGTCGATTTTAGATCTTTTCTGCTTTCTCTTGTTGGCATTTAGTGCTATAAATTTCCCCTACGCACTGCTTTAAATGTGTCCCAAAGATTCTGGTATGTTGTGTCTTTGTTCTCATTGTTTTCAAAGAACATCTTTATTTCTGCCTTCATTTCCTTATGTACCCAGTAGTCATTCAGGAGCAGGTTGTTCAGTTTCCATGTAGTTGTGCAGTTTTGAGTGAGTTTCTTAATCCTGAGTCCTAATTTGATTGCACTGTGGTCTGAGAGACTGTTATGATTTCCATTCTTTTACATTTGCTGAGGAGTGTTTTACTTCCAATTTTGTGGTCAATTTTAGAATAAGTGTGATGTGGTGCTGAGAAGAGTATGTATTCTTTTGATTTGGGGTGTAGAGTTCTGTAGATGTCTATTAGGTCCTCTTGGTCCAGAACTGAGTTCAAGTTCCAGATATCCTTGTTAACCTTCTGTGTCGTTGATTCGTGTAATATTGACAGTGGAGTGTTAAAGTCTCCCATTATTATTGTGTGGGAGTCTAAGTCTCTTTGTAGGTCACTAAGGACTTGCTTTATGAATCTGGGTGCTCCTGTATTGGGTGCATATATATTTAGGATAGTTAGCTCTTCTTGTTGAATCGATCCCTTTACCATTATGTAGTGGCCTTCATTGTCTCTATTCACTTAATTTACTCTCTCACCTCCTGCAAGTAGGAGGTGCATCCATCAGCACCTCCTCAGAGACAGCTTGCTTGACTACCCTTCCTAAAATAAGGCTGTCACTATGTAAAACTTGGTCTATTTTATTTTTCATTAAAACCTGAGTGTTATCTTACATAATGCTGTGGTTTCTTTGTTTCTTGTCTTTGCCCCCCTACTGGAATGTAAACTTCCTGGAGGCAGAGTTTTCTGTTTGCTTTATAGACTGTATTTGTCTCCATGGTCAATGACAGACCTATAACATTAGCTCAACAAATATTTATTTAATGTGGGAGACTATATTTGTAACTTTGGGCTAGGAGAGCATTTCTTAATTAGAAGAAGCACAAACTTTGAAGTAAAAGTGATACATTCGATGACCTTGAAATTTAAGAATTTTGTACTACAAAATCATCTTTTTTCTCCCTCGTGTCTTACAATCTGTTCTCATACAAAAGCATCTTGAATAAAGTAAAAGACAAGCCATGTAATTAAATATATAAAATAGCTCTCATAAAATAAAAGTGAAATGACAAAAGAGGTAACAAGGCAAAAATCAAATTTATAAGCAGGCCATTCACAAGAGAAAACAAGAAAATATTTAAAATGATTAACTTCACTAGTAATCAGGGAATGCAAATTAAAACCGTTTCACCACCATTAGATGAGAAAAGTAGAGAGAGAGAGAGAGAGAGAAGAAAATATAAGAATGCAAAGAAATTTGTAATTGCAGAAAGCAGTATAATTGGTACCACTACCTATGTATGTATGTTTGGGAAACCTCAGGATAATGGCACAAGATTAGGAGCATAAGAATATGTATGATAGTATCTTTCATCATTTTAAAACATTGGAAACAATTTAAATATCCAAATCCAAGAAAATGTGTGCATAAATTATGTCACTTATGTTCATAGAGTAAAATAAAAATAAAAATAAAAAAACAAGTAGGTAAATGATGCCTGATAGAAGGTCATTTCTGAGTATTTAAAAATCTAAAAATATGCTACTACATATTTCTATGTAGTAAGCATGTACTAAAACTATAAAAATATTTAAGCAAAAGATAAGTCAAAAATCTTGTAGTGGTTATTTGTGAGAAGAGAGAGGTAAATGAGATGATGATGACATACATATTGGGCCTGATTCTTCAGTCAAAAGATTTAAAAAACAAAACAAGTTTGAGATACATAGTTGCTTCATTTTAATACTCACTATAACTTTCAGTCTATTTGAAATATTTTGTTATATATGTGTGTAAATATGTATATGTTATTATGAGTTTTATTTATACTAATCTAAGATATTACTAAAACACAATTGAAATAATAGGTCACTTCCAATCTCCTAAACCCACCTAAATTCCTGCCACTATCTGATAACTTAAAATAATATATGGCTGATTCCTTTAAACTTTCCCTATATCCATATCTACATTTAGGTCTCTAACCATATGCCTTTGCATTGAGAGCACTATTGTCTTCAACAGCTGGTTGTAATCTAATACTCCCCTATTTGGGTAGACTTTACAAAAAATTAAGAAGTCAGAAATTAAGAAACCACCTAATAGTGTGGTTTGCAAAGTTATGGTAATACATTCTTGCCCCCAAACAGTCTTCTTCTTGATTCTTGAAATATGTCAAGTACTGCTTTATTCCTTTAAGGTGAATATCATCCTCTTCATTCTTCCACATTGAAATGCAAATTTTCCTAGGTATGATTTGCATTTTAATTAATCCCCTAATACTTTAGAGTTAATGAGTTTATCTAAGACTGTCTTCTGACAGAAAGGCACAGTACTAACTGAAAGGCCTTTTGATCATTTTGGGGATGTGTAAGACATACATGTGTTACTAAAAGTAGGGGTGAAGGGTACAGATTAGGGACAAAACTCTACAAGATATTCTTTAGAGACTTGACAATCTCACAGAAAGTTGGATGGGATCTATCACTTTCCTTCTTTTCATTATATTTTAGTTATAGAAGTTCTCACTTTTGTTCAAAAGTACCTAACCAACTCACTGGACAATACACTCACCAAAAAGAGCTCAAACCCTATATATATATATATACACACACACACATATATATATATATATACACACACACACACATACACACACACACACACACACATATCTCCCTGTGCTTATGACATTACTGATACCCCCACTGGTGTTATGTAGTAAGAACTTTGGGATGGAATTCCAAAATCCCGGGCTAAAACTCCAGCTACACTTATTCTAGTAAACTCTTCCTATTAACTCAAGCCTCCAACTTTTCCAAATTCTATAGGATAAACAATAATATCTATACATTTAGCTCACAGATCACTAAGGGATCAAGATGAAAGAAGATTATGAAAGTAGTTTATAAATTATATTATAATCTACTTATATACATTAATTAGGATGTTTTTCATTGCAGGTAATAATAAACTCATGTCTAACTTAAATAATAGAGGTAGCTATTTGCTCATGTTGATAGAAAGTCCAGGATTTATAGCTTAAGGCTCAATTCTATCTGGGTTTTGGCCCCATTTCTCTACAATTCTGGTACTACCTATGCCATTCTCTGAATACAAACTTCATCCTCAACCTTGTACCCTCATGGTCACAAAGTGGTTGCCAGAAGCAAATTGATGCATCTGCTTTTTCAATGATGTCCAGAAGGTATGGAAGGAGGAGGTCAAATACCATAATTATCAAATATGTTTCTGAGTGTCATATTGATTGTCTCCTATTGAAGCTCACTTACCATCTCTGTGGCCAGAGGAATGTCACACACTGATTGGCACAGGTCTTCACCATCACTTGCACAGGAGAGGTGAGACTGCATAGACTGCCTTAGGTCAACCAGAACTGGCCTCTACAGGTGTGGTTAATCCTACCTAAATTACAATGAGGGTAGATGAAATGCTTCTCCCACTTATAATCACATACCAATTGGCACAAACAGACTGTTTTATTTATTTCATTAATATGAACTATACAAATATTATTATTGCTACTTGTACTACACTACTGTTATTATTTCTACTATGATTATGATATCCTTCTAGAATTAAAGAGTAATTACAGATGAACAGAATTGTTACTGTTTTGTCAAGCACAATTAACGTGCAGTTGATCTGATTTTTTTGAAAAATAAGGTCTCACAATCAGTATGTGTTAGAGTATTGTTTTTTAAAACTCAAAACAGTTTTGTTTTTCTTTTTTCCATTTTTCTTGATCACTGGGGCGTATTATAGTGTCTTTCCATGAGAGTTAAAGTAATTATTTGCAAAGTAACCTTTCCTCTTCTCCTCATTGACTGATGGCCAATCAATTTGTCTTGAAAACTCATTGAAATTGATTCGATAAACAGAGTCAAAATGAACACAGTAGAGAAATACATACTGTAATTTGTGGAAACTACAGTAATCAAATTTGTTTTTATTAAACAAATATCTTAATAAAATGAAAGTGTCAATAACGCGCAAGTTTTGGAGGATGATTCCAACAAACTTACAGTTTTAGGGTACTCAAAACTCTATGATGAGCCCTTCCTACAATGATATTCTATGAATCTATAAACTTATGTACAAGGATTATGAAATGACCATTGCCATGATGTTCCCATTTCTTTTTTTTTTTTTTTGAGATGGAGTCTCGCTCTGTCGCCCAGGCTGGAGTGCAGTGGCTGGATCTCAGCTCACTGCAAGCTCCGCCTCCCGGGTCCACGCCATTCTCCTGTCTCAGCCTCTTGAGTAGCTGGGACTACAGGCGCCCGCCACCTCGCCCGGCTAGTTTTTTTTGTATTTTTTAGTAGAGACGGGGTTTCACTGTGTTAGCCAGGATGGTCTCGATCTCCTGACCTCGTGATCCACCCGTCTCGGCCTCCCAAAGTGCTGGGATTACAGGCTTGAGCCACCGCACCCGGCCGATGTTCCTATTTCTATTTTACTTTTAGAGAGGGCATATGAAATGATTTTGAAATTTCATATTGCCTTGTGGTTTTTAATCTAATCAACTGTATTAAATTTAATTATACTAATTAATTACATTATTATATTTATTAAGCATACAAAGATGTAGGAAACAGCCTCTTCCCTGTTGAAGCCTGAAATAGAGTTACTAATAATAGGATATCGGCCTTAAAAGTCACTAATAATATAAAATTATGAGAGGCTTATTCATGAGCATGAAATAAGACCACTAATATCAAAACTTCTTGAAGAAAGAAGATATTACTGAGAGCTAGGACTGTCAAAATAGCTTTCGTGAAAGTTACACAACTTCTGAATACGTGAACACAGGGAGGGAAACACCACACACTGGGGCCTGTCAGAGGGTGGGGGGCAAGGGGAGAGCGAGCATTAGGGCAAATACCTAATGCATATGGGGCTTAAAACCTAGATGATGGGTTGTTGGAGGAACAAACCATCATGACACATATATACCTATGTAACAAACCTGCACATTCTGCACATGTATCCCAGAACGTAAAGTAAAATAAAAAAAAAAAAGTAGTCCTCATCAAATAGAAAATACTATAATAAGGAAAGAGAAGCATAGAGAATAGTTCAGGTAAAGAGTTTATTATAAGTAAAAACACAGAGTTAGCAATGTCCAAGTTGTGTTTAGAAGACTTTGCATAGGTTAGTTTTGTCTAGAAGAGAGTTTGCATACATAACAACAGGTAAAAAGACTGGTGAGAAATGTGGTGCATTAGGTTAAAACCTTGAACATTAATATTAATAGATATCATTTAAAAAGCACAAATAAGGTGCCCAGAACCATAAGCAATACATTTGGAAATACTTAGTCTTTACAACAACCCTGTGAAGTAGGGAAAATGAACACAGAGGTTCATGATAGAGCAAGTAGCTACATCTTGAAACCAGGACTTATTTCATTTACCATTACAGTCTATGGAAGATAGTGACATATTATTGAATTGGGGAAAAAGATGATATATGGAATTTGTGTTTTTAAAAACACTGACCTAGAACTAATTAGTGTATAGAATGCTTTGAAATGAAGTGTCTGAATATAGAAGACTTGCTGTATGACTTGATATACTGTCTAAATAATTTATAAGATTCGTTGTACTACCTAAGTAGTTTATAACAAGTGGCAAAGGTTCAAGTAGAATTATATAATGTGTAAAAGAAAGAAATTTTAAAGGTATTATGATGAAAATAATAATAGACTAGGAAGACTGTTAGGTGTGAAAGAGTAGAAGGGAAGAGTCAATACTGACTTGAAGGCAATGGGGGAGTGTGATACTATCACACATAGAACAAAAGAAATTGCATGGCAATGCCATTTTTTTTTTTTTTTTTCTGAGACAGAGTCTCACTCTGTTCCTCAGGCTGGAGTGCAATGGCACAATCTTGGCTCACTGCAACCTCCACCTCCCGAGTTCAAGCAGTTCTCCTACCTCAGTCTCCCTAGTAGCTGGGATTACAGGTGCCTACCACCACGCCCAGCTAATTTTTTGTATTTTTAGTAGAGATGGGGTTTCTCCATATTGGCTAGACAGGCTGGTCTTGAACTCCTAACCTCAGGTGATCCACACTCCTTGGCCTCCCAAAGTGCTGAGATTACAGTCGTGAGCCACTGCGCCCGGCTGGCAATGCTAGTTTTAATAGACTACTGAAGATATGCACTTTAACTGAACTGATTTTAAAATGATGAAATACTTTAAGGTAAATCATTCTAGCAAGTGATAATCCAAAATGAGATGTAAAGATGATACATATTTGAGATTGACTAATTTAAAAGGTTGTAGTGGCCACCAAATTATTTTCTGAGTATTTCTCTCTTGTACCATTACCACTTTTATCAGCACTGATTCTACCATTCATATACATAGTTTCACAGAAATCACCATATTTGTAAAACATGACATTAATCTTAGACTATACTTATTTAGTTCATGAGTAAGCAACTGACAAAAGCTGAGCCAGTAAGTATTTTTCCCCATACATTTGGAATTGAGACCAAACAGCTTCAGCACAGCAAGACTTATCTCACTCAAAGAGGAGAATAAAAGAGGAGAATAAAATAGTGATGTCTATTTTCCAGGATATCCAATGGTAAACAAAGAAAGATTGCTTGGAGCAAAAGCAAATAATAAACCAGATATATAAAAAGAAGTAGAGATGGGAGGCAGAAAAAGAAGATTCTGTGCCATGAATTACTCTTTTAGTCTATGTCTGAGGATAAGCTGTAACTCTGCCTTGGAGGCCCTGGAGACACCTTATAATATCCTAATAAGAAATGGTTCTCTTTATGCAAAAGGTTTGCCAGATTTGGCAAATAAAACTAGAGAACTCCCAGTTAAATTTGAATGTCAGGTAAATGAAGACTTTTTTAGTATAAGTATGTCCCGTGCAATGTTTGGGATATATTTATGTTTAAAACTATTTGTTGTTTATCTAAACTTCACATTTTACTGGATGGTCTGTATTTATCTAGCAACTTTCTTTAGAGTTGAGTCATGTAGAGTTGGTTACTGTTTTCTTTTGTGTATGTGTGTGTGTGGGTGTAACCAAAATACTACTAAAATTGAATTGTTGCAGTTATGAGAAATGGTGGCATTTTTGAGAAAAGAAATAAGACAAGTCTGATAACTGAATTTTAAAAGAAACCCCTAATCAATTATTCTGTGATTTCCTAATTTACTGACCAATCAAAGCATTAGAATGTCTGCCATGGCCAATTTTTAAAACTCTGATGTTGTTCGTATAACTGTACTTGGATCATTCATCAAAATCAAAGACCTTGAGAATGAAGATCATGTCATTTGTGTGTGTGTGTGTATGTGTGTGTGTGTGTCCCACAACACGTAATTCAAGCTTGATCACACTATGAACACTAAATAAATACTAGTAAGATTAAAATTTTCATCATATAGTTTACAGGCATCATTAGCTCTCTTTTTTCCTACTTCGGTTTTTGCTCCCTATGCTCTAAACTATATTTGAGATTCTTTGAAAGTTGAGAAGCCCTAAAGGACCTCACAATGTTAAAATTGCATTAAAATGAAGAAGAAGAAAGAGGTCTGGGGAGGGGTGGAAAACAAAAGCCCAAAGAAAATGTGAAAGAAAATCCAGCCTTTTCACTAAACACTTCAAGCTCTCCCGCTTCAGCCTCTGCAGGCAGCAATTACATTTCGAAGGAAAATGTTTTACAATTGTAATTACACATAATAGGAGGAATGTATTTTTCCTTCATCTTACTCCCATGGCGAGTCAATTTAATTTTTAAATACAAGAGACATAATTGATTTTAGCCCTAGATTAGCACTGAAAATGATCTATATGTGTTCTCGCTAATGGAACAAGAGAATTGGTCCTCCTTGGAGACTTTTACCCAAAACTGTTCATGCAACAATTACTAGAGTCTGACAGGTTAGTGTTCAAGGAGAGGGATGTGGGAGGGAAACACCCCACTGATTAACAATTGAGCAAAATAATTAATATTATGCTCTTCTCAGTTAATTATAGATTAGGCACAAATATATTATCATCATACAGGCTACAAAGTGATGAGATTGCTCAGAGGAGCCTTTGCCTGTTCACCAGAAAATGGGCATTCTGTGAGGGTTTCAGGGCAAACCCATTTCTTGATGGGGTTCTCGTGGGAGGGGATGGATTAGAGATGAACTCATTTTTTTTTCAATTTTCAGTAATGACAGACCTATCTCTTATCTGGCAATGAATTTTCCATCTGCTTCTTTACCCAACTGCCAGGCAGCTGATGGGTGACTGAAGTAGAACAGCTTAAGGCAAAGCTATGAAATAGGCAGTTTATGCTCTGCCATTTTGCCATCAAAACCAGCCCTTAAGCACATATTCTGAGTTCAGTTCTTACTCTTACTGAGTTGTCAACTAATCCCCCCCTAAAGCAGGATTAGTAACTGGGATATTAGCTTCTAAGACTATAATTCCCAGGTGTATTTGCATTTTAATCAAAGACTCCAAGAAGGCCGATTGGGCCTGGGCCCATCACTGGCAAGGTAGTGCGGAGACCTAGGATCCAGTTCACACCAGTCCGTTTACCAGCCAGGTAACTTCTAAGCTATAAAACAGGATTATGCTCACCTCATGAAATTGCTGTGATAATTAAGTAAATTACATAGTATATTGTGACTGCCACAAGCAGGGTGCTCAACACCTTTGAGTATGTCTTAAGTTGGGGGAATAACTCTTCAGGTCTGAAAGGAAAGAAGATACAGTGATTATGCTATGTGATCCTGGAGAGTCACTTCACCTGTTAGGGCTTCAGTTGCATCACTTTTAAAAGAAGAATGCTAACCCGTATGCTATCTAAGTTCCTTTCCCCTTATAAAGTTCTAAAACTTTATTTCTGCAAATTACTAGTGCTCTCCTTGGTAGCACACACACAGGTGAGGACATGTAATTACGGAACACCCAGCCCTTACAGTAGTGAATAAAGACGGGCTTTGAAAACATTGTTTAAATATGACTAGCTCTTAAATATGGGCTGTGTTCACATTTGGGCATTTGCAGTTGGCAGTTAGAAATAGTGGGGGAGATGTGTCCTTGCAAATTTACTGGGGAAATGGAACAAGGAAGGGGCTGAAGTAACAGTAAATTCTCTCAACTTCAACTGGCTAGAAAGCTAATTTACAAGTCCTGCCTCTATTAAACTTTTTGACAGCCCCAATTCTCTGACAGATTTGGAGCATATGGTAAAATCTCACAACCAACTGACCATTCATCTCTGAGGTCTTGCATCAACCTGCCATATGATTTTACATCTATCAAAGCATGGCAGTTTACAGACATCTTGAGAAATGAAAAGATAGCATGTATTTCTCTTTGTGTGTCTATGTGTCTATGTCTGTGGACATCTCTGTGTGTGTACATTTGTACATCTGTGTCTATCTCTGTCTATTGTGCATGTTTTCTTTCCCAAATAGATTATCTTCGGTAGATTTAGGAATCATATAGCTTGTCCTTAATGTGGCTATTCAATATATGGAAAATTATCTGTATTGCTAGGAAAACCTACAATTCACTGGGTAGCTAAATTACTTATGAGTGGTTTAGTGTACCTTTGATGCTGAAATTCAAACACCCAAGCATACACATAAGAGTTTGAAATGGTGGTAAGCTGGTCCCATGAACCCCACTACAATCCCTAGAGAAAGCCATAGGCCATGTTAAAACGATTGTTCCCCCACTCTAGTTCATATGACCAGATTCCTTCAACACCAACTGACTAGCCCAAAGGCTCTTTACTTTGGTTTCCTTATTACAAATGCATTCCTATAAAGTTCAAAAGATATACTGAGGGCTTAAAAATTCTAAAACGAGCAATTATGAATATTATAGTAAAATAGCTCATGCGTAGGTTGAAATACTGGTCACATATTTGGCATAGTATTAGAAGTGATTATCTTCTTGAAGAACTTCAATTTCTCATCTTCTCGCCTCAATGAATAGGTGAGCAATATTCGCTCTAAGGACATTAATGTATCCTTAATGAATTATTATTGAAATTGTATGGAAATGGGAATTATTTGTGAAGAAATCAACATTTGCTCATTTTGCTCATGGAAAAATTCAGATGCTAGGTAAGTTAATCAAATGTTCCCTTGAAGGAGCGCAGCATGGAGGCTTATAACTGTGAAATCTTCATTTAAAAAAAAATGTTATGTGTGGCAGACCAGTATAATGATAATGGAGTAGGTATTTTAAATCATTTAAAGGGATAAGAGAACCTTTAACTTCAGTAGAATTAAACATTGGGTCCCACTTCTTATATCATTTACATAACAAATTAATTAAAATATATTTGCCTTTTGAAATCATTATTTGAGTAGTCACATTAATGTTTACGTGAAAACGACCAAATGGAGTGGCTTATGCCTGTAATCCCAGCACATTGAGAAGAGGAGGCAGGTGGATGATTTGAGATCAGGAGTTTGAGACCAACGTGGCCAACATGGTGAAACCTCGTCTCTACTAAAATTACAAAAATTCACTGGGCCTGGTGGAGAGCACCTGTAATGCCAGCTACTCAGGAGGCTGAGGCAGGAGAATCACTTGAATCCAGGAGGTGGAGGCTGCAGTGAGCCAAGATTGCGCCACTGCACTCCAGCCTGGGTGACAGAGAGACTCCATCTCAAAAAAAAAAAAAGCTTGTGTAAAAAGAATACTGGGTCTGGCGCGGCGGCTCACATCTGTAATCCCAGCACTTTGGGAGGCCGAGGCGGGCGGATCACGAGGTCAGGAGATCAAGACCATCCTGGCTAATATGGTGAAACCCCGTCTCTACTAAAAGTACAAAAAAATTAGCCGGACGCGGTGGCGGGCGCCAGTAGTCCCACCTACTTGGAAGGCTGAGGCAGGAGAATGGCGTGAACCCCAGAGGCGGAGCTTGCAGTGAGCCGAGATGGCGCCACTGCACTCCAGCCTGGGCAACAGAGCAAGACTCTGTCTCAAAAAAAAGAAAAAAAAAAAAAGTACTGAGCATTAGAATAAAGATAAGAATCTGTGAATGGATGGACTGTCTGTTATGTCTGTTATGTGCAAGACATTACACCTGTTTTCCTCAAGTGGATGTTCTGGAAGGAAGTTTCACAATCATCTTTGGTTGTGTTTACAAGATAATCACTTTCAGACTCAAAGGAATCACTTCTTTTTCTAAATATTTTGCATTCTAGATTGTTGGCACATCTGCTCCTTTGACTTCTCCTGTATTATTATCTTCCTCTGACATTTAGCTTCCCGGGTAAAAATATTTGAAACTCTGAGACAGTGGCTACAGACTCACAGAATTCCATTTGAAGATAATTTCCTTTGTCTCTCTCTCTTCCTAATAGAATACAAGTTTCTTGAGAATTAGACTTATGTCTTATTTTAATTCTCCACAGCTCTTAACATGATGTCATTTAGATAATAGGCAATCAATAAATATTAGTTGAATCAATGAATTCATATCTATTCAGGGTTAAGAGTGCAAAAAGGCATGCAGTGGCCAAGCGATTGAGCGGAGCCCATTTCTGCAATGATAGAAACTGTATTATTGGCTTCATTAACACCTAAATGACTGAATTGATTACTAGCTATAATGATTAGAAACTTTTTTTCTGCCTAGGGCACTGTGCTTAGCACTTGTAATCAATTATATATTTACAAGGAACCTGAATAGTAGCTTATACTTATTTTGCAGATGCAGAGGAAACTCAGGCACAGACTGATTTAGTAACTGGGCCAAGGTCACACAGTGAGCAAGTGTCATAGGCAGGTTTCTACCATCTGCCATTCTATTTTAATGGGAATGGAATTACCTCTATTCCGTCACCTCTAGAGCATGTCTGGTCAACAATCCCTTAACTGAGTTTCCCCATTGTTTCAGTACTACAGTAAGAATAAAGGCATATTCCAGTTGGATTAATTTGAGGAGACTTTAGTAAGTGGACAGTTTACAAAAGCCCTTAAGTAATAGGTATGAAAAAAAAAAATTCTACAGGGGTAATGTAGTACCTTGAGGTTAGTTAATCTTGTCACAAAAATGAGGGTTCAAAGGTTGGAAATAGTCACTAGAACCTGGAGAGGAAGACACTCTATGGAGAGCTCCTCATCCACCCCCAAACCCCTTTCTTCCTACCCTCTCCTCACACTCACTGTTTGGAGGGGTGATGTGCAGTTGAGTGGTAAGGCCAGACTGAGGTGACCCAACAGGGAAGAAAATAGGGGAACAAACTCTGATCTGCCAGTACTTTTCATTGGTGATATCCAAGAGTGATGGATTCTATTTGCGAGATTCATGTAAATCAGCTTCCTAGAAGAGAGAGCAGGTAGAAAATGATGGAGGGTGGTTCTGGAGGAGCAAACCGAAGGTTTCAAGAAAACCTATCACATGAAATAAGTAAAAAATAGAATTGTGCTCTGGGATTTGAGGTCTTTGGGGGCAGGGGAATCTATGAAACAGGGTAAGTCTTGGCTAACTTTTTTCAAAAAAAATTTATAAAGTTATAAAAAAATAATTATTCACTGCTGAGTTCAATTTAAGCCTGTTTTTTTTTTATTAAAGGAATGGCATCAAGAGCAAACTTATAATGCACCCAAGATATTAATTGGAAAGCAGTTGTAACTAAGAATGAGGGCAGAGAAATAATGGCAGCACATTTAGCACAGTGGGTAGCTCTGCTTTGTCAGATCAAAATGGCCCCCAGACTGGGAGGGATGCGTTTCAATTCCACTTTAACAGTCATGGCACCCTGGAGGAGGAATGGAAAAATGCCAGCTAACATTTTTAATGTTGCCCTCTAGAGTCAGTATTTCTTTTCTTTCAACTCAACCTTTTGCTTTACTCAACCTACAGACTCTAAATGTTCTTACCAGCTCAAATCCTAATTACTATTACTTTCGCAGCTGTGACACCACATCAGTTTCTGCTGACCTCAGAATGTCGCTTCTTTGCATCCTAGGAGATCCTTTAATCTTCCCTATCTACCACCCACACTCTGGGTGCCCCGCATGAATCAGCGTGACTGTCATGGTTTGGTTAGCGAATTGATAGAAACACTCAATACTTGCATAAATAGCTAAATGAATCAGTAAGTTGGAAATAACACATTTCCCTACAGGTGAAGGTAGCTGGAGAGCAGGAATGGGAGGTAGGCAGGAGCCAGCTCTTTGGTTTTAGAATTTATCTATTGTACAATTTAAAACCTATAGTTTTTAAGTGGCTGTTTTAAAAGTATCTTACTTATATATTCCTAGTATTAATGAAATCTCTGAGTTCAGATAGAAAGAAGTGAGGAGAGAAAGTGAGGGATATAAGTGTGTGTAGGAACTGGGTGGAGAGAGAGAGAAGGGTTAGTGACGAGTACTGAAGCCTTCCCTGAATGCTATTTCTTAAAGAGTAGAAAAGGGTAATTTCTGGATGTCGCTGAAGACAAACTATTTAATCACTGGATCAGTAGAGGGCAACTTACTAATACTATTTAGCTAATTTGCCCCAAAATTTGCTGAGACTTTTTTTTTTAAGATAAGAACTTTCAACCTATAAAGAAACCAAAGGTTTAGATCTAAAGGGAAAAATAATTCTACCATAAGATTTACACTATGAACTAAGCCATCTTAGGTAACCACAGATATGTATCTCAACCACTGCCTCTGCATGGGTAATTATCTTAACAAGTGGGTCCAAATTGCCCCATTGTTTCTTAGAATTCTTTATAGCTTCTTACATTTTTAATAAAATAAGGTTTTTAAAACTCCTCATGGGCTTTTTTTTTTTTTTTTTTTTTTTTTTCCTTCTCTTTGCTTTTTACCTGTGCATGCTTTGGAGAAGAAAAGAGCTCTGTTTTATTGTTTGTTTTACTTTCCTTGGTTGTGTTTTCTATTTGGGACAAGATTGCTTTAGATACAGTATAGGCAAAATCGCTAGCTACTGATCTTATCATATACCTAGATGATATAGAATCTGGAGTAGACACGAAACAATGTAAGTCAGAATTAGCGTGATTCTGGGCCACTTTAGTATGTTTACTATTGACCTTTCAGACTATTCCACCCGGGAGTTATGGTCTGTTGATTCTGCTGGATTTATGCATACTTCAAAACACTGACCCATTCATCCTTTGTCCTCAGCTTCCACCTAGATTGTTGGCTATCAGTTAACAACATCAGACACTAGTTATAAATTTCCTTTCCATGTCAGGACACAGAACAGCTTAGGGTAACAACTTTTCTTAGAAAAATTGAAATTTTTCCTTAGATATAAAAATAGATGTATAAGATTCTATATAAAAGAGAAAATATATAAACCATGCTTTTCTAAATCAAGGATGGATGGATTATGTTTTCAGCAGAGATAATTCAGTTAGAGATGCCTTGGGTTATAAGAATTCTGTAGGCTGTTTTAGGAACCTACCTGCTTTCCATAGCAAAGGCCAGATATGAACTGTGTCTGATAATAATCAACTTCTTTTGACAAAGACTTAGCTATTTCTCTAGGATATAATTTTAACATTTAACCACCATCCTTGCCATTACCTATTATTCTTTTAGACTAATACTTTCTCACACTTGGTTTACTTCAGTTTCCCCTGTTTGTTTTCTAACAGTGAGAATAAAAAAAAAAACCTTTAAAAATTGGACAGAAAGTACAATTTTTATGGCATATACTTATGCCAATTTGCATTGCATGCCAACCTCTAGCATGTGCAGGACTTAAGAAAAGAGTAGAATTAGAGGCTCACACACTTTGTCTAAATATTTACATGTTGTAAGTCAAACTGATAAAATAATAAGTAACCATGTTCTATCTTACTATCTTGAAAAATGTATTTTCATAATGACTAAGAAGACCAAGTTTGAATTGAGAGTTTTTCAATTTCTTGAGGCTTCACAGGAGAATAATAAGTGGAGACAGGGCCCCTTGTCCCTGACAACAGCTGTTCCTTCTTTCGTCTACTCATTTACCTGGACTCCTACTTCTGGCCTTGTCTTGAAGTGTCAGAGAACCTGTGTCCATATTTGTGGATACTCAGGCTGTATGACTAACCCCTGTCTGTCTTCTTATAAGAGGTGGCATATTGGTTATCTTGAGCCTAAGAGTGCACTCACTAGTACCAAGGCATAATGTCAGAAGAAAGGAGCCAGGGAAGAGTGGGGCACAGGGTCTGAAGCAAGTCTAGGACCCTATGGACAGGACATACCAGGGTCCCAGCATCTGAGGAGTTGTCTAAAAGTGATGCCTTTGAACTCCCGATATAATACATTCCTCACGAACCCAAGGACTACTCACTTTATGACACAGCTGGCAAAAGGCCAGGGCAGGCTTTCTAAAGCATGGAGTCCAGGAAAAATCCCAGATTTCTTAGGTCTAACAGTGGATGTCTACACTGACATTTCGCTTAAAAAAATCAGCTAGATAAAGTGATTTTTTTTCTTATGTGAAAAGGCCTGAACCCCCACATATTATAAAATTGGGCAGACTTTTCCTACAGCTATAGTTATGTTATAGGTTTTCTTACCTTCAACATATAAGAAAACAACAAAATCTTCTTCTGTTGATCTTCATCAAAACAATGTACCAAATATACAAGAGTTTAGGGAAAGATACTTTATAATAATCTGTAACTATCCAAGTTACCTAAATATATGGCTAAACAGTCTGCATTTCTTTTGCTGGACTGGAACCAAGAGAATCTTCTCTATCCTTGACCTGGCTCACATTCTCAGGGATTTCCCGATTCCAGCCCTAATCATGTTTGCTTAAATATAAAACACATCTATTTTAAGCATCCACAAACTTTTTTCCACTCTTACTCTCACCTTTATTTCTGTAAAGTCTTTCAAAGCAAAAAGCTTAAAGAGGAAGATGCCTTTATTTCCAAACTCATTTATTCCAGAAGTATTTGTTTAAAATGTACATGTAGAGGCTTCTGTGTTCTGGACCCAGACATAAGTCTGATTTCCTTTAGGCTTCAGGTAGGATAATCCAAATTCACTGATTGTTTGAAGTTCAAAGTCACATATATAATACTTCCAAATATTTTCAAAAGGATCCATGTCTTCTTAGAGGAAAAATGGAGAACAAGACAGCAATGAGAAAATCCAAACTCCTAGGTTGAAGTTTCCCTCCTGACAAGTCCACAGATAACCTAAAAGGGTTTCTCATCCCCTATTCTTAGAATGAAATACTAAACCCAGAAACGTAGCAGCACTATTTCCTAAGATCTATCCAAAGGTCTATTTCTATTGCAGATTTCTAGTGGACTTTACAATGCAGTGGTAGTTTTATTATAGGTAGAAATGTCTTGGAAAATTGGCGAAGGTGAGAAATTGAAATATTTTGTTTTCTTTTCTCATTTCTTGTTCCTCTTATTCTTTATGGTTCTTCCTCACATTCTTCACAAATTATAAGTCTTCTGTTTTTTGTGGCAAAACATTTTGAAAAAGTTCTTTTATATTATCTACACCTCAGTATTATTTAAATTAATTATTCATCTGTTATTGACTGTTTTAATACACAAGCAATATTATAAGATTTAGGGGATTTGAAAATTCATGTTCTAGGCCAGGTGCAGTGGCTCATGCCTGTAATCCCAGCACTTTAGGAGGCTGAGGTGGGCCGGATCACAAGGTCAGGAGATCGAGACCACGGTGAAACCCCGTCTCTACTAAAAATACAAAAAACTTAGCCGGACGCAGTGGCGGGCGCCTGTAATCCCAGCTACTCAGGAGGCTGAGGCAGGAGAATGGTGTGAACCCGGGAGGCGGAGCTTGCAGTGAGCCGAGATCGCGCCACTGCACTCCAGTCTGGGCGACAGAGAGAGACTCCGTCTCAAAAAAAAAAAAAAAAGAAAAGAAAAGAAAATTCATGTTCTAGTGGTATAGGCATTTGAGGCATTACTGAGAATTTGGAAAATTTGAGAACCAAAACTGTATGCCACAGCTTATTGTCTGCACAAACATGATTTGGTCATAAGTTCGTTTTCATTAGCATGACTTTACTATTCCAGAAGATGCTTGCCAAAATAATGAAAGTTCCAAGTAACGTTATTGCTTATTTCTGAATCTTCCAAAAGACATATCAACTCTTCAATAGAAAGCATTAATTGACAGTTTACAGCTCAAGATTTTTTTTAACTCCTTGCTTCAAATGGTCACCAATCCTAAACTATTATAGTCATAAATCACTTAATGATGGGGATATGTTCTTGGAAATGCATCTTCAGGCAATTTTGTTGTTGAATGAACATTATAGACTGTATTTATACAATCCTAAGTGGTATAGCCTACCACATACTTAAGCTCTATAGTACAGCCTGTTGCTCCTAGGCTACAAGTTTGTATGGCATGTTACTGCCCTGAGTACTGTAGGCAATTGTAACACAATATCTGTGGACCTAAACATAGAAGCAGGGAAAGACAAGGTACAGTGAAAATATACATAAAAGTAGTATTCTTGCATAGGGCATTTACCATGAATGGAGCTTGCACAACTAGAAGTTGCTTTGCGTGATTCAGCAAGTGAGTGATGAGTGAATGTGAAGGCCTAGGACATTGCTATGCTCTACTGTAGACTTCATAGGCACTGTACACTTAGGCTATATTAAAAATAAATTGACCATAGCTTATTGTTATTTCTTTCACTTTAAACTTTAAAGTTTTTTTACTTTTTTGACTCTGCTATGTTAATATTTAGCTTAAATCACAAACAATTTGTACAGCTCTACAAAAATATTTTCTTTCTTTATAACTTTATTGTATAAGAGGCTTTTTCTTTTTAACTCCTTTGTTTTTACTTTTTTAAAATTTTTTAAACTTTTTTATTAAAAACTAAGATGTAAACATGGACATTAGTCTAGGCCTACACAGAGTCAGAATCATCAATATTATTGTTTTCCACCTCCACATACTGCCCCAGTGGGAGGTCTTCAGGGGCAAAAACAGGCATGGAGCTATTGTCTCCTATTACAAGAATACCTACTTCTTTTTATTTATTTATTTATTTATTTATTTATTTATTTTTTATTATTATTATACTTTAAGTTCTAGGGTACATGTGCATAACGTGCAGGTTTGTTACATATATATACTTGTGCCATGTTGCTGTGCTGCACCCATCAACTCGTCAGCACCCATCAACTCGTCATTTACATCAGGTATAACTCCCAATGCAATCCCTCCCCCCTCCCCCCTCCCCATGATAGGCCCCGGTGTGTGATGTTCCCCTTCCCGAGTCCAAGTGATCTCATTGTTCAGTTCCCACCTATGAGTGAGAACATGCGGTGTTTGGTTTTCTGTTCTTGTGATAGTTTGCTAAGAATGATGGTTTCCAGCTGCATCCATGTCCCCACAAAGGACACAAACTCATCCTTTTTAAGTATCTCCTGAAGCAACTGCCTGAAGCAATTTTACAGTTAACTTTTTTTTTAGTAAACAGGAGTCCACTCTAAAATTATAATTAAGAGTGTAGTATAGTAAACAAGTAACACCATTTATTACCATTATCAAGTAGCATTTACTAAACATAATTGTGTGTGCTACTTTTTAATAAAATTGGTAATGCAGTAGCTCTGTTTACATCAGCATCACTACACACATGTGAGTAGTACCTTGCATGATGACATCACCATGACTACAACATCACTGGTCCATAGGAATTTTTCAGCTCCATTATAATCCTAGGGGGTCATTGTTGAGTATTTTGCCTGTCATTGATCAAATCATTTGGCATCATATGACTATATACAGGATAACCTTCCCCAATCTTAATAAATTCTCTGCACTTTAAAACCAGACTGACTTACTTTAGGTCTCAATAAAAATAGTGATGCTGCCTTTTTTCCTCTTTGAGGTGGTAGTGACCCTTATATTAGTAAGCCACAAGTTTAGCTTTCTCATGACAACAAGTTCTGGTAATATTTGGGAGGCTGGTATTCCACAGATTACTTAAGTTCCTATTTTGGGGATCTGTGTCATTGAAGAATTTAAGAACCCATTACTCTCCACTGCTTAAAGTAACCTAGATTCCTGGAAACTAACCCATTCATTTCCATTAAATATGCTAGGATTTTTCTGCTCCATCCATTTTGGTAAATGAGTGTCTGATTCTCTTACTTATGTGTCTTGTCAAATGATTATGTAACCATGTGTTGGATTCTCAACCCCTCAAGCTATTGAGATTGATCACAGATGGACAAAAATACCAGCTTCTCACAAGCCATAATGATTTTGTTTGTGAAAGGAGAAACAAATGAATCCTGAGCCAGTCTTTCATTCAAATATGTAAGAAAAAGATCACAGTCTACAGGAAGCTTTCTACCTCCCTATTTAAATATTCACCAGCTTCCACTCCCAGGCTATAGAAGTATACTACTGTGACTTCCATAATGAGATTCAAATTCCTTAGTATTAAGGATTCTTGTTCTACAAAAGGTAGGTACCATTGTCAGTGGCTGCCATCCACAATTTGAAGTGAATCAGTTAGAGATTTGCTATGTGACAGAAACAGGAGACTAGACATTGGAGAGGGATGCCAGAGTAAACAAGCTGGGATAGGAGGAGAAATAATATGAAGGCTTAGAGAAGAGGCGCTTAAAGCCATAAATGAATATGATTTGGAGACGGCTTTTGTGTACACTGGCATCTTCACGATTTTCTCAAGGTTATTATGTAAACCTTTTTTATATCCTTGCTGAAGTTTTCTGTCTACTAAAGGTAAATTTGTTTTGGAAAATAATACAAAATAATAATCCAGAATAAAATGAAGGGCTATATTAGGTAATGTAATTCTGCATCCAAAACATAAGATGGAGAAAATAAATCAGATTATCTCATATTATTGTTGTTGTTGTTGTTTATTGCCTTTGAACTTATTCTGAAGACATGTATCATAGGCATAAATGTAAATCTCCAAAAATCACTATTATGAAAGGTACGTTTTATTGAGGATATGAAATTACATTTACTTGTTTAAAGTCAGCTTGAGTTCTGTAGTTCAATGCCATACTATACAAAAATAAAATTCACCCAGCTGGAACTTTTTTTTTAATCAACTTTGTTCCTGTTTATCAGGAGAGTCTCATGACAGATGGGATTGATATTTTTTATTTGGAACATCATATTCTCTCAATTAGGTTATTTACTAAAGTTTATGCAGGTTTCTGGTTGTTCTGGTTATTTATTCACTTTTTATATATAGTTTGGCATGTTCTCTGTGATCTAATTCTCCTCCTGCTGGAATACTTCTTCACAAGTGTTTTCATGAGAATCTCAATTTCCCTGAGGTCTGCAAAACCTGCGTTTTTACACACATGAGGTCTTGTATAAGGCTTTGTAGAGCTTAAAGTATCTTTATTTTATCTTCATATTTAAGCAATAGGTTAGCCACATATAAGGTGCTGCATTGCAATTTCTGTTTTTCTCTCGATATTTTGAACACATCACTAGGTCTTATGCTTGGTTGTTAACCTTACTTACTAGTTAGAAGTTTTTAATTGATACTTGTTCCTCCAATCACCTCATTAATTCTAGAAACCTGCTTTCAATCAAGCATTTCAAGATTAATGGTTTTCTATTTATTTTTCCTGTTTGATAAGGTTAAACACTGTTGATCTGAGACTTGAAAAGAATTCTTCGTTTATGTAAACATATTGGTCTTTTTTTCTTCTATTTATTTCTCTTTATCAAGTAAATTTCCCCCTTTCCTTCTGTAAAACACACTGACATGTATAGACATTTTTATTTCTATCTTCTCTATCTCTTCATTTTTTCTTTCATATAATTTTGTTTTTATACATTCTTCATATTTTGACATGCTCCTGGATCTGATATTTAAATTTATTAATGTATTCTTAAGCTTTGTATATACTGCTCTTCAACTGTTTAGGTCTTTATTTTTCCTCAAAATTTTCATGTCAAATATTGCCTTTACTCATTAAGGATGTATGTCAGGCTAATGTAAAATGGTTGTTAACCATGGACACAATAAAAGGAATAACAAACACTGGGGCCTACTGGAAGGTGGAGGGAGCGAGGAGGGAGAGAATCAGAAGAAAACAACCATTGGGTACTAGGCTTAGTACCCTGGTGATGAAATAATCTGTATGACAAATCTTGTGATATAATTTTACCTATATAACAAACTCACACATTTAACTCTGAACGTAACATAGAAGTTAAAAAAAAAAACAAAAAACCTTTTGACTCCCCCAAAACTGAACTACTAATAGCCTGCTGTTGACTGGAAGCTTTAACAGTAACATAAATATTCGATTAACATATATTTTGTATGTTATAGGTATTATATATGGTATTTTTACAATAAAATAATCTGGAAAAAAATAAAATGGTCGTTACTTATTTCATATAAGGTATTCCATTTGTTGACTTTTTTTCTTTTTATAATAGCGGTGCTCCTTGTGTATTTGGTTTGTTGGCAGATTTTCTGTTAGCTCATATTCCTCTGGAATATCTTGGACTTTGCTATGATGCAGAGGAGAAAGTATGAAGCGCCAGGGTCTACCTTGGATCCCTTAGTTGATTTAGAAAAGGTAAGGGTGAAGGGAAATGTAAGATTCTCTGGTGTTACAATCTGAGCTCAACTAAATTTCACTTCTATATGTTCCCCAAGAGGTAATTCTGCCCTTCAGAGAACCCATGTAACTTGTGTTACCTCCTGTGCAAGCACTAAGATTTTCCAAGAGTTGCTTCCTCTTTAAAATTATCTGTTGCTTGGGGTATAAGTCGAGGTAAGCATGTTCAGAGGTGGGTCTTCTTGCACATGTTGAGACTTTTAGTCTCAAACTGAGGCTATATCTCCATCAACATGACACCCACCATCCTGGCTGGCACTAAGTGGTGCTGGTACTCTACTCTCTGCTTCTGCTTCATAGTAACTCAAGAGCAGGCACTCAAACTTTAAATATACATATTTAAAATATAAAACTAAGGGCTTTTCTCTAGACTTTCCCCATTGTGAGAAATTTCCCTCATTCATTAGGCTACTGTGCCTCTGAAACCAGGATATAGCAACATACTTCTTTTAGAGGATTCTACAATTTTGTTTTCATAAAGTAATCTACGTCTACAAGAGGCAAATGGACTATTGACACAGTAACTTAATAAGTTGCAAGGGATGGTGGGGAAGGAAAAATATTTTTAATATTTTTCAATTTTCAATTTTTTTTTTCTATTTTCTAGAAATCATTCCACCTTGTACTAAGCTGTTTTTTCAGACCACAGATCAATCATGAGTGTTTATTATGTTGAGGACCATGTGTCATCTGCCTTTAAGAGCTTTTAATGGGCTTTGATACCCAAGCAACAGTATTAACTTTGGTTAAACGACAATAGTGAGCTCAGTGGAATGTCAACAGTCTTACAGAATATTGGAGGAGAGAGTCATTATTGTAAATTGGGGTGATAAAGAGGTATAATGATGTAAGAACAATATATACATATATAATATACATAAACAATTTATGTATAATTCTTATGAAAGCCCTTTAATGTAGGTACTATTATTCCTTGTTTATAGATTATGAATCTGAATCCTAGAAATCATAACACAATCATTTGAGACCATATAGGTAGCAAATGCCAGAGCTGGGATTCGAGTAGACCAGTCTTTGGTGCCAAAGCCATTGCTCTTTTTGAGCTTGCCGTAGTCTTTATTATGAAATAAATTAATCTTAACAGTTTGTATATACAAGTAGGCAGAGTTGGCATTTACAAACATAAACACAGTCATTTATGTTTATGTCAAGTCAAATTGATGCATGTATTGAAAGGAGAGGATCCCTACCACTACAATAATGACGACTATCTTGTATGTACTGACTTATTACCCTCCTCCTTGGAGTATAGATGATCAAGACTGGCCTGTGTAGTAAGATACAGCAGGGCAATAGTGGTCCTTCTCAAAGAATGAAAGTTATTCTAACTCCAAATGAATAGTGCATTTAGAAAGTAAATTTAAGAAGATTGAAAGTGTGTTACACAAAGTAATAAGATTCAGGTAGCGAAGCACATCTCTGAAATTTATTTTCAGTGTCATCAGGGAGTTCTAGTATTAGAAAGTTTCATGAGTAGTGTTAACAGGAATGTCAGAAGTCTAGTCTGCTAGTCTGATTGCAGAAAGCATCCTGCTGTGGATGTGGAATGAGAATGCCTAAATTTCCAGCAGAAGAGCTCATAATGGATATAGTTATGGCTTCACATGAAAAGTAATGTATGGTGCAAAAGATAACGGAGAAGAGTACAATACAATCTGCACGCATTCCTGGGTTTATAGCCAATCAAATGGAGTATTAAAATGTGAGCACACTTAATTAAATGTCTCATTTTGAGTAGTGTGATGAATAAGGGTCATGAAATGATTAGTGCTGAGAACTCAAAGTCAAATGCACTAATTCCATTTCAAACACTATCTTTGATTCACATTTGAGATTGAGAAGGCATGAATTCAAGCTTCTGCTCAGTGACATCTTGCATTGAGTCCTGCAACATAAACTCTTACTACCGTGTCTTATCAAACTCTACCTACACCTGGGCAAACATAACTTAGCTTCCTGGTTGTGAAGACAAAAAAGAAAAGCTGAATCACTCAAGTCATCAGGAAGTATAAAATGCCTTGTTTCTATCTTTCAAAATTTTATCTACTCGTGAAAAAGAGTTTTCTAAATGTATGTCATCAAAAGGCAAATTATACATTTGTAAAGATTGTTTGTTAAGGGAATGGGAAGTCACTCTTGGTAGCTGTTGTTTCTGTCTGTGAAAAATTATGGGAGAAATGTAAAAATTCATCCTTCAGAGGATCATTAGTATTGTTCTTTTTAATAACTCTGCAAATGCAACTAGCCTATTTTGAATAAAGTATTTAAATTCAAACATAAAGATTTCCAGAAAGCTGAAAAAACTCAAGATCTTCCATTAGTCTCATCTAAGTGTTAGAAAACTCATTAAACCTGCAGGATTCATTTATTAAGAATTTGATATTTGATCAAAATTGTGATTGAATCTGGAGGATTTTTTTAAAAATTATATATAGCCCGGTTCCTGTTTTCAAGTGTTTCCCACCAAGTTCAAGTTAACTTATTCACATGAAGAGATTCTTAACACTATTCAATAATTTAGGGAAAGTGTTTCATAAGTAGGGCATTCAGAAATTCAGTAATCAAACTTGGGATCAGAACTATGTAATCAAAAACTACTTAGTACTCACTTTGTGCAGGACAATAAAATAGCTCCTGTAGATCCCAAAAAGACATTTAGAAGTGGAAATCTAGGTTTCCCCTGTTTCTCACTGCCACAAGTGCACTTTCTTAGCTATTATGTAAATAGCCAAATTGTTCTAAGTGCTTTTCGAAATAAAATCTTTACTCCTCTAAAGGCAAAGAATAATCCCTTTCTCTTGTAAAGCACTTGGCAATTTTCAAAGCACTTTTATATTCATGATCTCACTTCATATTCACAGCAGACCTATAAAATAAGTAGGGCAGGTATTACTATCTACATATATTTTCCACCTTAGAAACTGAGGTGTAAAGAGATTACAACTTTCCCAAAGACACAGCTAATGTGTGATGGAAAAGAAACTAGAACAAAAGTATTCTAACTCCTACCACAGTGCTTTTCTTATAATAGTATACAAAGAAGCCATGATTATTTGACAGAAGATGGGAGAAGAAAGAAGCATGAGAAGAGAGAACAGAAGGTTTAGGTATAGTTATTAGACCAAAGTTAAAGACCAGCTTTGTCTTCAAATAATCTCCAAGTCATCCCACCCACCTTTGATTGCTATATTACTCTTGTTCCAGATCTAGTAAGGTTCCATTACATTTGTAAAAGTGTCTCAGATCATTTCCAACTCTACTTCAGGGCCTTCTAAACTTGATTAGCACTTTCCATGAAATGAAAAATAGTATGGTCTCCTCTGCTGGTCATTTGTCTTTATATTCTTTAAGTTGTTATTTTATAGTCTCATATCTTTATGATTAGATTGTAGAAGCAGGTAGGTAGCAGAAAACAAACCCATTCTACTCCTTTAAAATCTTTAAAGATACACAAACAGGATGTACAGGAGGGAAAGTAAAATGATTCCACAAAAGCAAAATACAGTTAATTTGATTTTATCCTGATCTGCTGCCTAAGTCTCCTAGTTAACACTTATTTTGCTAAAAGAACAATCTGGAGCTACGCTGTCACATACAGTAGCCATTAGGCATTTGTGGCTACCCGTAAAATTTTAAGACGTTTATTGAGGTATAATAGATACAGCCTGTACATAATTAAAATGTACAATCTGATAACTTTGACATATGTGCACACCTGTGAAGTTATCACAAACATCAAGAAAATAAACGTACCTGGTTCTCAACAAAGTATCCTCATGTCCTTTGTAAGGCATCCTTTCTACTCCTCCTTGCTCCAAATAAGCACTTACCTGCTTTCTGACCTTACAGATTCGTTTGCTTTTTCTAGAGTTCAACATGAATGGAATCATATAGTATGCATTTTTGGTGGGATGAAGGGTGGTCTTCTTTCAGTAAGTGTAATTATTTGAGGTTCATCCATATTTTTACTTGTCAATAGCTCATTCCTTACCATTGCTAAATTGTACATCATTGTATGGATGTAGTACAATCCATTTATCTAGTCGCCTTTTGGTGGACTATCGGATCATTTCCAATTTTTGGCTATTAGAAACAAAGCTCTCATAGGACATTGTTCAAGTTTTTGTAAAAGCATTCACTTATATTTTGCTTGACTAAAGTATAGGGATAGAATGGCTGCATTATATGATAGTTATATATTTAACATTTTAATAAATTCCAGGTGTGTTCATTAGCATGATGCAGACTTTGAGGATGAGACAAATATATTAAATAGTATATATCTCTTGCTATATTCAAGATTTTTATGAGAAATATTTGGTGTTAAATGCTTTTTCAACATCTGTGGTGATGTTCATATAGTTTTTCTCCTTAGATTAGTAGTAAAATAAATTACGTAAATAGATTTATCAATACTGAACCATCCTTACATTCTTAGAATAAACCCTCCTTTATCGTGATTTTTTTTTTTTTTTTTTTTTTTTTTTTTTTTTTTTACTAAATCCTGTTTTTCAATGTTGTACTTAAGATTTTTGCATAAATACACAAGTAAGGTTGGTGTGTATGGAAATTTTGCAGTTGTAGGGGTTTACTATTAATTTTAAATTTGTTTCATACTAAGAAATCAATACATATACCTTTTTCACCTGTGTTCTGGAACATTATATGTAACAGTTTTTCCATTCTTTAAATATAAAAACAATAGAAGATACTGCTTTTCTTCCCCAATTTTCTTGTTCATATTTGGAAAGTGATCTTATAAGAATTTCCCTCTTCCAGGGTCATTTTGGTTGAGAACTAAAACCATCCAATTTCACATAATTTAATTAACAGGACTCAGAACAAAGACCGATTTGTGGTCTCATCCCACTTGTATCAACATGATTTTACTAGTGTTTCAAGGAAATTCTTGTCCAGGAAGATATGGCTATAAATCAATAAATAACTTTATTATTCCCTTCAGGAAATTACTGAAAACCAACTTATCCAGTTTGCTCACCTTGGCAAACAGCTCTTCTGATACACAATGGGCTATTTACATGGGCAAGCGGCTGCTTAATAAATAGCAGTCTATTTATTGAGCTTCCTTTCATTACCCTCATCTGATTGTGCCCAAGAATCTTCACTTATTATGTCACAAACTTTGTCTGATCCCATCCAGTTACCTACCTGGATAGTCTCATCTTAATCCATTCTTCCTAAACTCCAAAACCCTATGCATATCTGCCTTGACCTCCCCATTCTGAGGCACTCTTAAACTCGATAAAGTTTGTGTCCTTCCTTACTGCAATTGTTTAATGAACTGAACTTTGCTTAATTAACAGGTTATCCTAGCGATCTTTGGAAAAGTGGCACTTCATATGGTAAATTATATTTTCCTAGAATTTATTTATTTCATCCATTTTTTCATTTACTTGCTTACAGTTGAGCATAGTTTTTTAATGGTAGTTATAAATAATCTCACTTTCTAATTGTATTTTCCTCTTCTTATTTCTGCACTTGAAAATTTTTCCCTTTGTTTCTAGAATTGGTTACGTACTGGTCTTATACTTTTATGTTGTTTTTTGTATTTCTATTATTTTCTATTTTTTAACTAAAAGAGTATTTTTTTCTGATTGCCTTCAAAGTTACATTCGATAGGCAGTAGTATTTAAATCTTTTAGTACACTGATCTTCTAAGAATTTCAAAAAGCCAGTTTCTACTTCCATTTTGTACAAGATTGGATATTAAAATTATTTTTATATAATTTATTGATTTCTAATTGAGGGTCATACTTGCTTTTTGATTCCGTCAATTTCAATTTTTTATTTTCTTTGTCTAAAAAAAATTTTAAATATTTATAATTTTGAAAATGTACTGAAAATTTTTTTGTGGCCTAATATATATATATATTCAATTTTTATGATGATCATGAAGTTTGAAATCAAAAACAAAGCTGTACCGTCTATGTTCACAATACAGAATTTGTTATATTTAATAATATACTATATGTTTGTATTAATTATAGAATAAACATATATTACATATTTATTTAAAATACAATTTATACCAAATTATTTATGTGATAATAAAATTTTCCTGATAAATTATATTATTTTTCTTTACCTTTATTTCATTTTTTATACATGCTCAGTTATGAAGTAAGAATTGTGAAATACAGTTTCAGTGCAATTCTCTTTATTTCTCCCTGTATTTCATTTAGATTTTGCATTGTGTGTATTGCTGCTGTTATTTGGTGCAGTGATACTCTTAATTTTATTTTTAAGTGCCCTTTTTGCTTATTTAATGCCTTTTGTGTGTGAGTTTTAACTATTATCTATTTTTAAATCCTATTTATTTATAATAGTATTGCCTTGTATAAGTTTTTGTACTATTTTATTTTTATATTTTTATAATCACTCTGTTTTAGGTATGTCTTACAAATATATCATGGAGTTGGGTTTCGTTTTGTGGTCTAATTTGAAAATATATTTTCATTTAATGAGTTAAGTCCATTAATATTTATTGATGTAATGGACACCTAAAATCTTTGTTCTGTCAGATTATTTATTGTTCTTTGTTTTCATAGTTTTCTGTTTTGTTTTGTAAATCACTTGTGATCCCTTCCCAATTTCAGGCACCAGATATGTGTCTATAAGTTATACAACTGTTTTCTTTCTTTGGCCTTCTTTTCTTCTATACCAATTTTATGGTAAATATTTTTTAATGGCCACTAGATGCCACAAATTTATTTTAAAAACTATTAATGTTTACTTTTTTTCAAAGTGTTTTACCAAATTTCTTAATACTTTTTAATAACATTTAAAAGAGGAATTTGTAATTTATCTCCTCCCCATTTGGGGGTTGATAGCTTAGTTTTCTTATCTTTCTTCATTTTCTAAATCCCTTAAAAGAAGTATCAATCACAATAATAACAGTGGGTATCTTTGTCTTCTTTCTAAAATTTTTTTTTTATTGTACTTTAAGTTCTAGGGTACATGTGCATAACGTGCAGTTTTGTTACATATGTATACTTGTGCCATGTTGCTGTGCTGCACCCATCAACTCGTCAGCACCCATCAACTCGTCATTTACATCAGGTATAACTCCCAATGCAATCCCTCCCCTCTCCCCCCTCCCCATGATAGGCCCCGGTGTGTGATGTTCCCCTTCCCGAGTCCAAGTGATCTCATTGTTCAGTTCCCACCTATGAGTGAGAACATGTGGTGTTTGGTTTTCTGTTCTTGTGATAGTTTGCTAAGAATGATGGTTTCCAGCTGCATCTATGTCCCTACAAAGGACACAAACTCATCCTTTCTTATGGCTGCATAGTATTCCATGGTGTATATGTGCCACATTTTCTTAATCCAGTCTGCCACTGATGGACATTTGGGTTGATTCCAAGTCTTTGCTATTGTGAATAGTGCCGCAAGAAACATGCATGTGCATGTGTCTTTATAGCAGCATGATTTAAAATCTTTTGGGTATATACCCAGTAATGGGATGGCTGGGTCATATGGTACATCTAGTTCTAGATCCTTGAGGAATCGCCATACTGTTTTCCATAATGGTTGAACTAGTTTACAATCCCACCAACAGTGTAAAAGTGTTCCTATTTCTCCACATCCTCTCCAGCACCTGTTGTTTCCTGACTTTTTAATGATCGCCATTCTAACTGGTGTGAGATGGTATCTCATTGTGGTTTTGATTTGCATTTCTCTGATGGCCAGTGATGATGAACATTTTTTCATGTGTCTGTTGGCTGTATGAATGTCTTCTTTTGAGAAATGTCTGTTCATATCCTTTGCCCACTTTTTGATGGGGTTATTTGTTTTCTTCTTGTACATTTGTTTGAGTTCTTTGTAGGTTCTGGATATTAGCCCTTTGTCAGATGAGTAGATTGCAAAAATTTTCTCCCATTCTGTAGGTTGCCTGTTCACTCTGATGGTAGTTTCTTTTGCTGTGCAGAAGCTCTTTAGTTTAATGAGATCCCATTTGTCAATTTTGGCTTTTGCTGCCGTTGCTTTTGGTGTTTTAGACATGAAGTCTTTGCCCATGCCTATGTCCTGAATGGTACTACCTAGGTTTTCTTCTAGGGTTTTTATGGTATTAGGTCTAACATTTAAGTCTCTAATCCATCTTGAATTAATTTTCGTATTAGGAGTGAGGAAAGGATCCAGTTTCGGCTTTCTACTTATGGCTAGCCAATTTTCCCAGCACCATTTATTAAATAGGGAATCCTTTCCCTATTTCTTGTTTTTCTCAGGTTTGCCAAAAATCAGATGGCTGTAGCTGTTTGGTATTATTCCTGAGGACTCTGTTCTGTTCCATTGGTCTATATCTCTGTTTTGGTACCAGTACCATGCTGTTTTGGTTACTGTAGCCTTGTAGTATAGTTTGAAGTCAGGTAGCGTGATGTCTCCAGCTTTGTTCTTTTGACTTAGGATTGTCTTGGCAATGCGGGCTCTTTTTTGGTTCCATATGAACTTTAAAGCAGTTTTTTCCAATTCTGTGAAGAAACTCATTGGTAGCTTGATGGGGATGGCATTGAATCTATAAATAATCTTGGGCAGTATGGCCATTTTCACGATATTGATTCTTCCTATCCATGAGCATGGTATGTTCTTCCATTTGTTTGTGTCCTCTTTTATTTCACTGAGCAGTGGTTTGTAGTTCTCCTTGAAGAGGTCCTTTACATCCCTTGTAAGTTGGATTCCTAGGTATTTGATTCTCTTTGAAGCAATTGTGAATGGAAGTTCATTCATGATTTGGCTCTCTGTTTGTCTGTTACTGGTGTATAAGAATGCTTGTGATTTTTGCACATTAATTTTGTATCCTGAGACTTTGCTGAAGTTGCTTATCAGCTTAAGGAGATTTTGGGCTGAGACAATGGGGTTTTCTAAATATACAATCATGTCATCTGCAAACAGGGACAATTTGACTTCTTCTTTTCCTAACTGAATACCCTTGATTTCTTTCTCTTGCCTGATTGCCCTAGCCAGAACTTCCAACACTATGTTGAATAGGAGTGGTGAGAGAGGGCATCCCTGTCTTGTGCCAGTTTTCAAAGGGAATTTTTCCAGTTTTTGCCCATTCAGTATGATATTGGCTGTGGGTTTGTCATAAATAGCTCTTATTATTTTGAGGTACGTTCCATCAATACCGCATTTATTGAGCGTTTTTAGCATGAAGGGCTGTTGAATTTTGTCAAAAGCCTTTTCTGCATCTATTGAGATAATCATGTGGTTCTTGTCTTTGGTTCTGTTTATATGCTGGATTATGTTTCCTCAATAAAATACTGGCAAACCGGATTCAGCAGCACATCAAAAAGCTTATCCACCATGATCAAGTGGGTTTCATCCCTGGGATGCAAGGCTGGTTCAACATTCACAAATCAATAAACTTCTTTCTAATTTTAATAGAAACTGTTTTAGCATTTTACCATCCTCAGTGTTATACAACACTGTTCTTTAAAAATTAGTTTTTGCTATCACTTGTGTACACCAGTCTCAAGTATTATCAGATGACTCTTCATAACAACTCTTAAGATTATTATAGACCTTTCATTTGTTAATTATATTTGTAGGCTTCTAGACAGAGGCTCATTGCTGTATTCCTGGAGTAAATTCAATCTTTTTGAAGTATATTATTCTTTGACACCTGTGTGAATTCTACTTGCCCTTTTAGTGAGAATTTTACATGCACATTCCTAAGCAACGTTATCTATATGTTTCCTTTTTACATGTTACTTTTAGAAGCTCTGGTATCCCAATCATTGTGGGGGATAATTTATATTACATTGGAATTATCTGTTTTTCAATGGTTATATAGCTAAAACAACTGTGAGACATTGGTCCTAGAATAACTTTTAGGTAGAATTAACCTTTTCATTTTTTTTTTTTATGTTTCATTAACTTTCATCTTTTATTATTTTTATTATTTTTCTTCTCTCTTGATTTATAATACTACATTCTTTAAAAAATTTTGGGATGTGTTAAAGGTCTTTAAAAGTATTAATTCTTTAAGTAGTGTTACATGTTTTCCATTTGTTGCAGTAAAACAATTTAGCAGTAATTGTTGGGTTTCTATGAAACATACATTTCTCCTTTACATCCATTTAACACAATCAAGCAATCCCAATTAATGTAAGCAAATTATGACTCAAATTTACTTTGCCTGAGGTTGGTTTGTACTTAGACATATAACCAAATTCTGGGCAATGAGATGTGAATAGACATCTACTGGGGAATGTTGGGGAAAGATTTGCATGTTATTATAAAAAGACATACTAAAAAAAGTTCTCTTTATCCAATGGATGCTGGCACATTTGAATATAATATGTGGAAATGAAGCACCCTCCTGGCAAATGTAGGTAAAAGAGGACATAGAACAAATCTAACAAACCAAGGATGGGTGGCATGTAAGTGGAAGAAAAACAGGGCCCTGATGATGTATTGGAGGACCAGAAGTAACCCTTGAAGCATCCATCTCAGGATTCTGTGTTATGGGAGATTATTACTAAAGCAATTTGAATCTGGCTTCTATGACAATTTTATCCAAATAATCTGAACCAACACAAAAGGGTTTATTTGCCTTTTGTTTTTTTAGTTTCTAGGCTGTTTATAATTTCAGTTTGGGCTTTACTTTGGCCCTCAAAGATTATTTAGATAGATAATGTTTAATTCCTAGTATGTTAATGGTTGAAAGATAATTTTATATTAAAATTTACATTGGATTATGATGAGCAATTATAGACTATAAAACTTTTTCTTTTCAAAATGTTTTAAGTTTATAGACAAAATGTAATGATTATAGTATTTCCTGAATATGAATAAAAATATATTTTCTTTCGGATGTAATGACATACATATTATATATCTGTGTATACCTACATATAAAATCTAGTTTATTGACCACATTATTCTATGCTTCTGTGCCCTCACTTATTTCTTGTCTGTTATATCAGTGCAATTCTTGAATATAGTGTAATAAAATCTTTTTCCATGATTGCATTTTTATCAAGGTCAATGTGCATTTCTAATATTTTGCTTTACATATTTAGCTGCTATCTTCCTGGTGCATGCAACTTTATGACTTTTATATCTTCATAAATTGTTCCTTTATCATTGTGTAATGCCCTTCAGTATCCTCTTGAGTACTTTTAACCTTAAATCCCACTTTCCCTGATATTATGTCTAATATTCCTGCTTTGTTTTGTTTCCATTTGCTTAGTATCTTTTTTCATCTCCCTTTCTTCAAACTTTTTTTTTACTTTAAGTGTTCTTGCAACAAGATATAGCCAAATGTTTATATTTTGTTTAGTCTGAGACTTCTGCCTACTTGCAGATAGTATAGAGTCTTATACCACAGTGTTTAATGTTTACCATTTAATGTACTTTGCTATGTCCTCATTTCAATGTTACTCATTTTAGCTTATTTGATTTACTATTTGTTCTACTCTTTCCTTGTTAAATCAGGCTTTTGACTGATTTGTTGACTTTCCATTCTTGTAATTGTTTCCCCTGCACATGTATATATGCAAGTTTTTCTATAGAATTTGTAATAAATTATTTTTCTTTTTCTCTACCAGAGTCTTCATCCCCTATATGAAAGTTTAGAAAACTTTTATCTTCCTCTTCTCCATGATATTTTATAACTCCTGGATTTTGCTGAAATATCTAAGTTTCAGGTTTTTTTTTTTTTCAGTGTGTCTTTTTCATTTCACAAATTCATATTTAGTAACTATATTATACATAATAATTGTCTCATAATCAGTTTAGCTTTAATTATATTTATTGGAAAATTCTTTATCTACAATTTCCCACTCATCTAATTCTTCCCCACATTATGATTTCTGTTTCAACTCATTTGGTGTTTAACGTTGTTCCTCACATCATTTCTTCTTCTGAGTGCTTGATTAATATACATTCTCAAATTCTCTGCATATTCAAACCTTTTTTTGATCCTATTGGTGAATAATATCCTAGCTGGCAATAGGGTTTCAAGTTTAGAGTCCTTTTAATTCAACAGACCAAAGATGAAGATGATTATTATCTTTTAGTTATCAGCAAACGTTTTATGTAAAGACCCAGATAATAAAGAATTTGGGCATTGCAGACTAGTCTTTATCTGTAGTAATCAACCCTGCAATTGTAGCACAAAATTAGTCATAACAATATGTAAACAAATAAATTTATTTACAAAAAGGGGCAGCAGGTTGGATTTAGCCGTGGGCCAATGTTTACCAACCCCTGTGTTAGTACTTTTGCGAGTAACTTAATCTTTAAAAAAATTTTGCAAAAATGTTTCTCTTCATTATTTGATTTAGAATGTTAATAAGGTATGCCAAAGCATATGTCTTTTTCCTTACTGCTGCACTGAAATTAAATGATTTTTACAAACTCACACTCAAATTCTTGTTGTCTAGGAAAATTATTTTCTATTATTTAGGTAAATATTACCTCCTGTTCTTTTTTTATTTTCCTTTTTTTCAGTAATAGAAGCTTCTATTTATTGGCATTTTAGGGCTTCTGAATATCTTCTCTTCATATATGCCTTGTTTTTTAATGCTTCCCATCTTTTTGTATTTCTTCCTGCATTTTTCCCTCTTGATCTTCTAGGCCACCAATTCCTGTCTTATATCGATTATCTATAGGCAATTTGATGCTGTATTATAAACAAAATCAATCATAAAATGACAATGCCATAAAATACACACACAAACACACATTTATTTAGCTCATAGTCTGCAGTTCAGTGATTTAGGCTGGATTTAGTGAAGTAGTTTCTCTGGCCTCACTTATATATATATCTGGTGGGCAGCTCTGAGTTGGCTAATCTAGGATGATCTTGGGTGGAATTACTGTGGGTAACTCAGCTCTGCTCTACATGCTACAGTTTCCAGAAGGGCATGTTGTCCTATTGAAGGCAGAGGAGCAAGAGCGCATGTGGAAACCTCTACGCTTCTTAAGACCTTGGTTCATACCTGGCCCTCTATCACTTCTGCTTCATTCTACTTGCCAGTGCAAGTCAGAAGCCCAGTGCAAGTTCTAGGAGTGAGCAAACAACTGTCCCTTCTTTATGGAGAGGAACAAACTCATGTGGCAAATGACATGAATACTGGAAAGGAAGAAGAATCAGGGTCATTGATACAATCAATCAGCCACAGGTCTCAACACCAGTCATTCTTTGCTTAAATCTACCCACTTATTTATAGGCTCTTTACTATAAATCACCAACTCTACTCTCCTCAGAGACTTTGTTTGATTTACTAATTAATTCTCCATTAATGCCTTATTTTTATTGTTTAATATTCAAAAAATGACCATTTCTTATGGTAGTTTCATTTTCTTTTAAGCTTTCTATTCCAGGTGCCGTAATTGCTTTTCTCTCCTCTTGATAATAGTTGTCTTGTCTGTTTGCTTTCCTCAGTCAGCATTTTGTTCAGCTTCTAGACCCAAATTCAATGAGTAGAGAGAAAATCCCATGAGTAATGGGAGAAGATACTAGAATCTTGGCCTCTATTAGAAGTTATTAGCCAGATTACAGTTTCCTTTTTCCCTGTCAAGAAACAAAATACACCCATCTTCTCAGGGGCCATAGTTCTCTGTGACATAAATCCTTTCCAGGAATCAGAAAATTCAAACCTCTGATCAGGAGTCTTACTCCAGATTCCCATGTACCACGTTGTGACCATTCAGATCCTGGCAGAGCCTGAGGCTGGCTCCCACTTCTGGAGGCAGCTTGCCTCTGGGTACATGAGGTGGCTATTACTTTTATTATGGTTAGGAAAGAAGAGAGGCAGAGATAAATGTTCTGGCTAGTTCTCCAGGCTCCCCTGAGTCATAGCATTTAACAACCAAATAATAGTACCCCTTCTTTGTAATATCGATCTATGAATTTGGCTCAGGAGAAAAGAGCTCAACCAGGCATCTCAGGAAGTGACCTGTCACCCGAAATCCTTGTCCTTGGAAGGATCCACCCATGAGTCATCCCCTGCTATTTACTGGGCCCTAGAACAGGGTCTTGGTCTGTGTGTGTTGCTACAGAGGAATACCTGAGGATGGGTAATTTATAAAGGAAAGAGGTTTATTTGGCTCATGGTTCTGCAGGCTGTACAAGAAGCATGGCACATGCACCTACTTTGGGGAGGGCTTCAGGAAACTCCCACTCAAGGCAGAAGGTGAAGGGGGATCAGGTATCACATGATGAGAAAGAAAGAAAGCAAGAGAGAGGGGAGGAGAGGATAATCTATTTTTAACAACCAGTTCTCTTAGGAACTAAGAACTCATTCACTTCCACAAGGACAAAGATGGCACCAAGTTGTTCATGAAGAATCCAGCTCCTTGATCCAAACAGCCCCAACCAGGCCCCACCTCTAACATTGGGGATCAACTTTTAACACAATATTTGGAGAGCACAAATATCCAAACTATATCAAACAGTCATTAGTATCTTCTTCTACTTAGTAAGAGCAATGATGATCAATGAGTGGGTCCATTCAGTAACCATCCAGACTGAATATACCAATTTTATGTCGCTTTGTAAGATAATAATTTATTTGGTTCACCATGTTTTACCTGCAAAAATTTTAATGTTAACCTAAGCATGTTTACCACAAATATTTTGTCATGCCTACTATATTTCCATACATTAATACTTCTTAGCCACAATCTCTGGCTGTTTCTCCAATAGATGAATGCCTTTTGGGGCTGATCTTCTGGTTACATTAGCAAGTAGCTCTTTGTGTAGAAGAAATCACAGATAATTAACTATAAGTTATTTTGGTTGTTCACCATAACAGCTACTATCATAACTACTAACCAATATTTTATTGTATCATTTTTTTAAATCTGTCTGTTTTCTAATTATGTCTTCACTATTTGGAAAATGACCATCTTACATGCATCTGCCCGCTCTGCATTTTTTACTAGCAATGGAGGAAGATAATTCTGATGCCTTATGTAAGCATTTGGTATGTTCATCACATGAAGTAAGTTTCAGGGTTTGACCTGGTACTTGTAGACCAGAGATCATGACCCCTGTTGCTCTTTTATGCAGAACCAAAATATTCTTTGACTGAAACCACTCAAAACTCAAATTCCGTCTTAGTTTTTGGCTATGGGGAAACAAGAATGGAGAAAAATAAGAAAACTGAGTCTTTTCAATTAGTGGTGATAAACCAACCAGAATTAGGTACATTTTTGTCTTTAAATTTGTTTCAAAATTCCAGATGTGCTATTTGATTTTCTTTGCCTCATTCTATATCATTCCCTGATGCCTTTGGGGTTGGCTTACCTCTTAAACTTATTTTTATATTGATAGTTAATAAAAGGTGAATTGTCTTCCATTGAATTGGTTCCTGGGATAGCTTACTTCTGTTTCCACTTTCATTCTTTGTAAATTGGGATATGCTGACCAAGCTTTGCCTTCTATGCCATCTGATCTCAACCCATGCTCTTTGTCTTCACATTTCTGAAGAGTCATTGGCAATCAAAAAAATATTACTCTACTATGTGACACATATAGACCAGCAGTCACCATAACCTTTAGATATTTGTATTTTCAACAGTGTCTACAAAAGCTGTGTGAATAGTAATAATTACTTATTGAATGCATTCTGCTCTTCTTTGCTTATTTAGAGAGAGTATATTATGTGTGTATTATTAAAATGTATGGTTTTGTGTCTCACCCTGGCCAGTGGAACTGCGATCTCTTCTCCAGTGCTCCCTCTCCCCTAATCTCTCTGCTCTGCTCCAGGAGGCTCAAGTGACTCTCCTGCAGTCTCTGTCTTCCTGTGACCTGCATGTACTGGGGGATCTGTAGGAAAAACACTGTGACACCCTTTAAACTATGAAATGACCTTTGGATATAAAACAGAATGTGGATGGAGAAATGTTGCAGACACATAAGCTGAAGCAGGAGGACACTGGGAACCCTGTGTGGGGTGCCTAAATGCTAGGGTGAGATTCTGACTCCAAACAGCTCCTGGGAAGGGGTAAGTAAAGGGACTGCAGAACCACCCACTCTCACTGAGGACTTCTGGGATCCTAGCTGAAGGCAACCACATACCCCCACAGATGTTTAAACTTGCAGGGAGATATCCCCAGAGATTAGACAGACATAGAGTTTCAGCAGGCTTGGAGCTAGGGAACTCTGTGTTCAGGACAGCACCAGCAGAATCCAGTCATGAGCGCCCATGATCCAGCGCTCCTCATCTCCTTCTGAGAAGCTCTGACCCCAGCTAACTGCTGGGCTGGGAGAAGCAGAGCTGACTTTGCTGTGTGACTGGGGCATATCTGTCCTGCAGGCCCACCTGCCAGCCAGCCTCTTCCAGGGCTCATTCATGCCTGGCAGCCCCACAGGATCATGTACACAGTGCAGCCTTTGCTGCCTAGCCTGGGTGCTTTGCTTGACCTGAGTGAGTTCTATCAGCCTGGGAGTCCTTTGGATACCCCAGCACACCCAGAACTCAATCTTGAGTGGCTAGAGGAGAGAGCCACAAGAAGGTCTTAGGGTTCCGGCCCATGGTTTAGGCATGTCAGACTGAGATCTCTGCCTAGCACTTGAGCAGGAGAGGAGCCTACACTCTCAGAAAACTGAGGGGTGAGTCGCACAGGTTCACAGGTTCACAGGCTGGTGTGGAAGCATGCCTCCCTCCACAGGGTTGATCTGGTACCGGTGGGGCTTATCTCCTTTCTGGAACTCTACCTAAGGGACTACCGTGACTAGAAACACCTGAAAGCAATAATAAAAATTGCAGACACAGTGCCAGTGATCAGAAGTGGCTCCCCCAAGGCCAAGGAGTGGACCTGGCCAGGGGTTCACCTCTCTCCCCCTTGCACCGCACAGCACAGCTGCAAACAGAGGAGGATACACAAAGGAGCAAACTGGCTGAGTAAGAGCCTATCCACTTTCCATTGCTTTCAAGTGCCATCTACTTGATCACAGCCCCAACTATAACACCAAACAAAGCACTTAGCTAATTCTCCCTCTTGCAAAACCAAGGGCAAGAATTTCACAACTATGTAAGACCCTATACACAGCATTAGCCTTCTGAAAACTACCAGAAATAAAGTCAACTGAATATATTCAAGTTTTACCACAGTTAAAGGAACATCGATTCTCCCCGATGAGAAAAAATAAGCACAAGAACGCTGGCAATTCCAAAAGCCAGAGTGTCCTCATACCTACAAATGAGCCCATTAGCTTCCCAGCAATGGTTCTTAACAAATACGAACCGATTGAAATGACAAACATGGAATTCAGAATCCATATGGCAAGGAAGATCTAGGAAAAGTGGAAACCCAATCCAAGGAAACTGAACAATCTAGTAAAGTAAAATGATTCAAGAGGTAAAAAATGAAATTGCCATTTTGAGAAAGACCTAAAGTGAACTTATTGAGCTGAAAAATTCACTATAAGAATTTCATAATACAATCACAAGTATTAACAGCAGAATAGACAAAACTGAGGAAAGAATCTCAGAGCTTGAAGACCAGTATTTTTAATCAACTCAGGCAAAGTTTTAAAAAAAATAGAATTAAAAGAATAAACAAAACCTCAGAGAAATAATATTGGGTTATGTAAAAAGACCAAATCTATGACTCATGGGTATTCCTGTGAGAGAAGGAGCAAGAATACACAACTTGGAAAATATATTTGAAGACATAGTCCATGAAAATTTCCATAATCTCACTAGAGAGACTGACATACAAATTCAAGAAATTAGAGAATACAGAGAACCCCAGCTAGATACAACACAAGACAACCATCCTAAACCACATAGTCATCAGATTCACTAATATCAAAGCAAAAGAAAAAATTCCTAAAGACAGCTGGAGAGAAGGGTCAAGTCACATACCGAGGGAACCCAATCAGGCTAGCAGCAGACGTCTCGTTGGAAACGTTATAAGCCAGAAGAGATTGGGGGCCTTATTTTCAGCATCCTTAAGAAAAGAAATTCCAACCAAGAATTTCATATCCTAACAAATGAAGATTCATAAAGGAAGATGAAATAGTCTTTCTTAGATTAGCAAATGTTTAGAGAATTTATTTCTACTACACAAGTCTAACAGGAGGTCCTTAAGGGGATGCTAAACATGGAATCAAAAGAATAACACTGACAACCACAAATACTAATTTATGCACATAGCCCACAATCACTATTAAGCAACTACATAACAAATTGTATATAACAACCACCTAACAATGATGACAGGATCAAAATCACATATATCAATACTAACCCTGAATGTAAATGAGTTGAATGTTCCACTTAAATAACATACAGTGGTAAGACAAATAAAAAGACAAGAGCTAATTGTCTGCTGTCTTCAAGAGACCCACTTCACATGTAATGATAGTCATAGGCTCAAACTAAAGGGTTGGAGAAAAATCTATCATTGAAATAGAATAGAAAGGAGAACAGGAGTGGCTATTTGTATACCAGACAAAATAGACGTTAACTTTTTACAGTTAAGGACAAGGAATGACATTATATAATGACGAAGTGTACACTCCAATAAGAAGACTAACATACACAACATTGGAGCACCTAGATTCATAAAACAAGTTCTTCTTGACATAAAAAAGAGTTTGACAACCACACAATAATAATAGGAGGCTTTAATGCTCCACTGACATTTTTAGACAGATTATTGATGCAGAAAAGTAAAATCAAACAAAAAAACCCTGGACTTAAACTTGACAGTTGACAAATTGGACCAACTAGGCATCTACAAAATGCTTCACCCAACATACACAGCTTATACATTCTTCTACACACAGAGCATATTTATAGATTGACCACATGCTACATCATAAAACAAGTCTTAATAAATAAAAATAATCAAAATCAGTCGGGTGTGGTGGCTCATACCTGTAATCCCAGCACATTGAGAGGTCGAGGTGGGTGGATCACCTGAGGTCAGGAGTTCGAGACCAGACTGGCCAATATGGTGAAAACCTGTCCCTACTAAAAGTAAGAAATGAGCCAGGCATGGTGGCAGTTGCTTACAATCCCAGCTACTGGGGAGTCTGAGGCAGGAGAATCACTTGAACCCAGGAGGCAGAGGTTGCAGTGAGCTGAGATCGCGCCATTGCACTCCAGCCTGGGCAACAAAGTGAGACTCCACCTCCAAAAAAAGAAATAATAATAATAATCAAAATCATACCAAACACACTCTCAGATCACAGTACAATAAAAATATAAATCAATATAAAGAGGATCTCTCAAAACTACACAAATATATGCAAATTAAACTTATTACTTCTGCATAATGCATAGGTAAACGTGAAACCTAAGGCAGAAATAAAAAGTTTATTTGAAATGAATGAACATTAATTAAACACATGACTCATAGGTAAACATCAAAATTAAGGCTGAATCAAAAAAATTCTTTGAAATTAATAAACTTAGGGACCTAGCTTACAAAAATATTTGAAGTACACCTAATGCAGTGTGTTAAGAGGAAAGATTATAGCACTAAACACCTTCATTAAGAAGTTAGAAAGACCTCAAATTAACAATGTAATTTTTCATCCTAAGGGAACTAGAGAAAAGAAGAACTCAAACCCGAAGCTAGCAGAAGAAAGGAAATAAGTAAAATTGGAGAAGAACTTAACAAAATTAAGATGCAAAAATCCATACAAAATATCAATGAAATCAAGAGTTTGTTTTTCAAAAGAATAAATACAACTGATAGATGCAACCAGTCAGATTAATAAAGGAAATGACCCAAATCAGCACAATCAGAAATGACAAAGGTGATATTACAACTGATCCCACAGAAAATGCAAAAGATTCTCAGAGAATATTATGAATGACTCTATATACACCAATTAGAAAATCTAGAGGAAATGAATAAATTTCAGGAAGTACACACCCTCCCAGAATTGCATCAGGAAGAGATTGAAACCCTAAATATATTAATATAAACTTCTGAAATTGAGTCAGTAATACACAACCTACCAACCAAAAAAGCTCTGGACTAGATGGATTCATGCCTACATTTTACCAGGCGCACAAAGAAAAACTGATGCCAGTCCTACTGAAACTATTCGAAAAAAACTGAGTAGAAGGGACTCCTCCTTAACTCATTTTGTGAAGCTGGAATAAGCCTGATAACAAAATCTGGCAGAAACAAAACAACAACAACAAAAAACTTCAAGCCAATATCACTGATGAACATAGATGCAAAAATTCTCAACAAAACATTGATTCAAAAATTTTCATCTGAACATCAGAAAAATGAATCCAACAGCATATCAAAAAATTAATACACCACGATCATGTAGCCTTTATTCTAGGGATGTGAGCCTGGTTCAATATATGCAAATCAACAGATTTGATTCACCACATAAATAGAATTAAAAGCAAAAACCATGTGATCATTTCAATAGACATAGAAAAATGTTTTTGATAAAATTCAACATTCTTTCAAAATAAAAACCCCCAACAGACTAGGAATTGAAGAAACATGCCTGAAAATACTAAGAGCCATCTATGACAAACCCACAGCCAACATTGTACTGAATGGGAAAAAGCTTGAATCATTCTCTTTAGGATTGGAACAAGATAAGAATATCTACTCTCACCACTCCTCTTCTATATAGTACTGGACATCTTAACCAGACCAACAGGCAAGGAAAATAAATAAAAGACATGTAAATAGGAAAAGAAGGGGCAAACTATTCCTCTTCTCTGATGATATGATTCTATACCTAGAAAATCCCAAATACCCTGCCGAAAGGCTTCTCAAATTGACAAACAATTTTAGTAAAGTTTCAGGGGAAAATAATCAATGTAAAAAATCAGTAGCATATCTATACAGAAACAATATCCAGGCTGAGAGTGAAATTACAAGCAAAATCCCACTTACACTAGCCGCAAAGAAAATGAAATACCTGGAAATACAGCTAAGCAAGGAGATGAAAGATCTCTACATAAAGAACTACGAACATTGCTGAAAGAAATCAGAGAAGACACAAATAAATGAAAAAAATATTCCATGCTCATGGATTGGAAGAGTCAATACTGTAAAAATGACCATACTGTGCAAAGCAATCTACAGAATCAGTGCTATTCCTATCAAATTGCCAATGTCATTCTAACAACAGATTAGAAAAATTATTCATTCTGTAATTCCTATAGAACCATAAAAGAGCCCAAATAGTCAAAGCAGTCTGAAGCAAAAGAACAAAGCTGAAGGCATTACTCTACCTGACTTCAAACTATACTATAAAGTTGCAGTAACCAAAAACATCATGGTACTTGTACAAAAACAGACACATATACCAATGGAACAGAATAGAAAACTCAGAAGCATGTAAGTGTAACATCATACCTACAATCAGAAAAATGTAAATCAAAAACACAGTGAGATACCATCTCATACCAGTGAGAGTGGCTATTATCAAAAAGCCAAAACCAGATGTTGGTGAGGCTATGGAGAAAAGAGAATACTTTGCACTGTTGGTGGGAATATAAATTAGTCCAGCCACTGTGGAGAACAGTCTGGAGATTTCTCAAATAACTTCAGAGCTACCATTTGACTCCGCAATCCCATTAGTGAGTATATACCCTAAGGAAAATTAATCATTCTACCAAAAAGAGACATGCACTTGTATGTTCATCACTGCACTATTCAAAATAGCAAAGACTTAGGATCAACCCAGGTGTCCATCAACGTAGACTGGATAAAGAAAATGTGGAACATATACACCATGGAATACTGCACAGCCATAAAAAAGAATGAAATCACATCCTTTGCAGCAACATAGATGCAGTTGGAGGTCATAACCCTAAGCAAATTAATGCAGGAACAGAGAACAAATACTACATATTCTCACTTATAAGTAGGAGCTAAACATTGGGCACACATGCACATAAACATGGGAGAAATAGACACAGACAACTAGAAGGAGCGGGAAGAGAAGGAGGCACAAGTGGAAAAACTGTTAGACACTATGCTCACAACATGGGTGATAGAATCTGTAACCCAAACCTCAGCTTCATACAATATTCCCATGTAACAAACCTGTACATGTACCCTTGTGTGTACAATATAAGTTGATTTCTTTTTTTTAGAAGGAGTCTTGCTCTGTCACCACGCTGGAGTGCAGTGGCACAATCTTGGATCACTGCAACCTCTGCCTCCCAGGTTCAAGAGATTCTCCTGCCTCAGCCTCCCAAGTAGCTCGGATTACAGGCGCGTGCCACCACATCCGGTTAATTTTTGTATTTTTAGTACAGATGGGCTTTCACCATATTGGCCAGGCTGGTCTTGAACTCCTGACCTCATGATCTGCCCACTTCAGCCTCCCAAAGTACTGAGATTACCGGCATGAGCCTGTAATTTGAAATTTTTAAAAAATAAAAAATGACAAAATTTACCATCAAATGTTTACAATCACATATTTGTATATATGCACAAAATACATATTAACATTTGATTTACTGATTATAAAATTATTTACTCTTAACACTAAAATTTAAAATATTTCCAACTTAGTTTTTGTTACAGTTCATTTTCATCTTTGATTTAAGGGTAAAGTTGAAAATAATGTTTGTAAAATAATGTTTGTAAAAATATTTTGTTGAGTGCCACAATCATTGAATTTAAGCCACAATCATGGAGTGAAGTCCTTTGAATAATGTTTTATTTTTATTTTATCATATAAATCTGTCAAAAAGTAAAAATGACATTAAAAATACTCAATTTATTTTAATATTTCTATCAGTTTTAGAATTTTATAGATATATAAAAATAAAATACAGTTTAGTTAGAAGATAATATTGAGAAAAAGGTAAAATCATGACTATAACAGAGATATAAAAATACATACATGGTAAATGATCTGCTTTATTCATCTGGCATGAAGCAAAAAACAAAAGTTGTCAGAGATTTTAGCACTGGAACTGGAATATAGATGCCTGAGAGACAATAGATAGCTTAGTTATTTCAATGCGAAAATAAAATATTAATAAAGTAAACAGAAGGTAGTATAATAAAAAAGCATCAACAGTAAATACTGAAACAAGCCCATCAAAACTGAGCATCCTTTGTTAAGATTTTAACACATGCCATAGCCTTTCAAACTGAGGTACTATAAACAATGGCAATTTAAAATTCTCTTTTAACTTTTGTACTTCATTATGCTGTTTCGTATTCTGAAACAGGTGGACACTTTACCTTAGGACCAACCTCATGGTGTTAGTAAGGTAAAAATTTTATAATATTTCTGAGTTGTTGCTAGCATGCAGTGCCTTTATACATGTAATCTTCAAATGAAACAATAAATAAAGGTTCCAAAATTATCTGTTCAATTCACAATACAGAAAATATTAGTAACTATACCCCACAATAAAGATATTGCAGCCCTCAATAAGATTAAAGAGTACGAAGAGGTTTAGCGATTAAAAAACAACCCTCTTTCAGGACAAAATACTATTTTCCTGGTATATCCACAATTATATTTCTCTGAAACTTTTTCTCCTAAGTAGGAAATTTTAACTAAAGTAACTTCTATCTCACATAGAAACCTATGGACAACCATGAATATTATACACCAGCATCCTGCCAGTCCAGCAGAGCTCATGAATACACACAACACAATTTCCTAGCGTTATCCTTTATACAACTTCTCAAAGTAGCAAAAATGAACGTGTTCATTAAGATACCCAGATGTTACTTTGGTATAGCATATGAAAATACAAAGCAAAAACAAACTTAAAATTATTGCTTAGTAATCAATGTTTTACTGTTACATCTTAGTTAGAAATGATCAAGATAAGTAATAAATTTCCATTAATTAAGTTACCTACAGATTTTTGGAAGTTATCTTCAATCTGGCATACTACAAAACATAACTTCTATGGAATTAAAATTTTATCAGAACATTCAATTAATTTACTTAAACATAAATGTACATGTTTTATAATCTTAAACATTAAGTAGAAGTAATACTAACTTACTGATTGGTAAACCTGTATAAGTTTAAGAAGAAATATCCAAATAGAATAAAAATATAAGATTATATTACACTTAGCACTGATAAATCAGGGAAAACAGCTGTTTTTATTTAAAAAAATTATTTAACTAGTCTCATTTGCCAAAGATTTACCTCAATTATCTGAATTTGAATGTCTGAAACATTCTGAGTTTCTTTAAAAATTATTTTTAAATCTAATTTGAAAAATATTGGGGCCGGGCGCGGTGGCTCAAGCCTGTAATCCCAGCACTTTAGGAGGCCGAGACGGGCGGATCACGAGGTCAGGAGATGGAGACCATCCTGGCTAACACGGTGAAACCCCGTCTCTACTAAAAAATACAAAAGACTAGCCGGGCGAGGTGGCGGGCGCCTGTAGTCCCAGCTACTCGAGAGGCTGAGGCAGGAGAATGGCGTAAACCCAGGAGGCGGAGCTTGCAGTGAGCTGAGATCCGGCCACTGCGCTCCAGCCTGGGCAACAAAGCGAGACACCGCCTCAACAACAAAAAAAAAAAAAAAAAAAAAAAAAAGAAAGAAAGAAAAAAAAAGAAAAAGAAAAATATTGGAAGTTCAATTTCCTTATTTGGGGGGAATTTTAGGATCATTTAATTTATAAAAGACATTAATTTTTTTAATGTCAGTCAGCATAGAACTAAATAAATTATATATTTCTACTTATTAATACAATACAGAAAATTTTAAAATATGACAAACACACAGTCCTTTCTGAATTACAGACAAATAAGCAGACATACAGACAAAAATAGAGGAAACTAATTAATTCTAAAATTTCAGCTCTGGGCCAAGAATAAACACAAATTATAGAACTCACCAGTCCGTATCAAAAAGCTTGTCTCTTCCCAGTGGGTAAGAATTCTTCAGTTATTTGATTTAAATAGACAAATAAACAGAAAAGACTAGCCAATTCTGTAACATCTCTCACCCAACAGAGACAAAAATCTCTATAAATTCATTTACAGAGATCATTGAATAGTCTGACCATAAAACCAAACACTTGCTGGGGAATAACTTATTATCTGTAAACAAATGAAATGCAAATCAAAGCAGAAGTCGTAGAGAAGAAAATTAAAATTAGAAAAACTTGAAGTTTTATTTTTATTTGGGTTCACCCCAGAAAGCAAAGAAAGATGTACCTGGCTTTAAAACGTCAATGAGTTGCACTTCTTTGACAACAAAGTTTATCTGGCTCAGGTAAATAAAATGATTAGGCATCTTGGTGGAAAATCTCCAAAGCCATTAAAAGACAATTTTCAGAAAAATAAAAGTGTAACTCCATGACTCTTTTAATCAAATGCCTGTGGAAGGCAAGGTTCTGGATGACCGTGTTTGGCTACTGTAGAACATTTTAGTCATACTAGGGAGTAGAATGAAATTTGGTGTTTGCTTATTAGGGTGCAATAGCAATAATTACTGTTTCCTGGAGTAAGAAGGGAGAAAAAGAATGAATTCAGGTCTCCCAGTTCCAGCTCTTCATAAATGACCTGAAAATTCAAAATGTTTATTTATGTTTTAAAATTTTTTTCATGTCCTATTAGTTGTCTGGCTGGGATTTCTGAACACCAAACTCAGATTAACACTGTGAGTGGTTGAATTATAACTTTGTATCCCCAACATTTCTAGGTGTCTTCTGTTAAAGTAAAAGAATTATTAGGAAATAATGGGGTCCCATCAGAATGGGGACATTTGGGGAGATCTCAACGAAGCTGGGAATGCTGAAACCCTAAATTCTACCAAGTTTTCTTTGTCCTTCAATCTGCCTGAGGAAGTTAGCCTTTCTTTGCCTGAAGAACCTATGATAGTCTCCCCTGAGATGGTTGCTTTGCAAAACACTGTTGATTTTTCTCAAGGACTACTCCACCATCTCTCTTTGCCTTTAGATCTGTATCTATACTCAAGCCCAGAGATCCCAAAAGCGGAATTACAAAGTGTGACTCACTAGGAAGTACACTATATACCAAAACAAGTGCGTGTGTTTTTTTTAATTTATATGGACAGAAATCTAAGGAATATGTGTGTATATGAATATCAATGGAGTGGGATAATGCAAAAAGAAACAAAGTTGCATCAGACTAATTTTACTGATATGAGCCTTAGAGAGATTCTGGAATCAATGTTTATCTCAGTAAGTTAAAAAGTCTCTATGGTTTGGTTGGTTTGTTGGCTAAAACATGGACCTTAAGGTGGCAAACACTAAATGAAGTAAGAATATCAGAACTGCCTTGTTATGCTACAGAGAAAAGTATCTAAGGTCTTAGGGAGACAGGAACATTGGAGTGGATTTATTATGTAAGACCCTCTTACCCATCCTGGGAGCAACCAGAGGAGACAAATTTTGTCACCAACTGCGAAAAATTAATTTGTGAAGAGAGGTCTGTACCCTTCAAAATTTCCCTGGGTGCTTTTTTTTAATGGTCAGAAATTATTGTGGGACTCCTGCCATCTAACTGAGATCCAAAAAAGGAATGGGGATAATTGGCTCACAGGTTGGCAGGAGCCAGATAGTGGCCCATAATCATCAAAGACAAGGTGGATATGGCTACTGTAATGGATTGCAGTCAAAGCAGTTATCAGAGGAGTCCGGCTTGCAGATAGCTATTGCATAGGATAGTTGATGTTGGTGCTCCTAGAAAGAAATAGATAAGCAATCTATTCCTACTAGATCTCCAGGATCAAATATGGGGAAGAGTTCCAAGTCTTGTGAACTTAAATTGCTACAGCAGAGACTCATGGCTCCTCAATCAATTCTCAGACTTGAGCCAGTTTACACAATGGATACCTCTTTAAGAAAGGAGAGTCCAGGTCCCCACCCTGCTACACTGAAAAAAAAAAAATTATACTGTTAATCTTATTTTCAGCCTTCCCCAAAGGAACTTATAACCATTTACTAGGGTGATTATATGCTAAAGAAAGGAAAATAATCCTCAAAACCATCTACTTTCACTTACCAAAACTTACATGGCTATAACCATTGCTGAGTGTCCATAGTGCCAGTAGTAGAGACCAACATCAGAGTCCTTGATATAGCGCTATCCCCAGGTGATCTGCCACCTACTCCTTGTGGCACATTGATTATATGGGACCACTTCCATCATGGAAGGAGCAGTTCTTCGTTCTTTCTGGAATAGACATTTGTTCTGGATATAGATTTGCCTTCTGTATATGCAGTGCTTCTGCCAAGACTACAACTTGTGAATTTACAGAACGCCTTATCCACCATCATGGTATCTCACAATACTACTTCTGATGAAGAGGCCGGGCGCGGTGGCTCACGCCTGTAATCCCAGCACTTTGGGAGGCCGAGACGGGTGGATTACGAGGTCAGGAGATCGAGACCATCCTGGCTAACAAGGTGAAACCCCGTCTCTACTAAAAATAAAAAAATTAGCTGGGCGCGGTGGCGGGCGCCTGTAGTCCCAGCTACACAGGAGGCTGAGGCAGGAGAATGGTCTGAACCTGGGAGGCGTAGTTGCAGTGAGTGGAGATAGGGCCACTGCACTCCAGCCTGGGAGACAGAGAGAGACTCTGTCTCAAAAAAAAAAAAAAAAAAGAAGAAAGAAAGAAAGTCTCATCATAGACGATAAAGTATAACAATAGGCCCATGTTTGTGGAATTCACTGGTTTTACCATGTTCCCCACTATCCTGAAGCAGCTGGCTTGATAGAACAGTGGAATGGCCTTTTGAAGACTCAGTGCTAGCTATACATAGCTATACAGAGCTATATATAGAAATACCTTTCAGAGCTGGGGCAAGTTTCTCTAGGAGACTGAGTATGCTCTGGGTCAGCATAAAATATGTAGTACTTTTTCTCCCACAGCTAGGATTTATGGGCTCAGAAATCAAAGAGTGGAAATGGGAGTGTCACCATTCATTATTAGCCCTCATAACCCACTAACAGGATTCTTACTTGCTGTCCCTTATACCCTGCCAGCCTAGAGAACATCGTTCCAAATGAAGAAATGCTTCTGGGAAACATGATTTGATTGAAGTGGAAGTTAAGACTGCCACTCAACCATTTTGGATGTCCCTTACTTCTGAATCAACAAAGATGGGGGTTACATCATGGCTGGGTGGTTGGAGTACTTGTCTACAAAGAGGTAAGGAAGAATACGACTGGAATATACGAGATTCCTTAGAGCATCTGTTAGTACTACCATGCCCTGTGATTAAAATCAGTGAGCCTGGAATTTTTTTCCCACTTATTTGTGTTATCTCTGATTTCTTTGAGAAGTGTTTTATAATTATCATTTTAAAGATCTTTCACCTTCCTAGCTAGTTATGTTCCTGGGTGTATTCTTTTTGTTGCCTTTGAGTGGAATTGTGTTTTTGATTTGGTTCTCAGAGTGGATGTTGTCAGTGTATAGGATTGCTACTGATTTTTATACATTGATTTTGTATCCTGAAACTTTGCTGAATTTGTTTATCAGATCAAGGAACTTTTGGGCAGAGACTGTGGTGTTTTCTACGTATAGAATCATATTGTCTACAAACAGAAACAATATTGTTAAAATGCTCATTCTGCCCAAAGCAATTTACAGAATCAATGATATTCTTATCAAACTATCAATGACATTGTTCACAGAATTAAAAGAAAACTATTTTAAAATTCATACAGAAACAAGAAAGGGTCCAAATAGCCAAGGCAATCAATCCTAAGTAACAAGAACAAAGCTGGAGTCATCACATTGCCTGACTTAAAAGTGTACTACAGAATACAGGAATCAAAAGCACATGGTACTGGTAGAAAAATAGACATAGACCAACAGAACACAATAGAGAGTCCATAAATAAGGTCACACACCTACAGCTATCTGATCTTTGATAAAGTTGACAAAGACAAGCAGTGGGGAAAGGACTACCTATTCAATAAGTGGTGCTAGGATAACTGGATAGCCATTAGTAGAAGATTGAAACTAGACCCCTTCCTTATATCATATACAAAAATCAATTCAAGATGGATTAAATAATTAAATGTAAGACCTAAAGCAACAAAAACCCTGGAATATAACCTAGAAAATATTATTCTTGTCATAGGGCCAGGCAACGACTTCATGACAAAAACACCAAAAGCAATTGCAATACAAACAAAAATTGATGTAAGTGACCTAATTAAAGTATAGACCTTCTGCACGGAAATGAAACTGTTAGCAGAGTGAACAGACAACCTACAGAATAGGAGATAATATTTGCAAACTATGCATCAAAGGTCTAATATTCATAATCTATAAGGAACTTAAACAAATTAACAAGCAAAAAACAAACAACATTAAAAAGTGGGCAAAAAAAGAACATATACATGGCCAGCAAGCATATGAAAAAATGCTCAACATCCTTAAAATTTAGATAAACGCAAATCAAATTCATAATGATATATAATCTCTCACCAAAGTGGCTACTATTAAAAGTCAAACAATAATAGATGCTGGCAAGGCCACAGAGAAAAGGTTAACACTTACACACTGCTAGTGGGAACGTAAATTAGTTCAGCCATTGTGAAAAGCAGTGGGGTGATTTGAGAAATCTCTGTTTTAATTTTTAAAATAAAAACTTAGAACTACCATTCTGGGGTATATATTGAGTATGTACTCAAAGGAATATACATCATTCTACCCTATAGACACATGCACATGTATGTTCATCACAGCTCTATTCACAATATCAAAGACACAGAATCAACTTAAAGGCTCATCAGCAGTAGACTGGATTAAAAAAATGTGGTACATATCCACCATGGAATACTATGCAGCCATCAAAAAGAACAAGGTCATATGCTTTGCAGCAACATAGATGCAGCTGGAGGCCATTATCCTAAGCAAACTAATGCAGAAACAGAAAACCAATTACCATCTTCTCACTTATAAGTGGGAGCTAAATATTAAGAACACTTGGACGCAAAGAAGGGAACAACTTACACCAGGGCCTATTCAAGGGTAGAGAGTGGGAGGAGGGAGAGAATAAAAAAACTACCTAGTTGTGTACTATGCTTCTTACCTGGGTGGTGAAATAATCTATACACCAAACCCAAGAGATATGCAATTTACCTATATAACAAACCTGCACAGGTAACCCCAAACCTAAAAAGTAAAAGTTAAAATCATTGAAAAGTATAATTACTTAATTCAGGCAAGACTGCTAAAGGTTCATTCCTTTCAAGAATGAAGGTTTGAGTCACAAAGAACAACAGCCAGCCGAGGTGTCTGCTGGGTACAAAGGGAATATTGAATAGGTAGTAGAAGAAAGTAGTTAAAAATACCAGTTAAGACCACATGACCAATTGCAGAAATGAGGACTACGATATATTTCTTTCTTAATTTGCTATGGAATATGTTTGTATGTATATTAACCAAATATTTTTATTTCCTTCCCTCTCTTAAGCCCTTATTATCTAAGATAGGATGTTTTATAAGTTAACTTTATAGCATACTGTTTAAGCTACAAGCTATTGACATAAATGAGAATCACCTTAGGACTTTGCACTCTCTTCTAGGAAAAGAGTTGGCATGTTTTGGTTGAATGTAGGGTAGTTGTATCATGTTATATGAAAATATGGATTTGTTATTGTCTCTAAGAGGATGTACAAGAGTTCCAATTTGGCCGGGCGCGGTGGCTCAAGCCTGTAATCCCAGCACTTTGGGAGGCCGAGACGGGCGGATCACGAGGTCAGGAGATCGAGACCATCCTGGCTAACACGATGAAACCCCGTCTCTACTAAAAGATACAAAAAACTAGCCGGGCATGGTGGCGGGCGCCTGTAGTCCCAGCTACTCGAGAGGCTGAGGCAGGAGAATGGCGTGAACCCGGGAGGCGGAGCTTGCAGTGAGCTGAGATCCGGCCACTGCACTCCAGCCTGGGCGACAGAGCGAGACTCCGTCTCAAAAAAAAAATCAAAAAAAATAAAATAAAATAAAATAAAATAAAAAACAAGAGTTCCAATTTGTAGGCTGTGATGATTTTTATGTGTCATCTTGGCTAGATTATGATACCCAATAATCAATCAAACACTAATTCAGATTTTGCAGTGGAAGTATTTTGTATGTATGAAAGCCCATTATAAATTGACTTTAGTGAGTAAAGCAGATTATATTAGGTAATTTAGATGACTCTGATTCAATCAGTTGAAATGTCTTAAGGGAAGAGCAGAGGCTTCCCTGAAGATAAAGAAATTAAGCCTATGGACAACAGATAACGCTTGTATCCAAGAGCTCTGGTCTTCCCTTCCTAATGGCTTTCTCTCTGCCTTTCAGATTTGCCAAGCTAATTCTTTGCAATAAACCTCTTAATATGTGTCTTCTACTAGCTGTGTGTCTCTGGTTGGATCCTGAAAAATACAACAGTAATTTTTACTTTTGCATTAAAAGATTTCATCTGGTTGCATTGTTGGCAATAGTTGTGCGTTATCTTTTCCAGGTGTGGTTGTTGTTGTTTTAATGTTAGGGAGAAATTCCAGGAGACACATGGCCTTAATCCCAGTAACTAACTTTTTCAAGCAGTTGAGTATTTTTTACTTTAGGGAAAACATTTGGGTATAGGCAACACTTTAACAATGATCTTTTCATGATTAAACAGGAGCAAATATAATGTGACTAACACAAGCTTATGGCTACAAAGACTTTTCCTTTTTAATTTTGTTCGTTTTAGATATTTATTTTGTTTGTGATGAGACTATTTGCCCAATTCCTTGTTCTGGTTATTTACATTGGAGGGTTCTTATATTTCTTCCGGTTTCTGGGAGTGTATGCCATCCTCAATTTCAGGGGAGTGAACCCATCATATTTGTTCTGTACAGATTCCGTTTAGGACATAACGTAAAGAGGACTAAAGGGGAAATGACTGAAAACAACTCAATGTTAGTTTCCTGTCTAGTTGTCCAAGATTAGCTAATGTGAAGACCAGGTCCAAAGTCCACTGTACAATCTGTGTTTAAAGCAGTTACTGAAATTCTCTGCCCTTGACAGTCACAATAGTGCCCTACCTAGAAAAAATATTCGTGTCCAAATTGCCAGAACCTGTGAATGTGTTACATTATATGACAAAAGGAAATCTTTTTGTCAGATGAAATCTGAGAATTTAAGGTTGCTAATCAGCTGACTTTAAAATAGGATGATTACTTTTGGATTATCCAGGTTCATATAATGTAAACATAAGGGTTCTGAAAAATGAAAGAAGCAGGTAGGAGAAAAGATCAGAATAATGTGATATGAGAAGGACCTAAAAAGTCCGCGTTGCTGGCTTTGAAGGCACACAAAAACCTTCAAATGAGCTGAGCAGTGTAGATGGCCTGCAGAAGCTGGAAAAGGCAAAGAGACCAATTCTTCTCAGCACCTCCTAGAAGCAGCACAGTCTTCCTACACCTTTATTTTAACCCAGTGAGATCTGTATTATACTTTTGACCTCTACAACTGTAATGAAATAAATTTATGTTGCTTTATGACACTAAATTTGTGGTAGCTTGTTATAGCAATAGAATACTAATATACTGTTCATTTTAAAGGTGTTATCTACTTCCTCTGTTTTGTTAATATGTTTATATATGTATATATGCACATATCACATATTACTGCAAGACTGAAAATACTTTGAGAACAGGCATTGATTTTTATTCTGTTTTGTATATATCAAGATTCTAGGATTATGTCCATTACATAATAGGCATCAATAATTGTGTTCTATCTTGGGCTGCATAGCAAAACGGAGAGCCTCAGTATTTTTACCTTTAAAATCTAAGCTGCCAAAGTTGCTTGTGGATGTTTTTATTATGTGGAATCTGACTTCATCTTCTTTTTGTCCATTTTTTTTCTACCACTGCAACTCCATTTTACAATAAATTTGAATTTCTTTTCTGTTTTTTATTGGGAACATACTTAGACAATAACATTATAACAGATTGAGCAATGAACTAATAATCTAGTAATAATGTCTAACATTAAAAATATTTTATACGTGTCTGGTGTGTGTGTGTGTGTGTGTGTGTGTGTGTGTGTGTATGTGTGTGAATTAACTAATTTAATCTTTATCCAAATGACTTGGTGTTTAATTTCCTCAAAGTTTTCCAACTCACTAGGTTCATTCATTAATTCATCCATTTGTTTCACATTATTTGAATACTGATTTTGTGGCAAGCACTGTCCTCAGTTTGGAGAGCATAGCACCTAACAGTGTTCAGTGCATAGTGCCTAGCCTACACCATTCTGCAGTTTGAAAGAAATTTCTTGCACTGTGCCTCATGAAGCCTCTGATCCAAGTACATTTTTGATAATGTTTATTTGAGTAGACAGTTCAAGGTCACCTTTACCTAGTAGGAGTCTTCATCTTGGCTATATTCGGAAGACTATTTCTTAATCAGATTATAAACAAGTCACTCTATGGTTAGAAGAAAGAGTTCTTCATGTATACAATGATGGTTTTCAATTATAATCAGAGTTGTCTGCCAAAGTACTAATCAGTCCTTGGATATTTAAAAAGCTGAAGGGAAAAGCAGAAAATTTTCAAGAAAGTGAGAGGAATAATCAGTAGATATTGTTAAATCAACAACCACGGGGAGCTCAATTTTTTTTTTGTATAATAGCCAATGTTTCAAACACATATTGATTCACCTTTGTGACACTTATGCTAGAGGCAGGGCAGGGGCAAGTCCAGGAATATAAAAAAACATAAATCTCAGGCATTTCTTCATGCCTCAAAAGGCATGTAAGTAGCAAACGTTCACACTTGGATAGGCAATCTGTTCTCCAAGTGGCTAGAGAGGGAGCTGTGCTTTGATACACCCTGGCTTATACATTTGTTTAATCATTCATGGTAAAATATCTGATCTTAATGTTTCTGTTGCTTACCTTCAGCTCTGCAAATTAATATCAGCTGTATCACAGACACTGTCCCTTTGTATGCTTGGCCTCTTTAGACAGGCTCAGTACAGAGCCTGTCCTTTCTACATTATTTATTAAAGCGTGATAAGGTGAAGTAATTACATTATCAGATATCTCTGTCGTATTTGAGCAATAAGGCACCATAATAATGGTATAAGACATGTTGGAAGGAGGGTATAATTACCACAAGGCAATCACACTCCTGGGGATTATAGGAGCTTGGATACATGTCTTTCCTTATAATGCCCTAAGGATGTGATTATCTCAAGAAGAGAGAGAAAGGGAGAAACCCAATGAATAATGTTGTATTCTGTTATACAAAATTTATAGGAAAGGGCAAAAGTGTATTTCATATGAGGATGTGATGTGGCAGTTTAGAATATCTGAACAGCAGTTTTAAATGAGCCAAGCTATTCATGGAAGTTAACATGTCTTTTCAGAAAGCTGGTAGGCCACTCTAAGTCATTTGTAAAACCAGATTGGTCTCAGAAATGCATTAGAATTTTAGCATGGGTTTCGTGTTGAAAAGCAGTCTGATGAAGGTATCCATTTCTAGCTGGCTCAGCGCATCAAACTTTCCATTCTTTGGCTAGCTCTGAAGAAGGCTGGTAAGGTTGGGGGTCATACGGCAGGCTGCTATCAACAGACCTTTGTTGCCTGGTAGCACTACAATGGAAATAGATATATATGCTTTCAAATTCTCCCACCAAATCCAAAGAAGCCATGCTTCAGTTGTGATTAAACTGAATTTCCAGGGAGACAAAAACAGTGAGAAAAACAAATGTAAACCAGACTAGGGTCACAGCTACATCTTGAAAGCTGCAAGAGACCTTAGCTATATCTTTCATAATTCATTCAATGAGGAAATTTTCTGACATGTGGAGAATTAAAAATAAAAATATCTACAAACACATTAAGGTGATATCCTGAATAATATTCTGCAGAGTTTCAAAGTAGAATAGCAAGGCTAAAGGCGAATTATTGGAATAAAGTTTTAAATTTCACCAAAAAAATTATTTTAATCAGCAAAAGACAGAGTGCTTTGTACAAAAAAAAATAGATAAAAATGGAGAATGTTGTTAATTATGCAAGTTTTCAATCAAAGAATCCAAAACCTCTGAATAGACAGTGAATTTCATTCTGGAGACATGTTCTGTGATACTCAAGCATTTCATGAGAAGGTAAATGTTTTAGTAGAGTATTTTTGTTTATAATCATTGAAAGTTTTCTAATGTCTAAAATCATATAAAAATTCAGTAGCTTCATTAATTTGATTTATTTTAGTGTCATCCATATATAGATATCGTGTGGATTTTCCGTCAAGGACTATCACTCAAAATTATATTTATCTATTATGTATAAAGCATGGATTCAGTGAGCAATGAGAAAAGTAAGAAAGGAACTGGAGCACAGGGAACCATGAACAAGGGAGAGTTATTAAATCTATGTGACTTAGGAGTTTCAGGTGTGATGAGATCTCATTTCTGGTCTAATAAAGTTCTGAACTAGGTGCTGTGAACACAGTAGGGGATCAGACATTGACTTTGCCCTCAAGAAGATTGACATCCTATTTTTTTTCTCTTATATGTTTGAGCTCTTACTCCATGCTAGTTACTCTACATGAATAAATTAATTTAATTTGTACAATAACCCTGTATAGCAGGTGTTCTTATTATCTTCATCTCAAAGATGAAGAAATTGAGGCAGAGAGAGCTTAAGGAATATGCCCAAGGTTACACAATTTTAAGTCAAAGATGCTTTGATCTTACCAATAGAGATCTGGATCCCATGTTTCATGACATATATACCCTTAAGTGCTCCTATTGAAAGAAATACAGTCAGTTGGGCATGGTGGTACATGCCTATACTCCCAGTGCTTTGGGAGGCCGAGGTGGAAGATTGCTTGAACACAGGAGTTTGAGAGCAGCCTGGGCAAAATGACGAGATCCTGCCACTACAAAAACTCTAAAAATAATTAGCCAGGCATGGTGGCACATGCCTGTGGTTCCAGATACTCGGGAGGCTAAGGTAGGAGGATCGTCTGAGCCCAGGAGGTCGAAGCTGCAGTAAGCCGTGATCGTGCCACTGCACTCTAGCCTGGGCAACAGAGTGAGAACTTGTTTAAAAGAAAAAAGAAAGAAAAGAAGAGAAAAAACATACCGTCATGTGCTGCTGAATGAAGGGGTTATACTCTGAGAAATGCACTGTAAGATGATTTCATTGTTGTGCAAACACCTAGGCTATATGGTATAGCCTATTACTCCTAAGCTACAAACCTGTACAGCACGTTACTGTATGTAATACTATAGGCAATTTAACACAATGATAAGTACTTATGTATCTAAACTTATCTAACATAGAAAAGGTACAGTATGTGGCTAGTCATATGCAGAATATTGAAACTGTACCCCTTCCTTACACCATATACAAAAATTAACTCAAGATGGATTGAATACTTAAATTTAAAACCCCTAACTGTAAACAAAACTCAGGAAGACAACGCAGGCAATATCATTCAGGACATAAGCACAGGCAAATATTTCATGAGGAAAATGTCAAAAGCAGAAATCAACAAATGGGATCTAATTAAGCTAAAGAACTTCTGCACTGCAAAGGAAACTATCAACAGCATGAACAGGCAACCTACGGAATGGGAAAAAAATTTGCAATCTATGCTTCTGACAAAGGTCTAATATCTAGCATCTCTAAGGAACTTAAACAAATTTACAAGAAGAAAACAACCCCATTAAAAAGCGGCAAAGAACATGAACCGACACTTTTCAAAAGAAGACATGCATAGAGCCAACAATCACATGAAAAAAACCTCAACATCGCTGATCATTAAAGAGATGCAAATCAAAACCATGATGATATACAGTCTCACATCAGTCTGAATGGCTATTATCAAAAAGTCAAAAAATAACAGATTCTGCAAGGTTGTAGAGAAAAAGGAATGCATATACACTGTTGGTGGCAGTGTAAAATAGTTCAACCATTGTGGTAGACAGTCCTCAAAAACCTAATGACAGAAATACCATTCGACCCAGTAATCTCATTACTGGGTATACCCAAAGAAATATAAATCTTTGAATTAGAAAGTCACATCCATGCATAAGTTCATAACAGCACTATTCACGGTGGCAGAGACATGGAATTGATCTAAATGCACACCAATGATAGATGGGATAAAGAAAATGTGGTACATATATACCATGAAATACTATGCAGCCATAAAAGCAAATGAGATCATGTCCTTTGTAGGGACATGGATGGAGCTGGGGGCTATTATCCTTAGCAAACTAAGCAGAAACAGAAAAACCAAATATGCATGTTGTCACTTATAAGTGGGAGCTAAATGATGAGAACACATGGACATATAGAAAGGAACAAAAGTCATTGTGCCTATTAGAGAGTAAAGGGTGGGAGTGAGGAAAGAATCAGGAAAATAATGAATGGGTACTAAACTTAATACCTGAGTGATAAAATAATCTGTACAACAAACTCCTGTGACATAAGTGTACCTATATAACAAACCTGCACATATACTCCGAACTTAAAAGTTACAAAAAAGGAAAGATACGGTATGAATGTGTTATTATAATCTTAGGAGGCCACTGTTACATATGCATTCCATTGTTGCCCAAAACATCATTTAGTGTCACATCACTTAAGTGAAAATTAAAAAGGGCATTAAATTATTATAGATGCTGTGATAAACATATATAAAAGACACAATTGGGACACACATGAATATATGCTCAATGTTATAGGAAGATATGATGATTAATTTTATCTGTCAAAGGCTTTGCTAAAAGATGTTCCAATAGCTGGTAAAAGATTTTTTCTGGATTGTCTGTGAGGGTGTTTCCTGAAAATATTAGTGTTTGGATTTGTAAACTGATTAAAGAAGATTGCCTCATGAATGTGGATGGACTTCATCCTCTGAACAAAAAGGCAGAGGAAGAGAAAATTCAACCTCTGTTCTTGAGCTGGGACATCCATCTTCTTCTGCCTATGTACATTGTCACTCCTGATTCTCCACCCTTCGGTCTCAGGCCAGCACTTATACCATTGGCTCCTCTGATTCTTAGTCCTTTGCAGTTGGACTGAATTACACCACTGGCTTTCCTGATTCTCCAGCTTGCAGATGGCAGATCATGGGACTTCTTGCCTCCATAATCTTGTAAGCCAATCCTTGAAACATATCTCTATGTCTACCTATATTTATCTCTGTTTCTTTTTTATCTATCTCTATCTATCTACCTATCTATTTATCAAATCTTCAATTGGTTCTGTTTTTCTGGAGAACCTTGATGAAAACAGAATGGAGAACCAGACCTTATAAAGGAGATGATTATATTTCCTCTTATGAAAAGGTAACACAATTGGTAAACAAGAAATTGATAAACAAGAAAAAAATATAAAATATAGTTTGCCCTCAACATGAAATTTCACTTAATAGAGTTTTAGTATCAATCATCACACAAGTAAATATAGTGATGTGTCATGATTCAAAGTCTCCATATTCTGTCTAATGAGTGGATGATGTAACAGCAGGAAGTTCACTGTGTACTACTCAAATTATTTCTACTGAGGATTATTATGGAATGGGAATCAGAAACCAGACACAAATTCTGAGAATTTACAACCAATGCAGCTCTTACAAATGTGTCTCAGCTTGCATTACTTGCACTATATACTGTAGCTGAGAAATTTCTGCACAATAAGTAATGATGTCAAATTAACTGCATAAATTAATATACTGGGGTAATATAGAAGGCTCCCATCTTAGGAGTATTAGAATGTACTTTTCCATTGATGCATTGAAAGAATATGCACAGCTATGTAAGAGGTATGCTAAATACTAGAAGTCAAACATGGGTAAAGATCTACAAGTGTCTCAAAAATAGTCCCTACATTGGGGAAAACAAGAAATGAGGAAAGAGTTGGGGTGAAGGATATCTTCAAACAGTAACTAGAAGCAAACTTGTCCTGCTGCCATGAGATAAGCATTTAAAAAAATAGTGGGAAATCAATATTGTCACTGGCTGAAGGAAGATAAATGAAAATCCAAAATGTGCCATGGTGATTGAATAGTGACTGACAATTTATACAAAACTTCCACAATCTTTGTGGTACAGAATCCAGATCACTGGTGAGTGCAGTGATTCTGAATCTCAGAAAAGGTCAAGCTTTCCTTGGAAAATAGTTTCCAGAAAAATATCAAGAAACAAAAATCTCTCAGGTGTGACTTACTTCAGTTATCGAATGTATAAATGAGTAATGTAAATCTACATCATACTTTTGCAAGCTTAATTTCTGAAAGAAGGATTTGGAGAGAAGAAGCTAATCACTTTTCTTTCCTTCAGCTTCCTGTATGAGGTCTTTTATTCTTATTGATTGTACATATTACCATGCACTGTAGGATATTCGATAGGTTTAATTCAGAACAGCAACAACAAAAAACCTACCTTCTATGAGCACTAATAACAAAAATGATCATTCAAAAATATATATCAAACTTTTATTTTTTTTCAGACAGAGTCTCGCAACATTGTCCAGGCTGGAGTGCAGTGGCACTATCTCGGCTCACCAAAACCTCCGCCTCCCTGGTTCAAGCAATTCTCCTGCCTCAGAGCAGAGATTCTAGGTGCCCACCACCACGCCCATTATTTCTTTTGTATTTTTAGTAGAGAGGGGTTTTCACCATGTTGTCCAGGATTGTCTCAAACTTCTGACTTCAAGTGTTCCACCTGCCTTGGCCTCCCAAAGTGCTTGGATTACAGGCTGAGCCACTGTGCCCGGCCTATGTCAAACTTTCATGATGTACCAGGCAAAGTGCTAAATTTTATGATAAATATAAATGTCCTTATTTATAAGGTTGTTTTCCTCTTTACTCTTACAATAAGGGCATGAGTGTTAGTGATTCCACCTTAATATGAGTGATTACCTATTACCTCTCTACCTTAGGTTGGGCCTGGCTTCTGTGAGTAGTGCTTCAGAGAGCCAAGACCAGAGTTCAATTTCACCAGGCTTTCATTTAAGCTTTTAATCCATTTGAGTTAATTTTTGTGTAAGGTGTAAGGAAGGGGCCCAGTTTCAGTTTCTACATGGCTAGCCAGTTTTTCCAACACCATTTATGAAATAAAGAATCCTTTCCCCGTTGCTTGTTTTTGTCAGATTTGTCAAAGGTCAGATGATTTTAAATGTGTGGTATTATTTCTGAGGCTTCTGTTCTGTTTCATTGGTCTATATATCTGTTTTGGTACCAGTACCATGCTGTTTTGGTTATTGTAGCCTTGTAGTATAGTTTGAAGTCAGGTAGTGTGATGCCTCCAGCTTTGTTCCTTTTGCTTAGGATCATCTTGGCTATGTGGGCTCTGTTTTGGTTCAATATGAAATTTAAAGTAGTTTTTTTTTTTTTTTTTTTTTTTTAAATTCTGTGAAGAAAGTCAGTGGTAGCTTGATGAGGATAGCATTGAATCTATAAATTACTTTGGGCGATGTGGTCATTTTCATGATATTGATTTTTCCTATCCATCAGCATGGAATGTTTTTCCATTTGTTTATATCCTCTATGATTTCCTTGAGCACTGGTTTGTAGTTCTCAATAATGAGGTTCTTCACTTTCCTCGTTAGCTGTATTCCTAGGTATTTTATTCTTTCTGTGGCAATTCTGAATGGGAGTTCTTTCGTGATTTGACTCTCTGTTTGACTGTTGTTGGTGTATAGGAAGGCTAGCGGTTTTTGCACATTGATTTTGTATCCTGAGACTTTGCTGAAATTGCTTATCAGCTTCTGGGCTAAGACTTGGGATTTTCTAGATATAGGATCATGTCATCTCCAAACAAAGATAATTTGACTTCCTCTCTTCCTATTTGAATACCTTTTTTCTTTCTCTTGCCTGATTGCCCTGGCAAGAAGTTCCAATGCTATGTGGAATAAGAATGGTGAGAGAGGGCATCTTTGTCTTTTGCTGATGTTCAAGGGGAATGTTTCCAGCTTTTGCCCATTCAGTATGATATTGGCTGTGGGTTTGTCACATATGGCTCTTATTACTTTGAGGTATTTTTCTTCAATACCTAGTTTATTGAGAGTCTGTGTGTGTGTGTGTTTTGAGATGGAGTTTCCCTCTTGTTGCCCAGGCTGGAGTGCAATGGCATGATCTTGGCTCACCGCAACCTCTTCCTCCCGGGTTTAAGCGATTCTCCTGCCTCAGCCTCCTGAGTAGCTGGGATTACAGGTGTGCGCCACCATGCCCAGCTAATTTTTTTGTATTTTTAGTAGAGACGGGGTTTCTCCATGTTCGTCAGCTGGTCTCAAACTCCCAAACTCAAGTGATCTGCCTGCCTTGGCCTTCCAAAGTGCTGGAATTACAGGCGTGATCCACCACACCTGGCCCTTTGAGAGTTTTTAATGTGAGGGGATGTTGAATTTTACTGAAGGTCTTTTCTGCATCTGTTGAGATAGTCATGTGGTTTTTGTCTTTAGTTCTGTTTATATGATCAATTACATTTATTGATTTGCATATGTTTAACCAAACTTGCATCTTGCGGATAAAACCAACTTGATTGTGGTGAATAAGCTTTCCGATGTGCTGCTGGGTTCAGTTTACCAGTATTTTATTGAGGATCTTTCCATCAGTGTTTATCAGGGATACTGGCCTGAAGTTTTCTTTTTTTGTTTTATCTCTGCCAAGTTTTGCTGTCAGGATGATGCTGGCCTCATAGAATGAGTTACGGAGAAGTCCCTCCTTTTCAGTTTTTTGGAATAGTTTCAGTAGAAATGGTACCAGCTCCTCTTTGTACCTCTGGTAGAATTTAGCTGTCAATCCATCTAATCCTGGGTTTTTTTTGTTTGTTTGTTTGTTTTTTTGTTTTTTTTTTTTGGTTGGTAGGCTATTTATTACTGCTCAATTTCAGAACTCTTTGTTGGTCTATTCAGGGATTTAATTTCTTTCTGGTTTAGTCTTAGGAAGGTATATGTGTCCAGGAATTTGTCCATTTCTTCCACATTTTCTAGTTTATTTGCATAGATTTATACTATTCTCTGATGGTTTTTTGAATATTTTCTTACATTTATTAGCATTTGGATTAGTTTGGTGATGAAATCCCTATTAGTTTAGGGGTCTATTCTTTTTGAATTGTTTCATACAAAGCAAACTGTTAGATGTTGGTGGTAGAGTGTTAAAGTTTTCTTTGTAATTTTACTAACTAAAGAGTAGACAACATCTTGTGGGCTGGATGCTTGAGGTTTAAACAGATGCCCAGATACAAACCTCATTTTGCATCCAATGAACTGCTTGTGTTACAATATGTACAGTGACACTGGAGAGTTAGAAAATTTCAACTGTATGATACTGAGAAAACCCAAGGAGATATTGGCTAAATACATCCACATATCGTTAAAATATATATTGATCTTCCTCTATCATAACTGATGTTGACATTCCCCTATTATAAGATAAATTCTCATGGAATTACAGAGGCCTCCCTTAGGAGCCAGATTACTTCCTCAGCTTGGGTTATAATGAAGTGCAGGTGAGCAGGAATTCCACTGTCAAGGAAGGCACTGTGAACCTGTCAAGACTCCATCATAGATTTCCAGGGTCCTGGAGTTTTTATCTTATCTAAACTGCTCATGCCTAAGCATTTCATCAAACTTCAGTCTGTGTTCAATTTCGTTTGGGAGTAATCTTATTATCAATTTTTCTGAATTTATACCTTAAATCAAGTGACTAGAAGCAGTTTTTAAAACAAAGAAGAATGAAGAACTGGCTTAAGGGCTCCAGTGCTAAGGGAAAGTAAACATGGGAAGGGGAAAAAGAAGGCAGCACCTAAACCAAACCTGCCATTACCCTAGTAGTTTTCCCTGCCTCTCCTTCAAAGTCACCTAGAAATTAAAAACAACAACAACAGGAAAAGATACTATTGATGTCCAGGCCCTCTCCTGACCAGAGCACATTTAATATGCCACATAGATGCTTCTGATATACAGCTAGCATGAGAATCCCTGATTTACATTCTGCATCCTGGGCTTCTCCTGATGTAAGCTGGATGATTTGGCATTTATTCCCACTCCACATGTGAACTTCATCTACAGTCCTCTAAACATTGAATAAATATTTCATGTAAAATAAATTTGATGCAGTTATTTTGAGAGAAAATTACTTTTTCACAAAACAATACTACTCAGCAAGCAGCAAAGTTGGTAAAAACATGAAGAACATGAACATCACCAAATGCATGCAAGAACTGTCACTGAAGTGGAAGGAACCAGCTGATTACAATTTCTGCAATAGGAAATCCAGCATGGTGTTTTTTGCTTTTTTTTTTTTTTTCCCCAAATGCCCAAAGTTCAGAAGAAAGAAGCTAAAAATGCAAGTCTTTGCATCCTCCAACATGTGTCTATGAGAAATCTTAGGGGGTTTTGGAAGTTTTGTAACCGAGGGAAGGAAATAAAAAGTAAATGAATATGACAACATAACTGTAAAGATAGCAGGCACTGAATACAACATTTACTGCAAGAGTGTTCATCAAATCAACGCTAATGTTTTAACAGGTAAAAGGTTCTCATTAAATCAATAAAAGTCTCTTTCCTGAAGGAAATAAAACCATTTTTACCTTCCTAAGTTATCAAGGAAAGCTCTCTTGTAAGAAGCAAATTCTCCTAATTCTGCTGTTCCACAGAGAAATCTAAAATTCCAAAGTAGTATTTTATTCCCATGAATACCATTTTTACTTCTTAGAATTTATTTTTACATTTTAAATACAATAGTATGGTGCAAATGCAGTTGGAAGCCTTTAAGAATGGTACGTTATTATTATGCATTGTCTACAATTAATATCAATTAGAATCTATTAAATTTAATAGACTTTGAGTTATTGAGTTTAATTCAATTTCAATAAATTTCAATTAAGTACAATTTGTTTCCATTACTTTTATTAATTCCAGTCACTATCAATTACCTTCAATTAATTTAATTTACTGGCAATATATGTTCAGGTAATTCACTATTACTTTCAATTAGTTTCTATTCATTTCAATGGGCTTCCTTGGCGGCTAACTGATTTCATAAAAACAAATGTGCAGCTATAATATAGTTTGTACAATACAGGACAGTCATAGAAACTAATTAGCTCTGCATTCAAACTTACCATAACACAATTAGACCCCTACATGATCTACATACAATCTGTACTCACCTCTATCTATCTTCCTCATGGGTTGGTATATCTGTAGAGAGTCTGGGATTTACAAAAAGATGTCAGAATTTTCAACTGATTCATAGATTAATTGCATCTACTTTGTACCTAGAACCTTGCTAGGTGCAGGAGGTAATACAGATAAAGCAGACAGGCAAAGGAGAGTTCATTTAGGACATAATAACGAGAGTTCTCACACTCAGTTTGATGTTTGATGGAAGGGTCTGGATGTGTCTTATTCACCATCGTACTCACTGCATGAACCCGTTGTTTCACACAGAGTGCAGGTACTCGAAACATATGAGTATTTTCTGGGGCTGTCAGTGAAGTCAGTGTTGAAGTGGAGAAGCAAGATAATCAGAACAAATTCTGGGCCCCACAGTATGAACATCCTCTCTCTATGGAAGAAAATAACTTACAAAATTATCCAATATTAATGACAGAGGAAAAAATAGAGATCTTGGAATGTAAGATTTCTTCTGCAATTGAAGTTTTTCCGGCCAATTAAGTGAGGTGATGTGTATATTACATTACTAATTCTACAGGCTTACCTGTTCTACCGGGGAGCATTTGTATTTAAAAAAATGTAGATTTTCATAGTTTACAGTGCACTTTAGCAACCATTAACACATTTCATTCTCCTAAAAACCCTATGAAGAAGACACGGCACATTTTGTCTCCTTGAGAAACAGAGTCAAATTGAGGTGAAATGATTTGCTGAATATTGGATAACTAGGAAATGGAAGAGTTCAGAGAGACAGAGGAATCATAATGACAGAAAAATAAAGACCCTGGGTTTTTGAATGCCCCTTTTTTGGGAGCATTAAACAATTTTAAATCTGTAAGCTAACTTTAAATCTGTAGCTAAACAATTCCTACACACTTACCCCTAAGATGGTGAATTCCTTTTAGTGGTCCTAGCTATGCTAAGTGGGCAGTTATGTCTCTGGGAGACACAAATAGAACAAATGACTCATTTACTGGGCCTCCTGCTTTTCTTCACGCGATGGTTCCTTAGAAAATTGTACCTGTCTGAATGGCAGCGACTGGACATGTGACAGTTGAATAAAGCACAGAATATGAATGGAACACTACACCCCACCAGGCCCTGCCTGTTGCCTGCAGGAGGAGCTGACTTGGAGCAGGGTTCTTTGGCAGCAGGGCAATGCTAGAGCACAGGAAACTTGGCTTCCTCCCAGCACATCCCTGGCAGAAAACTCACTGTGAGAAAAGAGGGGAGGAATTCAAAGCTGAATCCAAATCAAGTTGCCAGAGCCCTTCGGCTAAGATGTGGGAGGTCCTGGGAAAGAAACCAGGGACTTTAATATCAAAAGGAAAATTGGCTAGAAGAAATGACAAAGCCATTGGAAATGAAACTGAAGGAATCTCAGCTTGGGACCAATCTACTGGCAGGGACCACCCTTCTCACTGTGGCTTGCTGACATCAAACCTGGAGACAATGAAAGGAGTGGACGCTCACAAAACCACACATTTAACAAATTGTGCCAGGAGCAGTAGATAAAGAGTATGTAATTACTTTGCCATTTGAAATTGTACTTCTATAGGCCTATCCTAAGTTAATATAATAAATATTTCTCTAAATACTTAATGAGTGTCTCAATTACTTCCCAGGACAAATTATCTTCCCCAGGTAATTGCTTCAGGCGATTCACACACTGTGATCTGTTCTTTTCCACACTGTTTCTTCATCTCATCTTACCTTGATTCCCTACTTATCTCAACGCTACCGATCATCCACGACCTATTAAAATCAAATGCTAAGCCTTTCAAGAAGTCTTCTTCACTTATATCAGTGAACTTTAATGCAGAAATCTTCCTAAAACATGTATTGAGCTCCTAATATATGTCAGGCATATGAGAATGAATTGTTTATTTCCTCCAAGTAATGAAATGCTGAAATCCTAGGGAATTCTTTCACCCATTGACCTACAAATAGTGAGTTACGTTTTTGGATCTGACATTGCACTCATAAGTTTTACCACCCTATTTTGCATTTATAATTCTAATATTTGTACAGTATTTTACATGCATAAAGTGTTTTCATATGCCATGTCTTATTTAATCATACACCAACTTATAAATTTTTCTAAGTATACCCTGTGAATAGACTCCCCAGCTAGACATTGAAATAGAAGCTGTAGGCTTTCTTTTTCTTTATATTTCAAAATGTACAGCACCTAGAAGATGCTTGATATGGACTTATTGTATATTATTACCAGCTAATTGGGGTAGTCCTGGAGAATGGATCAACAAGTATTTTTAATTCATTTAATACTTAATCAATATTTATTAAGCATCTATAATATGCAAGGCACTGTGCTTAAACACTTTAATCATGAAAAACCTCAGCTCTTTCAAAGTGATATGACATAATAAATCCCAGGGGTACCCCAAGTGGTAAGGATTCTCCTTCCGTTGAAAGTCTCTTTCCAGAATATTTGATGTTCTCTAGATAAAGAGATAAATAAATGATTGATAGATAAGTAGCTATATACAAAGGTATATCTATTTTCTGCTTTTAATTACTCTTTCCTCAAATTCCTACCACTTTACCCATATTCAATCTGTATTTCTTTGAATTATTCCATGAATGTTTGTTTTATTTCTTTAGCAAGCTCTCTGAAAACCAGCTTTTCTTTGTTTTCCATCATCTCTTCCCCACCTATCAGGATATTAGGCTCAACACATGCTAGTTTACTTAAATTGGCATACTTCTTAGAGGGGACATCCAGATTGCATTCATGATGCTTACTTCAACATGCTTGCTTTAAATCACCACTATCTACCACCACATTAAGAAACTTACAGTGTTATGCAGCCAGAGCCAGCTGATCCATGGTGCCTTCACCTTTTGTTAGACTCTGGATTTCTCAATATAATAACTAGAGGTACTGATACAAAGGTCATTTTGTTACTCTCTATAAGTATTCATTTTATTTTAATGTACGTAAAGTTTGTTAAATTTTTGAAGGTATAAGCTTTAGATGGTTGTGCAATTATTATAGATTTTTCTTGCATAGAATGAGGAGAGTTTCCTATGCATTGTCAAAGCCAAACAATATGAGAGTATTCCCTGTGCTAATAAACACATTTCTGGTAAATAATAATGAAAAAATATGACATTGATCTTTGGCCACAATACTGAACTAAATGAAATATGTCAGGGGGCTATAAATCTTGAACCTAGGAAGGTTTTTTGTTCTTCAGAGAAATGTAAGATGGCACCCACAACACAAAGGCAGGAAGTCAAGGCTGACAAGAAAGGAACCAGAGATGCTGACACATCATACAAGTCTCTGAACAAAAGGTTCAGTTACCTTAGGATTAAAACATGAGCTCTGAAGCTGGGCTCCCTATGGGTAATTGTGGTCTTTCTTGTATTATTTGGTATTCAGTCAAGTTGTACTTACGTTTTTTCTCCTTTCTAACATTGACGCACATCTTAACTGTACTAGGAACACAGTACGGGGTGCATGTCTCTGCTGGGCCTGAAGTTTTAAAGCAAAACAGTCTTCCTGAAGAATGTTCAAGACAGTGACAGCAGAAATCACAATGAGGGGACCCTAAAGAGAAAATAGAACCAAAAGAGAAGGCTTTTTGCGGTTTATTCAGACCCTCCTGCTTACCTAGACTGCTCCTTGATCAAATCTTGGAGAATAATTGTGTATGTTTGGTAAGGGAAACACTAAACCATTTATGGAACCTTCTGCTGCCTTTTAAACAAAGTGAGATGAAGTGTAAAATAAAACAGATAATAGAAGTGGAGCATGCTCTTAAAGTTTTATAATTTAGTTTTGTGTGTATGTAAACCTTGTGGGGGTGGTTTGCTATAGCAGGCTCTCAGCTGACCACCATCCCTTCTGGCACTCTCTCTTCTACTCTTTCAGCAAACAGTTGGTGCAGTCATCTCCATTAACAAGGCCTTTGTCATGTCACTGCCAAAGTCATAAACTTTTATTTGGCTTTGTTTTCTATCACTTCACTTTTAAAATCTCTTAAGAGGCACGTTGGTCTTTCCTTTCTTCCCATTTATCAGTTGCTTCCCAGCTCCTTATTCTTGCTCCTATTTTTTTAATTATATATGAACGTCTTCTCTCCTCTACTCTGGCTTTTTGAACGTTATGCATCATCAAAAACTGTGCAAAAATTTACACTTTTTTGAAGATGCTGATGACTCTACAGCCTTCCCTTCTCAGTACCATTCTTACAATCACAGATACTAAAGCACTGGTGTCATAATATCATCATGTCAGGTTGAATTCTTTAATTACAAGGAGACTGATGGCTGCCCCAAGAAGAGGCTTTGATTTATTTGCCTTTTGTATATTCTTCAGACTGTACCAAAGCATTAATATACAGCAGAGGTCCTCTCAGTGTTCTCTGAAATATCTGTGTTTCTCCATCTCCAGGAAGGCTATGGGTTATTAAGATGATATGTGTTAGATCTAAACTCTGACATGGATCTAAAAGCATTGTCTGATTAGGAAAGATCAGTCAGCCTGAGCCCTCATATCCACTGGTTCCAAATCTCTAATTTTTAGTGACACAGACTTCTGAATATATTACATACTAATGAAGCCCATGATTTGCTAAATTTTCAAAAATCTGAATGCTTCACGCATCAATATAGAGCAAAAACTTCCATACCATCCCAGACCATTGGCAGTAAGGTTAATCTGAGTTTCTAGCACTCCACACCTTGTATTCTTGTGTCTGTATAATCTTTCTTGGGCAAAGATTTATCTCCAGTGAGCATGTCTAAAACACCCTGCACAGACTGTTCTTTTATTTTTAATTTTAGTGAAGAATCCAGGCCCCAGAGTTTGAGAGCCCCGGTATAATTCAATATTATCCCATTATTGCAAATACTTCAGAAACGTCAAAACCTCTGATATTCTCAGAAGAATAATTGACCAAGAGACAGGCAGGTTTTAACTACCTGTGGTAAGAAATCACATCAATGATAACAAAACAACTGCAGATTGTTATAGACATAATTCAGCCTCTCCTGGTAAACTAAAAAGAGAACTGCATTTCCTCTGAAAAGAAGAAGTTCTACCAGTGTCATACAGAAGTCCTTGTGTTATTGGAAAGGGGTCCTGATCCAGACTCCAAGAGAGGGTGCTTGGATCTGGCCCAGGACAATTCAGGGAGAGTCCATAGAGTAAAATGAAAGCAAATTTATTAGACAAGTAAAGAAACAAAAGAATAGCTACTCCATAAGCAGAGCAGCAGTAGGGGCTACTCAGCTGCTCATACTTATTATTACTTCTTGATTATATGCTAAGCAAGTGGTGCATTTTTCATGAGCTTTCTGGGAAAGTGGTGGGCAATTCCTGGAATTGAGGGCTCCTCTCCTTTTTAGACCATATAGGGTAACTTCTTCATGTTGCCATGGTGTTTGTAAACTATCATGGCACTGGGGGTAGTGTCTTTTAGCATGCTAATGCATTATAACTAGAGTATAATGAGCAGTGAGGATGATCAAGAGGTCACTTCTGTCACCGTCTTGGGTTTGGTGGGTTTTGGCAGACTTCCTTACCACAACCGGTTTTATCAATAAGGTCTTCATAACCTGTATCTTGTGCTAACCTGCTATCGCCTCCTGTGACTTAGAATGCCTAACCTCCTGCAAATGCAGCCCAGTAAGTCTCAGCCTTATTTTATCCATTCCCTATTCAATATAAGATAAGACATTCCCATAAAATAAAGGGCATTTAATAAATAATACTATTTGCCAATACTTCTACATAGAGTGGTGTATTAGCTTTCTACCACTGCTGTAAAAAAATTACCACAAACTTGGCAACTTAGAATTTCTCTTAGAGTTTTGGGGTCAGAAGTACAAAATCAGTTTCACTGGGTTGAAATCAATTTATTGGTAGGGCCAGGCTTCCTCTAGTAGCTTTAGGGGAGAATTTCATTGTCTTGCCTTTTCCAGTTTCCAGAACTGCTTTCCTTACATTCCTTGGCTCATGGCCTCTTTCTCTATCTGCAAAGCTAACAGTATAGCATCTTGCATCAGTGGTCATACTGTTTTCTTCTCAAACAAAATCTCCCTCTGTCTCTCTTTTATAAAAACACTTGTGATTACAGTTAAGCACCACCTAGATAATCCAGAATAATTTGCCTATGCCAAAGTTCTTACATTAATCACATTTGCAAGGCCTTCTTTTTTATACAAGTTAATATTCACGAGTGCTAAGGATTGGTATGTAGCTATATTGGGAGCTGTTACTCAGCCTATCCACAATGTGATGGTTAATTTCATATGTCAACTTGACTAGGCCATGGAGTGCCCAGACATTTGGCCAACAATATTCTGGGTGTGTCTATAAGGTGTTTCTGGATGAAATTAACATTTAAGTTGGTAAACTGAGTAAACAGCTTACACTTTATAATGCGAGTGGGCCCCATTCGATCAGTTCAAAACATAAACAGAACCAAAGAGCTGGCCTTCCTGTAAGCAACAGGGAATTTCTTCTGCCTGATTGCCTGAAGCAGGCACTTTGGTTTTTTTGTTTGTTTTTGTTTCTTTCTGTCTTCAGAGGAGACATTCTCCATTTCTGTCTTTCTCTCTCCCTCTGTGTGTGTGTGTGTGTGTCTGTGTGCGCGTGCACGCGCGTGTGTGTTCATGTATCCTGTTGGTTCGATTTATCTGAAGAACTCTGACAAATACACATAAGTGACCTTTTAACCTGTTATCTGAGTTTTCCTCATCTCTTGATTAATGTAAATCTGGTTTGAAGATTTAGACAATGAAGGGTCAAAATTGAACGTATCATAGAAGTATAAAGTATGAATGGAACTAGAGTATGAGAAACTATATGTCAACAGCTAAAATATAAACTCCAATCAAGTACATAAAAGAAGCCCACTGTGAAAACTTCAGGATAAAGGTTACATGCAGTGGTTTTCACCAAGCATAATGACCAGAATTATAGTGTTCAGATTAGTTGGAACAATTTAATGGCCATATATATATAAGCTTCTCCTATATATTCAGCTGGCTGGAACCTCAGGACAATAGCACTGGAAAGAAAAGAAAGAATAAAGAAGACTCATTTCTTTAAATTTCTTACGTTTATTTATTAAAAATTTTTGTGCAAATTGGGATGTAAGTGTATTTCTGTGCATCCCACATTAACTACTGCCCTCACTAATTATTTGGTAAATTAGTTCTCTCCCAAACCTGGCTAATCATCAAAACCACCCAAGCAGCTTCATGAGCTCTTGAGTATAGTGGGCAGAATTCTAAAGATATCCCTTCATAATTCCTGTTCCCTGGTTATTCAATCAAATACTCATCTAGGCACTGCAATAAGGGAACTCCACAGTTGATAATGATAATCAGCTGATAATGAAATAGAATAGCCTGAGTTATCCAGGTGGGCCCAATATAATCTTATAAACCCTAAAAAGTAAAGGAGGAAAGCAAACAGATGCAACAGAAGAGGAAAAGCAGAAGAGAGTTGCAAAAAAAGGAAAACTCAGAGAAATTTGAGGCAAAAGAAAGATTTGATATACCATTACTGGCTTTGAAGATGGAGGGGCCATGAGCTAAGAAATCAATGAATGTAGAACACTCTTATTAACTGCAAATGACTTTCAGCCAACATCAGCAAGAGACTAAGGGCCTCAGTCCTGCAACCACGTGGAACTAAACTCTGGCAACAACCTGAATCAGCTTAAAAGTGGGTTTTTCCAGCGTCTCCTAAAGAGATCCCAAACAGTCACAACCTTTATTTTAGCCTTGTGAAGCCTGTCACAGAGAACTCAACTCAACCAACCCAGATTTCTGACCTACAGAACTGTGAGGTAACACATCTGTGTTATTTTAAGCTTCTAAATTTATGGTAACTTGCTAAGGCAGCAATATATAACTAATAGCCTATGCTTCATGAAGAATTTGTATTTTGTATTAGGATATGAAAGTGCCCAACAAATTTATTTTAATTTGAATATTATTTAGTTATCTTTGATTCAATAGATGACTCATTCTGATTTGAGCTGCCAATCAATGAGAATAATTTAGACTCTATACAATAGCTGAATGTAGTACTGGATATAAACATGGGGAATACTGTAGATATTTTAGCTTTAAGAATATTATTTTTGGTTAAGAAGAGAAAACTCAAGCACATAAAAATTATCAAGTATTATCTGACAATATAAAAATATTGGGAAAAATCTCTAAGTGTTGAGGTAAGTTGGCTCTTAAAGGAGGTGTAGATGTCACACAGGCAATGGAAAGGAAAATGGAGGATACCATTTTAGAGAAAAAAAGCACAAACATTATAAATCAGAGCTGAATGTAGCCTTCAGTACATCATCTCACCTCCAACGGAGCTGAAAGTCTCTTTTGATTCATATCCTAGAGAAATTATCCCATCGAGATATCTTCTGGAAAATCTCTGGCAGATTATCCAACTAGAAATATGCTTTTTCTAATATTTTCAACTTGTGGCTGTTTAGAAAAATGAGTGTGTGAGCACATGTGTGTGTTGATGTGAGATTATGTGTTCAAGATTTTGCTAGTCTCACTGGGAAGGTGGACTGGTATGGTAAGGAAGTCCTAGGGAAATGGATGTGGTGTTTCTGCAGCTATTTATTATTAGTGATAAAACATTGTATGAAAACCCTTTTCTGTCTTTTTAAACCAGACCAAAAGAAAACAAAATCCATATACAAGAAGGAATTAATTTTTCAAAGCTAATTCTGAAATACATAATTTTGAACCTGGGAGAATGGTGGGAAGGTCGAACATTTTAAATGTCATCTCATTTTATTATTAACAGGAGTGAAGTTTTAGAGCTTAGGAGTCATGTTTTTAAGCATTCACAGAGATAGAAAAATTTATATATAACTTTAAAAAGACATTTGCTGTTTTGAATATTGAATCATTTTGGTGCCTCACTGCTACTTTAAAACTTCCATGTGGGCTGTATAATGCTAAGAGATTAGTCACTTCAGTGGAGAATCTTGGAACTTCTTGTTCAGGGCACCTGGGGATGAGAAAGGAGACAGACCATAGTAAGTGATAGTTTTCTTATATGACTAATAAGAGTGGGATCAGCGGAATGCTAGAAAAATGTTTGAAACTGTAGGTCATGGGTAGAGAAAAGACTTGAAGGAAAATTATCTTAGGACTTCAATATTTCAGAAAAATCATGATCCACTTCATATTTACAGTACATTTTCAGTTCATCTGGTTCCCTGTGACTTCAAAGCTAACCCTCAAGTCTAAGCTACCATCATCAATTTACTACTTGCTTAGACTGACATGATACTGGTCTCTGAATTCATTCTGTCTTCCTGCAAGCCATTTCCTAATAGCAATCAGGAATATTACTGACCCCACTTCCCATCTAGATTGTGTCTTCTAGTATTTTCTTGGAAGTACCTATATATTTCCTTTACCTCTCTTATCACAGTTTTTAATTATACATTCATCGAGTCATTATCTAATATTTGCCCACAACTCCCACACTCTAAACCCCATAATGTAGTTACCGTGTCTATCATTTGCTAATGTGGTTCCTTCACCTAATCCGGTGCCTGGCACTTAAAGGTACTTAGTAAATATTCATAAATAAAAAAACGAGGGCAGGAATGAACAAAAAAAGAAGAGAAGTGGGCTGTCATCATTCAATGAAAATATAGTCTAATTGAGAGCCGTAGGAGTGGACACTGTCCTGGTGTGCTCAACTGAAAATTAAGAATGGAGAAAAATCATTGAAAAATGTGGATGGTGAAACATTATTGAAAGAAAAACCTGGGATATGACTAAGCTGTTAGTGTTAATCAATTGACCCTCATGCCTACCTTTTATCTATAAAATCACCAAATTCACTCTGAGAAATATGTAAACCAATGCAAAAGATTCACCTAGACTAGATTCCTCTTCCTCCTGAGACCCTTCTGTATGGGGCAGAAGCCAGCATGATAAAGTTTTGTTCCCTGAGTCCTAATCTGGAGAAACTCTATATGTCTTGTGCACTTAATTATGTTCACAAAGAATGTTTATGTAATCTGACTTTTAGAAAGAGGAGAAACTTAACAGCAACTCTGGTCTGGGGAACTTGCTGGGACTCATCTCTACCTGAGCCAGTGCACCTATTCTTCCCTACGTGACTACAATATAAATAAACTCTCCACAAAGCAATATTATGGAGTCCTACCTTAGAGAACACAACTTAATTTGTGTAGATTTTGGTTAGAGGTACAAGGTAGGAGACTTTTGGTTGAGATATTACATTTAAATATGAGCTTGAAAAAAATTAAAACATCCATCTTTAGGAAGTGAACAAATAGAATTTTCCATAAAGCAAAATGTACAAAAATAAAAGTGTTGAAAGGGGCCACTGCACATCTCTAATTCTATCATGACCTTAATTAAAGATCTATTTTAAAAACAGCACTCTAGTACAGATGAAATAACTTCAGGTGAAGTTGGCACTTTATATTTTATTCCCTTGAATATAAGTTGCAAGATCATTTGATATGCAATCTCCTGTAATCCTACAACAGCCTGATAAAATAGAGTTTACCTTCATTTTATAGATAAAAAAACCAACGCTAACATCTTTGAAGTAACTTAAATAAGTCATGCAACTTAGGAGTGGCAAAGCTATCAATTAAGCCCAAGTCTTTGTATTGTAGAGCCTCCTTTGAGCATCTTTAAGTGCTTTGAGGTAGATTAGGCAGAAGTGTCCAAAATTTTGCCTTCCCTGGGCCATACTGGAAAAAGAATTGTCTTGGGCCACACATAAAATACACTAACGATAGTTGATGAGATTTTAAGTAACAAAAAAAAATCTCATAATGTTTGAAGAGAGTTTACAAATTTGTGTTGGGCCACATTCAAAGCCACCCTGGGCCGTGGGTTGAACAAGCTTGGATTAGAGCCTCATTTCAGCATCTAAGAGATTAAAATAATGATGAGAGATGGTACAAATCCACCAGTTTTCGCCCACCTACACAATATGTAATGTAGTCAAGGATTTTACAAACCTCACGAGAATATTCACACAACTTTAATACTCTTCGGTGTATGAAAGTCTATTTAGAGTCATTTCACCATACAAATATGGAGAAGGATAATTTATGTCCTCATAACTGGAAAGATTATCCAGCCACACTCCAGAGTTTGCTTGATCCTCATTATTTAAATTGTCCACAAAGCTTCTGCCTAAATATTTTTTTAAATACATTGTTTTTTCCCAATGTAGAAAATTAGGAAAATAGAGAAAAGCATAAATGAAAATATATAAAGCTCAGTAAATTTTCTAAAATATTTAAATGTTTATGTATACATACAGGCACACACGTATGTGTGTGTGTGTGTATATATACATTTACACACGGTTTCTAAATCAAATTGGTAGATTGCACAGATGGCTCCAATTCTCCCCCTTCTGTACTCTTCTACAAAATAACTTGCAGCTCCTTCAACCAAGAAGTGGAATCTATTTCTCTATCCTTTGAACCTAGTCTTATCTTGTGAATTTTATGTGGCAAAAGGAATGCGCCAGCTCTGAGCATCAGTCTCAAAAGTCTTTGCGGCTTCTACTCTCTTGCTAGGGACTGTGTCAAGTTTCCATGTCAACAGTCCTGAACCAATCTGTTTGATGAAAAGAGAGACACATGTTCTTGTTCTACCAGTTTCCACTGGGCTGAGAGTCAGCCAATCCCCAGAAGCAGAACCACTCGATGACCAGCAGCTGATCACAGCATGAGTGAGCCAAGTCATGATTGAAAAACAGACCAACTGAGCCCAATCCAAATTGCTGACCTACAAAATGATAAACTAAATTAATGTTGTTGAAAGCCACTAAGAAACAGATATTTGATACATCAATTTTTGCCTTTTTCCCAAAAACTTCTTGGGGAAAAGAAAAAAGAAAATCTTCTTGGGGAACAGAAAATTCATTCTTCACCCTGATGTGGAGAGTACAGTGTTGTTAAGGGTCCTGAATTAGCACCAGGTGATCTGATTTAATTCCTAACTCTGCCATTGACTAGAGGTGTTATTGCAAATAATTCAAATACATTATCTGAGTTGGTTTTTATGCCTGTAGACAAACATCATATTGCATACCCGTTCTACCTGGATGGTTTATCATAAACAAATGAGAATAATGAAATTGTGTTGTATGACTTTATGCCCATTTTTTGTTCTCCAGGTTTTTGTCTTATTTAGAAAAATCAATGCATTGGACTAGATATTATTCAAGGATGATCTTTGTTCAAAATTTCTTTAATTATTATTATTGTTGATGTTGTTACAGTTACTGGAGAATCTAATTTAAGGTTCATGCCTGTCCACAAGCCTCTATGAGAAGCTCACAATGGAACCATGCCTATTACAACACAGTCTCACATAGCACAGGAAACTCCCAGAGACCGTCTTTTGGGTCCTAGAGACAGTTAAAACTCATAAAATGTGAAAACCTCATGTTCTAATCCACATTGAAAACCCAAAGATAAGGTAGAGTTTAGGTATAAATTTTGTGAGCAATTCCTTTTCCAGAGCAATTTTAAGAATGAAAACTCATAAAAATCAAGATTTCTCCTAATACCCTTTCATTTGTGAATCATCTCTTTGAGTAAGGCAGAAATGTTTGATGTATTGATCACAGGCAAAATTAAAATAACCTGGAAGATATAAAAATATGTAAAAAGAAAAAATATAATCTCTTTGCAGATCTACTGAATCATAATTACCAGATGTAAAGTCCAGAATTAGAGACTCCGTAGGTGGTTCAGGAGCAGGCAAAACCCTGAGAACTATTAAATTTGGTTTTCATTCTTTTCAGAATCAAGATGGGACAAACTATGAAACTGGTTCTAATCACTTTCAAATTTGCAAGTTTGAGTAAACTGACTTATCTAATCGTTTTTCATTCTTAAAGAGAATCTTAAGCAAATTGTTATTTTGGATAGTGAGATGAGGGATAGATGAATTTAGGCAGTAACATAAAAACTGAAAAAAGTCTGAGTAAAACTTCCAGGCAGCAAGAAGATACTCAAGTCTTGGAAGGAACAAAGGCAGAGAGAGATAAAGAAAGGGTTGTAGGAAAACAATTATCTCATGTTTTTCTAGAGCTTACCCATGCTAAAAGTCTCTGGGAATCATGCTGCTTGGCTTAGTATGGTTTAAAGATAATTGCTCTCTAGACATACCCCCAATTTGAGGTCCCACTAGGCTAGAAAGACTACCAAGTATAAAATATAAAGCAAACAGGAGATCCTATAACTTCTTAGCATTGTAGCTGTCCAAAGCCACACATATCATTTGTTCTTTTCTCTGCCAGATTTGCTAGTAAGATTTTTCTTGGGTCAGTGGTTGAGAATATTTTTGCTTCTTGGTATCTGACAATCTCCTTCATGAAGAGTTGAATTTACTTCTTGGCAAATAACCACCTACATTGTATGCATTCTACTCTTCATTCTAATCATTTCAGATTCAGTCCTTTAGGTTACTATAAAACTGCTTTCTAAAGAAGGGGAGAAGCAGCAAAAAGAAAATGAAAGGGGGTAGATACATGGGATTAAACCAATATATGTTGAACACCCATAATGTAGTACCTTCACAAACATACTATCACAGTAACTCACAATAACCCAATGAGGTAAGTATATTTTTTACTTTGCAAATGAAAAAACTGCAACTCAGTAATTGTATGAATCATTCCACACATAGTTAGGATTCAAACCTGATTAAATCTGGCCCTAAAAACAGTAATTTTTTTAACAGCCTTAGAATACACAATTGAAAACAAATATCCCTGAGTGCAGCAAAAAATTCTTATCAGTCAACATGCTCATGTGATTACATATACCTCTGATTCTTCAGCAGACTTGAGAGGTGCTTTGAAGAGAAACTCTTGTCTAGATCAATGTTCTTGAAACTGTGAATGTTTACTTGCTAGTGAATTAGAACATCAATTGTGTATCAATCAACAATATTTAATGAACTATTACACAAAGGAATTGAATAAAGTAAAAAATTCCTGAGGTATAATGTAGTTAGGATAAGGGTTTTTTTTTTTTTTTCTAGAAATCTTTTTTTTGATTACATAGAAGTGCACATATGGGTGTATATATACCAAGTGACAAGGTAAAATGTTTTCTAGTGTAATTAGTCGTGAAAAACATAAGTTTGAAAGCTACTGGACAAAACAAAGAGAAGGATGCCCAGAGCGGGGAAGTTATCTCATCTCAGAGAGAGAGGCCCAGAAAGGCCCTGAAAGAAAAAGAGCAACAATACAGAAAGCACTGTCAAGCCTTAGAGTTTCGTAGGTTGCCTTGAATGGCTGTTCTCTTTTTTCAACTAATAAAGTCATTGAAATGCAGAGGTGAAAAGTTCCTGTAGCAAAATCACGTTGAAGTCTGCAGGTGCCGATCACCTATGAGGAACTAGCTCTTTTCTTAAACTCCTATTAGATTTTTCCAATCTTGTACTGTACATGCAGGATCAACATTGATTTCTTTTTTTATCAGACATTGTCCAAAAATGGATGAGGCATTTCTCATTATCTCTCTCTTGAACAGCATTTATTTAGGACTTACTGAGCTATATGCTCTTTATTTTCTTACTTGCTCAAAGAAAAAAAAAAAAAAACCTACTACATTTTTCCCCCATTTGGGACAGATAAAGGGTGACTGATAAAAGGTGAACAGCATCAGCTGTTCTTCCGTCTTGGCTGTTAAACTCTTACCTGTTGAAAAGGCCAAGAAAACAGGTAATGAGGTTTAATGTACAGAATAAATATTGGTGTACTCAGCTGGCCGTTCAGAATATTGTTTTAGCCTGCAACTCACAGAAAAAGAGGAAACATACAATAGAATTTGGTGTGACTGCTTCTATTATTACTTCATTTGGCCACTGACAACCATTTATTGAACCTGATGACATGAGAATTATTAATAACAATAATAACTATTATCTGTGTAATGATTAAAAGACTACTTCAAAGTAAGTTTACATATTTATCTCCTTTTCATTCTTACAACAGCCCTGTTTGATTTGGGAGTTATCTCCATTTTTATAAGTGAGAAAAATGAGGCACAGATAAGTGATTTATCCAAGAACACACAAAGTTGCAAAATTGGAACAGGATCTGTAACCCCTAAATCCCAGCCCACATTCCTCCCAACAGATAGCAATTTTCCCCTCATTAATTTTGTCTTGTAATATATTCTTTTCTTTTTCCCTAGCTGACCTGTTTCACAAAAATTATTTTTTTAAAGTTTAGGTTTAAATAGGTTAAAAGAGGAAATGGGAGGCAGGGTGATTATTCTGTCACATCTGCTGAATGCAGTTAATTCTTTGGTTTCATGAATATGAAGTGGTCTAGAGGAATATGTATCTATTTATATAACAATCACATATGCTGGGAAAATGTATGTGGTTGAAATACAGATATATTGGTTTCCATTTTAATATTGGTTTAAGTAAATTATATGTTAGGCCCCAGCCAACAAATATATCCGTTACAGTTAACTTCTCTAATTTGGTTAAAGGATCCTAGGTTTATTCAGCATTGCATGTATATCAGGTTATGTAAAATTAATAGCTGAAGTTCACTCATATGGCTTTAATTAGGATGCATGGGTTGGGATGAAAAATAAAGCAAGAGCTCTGGCTTTGATTATAACTGTATCTACTCCAGTATCAGTGTCTGCAATGGCAAATACATGTTGGCTTCCCTTAATACATGTTTGTCCAAAGAAACAGTGCATTGGCTTAATTTCACTTTAAAAGCTTTTATTAAAAGGTATTGTTTGTCTAAACACCAGTTTCGTTCACTTTATTTAATTACACCAGAGTATTTTCAGAGCCCAAAATATAATTGTATACATTTTTTTGAAGTTGATTGTATTACATTTCAAAGAAAATAGATTCATTTCTGTGAAAACTTCTTGGAACTTTTGTAAACATACTGTTTCCAAGTCTATGTACTCATCTTCAAGCATGGCTTTGGGAGTCTTACTCATTTTCTTTCCCAGCAAAAAGAATTATTTGAGGAGAAAAGCATTTATTGCTAGGCAATAACATTCTTCTCAGGTGGTTGCTAAACTTTCCCACCCAAACCAGGGGGAGATGTAAGTTGTATTATATTAATGACTTCTTTTATATTTGCCTAAGATTTATTTAGTCCTAAAGATCAAAATAATTTTCTACCTCCTCTGTGATGTATTGTGTGGTCATTTGAGTTTTCAATGGGAGCGTTCTTGTTTTCTCTTACTGGGCTAGACTGTTAACTTGGAGGTAGTAGACCATGCTCTGAATTATTTGTACATCCTCAATTCTCAGCTCTGTGCTCTAGACAGAGCACAGCTCTTTGTCTGTAGGTAAAGGTGGCAAAGGAGCTGCTGGGTGAATGCGAGCTGTTCTCTGCTTAATATAAGGTGTATTTGATGGCATGATCATCTATCTCCAAGATGGGTCACAGAGATCCCAAACAATTAATGGCATGAGGAAGCCTGGACAGGTGGAGCATCAAGAATCCCTAGTGAATGACATCAGTAGGCAGAGGTCTTAAATGGCAGATGATAAGCAGCAGAGAGTGCCACCATGGACAGCACATTTACATAAGCCCAGGACGAGTCCAGATAGGCAGCACTGATGAAAGGGACAGGCTGTGTCTGGAGTGGAGAAGAATAGTTATCATTTATCAAGTCTATGCTATATGCCAGGCTCTGGGCTAAGAGCATAAGCTCTGGAGTCATACAGACCTAGGTATATGACAGCAAAGCCCACTCTGAGCTGTATGACCTGGAGAGAACGTTTCAATCTATTTGTACCTAAGGATTTTCTTCTCTAGAGGAGCTGATGTTAATGAAATTGTTAATATCACACTTAGGACACAGGGTGAGTGCTGTTACTATCAGAATTGTTCTTGATTCTATCAATAGCTCTACAATACATAGATTATTGTACATATTAGAGTGATCTAAAAGTTGAGGCTAAAAAAAATAAGTAACTTATTCAAGTCCACTCAACTGGTGAGTGGTGCCAGTGGGATCCAAATTGGCCTGATTCTCAAATATATAAAATGTACATGTACAGGTAACTGGCTGAGGGTCCAGGCAAAAAGACTAGGAGTGCATTATCTGCGATGCTGAAATGCAGAGCTCCAGCTCAGCCCAGGATTCCAGGAATGGTTAAGAATATGATCGGTTCTAGATTTGTGTGCAGAGCTCAGCTTGCCAATGGAGTTAAAGTGGCTTAGCTGTGCACACTGGAAAACCTTCAGGAAAGGAAGCCAGACCACTGAATTTAAAGCTAGTCAGACCCCACTTTTCCTTTCCATCCTTGCTTCTTCCTTTTCTTTCTTTTCAAATCTTATTCCTTTGCTTATGGTCTAGGATTCAAACCAAGTGACCAAGAACATACTAAGAAAAAGTGTTGTGTATCCTGGCCATCCGTCCAGAGACATCCTCCTCACAAATTATCTTGGTGCCAGAAACCCACCATAAAATATTCATTGCTTTTGATCCCAAAGTATTTTTAGTCTGCACACTGTCTTCTATTAAAATGAAAATATCCCTTAGGGGAGAGAAAATCTTTTAAGCTATTATTAGTTAAACTCATGGTGGGTAGTTAGTTTATGAAAATTGAGGTTAAAATTCTTCAATAACAGAAGGACACAGAATGTGGTTCAGGAAAAACAAAGAAACCCACAGAGGAAAGAATGACATAGATGGGGTCATTGGAGGCTGTCAAATATATTTCCCCCAGTTTTTGAGGTTTGCTGCTGCTTCTGTGTCGCATATTATTCTTTTTTTCTCTTCACTCCATTCCACTACTCTCCTTCATACAACCTATGCTCTTTCAAGAACTTAGAAAAATGAGGGTGCTGAATAAGACTGAGAAGACAAAATGGGAGATATCAAAGTTGGAGACATTAAGAACTTCATGGCATTTTGAGTTTAGAAATGTCTCAATAATTTCTGACCTCATGCTAGAGTTTAACATGGATTTTGAGGTTATGGTTCAGATTCAAGCTTTGTCATTGATCTCTGTGACCTCAAGCGTATTATCCCCTTTTCCCCTCTGAGCTTCAGGATTCTTACCTTAGAGTTAAGGCAACATCGAACTCAGGGTACTTATAAGGATATCGACACGCTTAGCACTCTGCCTGGAGGGTCCTATGTGGTCATAGTGGGGCAGCTAATAATAACGAAATGTTAGTACAAAAACAATAACACCAAGACTGCATTCAACTCCATGTTGGACTTGACTTTAGGTGTTGGGTATTCACTCTTCCTGACCACCATTAGACTCACTCTGTGTTCTTTAGATTAGGACAGACAGCCAGGGTCACAGTAAACTAGAGCAAAGGAAAACACTATTCAGATATGAGGAAGACTGCATTAGGAAGTACATCTGACAAAAGTGTATAACATGGTGACTATAGTTAAAATACTGTATTATATATTATTGTATACTAGAAATTTGCTAAAGGATTAGATCTTAAAGCATTCTTATCAAAAATAAAGGGTAACATGAGGTGGCAGATGTGTTAATTCACTTGATTGTGGTAATCATTTCACAATATATATGTATATCAAAACATCACATTCTACACTTTAAATATATACAATCTTCCTTGTATATTTTGCCTTAAAAAAAAAAAAAAAAGCCAGTGCGGTAGCTCACATCCATAATCCTAGCATTTTGGGAGGTTGAGGCAAGTGGATTGGTTGAGCCCAAGAGTTTAATACCAGCCTGAGCAACATTGTGAAACCTCATCTTTATTTTTGAAAAATGCAAAAATTATCTGCTTTTTAGTGCATGCCTGTAGTCCCAGCTACTCGGGATGCTGAGGTGGGAGGATCCTGAGCCTAGGAGGTCTACAGTAAGCTATGATAACAAGAACCCCAACCTGGGTGACAGAGCAAAATTCTGCCTCAAAAAATAAAATAAAATAAACCCCTTAATCTGTAAAATGGGACTACAAAAACCTACCTGTGTAAAGTAGATTGCATACCCTCCAAAAGAGAATTGCCCAAGTCTACTCCTCAGAGAATGAGACCAGAAGAACTTGTAAATAAATTTTATTATAGCAGGTGCTGTCCACAAATAGATGAAAATTATCACATGGAAATAGTTATTACCTCATTTAATTAATCGGAAATCTGCCTCTAAACTATTTAGATTATTCCTAAATACTAAGAAATAATTTGTAAAATACAAAAGCAGCTATAAGCAGCTCGATAAATGTTTGAATTCCATAAAATGAAACTCACACATTCATCTCACAATGACAGAGGCTTTTGATCAACCTTGATAGCAGTACTTTTCAGTTTTTAAGTTCCTTTTACTCCTTCTCATAGTTACTCAGGAGCCAGCCCCTACTGCTAAAGATGGTTTGCTCCCATTGCATAGAAAATATGCTGCTTCTTTTGAGGTCATATAGTAGGAAAATGATAATATCTACAACCATTTAACAAGGATGTTATTGTCCTCAGGTTAAAGATGAATAAATAGAGATTTATAGTGAATTTTCTTGCACAATGCAAGTAGTAAGCATCAGAACTAAAACTCAAATCTGGAGATCAAAATTTCAAGACCTGGCCAGGCATGGTGGCTCACACCTGTAATCCCAGCACTTTGGGCGGCTGAGGTGAGTGGATCACAAGGTCAGGAGTTCGAGACCAACCTGGCCAACATGGTGAAACCCTGTCTCTACTAAAAATGCAAAAATTAGCTGGGCGTGATGGCAGGTGCCTGTAGTCCCAGCTACTCAGGAGGCTGAGGCAGGAGAATCACTTGAACCTAGGAGGCAGAGGTTGTAGTGAGCTGAGATCGTGCCATTGCACTCTAGCCTGGGTGACAGAGCTAGACTCTGTCTCAAATAAATAATAAATAAATAAATAAATAAACCCTCCTCTTCAAATTATATCATGCTTATGGAGTCAATATCAAATAGACCTGTCAAGAAGTTGTCCGAAATGTACTAAGGTAACCTTTCCAGAAGAACAGATAGCAAATAAAGGCAAGGTATTATCCCCAGAGTAATCAGGATCAACACCAGTCATTGAAACCTGACTCCAACATTGCATTGCAGTCGGCTCTTCCCTCAACAGGCATTCTTCTTAAATAGGAGACTGAGATCTGCCTGCCCAGCCATGCTTGACTCTGTTCTGTCCTAATTAGCATTTGGCACAGGCTCTGGAAATAGAAGCCTATGATATGAACATTTTAAAAAAGCAAATATACTTTCCCAGTTTAGTGGGTTAAGATGAAAGGATCATTTTTGCCTACTGCAAAAACTATGTTCAGGACTTGATCTTGTGCATTAATTCTATTTACAAGAAAAGTATAGTTAGCAGTAGGCAGGAAAATCATGCTAATTTTGTTTTGTTTGGGCATCCTGTTCTATGAATTTGGAGACTTAGATTCTTTTTCTGGGTAATATTTTCTAAGGACACCTTTGGACACTATATCAGTTATCAATGCTACTCCTATCAGAAATGTTGAATGCATTATATACTCTAGCATGTCCCTAACCACATAGCACAATGTGAGAGGTGTCCCTAAGGCAGAAGAAAGAGTCACAGGTCTCTAGCACGTATGCCACAGGAGCAGGAGTTATGGTTCCAGGGAGGTTGATGATTAGAAACTATTTCCTTTTATTTTTATTTCTATTATACTTTAAGTTCTCGGGTTTGTATGCACAACGTGCAGGTTTGTTACATAGGTATACGTGTGCCATGTTGGTTTGCTGCACTCATCAACTCATCATTGACATTAGATATTTCTCCTAACACTATCCCTCGCCCAGCCCCCCAGCCCCCAACAGGCCCCAGTGAGTGATACTCCCTGCCCTGTGTCCATGTGTTCTCACTGTTCAATTCCCACTTATGAGTGAGAATATGTGGTGTTTAGTTTTCTGTCCTTGTGATATTTTGCTGAGAATTATGGTTTCCAGCTTCATCCACGTCCCTACAAAGGACATGAACTCATCCTTTTTTATGGCTGCATGGTATTCCATGGTGTATATGTGCCATATTTTCTTTAACTAGTCTATTATTGGAGATGGTTCCAAGACTTTGCTATTGTGAATAGTGCTGCAATAAACATATCTTTGCTATTGTGAATAGAGCTGCAATAAACATATGTTTGCCTTTATAGTAGTATGACTTATAATCCTTTGGGTATATATCCAGTAATGGGATTGCTGGGTCAAATGGTATTTCTAGTTCTAGATGCTTGAGGAATTGCCACACTGTCTTCCACAATGGTTGAACTAATTTACACTCCCTCCAACAGTGTAAAAGCATTCCTATTTCTCCATATCCTCTCCAGCATCTGTTGTTTCAACACTTTTTAATGATTGCTATTCTAACAGGCATGAGATGGTATCTCACTGTGGTTTTGATTTGCATTTCTCTGATGACCAGTGATGATGAGCATTTTTTCATATGCCTGTTGGCTGCAAAAATGTCTTCTTTTGAGAAGTATCTGTTCATATCCTTGGCCTACTTTTTGATGGGATTGTTTGGTTTTTTCTTGTAAATTTCTTTAAGTTCTTTGTAGATTCTGGATATTAGCACTTTCTCCGATGGATAGATTGCAAAACTTTTCTCCCATTCTGTAGGTTGCCTGTTCACTCTGATGATAGTTTCTTTTGCTGTGCAGCTCTTTATTTTAATTAGATCCCATTAGTCTATTTTGGCTTTTGTTGCCATTGCTTTTGGTGTTTTAGTCATGAAGTGTTTGCCCATGCCTATGTCCTGAATGGTATTGCTTAAATTCTCTTGTAGGGTTTTTATGGTTTTAGGTCTTACATTTAAGTCTTTAATCCATCTTGAATTAATTTTTGTATAATGTGTAAGGAATGTCAGCTTTCTACATATGGCTAGCCAGTTTTTCCAGCACCATTTATTAAATAGGGAATCATTTACCCATTTCTTGTTTTTGTCAGCTTTGCCAAAGATCAGATGGTTGTAGATGTGTGGTGTTATTTCCGAGGCCTGTGTTCTGTTCCATTGGTCTATATCTCTGTTTTGGTACCAGTACCATGCTGTTGTGGTTACTGTAGCCTTGTAGTATAGTTTGAAGTCAGGTAGCATGATGCCTCCAGCTTTGTTCTTTTTGCTTAGGATTGTCTTGGCTATGTGGGCTCTTTTTTGGTTCCATAAGAAATTTAAAGTAGGTTTTTCCAATGCTGTGAAGAAATTCAGTGGTAGCTTGATGGGGATAGCATTGAATCTATAAATCACCTTGGGCATTATGGCCATTTTCATGATATTAATTATTCCTATCCATGAGCATGGAATATTCTTCCATTTGTGTGTCTTCTCTTATTTGGTTGAGCAGTGGTTTGTAGTTCTCCTTGAAGAGGTCCTTCACATACCTTGTAAATTGTATTCCTAGGTATTTTATTCTCTCTGTAGTAATTGTGAATGGGAGTCCTCATGATTTGCCTCTCTGTTTGTCTGTTCTTGGTGTATAGGAATGCTTGTGATTTTTGCACATTGATTTTGCATCCTGAGACTGCTAAAGTTGCTTATTAGCATTAGGAGATTTTGTGCTGAGGTGATAGAGTTTTCTAAATATACAATCATGTCATCTGCAAACAGGGACAATTTGACTTCCTCTTCTCCAAATTGAATATCCTTTCTTTCTTTCTCTTGCGTAATTCCCCTGCCAAGAACTTCCAATACTATGTTGAATAGGAGTGGTGAGAGAGGGCATCCTTGTCTTGTGCCGGTTTTCAAAGGGAATGCTTCCAGTTTTTGCTCTTTCAGTATAATATTGGCAGTGAGTTTGTCATAAATAGCTCTTATTATTTTGAGATACACTCCATCAATACCTAGTTTATTGAGCGTTTTTAGCATGAAGGGCTGTTGAATTTTGTCAAAGGCCTTTTCTGCATCTATTGAGATAATCGTGGTTTCTGTCGTTGGTTCTGTTTATGTGATGGATTACATTTATTGATTTGTATATGTTGAAACAGGCTTGCATCCCAGGGTTGAAGTTGAACTGATCATGGTGGATAAGCTTTTTAACATGCTGTTGCATTAGGTTTGCCAGTATTTTATTGAGGATTTTTTGTATCGATGTTCATTGGGGCTGTTGGCCTAAAATTCCCATTTTTGTTGTGTCTCTGCCGGCCTTTGTGGCCTCATAAAATGAGTCAGGGAGGAGACCCTCTTTTTCTATTGAGTGGAATAGTTTCAGAAGAAATGGTACCAGCTCCTCTTTGTACCTGTGGTAGAATTTGGCTGTGAATCCATCTGGTCCTGGACTTTTTTTGGTTTGTAGGCTATTATTGCCTCAATTTCAGAAGCTGTTATTGGTCACTTCAGAGATTCAATTTCTTCCTGGTTTAGTCTTCGGAGGGTGTATGTGTCCACGATTGTATCCATTGCTTCTAGATTTTCTAGTTTATTTGCATAGAGGTGTTTATAGTACTCTCTGATGGTAGTTTGTATTTCTGTGGTATCGGTGGTAATATGCCCTTTATCATTTTTTATTATGTCTATTTGATTCTTCTCTCTTTTCTTCTTTATTAATCTTGCTAGTAGTCTATTTTGTTGCTCTTTTCAAAAAATCAGCTCCTGGATTCATTGATTTTTTTGAAGGGTTTTTTTTGTGTGTCTGTATCTCCTTCAGATCTGCTCTGATCTTAGTTATTTTTTGTCTTCTGCCAGTTTTTGAATTTGTTCACTCTTGCTTCTCTAGTTCTTTTAATTGTGATGTTAGGGTGTTGATTTTTAGATCTTTCTTGCTCTCTTATGGGCATTTAGTGCTACAAATTTCCCTCTACACATTGCTTTAAATGTGTTCTGGAGATTCTGGTACATTGTGTCTTTGTTCTCATTGGTGTAAAAGAACATCTTTATTTCTGCCTTCATTTCTTTATTTACCCAGTAGTCATTCAGGAGCAGGTAGTTCAGTTTCCATGTCGTTGTGCGGTTTTGAGTGAGTTTCTTAGACCTCAGTTGTAATTTGATTGCACTGTCATCGAGAGACAGTTTGTTGTGATTTCTGTTCTTTTACATTTGCCGAAGAGTGTTTTACTTCCAACTATCTGGTCAATTTTAGAATAAGTGCGATCAGGTGCTGAGAAGAATGTATATTCTGTTGATTTGGGGTGGAGAGTTCTGTAGATGTCTATTAGGTCTGCTTCGTCCAGAGCTGAATTTAAGTCCTGGATAGTCTTGTTAAATTTCTGTTTCATTGATCTGTCTAATATTGACAGTGGTGTGTTAAAGTCTCCCATTATTATTGTGTGGGAGTCTAAATCTCCTTGTAGGTCTCTAAGAACTTGCTTTATGAATCCGGGTGCTCCTGAATCAGCTGCATGTATATTTAAAATAGTTAGCTTTTCTTGTTGAATTAATGCCTTTACCAGTATGTAATGGCCTTATTTGTCTCTTTTTTTCTTCGTTGGTTTAAAGTCTGTTTTATCGGAGACCGGGATTGTAACTCCTGCTTTTTTTTTTTTTTTTTTCCCCCTGCTTTCCATTGCCTGGTAGATCTTCCTCTGTCCTTTTATTTTGAGCCTGTGTGTGTCTTTGCATGTCGGGAGGGTCTACTGAATCAACACCCCAATGGGTCTTGACTCTTTATCTAATCTGCCAGTCTGTGTCTTTAAATTGGGACATTTAGCCCATTTACATTTAAGGTTAATATTGTTATGTGTGAATCTGATCCTGTCATTGTGATGCTAGCTGGTTATTTTGCCTATTAATTGATAGTTTCTTCATAGCATCAGTGGTCTTCACACTTTGGCATGTTTTTGCAGTGGTTGCTACTGGTTGTTCCTTTCCATGTTTAGTGCTTCCTTCAGGAGCTCTTGTAAGGCAGGCCTGGTGGTGTCAAAATCTCTCAGCATTTGCTTGTCTGTAAAGGTTTTTATTTCTCCTTCACATATAAAGCTTAGTTTGGATGGATACGAAATTCTGGGTTGAAAATTCTTTCCTTTAAGAATGTTAAATATTGGCCCCCACTCTCTTCTGGCTTGTAGAGTTTCTGCCGAGAATCCCCTGTTAGTCTGATGGGCTTCCCTTTGTGTGTAACCCGACCTTTCTCTCTGGCTGCCCTTAACATTTTTTCCTTCATTTCAACCTTGGTGAATCTGACAATTATGTGTCTTGGGGTTGCGCTTCTCAAGGAGTGTATTTGTGGTGTTCTCTTTATTTCCTGAATTTGAATGTTGGCCTGCTTTGCTAGGTTGGGGAAGTTCTCCTGGATAATATCCTGAAGAGTGTTTTCTAACTTGGTTCCATTCTCCCCCTCACTTTCAGGCACCCCAATCAAAAGTAGATTTGGTCTTTTCACACAGTCTTATATTTCTTGGAGGCTTTGTTCGTTTCTTTCCACTTTTTTCTCTATCTTGTCTTCTTGCTTTATTTCATTAATTTGATCTTCAATCACTGATATCCTTCCTTCTGCTAGATTGAATCGGCTACTGAAGTTTGTGTATGCTTCACGCAGTTCTCGTACTGTGGTTTTCAGCTCCATCAGGTTATTTAAGTTCTTCTCTACACTGGTTATTCTAGTTAGCCATTTGTCTAACCTTTTTTCAAGGTTTTCAGCTTCCTTGCGGAAGATTAGAACATGCTCCTTTAGCTTGGAGAAGTTTGTTATTACTGACCTTCTGAAGCCTACACATCTGTCAACTCATCGAACTCATTCTCTGTCCAGTTTTGTTACCTTCCTGGTGAGGAGTTGTGTTTCTTTGGAGGAGAAGAGGTGTACTGGTTTTTGTATTTTTTAGCCTTTCTGCTCTGGTTTCTCCTCATCTTTGTGATTGTATCTACCTTTGGTCTTTGATGTTGGTGACCTACGGATGGGCTTTTGGTGTGGATGTCCTTTTTGTTGATGTCAATGCTATTCCTTTTTGTTTATTAGTTTTCGTTCTAACAAACAGGCCCTTCACCTGCAGGTCTGTTGGAGTTTGCTGTAGGTCCACTACAGACCCTGTTTTCCTGGGTATCACCCGGGGAGACTGCAGAATAGTAAAGATTGCTGCCTGATCCTTCCTCTGGAAGCTTTGTTCCAGAGGGGCACCCGTCTGTATGAGGTGTCTGTTGGCCCCTACTGGGAGGTGTCTCCCAGTCAGGCTACAGCAGTGGTCAGGGACCCACTTGAGGGGGCAGTCTGTCCATTATTGGTGCTCTCTTAGAGCACCAATGTTGGAAGAACCACTGCTCTCTTTAGAGCTATCATGCAGGGATGTTTACATCTGCAGAAGCTGTCTGCTGCCTTTTGTTCAGATATGCCCTGCCCCCAGAGGTGGAATCTAGAGAGGCAGTAGGCCTTGCTGAGCTACAGTAGGCTACACCCAGTTGGAGCTTCCCTGCCACTTTGTTTACACTGTGAGCATAGAACTGCCTACTCAAGCCTCAGCAATGGTGGAAGCCCCTCCCCTGACCAAGCTCCAGCATCCCAGGTTGATCTCAGACTGCTGCACTAGCAGCAAGCAGGGCTTCTTGGGCATGGGACCCACCAAGCCAGGCACAAGAGGGAATCTCTTGGTCTGCCAGTTGCGAAGACCATGGGAAAACCATGGGAAAAATTTGGGCACTAGTGTACCATTCCTCCAGGTATAGTCACTCATAGCTTCCCTTGGCTAGGAAAGGGAAATCCCCCGACTCCTTGCGCTTCCTGGGTGATGTGATGCCCCACCCTGCTTTGGCTTGCCCTCTGTGGGCTGCATCCACTATCCAACCAGTCCCAGTGAGATGAACCAGGTACCTCAGCTAGAAATGTAGATATCACCCTTCTTCTGCATCAATCTCGCTGGGAGCTACAGACTGGAGCTGTTCCTATTTGGCCATCTTGGAAGTGACTCCAGAAACTATTTCATATATCCATACCTGTTATGGACCAGATACATGACCTCTCCTATGGGTATGGTCAGAAGAAGGGAAAGAAGAAGAGAAAATTCACAAAAGAGTGTGTATGTTAAGGTCATGGCTTTGAAATGGCAGAGTAAAAATTGTGGGAGGCTTATAAAGTAAGTAAGCCTCATTCCCAAATGTTTTATTTGTCCCAAAAACCATAATAAGGCTGAGATAGATGCAAGAAAATGGTAAAAAGTAGCCATGAATTGGGAAGAAACATTCAGCCAGTTGTCTGTAACACAGGATAATATTGTCTAAAATTCCAACTTAAAAAACTTTCATTATCCAGGGAAAACATTCACATTACAAATAGTGGCATTGTCACTTTTTTTGTGTGAAATCTTTATTTCCTGAATTCAAATACATCCTGAAATCTCTACTTTTTGGCAAGTGCATAAAAGAAATTAGTGGTAACTCTGTCTCAAGAGCAATAATTAATGGAGTGAAGGCTGCTGGTGGAGCTGATGGTTCTGGGAAGCGGTTAAGGCAGCATGTGAATGCCTGGCTGCCCATTTCTATCTGTTCAATAGGGACCAGAACAGACCAGGAGCTGTCCCTCCTCCAACCCCACATGGCAAGCACCTACATTTGGGCCCTCTTCAGTCTTGTCTCATCATTTCTTCTCTGGAACTTGCCCTTCCTGTTATTTTGCATCCCCCTTCTTCCTGCTCATCTGATGTCTGTTCCTCTCCTGCCTGTTTCTTATCCCTTTCAGCCCTGCTCTTAAAGATGGCAGTTCTGGCATTGGGCAGTTTCCCCCAAGCACCAAGTTTGTACTTCTATACTGCTGAAAATGTCTCAACCTTTCAAGTAGATGGATTCGCCACTTCCAACTCATTGTGCTATCATGAGCTGATAATCTAGCACTGCTGTGTCCTTCCCTGTGGTCTTATGTGCCACACCTAAGCATCTTTGCCTGGGCTTCATTCCTCACTCATATGTAGAGGAAGTAATGCTTACTTTGCCAGCCTTAATTGACTCCCTGGTAGTCACAGAGAATTTGATGTGTGGATGCATGTGTGTTTCTATTTACTCGTTCAACAAATGTTTATAAAGTGTTTATCCTGTGAAAATGATTAGAAAGTAGAAAAACTCTATGAATATTGTGATTCCTTAATTAACTGTAGGGCTGTGGGTAGGAAATCTAATCTACCTTACTAGTGTGTGTGTTTATTTGTTTTGTCCTCTTATGAAACAAATTATTGATAACTGGGTTAAACTTCACTTTTCCTGTATTGTTGACACCACATTCACATTTGCATGAGCAAGAATAATTATTCTTTACATTTCAAAAACCTGGGGGAAAAAACCTATGGAAAAAGGCAGAGAGTGAAAGGGACGTAGGTGCAAACAAACTGGGTTTTCAGTGGTGGAAATGATCTCACTTTACTCCCCATGGAAAATAAAGCCCTATAATTACAGCAGTCCATACTACCACCATCCTAAGACTACCAATCCAGACTGCAAGCATTCCCAGTGCTGAAAATGCCTCTAATGAATAGATACTTCTGAGAATTCCATAGAGCCACCCTATCTTGCAATTAAAGGATTGACAGAGCATGTTGAACTTGATACTAAGAATGCTAAACATCCTTGAGTCCTCCCTCATGGTGGGGGAAAGTACTTCTCCCTGCCTGCTGACATCCACATGGCTGAGGATTGTATGCATGGAGGGAGCTCTAGAGCTTCCTTCCTCCATATGCATTAGTCACACTGGGCACAGTTCTGTCATTAGTGGCTCATTCTCATTCTGAGGCCAAATTCTCCCATCAGGTATTTGCCAGTGCTGCCAATCAATTCCATACCCTTCTCTCAAAATCAATGGGTAAGAGAATCATAAATATTCAAGGGAAGAAAATGAGCAAGCACAGGGGTAGTCAAGGCCACCTGTGGCTCCAAGAGGGCAATGAAAATTTCTCACAGATGGACAATTTTAGCAAACTTTGCATAGAGAGCTAGATCCTGCTAGCATATTGTCTGAAAGACACTGGAGTTAGATACTAGTAAAGGCCTTGTTAAGCCAAAATTAAAAATATGTTACCAAAAACATAGAATTTTCTTTTCCTGTAACCCATTAAAATCTAGGCAGTTGGGAGTGACAAAGTGTGTAGGATAATTTAATGCAGACACTTGCTGAACTATTTATTCTCCAGAGCCTGTGCAGGCAAAAGGGAGTTGTTTGGCAGGGAGGTTTGAAGCATCTCATAGGTCAGTCAGACGTTCCAAATGCCAAATGCTGAACTTGGAGGCTGCTTCCAGGGATGTCTCTATTTTCTGAGCTTTACAATCCATGGACACATAAGTGCATTAGTGAAACTTCCACTAAAATTGGATTACTTGATGTGAAATCAAGGTGCTGCCAACAGTAATGATTTACTCTGGCTTTCAACAAAGTCACACCCACCTCTGTTCCCTCCCAAATTGTCAGAGCATCAGGATAAACACTGCAGTTCAGTGGTCTGCCAGACCCAGGTTCAAATCTCACCTCAGCCACTTAACAGTTTCTGACCTAGGACATATCATTGAACTTTGTGGTCAAGTAATATAATACCAATTTCTATCTTGTTGGATTCTCAAGAGGACTTAATTAAATAATACATGTAAAGCACTTGTTAAAATTCCTGCTATATACACGCATAAAAATACATTATCTCAAGTATTATTTTTCATAATAATTGATAATTGTTGCATTTTTTTTTTTTTTTTGCGTTTTTTTTTAGCCAGTGGTGAACTTGAGTTACAAAATCACCACTGGCTAAAACATGGAAAAATTGTGTGTGTGTGTGTGTGTGTGTGTGAGAACACACACATATATATAGTATTTATATACATGTATAATGTATATATACATATACATGGTGTATATACACATATATAAAACTAAAACGTCCCACTTCCAACGTTCTTTCTATTCTACTTGTACTACCCAAGAATAGATTTTTAAAAGCATTTTTAGCTAGTTGAAATATACTAAAATTAAATAAATTGAGCAGGAAGAACAGTAGATGTTTTTCCAAAGGAGTATACACAAACCAATTCTAACACTTAGAGTGCACATAAATAATACAGAGTAACTCTTTGCCTCAGTTTATATATGCAAAATCATCCTAAACTGCAAGTGTTGCTTGTATCAAAGATGTAAAATCTTGTCAAGTTCTACCCTGAAGGATTCTCAGCAGGTCTCTCTAGTTCAGAAGTGAAAAAGTGTTCTGAGTAACCCAGCTTTCTTAGAATTGAAACAAGTTTATTTTTCAGTTTTCCCAAGTAGGGCAATATTAGGAAGGTTTTCTCCATAAAGAAATATCAGCCCTGACCTCAGGTACTATGACGATACAGAGCTAATGGTATAAAGAGGAACATAACTCCCTCATGACCCATTCTATGTGCAGATTCAGAAAGTTCTCAAACCCGTTCATACATATAACAGCAGGCTATCATTCATTCATCCTAACCTGCAATGCATTTCTACACTATTATCTTTGTTTAAAAAATTCTCCTGAGATTTCTTCCATGTTTCTAAATTCAATTAAAGTAAATTTAGTTAGAATGATCTGTGAAGGAAAAGTAATCAAGTAAATTTAATTTTCTGCTTTACTGAGGGTTAACTAGAAAATATTTTTGTTTTTATCTTATTGTTTAAAATGTATGCACATGCTTTTCTCCTTTAGGAATTACAATATCCAACAATTCACTTTGATTTTTTTTGTTAAGTGATATGGTAGAACAAACTTATCTCTAAAGTCCCTGCCATATTTAATAGTCTGTGAATCTGCCATCAATAAACAACCTAACAGGGGCGAGAAGAAACCCAAAACAGGCTGTACAATGCCATGCTTACTATAAACAATGCTCCCACTGAAGATTTATTTAAAATATTGTATTGACACATTTCCTGAAGCTAGGATGATAGCATAGCGGTAGGCAAAGTCTCAGATCCAGTTCAGCTGAGGCTCGTAAGGACAGAAGAATCTAAGTAAGTTTGGGTTGCCAGGGCACCAGAAAATGCCATCCTTCTCAGGAGAAGAACCTACATCAGTTGCCATTTCCTCTCAGGCAAATGCTCTGAAGAGCAACAGAAATACTTGAATGTATTTGCTGTGACCTCAGAAATATAGAGTGAGTCGTTTAATCCACAATTATTAGCAGGAATCTGAAATCAAAGAGGAAGGTTATCAACCATTTGGATTTTATTTCCAGCCTAACTACCCTCTTATTCAGCCATCTCAACAAAGACAGCCATCAGGTGCCTAAGAGGTAGATGAATTTCATGGATATTTTTATTGTGGAGGGGAAGAGGAGAAGTGGTATAAAAGGTTTTGAACTGATCCTTGTTGACTCTATGCTTGATATACTGGATGTTTACTTCGAAATCCACCATTTCTTGGATACTTGTCATGGTTCATAAAAGAGATTGATGGCTCCATTATCTCTGAGATGGCTGTGTGTAATTCCTATTAGCGTGAGCAGGAGTTGCAGCAGCAGAACAATTTGGGAGCCTAGTCTTTTGTCTTGCTCTAAAGAGTAATGTTGAAAATCAGCTTTCAGGTAAACCACAAAAAGGCCAATCTATCTACTTAGAGAGTTTGCAAATAGCTCTTTTCCACAGATGCAGAATGATAGAGCTGGGAGAGACTTAGAAGCAAGTATAACTTTCTCAACTTATAGATGTGACTACTGAGTTATAAAGAGGATATCACATTTGCTCAAAGTGATGGAGCTAGCCATATGCAGGAAGTCGTGACTGAATCTCAGGACTCCTGACTTATTTTCTAGCACTTTTTATCTCCAGTATAATATTTGATCCAGTTAGAAATTTAAGAACTGAATTACATAACTTCAGATAATACAATACGGTCTTCTATTTCTAGAAATGTTGGAATAACAAAAACTGGACTTAACCTCCCACCATAGACAAAGAGAAAGCCAGACAAAATATGTAAAACAATTGTTTGTAGAGACTAGATTGCAGGATGGTACACATCAAGAAAAGAGAAACAAAAACAGTCCTATTTTCCTGACCATGAAGGAAACCAAAACACAAGGTCCTATTGGCTCACTGAGTTAAGCAGATAGAGAACTAAGATCAAGGAGACTGAGAGTTTTGGGAGTTACAGGACAGAATTTTGAAAAGGAGGGAAATATACAAAATAGAAGAGCTCCAAGGATCTATGCAGGGGTGACTTGCTTGGTACCACGGTACCATATATAAAATGAAACTCCAAACATCTAGATAGAAAAGAACCAGTGAGTCATAGCTGAAAATTTCCCAGAGCTCACATAGAGTGGTCAGATGTCTAAGCACTGACAAGTAAGTTCCATTATTCAGATGCTCTGCTCCATTAATTTATTTTAATTTTGCTGGGTTTTTTCTCTTTGTGTATTTGTGTAATTTCCATTTTTTGGCCAAAATTTCTCTTCTGCTTATATGTGTTATCCTCTTTTACAACTAAATTCTTTAACAAATCAATCATCACAGTTTTAAAATCCCTGTGTTATGATTCTAACACCTGAGTAACCTCTGACTCTGGTTCTGTTGATCGCTTGGTCTCTTGATAATGACTTGATTTTACCTGATTTCTTTTATATCTTCAAATTTTATTGAAATCAAGACATCTTCTCTAAAACAGGAGAAATTTAAGTAAATATTATTTATACTTGGGCATTAATCCAGTTAAAATTCCTCTAAAAATGCTTTGGACTTATGGTGTGAGCTGGATTTAATGACTGTTTTTCTCAGTATCAGAGAGCTACCATCAGTTTTCTGTTAATTCTGAAAGCCCATGCTGTAGAGGAGGTTCCTTGCCACGTACTTTCTTTCTCCTTTGTTAGAATGTTTCTATTATGGATAATTTTTGCAAGCCTGGTATCCAGAAGGAGATGTCCTCTGTTTTCTGGGTTCAATCTCAGTCCTAACCCCTGTTTGCTCAAGTCTTGAGGATAGAACATTCTTAGCATTCTTTCATCTTCTGTGGTAACCAATCTCTGCAATATAGCTGTGTCAGGCCATGTGCTGGAATACTGCCCCACCTTTATTGGTAGAAGGCTTTAATTGCACTGGCATAAGATCCCAGGATCAGGATCCCTTGCTGCCTCTACTATAGAGGTAGGGGACATTTTTCCTCCTCTTTATTTTTCCCTTGGGAATAATGGGTCTTTACAGGACAACAAGATTTTCTGTCCCAGCTTCAGTGACATGTCTTTTGTGGGAAGCATCTGGTGACAGACCATAATCTGTTTCCTGCTGTGGCAACTAATTTTCTTCTTCATACCTGCACCGCTGAGGGAGTCTCTCTTCAGTCTCCTTCCCTGCCCCGAGTCCTTCTCATATGCACCAGGTGGAGATCCTTTGAAAAAAGCCTGCAAGTGAATAATTTTTTGTCATACCAGTCCGTACTCATCCTTTAAAAATTCATTAATATTTTCACTGATTGCTTCTTACTGTCTTACTAGCTTGTACTCTGCCACAGGTTACAGAAACACCTGCCCTGTCTATCTTGGTAGGAGAGAAAGAGACTCTTTGTCTTTGGATTTCAGGTTATATGCTTGCTGTGCAATTTTAGGTATCTTATAGGTTTGAGAAAAAACTGTTTGTAGTTTATCCACGTGCTGTTCCTTGTTAGTATAGCAACAGTGAAATTTTCCAGCCAATGTAATAGGACAAGAAAAGGAATAGGAAACAACATGTTTGATAAATTAAAAATAAAAGTAATATTATTCATTTAAAATACCATTGATATGTAGATAAATCCAATTATATATTTACAAATTTAGCAAGGCCACTCAATAACAGGTTAATGTAGACATATGTTGCTTAACAACAGACATACATTCTGAAAAATGTGCTTGGCAAGTTCACTGCATGAACATCATAGAGTGTACTTGTACTAACCTAGATGGTATAACCTACTACAGACCTACATTGTATGGTATAGCCTCTTGCTCCTAGGCTACAAACCTGTACAGCATGTTACTGTACTAATTACTGTAGGCAATTGTAACAAAATGGTATTTGTGTATCTACACATAACTAAACAGAGAAAATGTACAAAAAAATACAGTTTCATAATTTTGTGTGACCACCATTGTATTATGCTATGATATGTTATGTGGTGTATTAAGATACATAGACATAAATAATATTTTATAGTAGAAACAAATTATAAAATAAATAAAATTTATAACTATAAAAAGAGAATACATAGGCTTGGACTTAATAAAAGATGTTTATAGCCTCTTTAAAGAAAATTAAATTATATTAACAAGTGTCATTCTCACGGATTAGAACACTTAATATAGTCAAATTGTCAATTATCTTGAAATTGATCTAAAGATTCAATACAATCACAATAAAAATTGTAGCACTTTTTTTTAGTTGTGAAAAATTTAAAGCTGATTTCAAAACATGCAGGAAAATGCAAAGGGCAAAGATAACACCATGTTAATAAAGAACAATATTGAAGGCCGTATACTACCAGTGAATCTTTTTTAAAAATAAAAATAATTAAAACTCTATGGTGTTAGAGCAAATCTGATAAACAAACGATACAAAATAGAGTCCAGAAACAAAAAAAAAAGTACATAGTCAATTGATTTAATGTAACGATTACGCACTAAAATTATAAAGAACTATACTTTTATTTCAAAATAACTTTAGTTTCACTTGCAGTTATAAGAAATAATACAGAAAGATTCCATGTAGTCCTTACAAAGTTTCACCTGAGGCTAATATCTTGAAAATTATATTATAATATCACATACCAGATGTTAAAGGAATATAGTCAAGAAACAGAACATTTTCATGACTATGAAGATCACTTCTATTGCTCTTTCATAGCCAGATACACTTCCCATCTTGTCCCCATCTTTTCTTTTTAACTGCTGGAAACCATTAATCTTTTCTCTATCCCAGTAATTTTGTTACTTCAAGAATGTTATATAAATACAATCATACAGCATGTGACATTTTAGATTGACTTTTTTCATTCGGCATAAATTTCTGGAGATTGATCCAAATTTGGGGGTATATCAGTAGTGTCTTTTTTTTTTTTTATTGCTGAGTAGTAGCTCATGGTATGGATGACTGACAATTTGTTTACCTAATCACTCACTGAAGGACATCTGGTCAGAGTATCTCATGGTAAAAATGATAATACTTTATTGGAGATAAAGAGCAGTGAACTTTAGGTAAATTTTAGAGTTACAACCAACAAGGAATGTCAAAGCATTAGCTGTGGGAGCTGAGAAAAGAGATAAAAATTGCTCAGGTTTTTTTCTCTGTCTCTCTTTTTTTTTTTTTTTTCTTTTTTTTTGAGATAGAGTCTTGCTCTGTTTCCCAGGCTGGAGACTGGAGTCCAGTGGCATGATCTCAGCTCATTGCAACATCCACCTCCCGGGTTCAAGGGATTCTCCTGCCTCAGCCTCCTGAGTAGCTGGGACTACAGGCATGCACTGCCACACTTGGATAATTTTTGTGTTTTTATTAGAGATGGGGTTTCACCATCTTGGCCAGGCTGGTCTTGAACTCCTGACCTCTAGTGATCTGCCCACCTTGGCCTCCCAAAGTGCTGGGATTGTAGGCATGAGCCACTGTGCCCGGCCCCAAATTGCTAGTTTTTTAGTACTGGGAGAGGAGTTGCCTTTCATGTGTAGAGTTGATGCTGGTGCTATTACTGAGTTGTGAAGACTGAGAAAAAATCAATTCAATAAAAATTAGTGGCAAAAGGTTTTGATATATCTTAAGAGTGATACCAGCAAGTTGACTGACTAGAGTTACTTGATACTTATTCCCCCCAATAAAAAGGGGCCCAAACAAAAAATAAACAACTATATTTCAACTGGAGTGACTGCAGTTGTAGGCTAGAGAGCACCATGGGAAGGATCAAATCTCTATGGAGTATGGAAACCCAGAATAGCACCACAGAGAGGGAAGTGAGGCATCTTGCCTCTGCCACACTCTCTACCCAACAAGGATCAGCTCAAAGTCAGGGAGGACCTCTTCCTATGTGGGAAAAGTAAGATGGAGATTCCCAACAGTCCTCATTACCACCACAAATGCCAGGAATCCTTGCTACATGAGAGCCCTTCAATCCTCACAGTCCCCAAATCCTGTCTAGAGATTTAGCTTGGAGTTTGCACAGCTGCATTAAAGAAGATGGAGGTCATATCAAGCATTGTTTCAGAACACAGTGGCCTAAAACTAGAAGTTAGCAACAACAAAAAGCTTTGGAAACCTTACAAATACATATAACTTAAATAATATGTTTCTATGTAACCAATGGGTCAATAAAGAAATTAAAAGACAAATGAAGTAATTCCTTGAGACAAATGAAAATGGAAACACATCATGCCAAAACCTATAGGACACAGCAAAAACAGTTGTAAGAAGATATCTAATTGCAATAAACACCTACATCAAAGAAACAGAAAGTTTCCTAATAAGCAACCTAACCATGCACATCAAAGAATGAGAAAAACAAGAACAAACTAAACCAAAAGTTGGTAGAAGAAAGGAAATAATAAAGCTCAGAGCAGAAATAAAGGAAAGAGACTTTAAAAAATAATTCAAAAGATCCAAAAAACTTGTTTTTTTTTTTGGAAAGAATAAAGAAAATTGATAAACTTTTAGGTAGAATAATAAGAGAAAAGACACACATAAATAATATCCAATAAAAAAGGAGACATTACAACTGGTGTCACAAAAATACAAAGGATCATGTTTCCTATGAACATATACACACCAACAAATTTGAGAACATAGGAGAAATAGGTAAATTTCTGGAAAAATAAAATTCACCAAGATTAAAATATGAATAGAAAATCTGAACAGAACGAGTCAGGCAATTAAATAATCAATAAAAGGTATTTCATTATATAAAAAGCCCAGGGCCCGATGACTTCACTGTTGAAATCTACCAGACACTTAAAGAACTAATACCAGTTCTACTCAAAATAGTCCTGGAAATTGAAAAGTAAGGGATAATTTCAAACTCATTTTTCGAGATTAGGATCACCTTAATTCCAAAACCAGACAAAACACCACCAACAAAAAGAAAATTACAAGCCAATATCCCTACAGAACATAGATGCAAAAATCCTCAAGACACTAGCAAATCAAATTCAATAGCACACCACAAAGATTATTTACAATGATCAAGTAAAGTTCACCCCAGGGATGCAAAGATGATTCAACACATGCTAATCAATAAATGTGATACTTTAACAACAACAACAAAAAACTATATGATCATTTGAATAAATGCAGAAAAAGCATTTGACAAAATTCAACATCCCTTCATAATAAAAACTCTCAACCAATTAGTTCTAAGATGTATATATCTCAACACAATAAAGGTCATGTATGACAAACCCACAGCTAAAATCATACGGAAGGAGGAAAAGCTTTTTAACCAAGGAGATGAACAATCTCTATCATGAAAACTGCAAGATCAGGAACAAGACAAGGATGCCCACTTTTATCATTCCTGTTCAACATAGTATTAGAAGTCCTTGCCAGAAAGATTAAATAAAATAACTAAATAAACGTATCCAAATCAGAGAGGAGAAAGTAAAATTGTTCCAGTTTGCAGGTGACATAAACTAAACTTATACCTAGGAAACTCCAAAGACTTTATCAGAAACCTGTCAGACCTGGCCATGCATGGTGGTTCACCCCTGTAACCCCAGCACTTTGAGAAGCTGAGGCAGGGGCATCACTTGAGGTCAGAGTTAGAGACCAGCCTGGCCAAAATTGTGAAACCCCATTTCTACTAAAAATACAAAAAATTAGCCTGGTATGATGGTCAGGTGCCTGTAATCCCAGCTACTCAAGAGCCTGAGGCAGAAGAATGGCTTGAACCCAGGAAATGGAGGTTGTGGTGAGTCAAGATAGCTCTACACTGCACTCTCCAGCCTGGGCGACAGAGTGAGACTCTGTTTCCAAAAAAAAAAAAAAAAAAAAAAAGACAGAGAAAATTCTGTAAGAACTAATAAAAAAAATTCAGTAAAGTCACAGGATACAAAAATCTGTAGGATTTCAATATGCAAATGGTATATTATCTAAAGAAGAAAATAATTTCACCTACAATAGCCACAAGAAAAAAGAATCCACTAGGAATAAACTGAACCAAAGAGGTGAGAGATCGCTATACTGAAAAACTATAAAACATTGATGAAAAAATTGAAAAAACACAAATAAATGGAAATATATGCCAGCTCACGGATTGGAATGATTATTATTAAATGGCCTCCTACCAAAACAATATACCAATTTAATGCAATCTCTATCAAAATATCAACGACATTCTTCACAGAAATAGAGAAACATACTGCTAAAATTTATACAGAACTACGAACAATCCCAATTAGCCAAAGTGATTCTGAACAAAAAAACAAAGTTGGAAACATCACACTACCTGACTTCAACATGTAGTACAAAGCTTCAGCAACTAAAACAGCATGATACTGACATAGAAACTGACACATAGATCAATATAATAGAATAGAGAGCCTAGAAACACTATAAACTTAGGCATATATAGCCAATTGATTTTTGATTTTTGACAAAAGGGCCAAGAACACATATTGGAAAAATGACAGTCTCTTCAGTAAATAGTGCTGAAGAAATTGGATATCCACATGAAGAAGAATGACTAGACCCCTATCTCACCATATATAAATATAAATTCAAAATAGGTTAAACACTTAAATATAAAATCCAAAACTATGAAACCACTATAAGAAAACGTATGGGAAACACATGACAACATTGGGCTGGACAAGGGTTTGTTAAACAAGAACTCAAAGGCATAGGCAACAAAAACAAACATAAATGGGACTACCTCAAACTAAAAAGCTTTTGCACAACAAATGAAACAGTAAACAGAGTGAAGAAACAACCTACAAAATGGGAGAAGATAATTGCAAACTATACATCTGACAAGGGCTTAGAATCAGAAGATACAGAGAACTTAAAACAACTCAAGAGTGAAAAAGCAAAAGGCAGTGGCTCATGCTCCCATGTCGGAGGCCAAGGCGGGTGGGTCGCTTGAGCTCCAGAGTTCAAGACCAGCTAGGGCAACATGGTGAAACCCCATCTCTACTAAAAATACAAACATTAGCTGGGCATGGTGGTGCATGCCTGTAGTCCCAGCGACTTGGGAGGCTGAGGTGGGAGGATCCCTTAAGTCTGGGAGGTGGAGGTTGCAGTAAGCCGAGATCATGCCACTGCACTCTGGTCTGGGTGACAGAGCTAGACCCTGTCTCAAAAAATAAAAATTAAAAAATAAAAAAAATGGGCAAAAGATTTGCATAGGCATTTCTTTGAGGACTGACATTCAAATGGCCAACAGGTACATGAAGAAATGCTTAACATCACTAATCATCAGGGAGATGCAAATCAAAACCACAATGAGATAACACCTCACTCAAGTTAGAATGGCTGTACTCTAAAAGGCAAAATAAAACAAGTGTTGGTGAGAATGCAGAGAAAAGGGAACACAAACACACTGTTCGTGAGATTGTAAATTAGTACAGCCATTAGGAAAAAACGGTATGGAGATTACTCAAAAAATTAAAAACTGGAGCTATTATGAGCTACAATCCTACTACTGGATATTTATCTAAATGAATAAAATATGTCGATGAGATATCTGCACTTCCATGTTTTTGCAGTGCTACTTACAATAGCCAAATACAAAATCACCCAAAATGTCTAACAACAAAAAAACACACACACACAAAATGTGGTTTATATACACAATGGAATAGTATTTAGCCATTAAAAGAATGAAATCTGTCATTTGTAACAACATGGATGAACATGAAAGACATATTAAATGACATAAGCCAGACACAGAAAGACAAATACTACATGCTCTCATTCATATGTTGAATCTTAAAAAAAAAAAAAAAAAAAAAAAGTTAATATCATAGAAGCAGAGAGTTGACCGTTACCAGGCTACCAGAGCCTGGAGATGAGTGAAGGGAAGAGGAGGATAGTCGCATAGCTAGTAGGTTCAAATGGGTAGAAAGTTACAATTAGATAGAATAAATTATAGTGTTTTATTGAACAGTGGGGGTGATGATATTTAACAGTAAGGCATTATATACGATAAAATGGTGAGAAGAGAGCCTTTTGAAAGTCTTCACCACAAAGAAATGATAAATGCATGATAAATGATAAATATTCTGATTTGATCATTATATAACATATATGTGAATCAAGACATAAAATTGTACCCCATAAATATGTATGACAATCTGTCAATTACAAAAATTAAAATTAAAATTAAATTCCTAAAAAGTGAGTAAAATAAAATCTTATTGTGTATGTAACTTAGATGTTTATTGTATGTCCAAAAAGATGTTTCTACTTTAGTGTAATTAACCTAGCTGTTCTTTGTTAGAAAGCCCCTGTCTTTTGCATAACTGGTTCTCCCTAGTTACTTAGGTCTCGGCTTATGTCTCACCTTCCCAAAGACTTTTCTCTAACCACTACTCTAAAGTAGCTACTCATTTACTCTCCATTATCCTGTGGTAATTTTCTAGATAGCATTATTGCTGCATTTATTATCTATTACTTGAGGTATGCTGAACAAGAGTAAGATTCCAAATAGTGTTTAACACCTAATAGAGGCCTAATGTAAATATTTATGCACTGAAGGAACGTTGCTGTACACATAATCGAGTAGATGTGTAGAGCTGGAGACCAATAGGTATTATCAGAGATAATAATACATTACATATTTATTAGGATTAGCAGTAATGAATGACAATTTCTTGGCAGTATTTGGCACATGGTGGGCACTCTGTGAATGGCAGATAAAATGATCATTTCTACTAACATGGGCGACCTAAGCAATTTTGCCTTTTCAGTTAGCAAATAGTGTGACATCAGCCATTTAAAGAAAGGGAATATTTGGTATTGGAATAAATATTTGGAATAAAGAAGGGTATAGTATTTTAGTAACAATAATAAAGTCCATCTGTGTTTATATAACTAAACTTGAATATGTTCATTTTGCTTCTCCTGAATTCAGTCTAATAAAAACATAGGCTCATCAAAATAGATGTCAGAAATACTAACTAAACAAAAAAAATGCACATTAAAACTAATGACTGAAACTGGCATCGAGATACACAACACAGTCACTTATGCAACAGTGCAGCAGCTGCCTTTATGCTGTGTGCTCTGGGACCTATGCAAGAAGCCCAAACTGCCCATACCTAGGTTGTGTTCCTTCCTTATCCTGTTAATTTTCTGGATATTAGTTGTTGGTAACCACACTCTTTTTGATTGTTTTATATCCATTATGAAGCAATACCATGCCAGATTGATCTGTCATTTATAGGGTGATCAAAGGGAATGAAATGAGCAATTTTGAATGTTGAACAGCAAGGCTGTGTAGAGCTGAAGGTTTGCTAGGACTCCGGTCTTCTGCGTCATCATAATTATGATTATTTACAAGCTTTCTGAATGATCCCATGGAGATCTTGGGGTGGGCACTTTATTTTTTGTCATTTAGATAGAAGTTGTAATACTGAAAGCATCTTTTTCCCCCTGTCTTTGGCCTCTTGTTATCACCCTATATCAGAACCCCTCAACTTGTTAAAAGTTTGCCTTTAAAATAGAAATAGGGGTGTGGTTACAGCATTTGGAGAAAATCATGTTGTTTCTGTTCTAGAAAAATATTCCCTCTACAAGGAAGGAAAATCTCTCCGGAGACTACATCTTTGAATTCTGGAGAGTCGCACGTTTGAAATGTTAATATGATTTTATGGATGAAAATTTTACCTGCAAAACATTTCTAAAATATGTGCCTGTCAAATGTATTTTTCCCCTAGGGGCAGTCCTCCCCACACATCAAAAGCAGTTCCTCTCTTGGAGACAGCCCTCTGCAATGAAGGAAGTGAGAGTTTCTGTTACAAGGATACATGGCTCACGCTGTTCCATTATCGTAAACTCTTCATTATCCAGTGTTTCAAGAGAGACTAATCCAAAAACCATTTCTTCTTATGAAGCATTTCCTTAGAATACTTGTATTATACCTTTGCGATCTTGGAAATGTCCATCTCTCTGATTTAGATAGTCCAAAATGCATTCATTTTCCCCCTGACCTTATATAGCCCCAATCATTATAAAAATGCAACTTCTCTCAAGATGCTGTGAAACAAATCTATAGAAAATAGTTGAGTCATATGAATAATGGCAATGAACTAGAGCAGTAATTTTCAAACCTTACAGGGTGGTGGATCAATATCCACTGGAAGGTAGGTTCCCAGGTGAGGCTGATTCTACTGACCCAGGGACCACACTCCGAAAGGCATTGGATGGGAGTGAAAATCTACAATCTGTCTCTGCTGCAATTCCTTCTTATAGTTCCACTTCACTGGGGTGTCTGCTGTGCATTAATCCAGAGTATTCATCTTTTCCTGGAATTATTTTACGTGGATTCTCATTGGAATAAAGTTCAGTGAGTCTTTATTGCTTGCAACCCAAACTGACTGAAATGAAAGTAAAAAGACACTGATTCCTTTAAAAAAAAAAAATCGCTTACAAAGTAACTACTCTGTGTATATACATTTTCGTGTGTGTGTGTGTGTGTGTGTGTGTGTGTGTGTGTATGTTACAGAAGTTACAAAATAGTCAGAAGTCTTATCTCAGTCCTGTTTAGGTTTAATCTGGGGCAGCAGGGATCTTGCTGGCTCTTTGAATGTGTCTTTTCTTCAATTTATTTGTGGTCAGATTCAAGTCAGAAGTAAATAAATAGTAACAACCACATTTATGTCAAGGTAATAAGAAGGTGGAAGAGCCAAGTAAATTTGAGAAAATCATTCTTAACCTTTCCCTTCATTCAGCTCAAACCTATACAATAGTAATTTTCCCCAGCCCTCCCTACTTTTCAGGGTAAGTACTAGGGAAGAGGCTGATGCCATTACTCATTACATGAGAATAATCAAATTTTACACTTGTGAGATGTTGAGATCCTGACACTGGTACTCAATCTTCCACATTTCTCTGTTGGCTTACATCAGTTGTCAAAGGTTGTGGATCATGTGTTGTCTACTTGCCTAACACGTCTTCTGCTGATTTGTTTGTATTTGGTGGGGGGATGGGGGAGTGAAATATGAAGCTACTTTACCCTACAAAGTCAGCTCTTCCTCCTGTGATTCTTGATGCCTAGACTAGGAGTGTGGGTGAGAGAAAGTAGGACAGCCATATTTTGGGGGCTCAAGTCGAAACTGTGTTCCCTGGTCTCAATAAGTAAAGACTCTGTAATCACTGTGACCTGTTTGTTGCATATATGCCTTGACTTCATCTAGCTCCAGATGAAAATGTTAGTCTCACATACACACACACACACACACACACACACACAACATGAAATATGGGCAGTTATTGGACTTGTAGAATTTGGCCTGGCAAATGTTGGGAGTAAAGCTAGAGAAGAGCTGTCCTGAGAGGTATCTTGAGTCCAGGCATCCAGTTTCATGCAAGGAAAAACTAGCTAATACAAGGAAGGTGACATCAGTGATACCAGGCTGGAGATTCAAAATCCAGGCTCATAACCATCCTTCTACTATACAAAACAAACAGAATGAATAAGACCTACTATATATAATAGCACTATATGATGACTATAGTCAATAATAATCATATATTTTAAAATATCTTGAAGAGTGTAATTGGATTGTTTGTCTCTTAGAAGATAAATGCTTGAGGGGATGGATACCCCATTCTCCTTGATGTGCTTATTTCATGTATGTTTTGCATGGCCGTATCAAAACATCTCACCTACCCCATAAAAATACATCCTTTCTACCCACAAAATTTAAAAAATAATAATAAGATAAAATCCAGGCTAGGCATTCAGGCTTGGGAGCTCAACCCTGGTAACAGGAGCATCATCTATCATAGGAGCATACACATTTTTGAAAGAATTTTGGCTGAGGATAAAGCATAAGACCACGGAAATAAAGGTCCCAACCTAGAGGTATGGGGAGAAGAGATGAGGAGGAAGTAAGAATGAAGGTAGAAGGAAGTGACGCTTACATCAGCAGTTATTTTGTTTGTTTCCTGTTCCATAGTGTAACCTAGTGGCTTAGGGAAATGTCCATATTTTCAATGATTTCTCTAAGAACCGATATTTTTGTTTGTTTTATTTTCATTTTATGTATATTTATTGGTTTTGAGATGGAACGAGAGTTGGCTGCCACATTCTAATACATGGATAAAAGTATTAATAGTTTGCTTTTTGTAATGTAATCTTGTCAGACCAAAAGTATTTTGTGTTTTGTTCAATTTTTTGTAAGTTCTGTGTTTGCTTGTTTTGTGCTTATGAGCAAGAGTGAAAATGAGAATGCAATATTTCTCCAAAACAACCTAAGGGAAGAAATCACTGGATACAAATTATTGATTGCACGCCCCCCTAGTGGGCTTATTATCCTATTGACAGTTTGTTCAAGATCACAAATTAATGCTGTATCTTCTAGGAGAAATATGATATTCATTCATTGTTGAGTAAATCCATATATTAAAGCCAAACATTGATAAATAATGTAGGCCAATAATCCCAAAAAGGCATATTTCCATATTTCCTGGAAGGGTGACAGCATGCTACTATTTTTAATGGTTCTCACTATTGCCATCTCATATGTGTGATGATGTTTCAGTGGTTAAGGCTCTGATTTATTAATTAGAATGCAGTTTTCAGTGTACTAATGTTACCCTGAGTTGAATGATAAGCACGTATTTTATATGTGAGGTTTGGCAATTGCAACATATTTTAAGTCGAATTGAAATATGTAAAGCATGAAAATCTCTCAAAGGTATAGAGGATTCGGATCACTTCCCTATGTACTGGCAGCTTAAAAACAAAATTAGCATTTGTTTTATGAAGGATGAAGCAAAAGAGAGTATTACTTTAAAAGCAACTTTTTTTTTTCTTTGCTTGGAGACCTTCTTACATCTGCTGGCCACTGCTCTTAACTCAAACTCAGATATTTGAATCATGTTTCTTTTCTATGTACGTCCTGGTCTGCAACAGCACCAGGAAAGGGTATTTTTTACACAAATAATTCTTCTCTTTATTACCTAAGGGAAACCTGCTCAATAAATCTCTCCTAATTAATAACCTTTATTTTTTCCGAAAGTCCTCTATACAGGCCAAATGGGCAACCACTTTGTGTGTGTATGTGTTGCTTATTTTTTGTTTTTTGAGTTTTTGTGAAGTCTATAGTTATTTCAGCTTCAAAGTTCTCAGCAACCCCCTATCTGTTTTTCATGGTTTGAACGTGCATATTATGTTGCCAAATTGTGAGACTAATGTTAGTGACATAAAATATATTTTCGAAACCAGGAAAAGGCCTAAAACTTAGGGGTTGGCTGTATTTCCTGGTAACCACTTCATAATGGAGCTCTTTGGTACGTAAGTGGATGAAGTACTCATTGGTTGCCCTCCAAATGTTTGTGTAGTGGAAAACATACCATCTGATGTCAACATGGCATAAAAATGAGGACAGATTATTTCGTAGTGTTTAGATTTTGCTTCTGTCTCTCAAGTGTTAACAAGAAAACAGTAAGGAGCAACGATATGTTGGTTAAAAGAAGGTACTTTCTAACTCCACAGATCAGTAATCGGTGGGATTATGATAAATAAAGATGACAATTCCTCCTGTATCAACCTTCTAGGGGATTGAGAAACTCTTCTGTCCCCAAGCACAGCAAAAGTCTCCATGCTTTCTAAGAGTTCCATTTGATCTTTTCCATCTGCATAATTAAACTATCCTGTAACTCCCACTCACATGGAGGTTAGAACCCGGACCTAGGAGGGGAGCTCAAAGGCCTATCTTTGCCAGGCTTCAAGGCAACTCCTCCATTACCCTCCCATGTTTGATTGAAGCAAGGGAGCTTCAGTCATTTAGCAAAGAATTGTTTAAATATCTGTGCCTCAATATTACCCAAGGACAGTTCAGAGCTCTTCTTATTATAGTCATGAAAGTTTCTGAGGATAATCCTCTTTTCTTTGGGTTGATAAATGGGCAGCACCTTTCAGGCAGGTGTTCACCTTGTAAAGAGAATCTCAAAAGCTATTGTCCCTAACCTTTCCATGTGAGGCAGTACTTTGGGTTGCCTTGGAAATCCTAAGATCTCAGTCAGAGGGTGGTGCTGAATATATGCTTCTCGCAAGGCAAATTCTATCTATATTCTTCTTTTCTTCTCTGTGATTTCCCTTGTTTCATGGAAAGAGAAGAAGTGGTAACAGCTACAAGCTTGGTCAATGAAGTAGGTATTCCTGTTTTCTACTTAATCATATCCACAAATTAGCCCATGCAATTAAAAAAAAAAATAGCCAAATGCTTTATATTTGGTAAAGCCAAATGCTTTATATTTGGTAAAAGACAAATAAAACACAGTATATATCCACAAATTAGCCCATGCAATTAAAATATTCACAATTAGTCCATGCAATTAAAAAATAGCCAAATGCTTTATATTTGGTAAAGCCAAATGCTTTATATTTGGCAAAAGACAAATAAAACACAGTATATATCCTCCAAGAGTCTTCAGCTTATTGCAGAGGCTCAAAGGGAAACAAAAGCAATCCACCCACTTACCACCTCCACCCTCACCACCAACAAAGAGCTAGATACAGACAGAAACAGTAGAAAAATACGACGGTAGTATAGTTAACTCTCTGTTGGACAGAGGTGATTTTACAGGGAAGGTGATATATAAGCTCTGGGGGAACAAACAACAGTTAGCAAGATAGGCATCAGGAAAAGTACAAGTAAAAAGGCTTTCTTATTTGAAAAAATGTGTTGAGCACATGCTATGTGTTGGAAACCTTGTATAGAGTATAGAGCAGTGTAAATAATACAAGGTTATTGGTTGCATGAAATGTTCATTCTGATGGTGGGAAGATAAACAATAAACACAATATATATCTATGACAGATAACAGGGTGGTCAGCAAAAGTTTCTATGATGAGAGGCCTTTAGAGCAGACAGGGAGGACATGTGAGAGTGAGACATTGGGATGTCTGGAGGAAGAGCCTTCCAAGCAGAGAGAACGGCAAGTGCAAAAGCTCTGTGGTAAACCTATTAATTTTCGAGGAACAGCAAGTGAACAGGGGAGAGTGATTGTAGATAAAGTCAGAATAGTAGTGAGAGGTAACGTCTTATAGCATGTTAGACCTTTGTAACAACATTGACTTTACAGTAAGATAAATGGAAAGGTGTAAGATTTTGGCAGAGGGAGGACATGCTATAACTCATATTTAAGTTGATCTCTCTTCTTGCCATTCTAAGTTTAGTTTAAGCTATAGCAGGGGTAAAGATGGAACCAGGAAGTTCAGTTAGGAGGCAAGAAAATTGGAAAGAAGGTGGCATGTATGGGAAAACACAGTAGGTTAATATTCTTTTTAATCTAATGTTCTTGGAGTGTAGAGGCCAATGAGGCAGAAAGGGAGACATTGAAAGTATTGATCATCTTGATCTTGATTGGCCTCATGTGTTCTGCTACAGAGGTTGGACTTCCTTGTCGGTGCAGTAGATATCACATACAAATTTTTTAGTTGGGAAATGATGTGTTTCTTTGGGCATTTAAAAACGTAATAGTGACATCTTTGTGTTGAATGAAGTCAATATGGAAGGTAGGGATATCAGGTGGAAAGTGAACGCAGAAAAGAGAGACTAAATGGGTTAAAGATATAGCAATGTGGAAGAAGAATCAGGGACTAATCTGAGAGGTTTTAAGAAATTTGATTTTCTGTGATTCAGCCATTGAATATAGTGTTAAAGAGAAGGGACAGTGGAATTATATTCAAGAGCCTTAGAGGTCTTCCTTCCGCCTTTTCTGTGTCCTAGAGATTTTGACACAGAGATTTGTATGTGTACAAGACATTAAAGATGCTTGCATGCTTTTAGAGCAAATTCACTTTCCTGGGGTTCATAAGTCAGCTGCTAACAAAGAATGATGCCTGTTGGAAGCAGTTACACAAAAGAAAAAAAAAAGATTTCCTTCTTATATGTATAAGAAGCATCCTACCTTTACCCTAACTTTTTATATCTGAGAACATTTGCTTTCTGGTTATTTCCTGTCACATTTTAAAGCCAGCTTGGTGAGTGTTACCCCTCCAGTTAGTTTCCTGTTCCATGTAGAAGCTCGTCCTATAATCCCCTGATTTGATGTATGAAGACACAGTTATTACTGCAGCGGGCTCTCCTCACACCCCTTCCATCATAGTTATGGCTGCAACCTAACAAGAACTTCACTGGAAATGAATGTTAGAAATCATAATGGCATTTTGTTCCATGCAATTTTATTTAGGGAAATGCTATTTGGGACATAAAACAAGGGACTGCCCTAGAAACAAACAACTGAGCCCCATAATGTCATGGTTTGGTGTCAAGAATATTGTTTCCTGGGCAGATTCTGATGATGTTTTTGTTTTATATTTCATCTCATCTTCCTTAATTTTGCTTAAAATTTAATTTATGGCCTTCATTACCAAGTTAAAGATTGCTGGGGTGATTAAACTCTTTTGTTTTATGTGTAAACAGAAGGAATCCTTATTATAGCATAAGAAATGGTGCCAAAAGGATGCCATCCTGTTTTCTTTTCATGCTTCCTCAAAACCACTTTGATTCAATGCATGTTTGCAGAACATCTCCTATTATAAGACAATAAGAGATCACTTAATAGATGAAATGATCAGCGATGGGCCACAGTTCCTCTTCTCAAGATTTTATAAGTTTTGATGGAGCTGCAACAAAATGTAAATATAATGAGAAAGAAGATTCATCAAGTACAAGATTATATAAGATATTGCAAACCTGAAAGAGCAAAACAGGGATCACTTCTTACTGTACAAATGGGAAGGTGAAGTGAATATCTTGCTTAGGAATGAGTGGTTGGCTCATGGTGGGTTTTGTGGGCATGAATATAAGATGAAAACTAAAAGACTAAGTAGTTGAAATTTTGGAGTCGGTACTGAAGTGTTTAGCAAATGGAGTGAGGACGTTCTATATCAGTAAGGACCAGAGGTATAAATAAGCAACACCATATCATATTTGAGGCTTGAAGGATGGTGAACAACTCTATGGGTTCAGAGTGTGCAGTAGGGCAGTGGTATATGACACGGTGCTAGAGAAACCAAGACCACACTCTATAAAGTCCTTTATATCCTCGAAGATGTATGTATCTTATCGGTGATATAAATCATTGGATGTTCTAGATTAGAACATAACCTGATGGCATGCTAGGGGCAACTGTAAGGACAAGGTAGTGGGTGGTGAAAAGATAAGGCTATCGGTGACTTGTAAAAGATGGGGCTTTATCTGAGGCATTGACAATAACGAGAGGTTGAAGGAAGTGTTCTCTAAAGCTACTTAAAAAGTAGAATTAAGAGGGTTCAGTAATTGCCTGGATATGGGAATTGAGGGTGAAAATGGACTTGAAGAATGATGGAATCTATTACTAGAAATTAGCAGTTGTTACTACTAAGGGGGAAGTAACCATTTGAGTGAACGAAAACCGATTCATTTGATTGGTTGATTCGTAAAATAGCTGCTGTTATGAATTTTAATATATTTGCTAGTAGGTGTTGATGGAGAAAATTCAAAGATATATTAAGGCATATTTTCTCTTTATTCTGTCTCAATACGTGTAATCAATAAAGATGGGCTTCTTTTTTCCTCCCTTTCCTTTATGGCTGCATAAGGTATGCTGGTCAGATAAAAATCATTTGCCAATCAACCTTCTATCTCTGAAACATTTCTGCCAGAAAGATAGACCAGGGACTCTTCTTAAATAATTATAAAAATTCTTCGCCCCATGGATATTCAGATACCAGGTCTTTCAGTGCTAAATTGCAAAATCATCACTATAATCAGCTGTTACTGGCACTCTGTAGTTAGTGTATTCATTAGTTTGTTCTTGAGCAGCTCTGGCACTTAATCAAAAAAGACATTGATTCCAATTCATTTCAGCTCATATGATTTAGGCTTAGTTGTATATTTTAATTACTTGGTACTAATGCAAGGTTTTTAAAGGTTCTCTAGTTCATAAAGGAATCCTAATTTCTAATGGCACATGCAGTAGAAATAAAAATCAACCTCTGTATTTATAAGGCAGTCCCTCCTTTTTTTTTTTTTTTTTTTTTTTTTTTTTTTTTTTTTGTAAGGGAAGCAAAGTAATTTTACCTAGCAGATTAGATTTTTCAGATGAATAAATTTCTCTCAATATGTAACAGGAACAACCTCCAATGCCATGGGGTCTCTATTAGCTTTACTTATTAACTGATAATGATGCCCTTAGTGTAAACGCCTCTGCCCTTCTCTAAATGCTTTATTTATTCTCAGAAAGTTTCTTATTCACCATAAACCTTTCCTCTCAATGTCCAAGGTAGCTCCCTTATTAGGCCAAAATTATATCTTAACAGTCCTTATTACTTGAAGATTTACAAATCACTCTGATATCTCTTATTTCATGCTATTCTTTGAGCATTTCCTCCATCCTATGATACAAAGCAAATATCTATTACAGGAAAAGCATCTTTCTCAAAAGGCTACTGAGGCAAAGAGCAATTTGAAAATTGAGGCCCCTGTATGAACACTATTGATTCAGGATAGAGATTGCCTTTGCCATATGACTCTGAGAGAAAGATAAAGACCTATTTGGGATGTAGGGCACATGGGGAATTAGGGAACGGGTCTTGAATATCGCTGCTTAGGTTCAAATTCTGGCTGAGCGATTTACCACTTGTGTTCCTTCTCAAAGCCTCCATTTCCCCAATAGTATAATTATAGGATAGACTGCATAGATACATAAAGCACTTAGAACAATGTCTTACACTCAATTGTACAGCCCTTCCCACCCCAGGAACGTTTGTAATTGGATAATGCATGGGTGTCCACAATAAAGACCAATTTCATTATTGTCACAGTACCTTCAAAACTAGCTACTTGATAACCCCATCCTAAGCAACTTACCTTCCTCTAAGATTTTCCTTAAAAAGCCTGCTCACTGGAAAACTATCCATCCAGAGGTTCTAAGTTTTAGCCTGTTATTAGAATTCAGCACTAACTTTCAAAACTTCCCTTTGGTCCTGCTCAGTTTGTGCTACTAAAGGCTGCTGTTAACATCTCCTAGAATTATTTAATGTTTATATAGTGATGCTTTATTGCTCTAATATAACTTTGCTTGCATCTATTTCAGTTGAAGATAACATGGAGAAGTGAAAAATCACTCAATACGTTTTGGTTTTTGAGTGCCTTTATTTTGCTCTAGGGTTAACTCACTTTAAACATTGTAAAATTCTGATCACAAAAGATACTGCAATGCCGGTTCTTTCTAACTTACAAGATTTCGTTGGTTACATGCCTGTAAAATGTAAATTAATTAACTAACTAATTAATTAAATGTCCCTGATAATGTATATTGTAATAAGAAGCTTTAGCTAAATCAAAATAGATGCTGGATGGTTCTGGAACTTATGACACCTTCTTATGCTGTTTACATGAGCTTAATTGAAAGGAAGGTTTTATGCTACCGGCTGGCGGAGTAAGGGACTGAGTACACAGACTCTTTTGGAGAAAAGATAGGAGAATATTAAAGAAGATGGCAGAATTGATTTTAAGCTCTTATGGTAAGAAGGGTTACAGCACTAGCTATATTCACAAACGATTAGTAGGCTCTGGTACAAGCAATGCCACTGTAGGGATCCTTTAGAAAGGAACTTCTCCGTACACATCTCTGCCACTCAAACATGCACATTACCTCACAGTCTATAGAATACCACTCTAAGGACTCAAGGACATACCAAAAGAGAAACAGACCTTTATTACCAAAAACTTTCCAAGAAAACAGATACTGGAACATGTATTGTTTTTCGCTTTCTGAAGAAATTTACAATCATTTTCCTCTGTTAAAAACTTTTGTTGAACTACCTTAGACTTAATAGATAGTACAGAGTTCTCCTACACTCTTCATTCAGCTTCTACTAACATTAGCGTTTTACATAACCATGGTGCATTTACCAAAACTAAGAAATTAACCTTGAAATTAACACTAACATTAAATTCTGAGTTAAACTAAGAGTTTTAACTAAACTATCAACTTCATTTGGATTTCATTCATTTTTTTCTACTAATGTACTTCTTTAGTTTTGGAATCCAATCCCAGACACTAACTTAGTTGTGGTCTCCTCTAATCTGTGACAGTTTTTCAGTTTTCCTTTGACTTTAACGACCTGGACACTGTTGAAGAATACTGAACAGATTTTTTTTAGAATGACTCTCAGTTGAAATTTCCTTTCTCATTTTTAGCTTAGGCTTATGGATTTTAGGGTAGAAAACCACAGAGATGTTATGTTGTTGGCACATCATATCAGTGGATAAATTATGCTGATATGTGTTGCTATTGATATAAAACTTGATCACTTTGTTAAGGTGGTATCCTGCAAGTTTCTGTACAAAATTACTATTTTTCCCTGCCCGTATGCTATTCATTAGAGGCAAAGCACTATCTCAGCTCACCCTCAAGCAGAGGGAAAATAATCCATCCACTGAGGAATGTTTTAACATTTGTTGAAGCTAATATGGCAACTAATAAATATTTGGGGTGAGATACTCTGAGACTATACAAGTATTATGTTTCTCCTTTAAGAGTTACTCATGAACTTAAGCAGTCATCAGTGGATCTTCAGTGTGGCATTATTTCTTTTCGTTTTATATTGAAAGTTTTAAGCTATGAATTTAATTTCTTTAATAGATATCAGACTACTGAGATTATACATTTCATTTTGTGCAAGCATTGGTAGTTTGTACAAATATGTCCATAGCAGGACAATTCACAATAGCCCTATCTAGAAAAAAACTCAAATATCCATCACTGGTACAATGGATATATAAATTATGGTATAATTATAGGAAGAAATTCTATACGCCAGTGAGAACAAATATGCCATTGCCATAAGGAGCAACATGTCTGAATCTTTCAAACATAATATTGAACAAAAGAAGGCAGATGTAGAAGAGTGTAGCTGTGTTTTTCTATTTTATAAGTGTAAAAACAGACAAGGCTGATTTATGCTGTTAAACATTAGGACTTTATTTCTCTGGAGAAGCACAGTAACTGGGAAGGACCACATATAATGCTTCTGGAGTCTGGAAACATATTTCTTAATGTTTCCTGGTTACAGAAATGTAGTCAATTTTGAAAATTTATTGAATTACACACTTTTACTTGGGGGACTATCCTCTATGTAGTGTATATTTTAATAAATATAAAAGATTGTGTTAAAAAGGCTGTTTCTCTATTGATGTGATATAATTCTCAAGTATTCCAAAAAGTCACTGAATAAAAGTTGAGTAAATTTGAATACCTGCAAGTATCACTGATAAGCATAAATATAATTCATTGTGCACACTGGAGGAAAAGGCAAGGGAAAATCATTTGTATAGAATTCTCAGAAATCAATTCTTTCCCACCATATTACATGTCCAGAAATTCAGAGCCATGCTATAACACCATTTTCTTATCTAGCAATCTAAATATTCTATCAAACTATTTTAACTATTAACTGAAACAAGTTTGAGATAATCATGTGTTAGAGAACCTGGGAAGACTCCTAATGATCACCATTGCTTTCCTAGCTAACTCTATTAATGTGTTCATATTAGTCTAAGGTTATGCAAAGGTATGAAATTAATTGCTTTCTTCCTTATCTTTTCAGTTTGTATTTTACAGAATCTGGTGACTCACCTTACCCACATTTTTGGTATATGTTTTGCTCCCAATTGTAGTTTCCTGATACAAACTCTATTCTCCATTATTATTTAAGGATTTTCAATCATAGTTTTATAATTACAATTGCAAATTATTTTAGTTCTCTGAGATTTAATTCATTTGGTCTGGAAACTTGAATTCATCTGAAGATACTAAATAATTTCATATTCTCTTTTACTTTTTAGGTCATTAATCATCATATGTATTCTACCTCATCCAATTACGAAAAGCTTTTCCTGGATTGAGTACAGAGCAGGTAAAGTTGAACAATGTTGCTTGCTCTAGTATTTATTAACATGACACCATCTGTTCTTAAACAGTAGACTTCCTTCTTTATCTTGTTCTATTTATAAATTTAAGAGTGTTGTGTTTTCTTAATTACTCTTGGCATAAAAGCACAAATTCATTCCAGTTTTTTCTCTCTTATTAATTTTTCATCATTTTATGTCATGCTTCTGCATCTTTTGTATATGTTGCTTTTATTTCTAGTATGTCTCAAGGTAATCATAAAATCATCTGTAAGAGGCAGTATTGTTTATAGAGAGAAGTGTTTTTTCAAGAACAATAGACAGAGTTATAAGAATTAACTTTGCTACTCAATAACCTTAATTCAATCCCTTTTCTGTGAAAATCAAGTACATAATTTATAAATAACAAAAAAAATTTACTTCAAAATTGCCTAATAATCAAATGTATATGTAACCTAAACTGTCATACATTATATCTGCTAGTATAGTATATAATGTATACATGTGTATATCATAGTATATGTATATATGTATATATTAATTAATAAGTTGAACTTATGTTGTTTATTTTTTCCTTTCACACTCTTATATTGGTAGTCATTTTTTATTACCAATTTAGTTTTGTTCATTTTTTTCCCTTTCACACTCTTATGTTGTTAGCCTTTTTTTTTTTTTCAGAGGCCATGCTTTCTGAAATGTTTTTAAATCTTTTTGACCAGCATCTACAATATACTGCTCTTATACTCAGCCTTCCCTTCTTAGATTATTATAAACTCTGAGATGACATGGTCACTTTCTCCTTGGGTGTCTGTCACTTCTGCTTTACCAAGCAGTTCTTCCTTGTTAGTCAAAATTAATTTCAGAGTAGCAGTTCTCCTCATTGCCTTTTTAGGCCCTCCTGAGAGCAGAGATTGTCAGGAAGGCAAGTTCAGAGTTTGTTAGATTTTTCTTTTAGAGACTTCCAACAGTCATCCACATACGTGAGTCTCCTCTTGTCACTCACTGCTGTCTTCTGGGCGCAGGATGTATCTATGTACTCCACTGTGAATACACCTTTCAGAGCAGATGCCCCACAGTTCAGGTAGCCTAGTGTCTACTTCCAACATTGCAGTTGTTGATATTCTCTTCTTTCATACTGTTCAAATCTTCTCCTCTAAGATGAAGCTCAAGAGGTGGAAGTTTTATTGACACATTTATTTTCTTGTTATTGCCCTCTAATTCTAGTAAGCTTGTTTCTTTTCAACATTTTAAGATACCACGCAGATACTATCTAACCAAATTTATATAAGTTCAGGAGAGTACTTTTTTTTTTTGCTAAGGAATTTACAAATATGTTATTGTTTCCAGTTACTTTATTACCCACACTCTGTCCACATCTATGGAAACCTTTGGGTCTAAATCTCCTCCTCTATTATTTTATTTTCAGTATTTCTGATAAGCTGTGATGCTGCTGTTGGTTCTTCGGTGATCATTCCTGCTCCCCTCTATCATGCCCTTTTTACAGTTATATTTCTGTATTCTCCTTCCTCTTCAAATTTCAAGTGCTGGTTTTTTGTTTGTTTGTTTGTTTGTTTGTTTTTAAATCTGCTGGCTTTCTACCAAACTCATTCTTTTGGGTGTGTATAAACTGCACTCCTTGACATAGGTTTATTTTTCTGATTTCAAAAATAGTGATCCAGAAATCCTACTGTGTTTCCAATTGTATGCTTTCCCCAAGTTCCTTTACTGTTTTAGAAAATGACCTCCAAGTGAAATTAAAGCAATTATCCTCTTTCACTACCACTTCTTGTGTGTAACACTAAAGTGACTAGAGCAGCATTTCGGAGTATGACCAGTAGATCACAAATACTATGAGAAGCTACACTCACAAAGGTTTCTGTTCTCACAGAAGCTTAAGAAAGACTGAATCACATATCTCGAATTTGTCGATTTCTATTCCCATAATAAAAATGCAGAGATATCCTGACATCAATACAAAGATAATAAAGCAGCATAACTTTGTTTAATCCAGCATTTCCAAATGCTTTTGAAATTTCTTAATCATGGAATATCTAGTAGCAGCCCAAGGAGTAAATTTTAATATAATACAAAAAATTTATTGAACTCTTACATATGTCAGATATTGTGATAGGAAACCATGTATGTGTGTATACACATACATGCACACACACTTCTGTGCAAATATTTATCAAGCACTTACTATTTACGAGCTCTTTTTGTCATTGAGCATACAGCAGTGAAAATAATAAACAAAATTACCTGCAATTATTTTAGCAGGGAAAAGAGACAATGAGTTGAGTACACATTACATTGGTAATAAGTAATAAGAAGGAAAAGTTACACCAGTGCAAGACCTGTATTGTTTAATGATGGGTGGGCTGGGTTTCAAATTTTCAGTGGGTAGACAGGGAAAAACTCACCTAGAAAGTAATTTTTGAGTAACCATGTAAGGATGGTGACATATATTGCATGCAAATATATTCTAGTCATGGTAACTTGTATGAAGAGAATTTTAGGCAAGGAGACATGAAAGTATGAAGGCCTTGAGGCAAGAGTGTGCCCAGTTTATTCAATGAACAGGAAAGAAGAAGCCCATATGGCTAAAGAAGAAAAGACAGAAAAACAGAGGATCAGGAAATAAATTTGGGGACATAAGAAAGGACTTTGCCTTTTATTGAATTAAAAATGGCAGGGGCAGAGCAAGATGGCCGAATAGGAACAGCTCCAGTCTCTAGCTCCCAGTGAGAGCGACACAGAAGACAGGTGATTTCTGCATTTTCAACTGAGGTACTGGGTTCATCTCCATAGGGATTGCCGGACAATCAGTGCTGGTCAGTTGCTGCAGCCCGACCAGCGAGAGCTGAAGCAGGGCGAGGCATCTCCTCACCTGGGAAGCGCAAGGGGGAAGGGAATCCCTTTTCCTAGCCAGGGGAACTGAGACACACAACACCTGGAAAATCGGGTAACTCCCACCCCAATACTGCGCTTTACCAAGGGTCTTCGTAAAGGGGCACACCAGGAGACTATATCCCACACCAGGCTGGGAGGGTCCCACGCCCACGGAGCCTTCCTCATTGCTAGCATAGCAGTCTGCAATCTAACTGCAAGGCAGCAGCAAGGCTGGGGGAGGGGCGCCCGCCATTGCTGAGGCTTAAGTAGGTAAACAAAGCCTCTGGGAAGCTCCAACTGGGTGGAGCTCACAGCAGCTCAAGGAGGCCTGCCAGTCTCTGTAGACTCCACCTCTGGGGACAGGGCAGAGCTAAACAACAGCAACAACAACAAAAGCAGCAGAAACCTCTGCAGACGCAAACGACTCTGTCTGACAGCTTTGAAGAGAGCAGTGGATCTCCCAATACGGAAGTTGAGATCTGAGAACACACAGACTGCCTGCTCAAGTGGGTCCCTGACCCCTGAGTAGCCTAACTGGGAGACATCCCCCACTAGGGGCAGACCGACACCCCACACCTCACACAGTGGAGGACACCCCTGAGAGGAAGCTTCCAAAGCAAGAATCAGACAGGTACACTTGCTGTTCAGCAATATTCTATCTTCTGCAGCCTCTGCTGCTGATACCCAGGCAAACAGGGTCTGGAGTGGACCTCAAGCAATCTCTAAAAGACCTACAGCTGAGGGTCCTGACTGTTAGAAGGAAAACTAACAAACAGAAAGGACACCCACACCAAAACCCCATCAGTACGTCACCATCATCAAAGACCAGAGGCAGATAAAACCACAAAGATGGGGAAAAAGCAGGGCAGAAAAGCTGGAAATTCAAAAAATAACAGCACATCTCCCCCTGCAAAGGAACGCAGCTCACCACCAGCAATGGATCAAAGCTGTACGGAGAATGACTTTGACGAGATAAGAGAAGAAGGCTTCAGTCCATCCAACTTCTCAGAGCTAAAGGAGGAATTACATACCCAGTGCAAAGAAACTAAAAATCTTGAAAAAACAGTGGAAGAATTGATAACTAGAATAATTAATGCAGAGAAGGCCATAAATGAACTGACAGAGATGAAAACCATGAAACGAGAAATATGTGACAAATGCACAAGCTTCAGTAACCGACTTGCTCAACTGGAAGAAAGAATATCAGCGATTGAGTATCAAATGAATGAAATGAAGCGAGAAGAAAATCTAAAGAAAAAAGAAGAAAAAGAAATGAACAAACCCCACAAGAAGTATGGGATTATGTAAAAAGACCAAATCTACGTCTGATTGGGGTGCCTGAAAGTGAGGGGGAAAATGGAACCAAGTTGGAAAATACTCTTCAGGATATCATCCAGGAGAACTTCCCCAACCTAGTAGGGCAGGCCAACATTCAAATTCAGGAAATACAGAGAACGCCACAAAGATACTCCTTGAGAAGAGCAACTGCAAGACACATAATGCCAGATTCACAAAAATCTTAAGGGCAGCGAGAGAGAAAGGTCACGTTACCCACAAAGGGAAGCCCATCAGACTCACAGCAGATCTCTCGGCAGAAACTCTCCAAGCCAGAAGAGAGTGGGGGCCAATATTCAACATTCTTAAATAAAAGAATTTTAAACCCAGAATTTCATATCCAGCCAAACTAAGTGTCATAAGTGAAGGAGAAATAAAATCCTTTACAGATAAGCAAATGCTTAGAGATTTTGTCACCACCAGGCCTGCCTTACAAAAGACCCTGAAGGAAGCACTCAACATGGAAAGGAACAACTGGTACCAGCCATTGCAAAAACATGCCAAAATGTAAAGACCAAATTTAAAGGCCAGGAAGAAACTGCATCAACTAACGAGCAAAATAACCAGTTAATATCATAATGGCAGGATCAAGTTCACACATAACAATATTAACCTTAAATGTAAATGGACTAAATGCTCCAATTAAAAGACACAGACTGCCAAACTGGATAAAGAGTCAAGACCCATCAGTTTGCTGTATTCAGGAGACCCATCTCACATGCAGAGACATACATAGCCTCAAAATAAAGGGATGGAGGAAGATCTACCAAGCAAATGGAAAACAAAAGAAAGCAGGGGTTGCAATCCTAGTCTCTATAAAACAGACTTTAAACCATCAAAGATCAAAAGAGACAAAGAAGGCCATTACATAATGGTAAAGGGATCAATTCAACAGGAATAGCTAACTATCCTAAACATATATGCACCCAATACAGGAGCACCCAGATTCATAAAGCAAGTACTTAGAGACTTACAAAGAGACTTAGACTCCCGTACAATAATAATGGGAGACTTCAACACCCCACTGTCAACATTAGACAGATCAACGAGACAGAAAGTTAACTAACGAGGATAGCCAGGACTTGAACTCATCTCTGCAGCAAGCAGACCTAATAGACATCTACAGAACTCTCCACCCCAAATCAACAGAATATACATTCTTCTCAGCATCACATCACACTTATTCCACAATAGACCACATAATTGGAAGTAAAGCACTCCTCAGCAAATGTACAAGAACGGAAATTATAACAAACTATCTCTCAGACCACAGTGCAATCAAACTAGAACTCAGGAGTAAGAAACTAAATCAAAACCGCTCAACTACATGGAAACAGAACAACCTGCTCCTGAATGACTACTGGGTACATAACGAAATGAAGGCAGAAATAAAGATGTTCTTTGAAACCAATGAGAACAAAGATACAACATACCAGAATCTCTGGGACACATTTAAAGCAGTGTGTAGAGGGAAATTTATAGCACTAAATGCCCACAAGAGAAAGCAGGAAAGATCTAAAATTGACACTCTAACATCACAATTAAAAGAACTAGAGAAGCAAGAGCAAACACATTCAAAAGCTAGCAGAAGGCAAGAAATAACTAAGATCAGAGCAGAACTGAAGGAGATACAGACACAAAAAACCCTCCCAAAAATCAATGAACCCAGGAGTTGGTTTTTGGAAAAGATCAACAAAATTGATAGACCGCTAGCAAGACTAATAAAGAAGAAAAGAGAGAAGAATCAAATAGATGCAATAAAAAATGATAAAGGGGATATCACCACTGACCCCACAGAAATACAAACTACCATCAGAGAATACTATAAACACCTCTATGCAAATAAACTAGAAAATTTAGAAGAAATGGATAATTTCCTGGACACTTACACTCTTCCAAGACTAAACCAGGAAGAAGTTGATTCCCTGAATAGACCAATAGCAGGCTCTGAAATTGAGGCAATAATTAATAGCCTACCAACCAAAAAAAGTCCAGGACCAGATGGATTCACAGCAGAATTCTACCAGAGGTACAAGGAGGAGCTGGTACCATTCCTTCTGAAACTATTCCAATCAATAGAAAAAGAGGGAATCCTCCCTAACTCATTTTATGAGGCCAACATCATCCTGATACCAAAGCCTGGCAGAGACACAACAAAAAAAGAGAATTTTAGACCAATATCCCTGATGAACATCGATGCAAAAATCCTCAATAAAATACTGGCAAACCGGATTCAGCAGCACATCAAAAAGCTTATCCACTATGATCAAGTGGGCTTCATTCCTGGGATGCAAGGCTGGTTCAACATTCGCAAATCAATAAACGTAATCCAGCATATAAACAGAACCAAAGACAAGAACCACATGATTATCTCAATAGATGCAGAAAAGGCCTTTGACAAAATTCAACAGCCCTTTATGCTAAAAACGCTCAATAAATGCGGTATTGATGGAACGTACCTCAAAATAATAAGAGCTATTTATGACAAACCCACAGCCAATATCATACTGAATGGGCAAAAACTGGAAGCATTCCCTTTGAAAACTGGCACAAGACAGGGATGCCCTCTCTCACTACTCCTATTCAACCTAGTGTTGGAAGTTCTGGCTAGGGCAATCAGGCAAGAGAAAGAAATCAAGGGTATTCAATTAGGAAAAGAAGAAGTCAAATTGTCCCTGTTTGCAGATGACATGATTGTATATTTAGAAAACCCCATTGTCTCAGCCCAAAATCTCCTTAAGCTGATAAGCAACTTCAGCAAAGTCTCAGGATACAAAATTAATGTGCAAAAATCACAAGCATTCTTATACACCAGTAACAGACAAACAGAGAGCCAAATCATGAATGAACTTCCATTCACAATTGCTTCAAAGAGAATCAAATACCTAGGAATCCAACTTACAAAGGATGTAAAGGACCTCTTCAAGGAGAACTACAAACCACTGCTCAGTGAAATAAAAGAGGACACAAACAAATGGAAGAACATACCATGCTCATGGATAGGAAGAATCAATATCATGAAAATGGCCATACTGCCCAAGGTAATTTATAGATTCAATGCCATCCCCATCAAGCTACCAATGACTTTCTTCACAGAATTGGAAAAAACTGCTTTAAAGTTCATATGGAACCAAAAAAGAGCCCGCATTGCCAAGACAATCCTAAGTCAAAAGAACAAAGCTGGAGGCATCACGCTACCTGACTTCAAACTATACTACCAGGCTACAGTAACCAAAACAGCATGGTACTGGTACCAAAACAGAGATATAGACCAATGGAACAGAACAGAGTCCTCAGAAATAATACCACACATCTACAGCCATCTGATCTTTGACAAACCTGAGAAAAACAAGAAATGGGGAAAGGATTCCCTATTTAATAAATGGTGCTGGGAAAATTGGCTAGCCATAAGTAGAAAGCTGAAACTGGATCCTTTCCTTACTCCTTATACGAAAATTAATTCCAGATGGATTAGAGACTTAAATGTTAGACCTAATACCATAAAAACCCTAGAAGAAAACCTAGGTAGTACCATTCAGGACATAGGCATGGGCAAAGACTTCATGTCTAAAACACCAAAAGCAACGGCAGCAAAAGCCAAAATTGACAAATGGGATCTCATTAAACTAAAGAGCTTCTGCACAGCAAAAGAAACTACCATCAGAGTGAACAGGCAACCTACAGAATGGGAGAAAATTTTTGCAATCTACTCATCTGACAAAGAGCTAATATCCAGAACCTACAAAGAACTCAAATTTACAAGAAAAAAACAAACAACCCCATCAAAAAGTGGGCAAAGGATATGAACAGATATTTCTCAAAAGAAGACATTCATACAGCCAACAGACACATGAAAAAATGCTCATCATCACTGGCCATCAGAGAAATGCAAATCAAAACCACAATGAGATACCATCTCACACCAGTTAGAATGGCAATCATTAAAAAGTCAGGAAACAACAGGTGCCGGAGAGGATGTAGAGAAATAGGAACACTTTTACACTGTTGGTGGGATTGTAAACTGGTTCAACCATTATGGAAAACAGTATGGCGATTCCTCAATGATCTAGAACTAGAAGTACCATATGACCCAGCCATCCCATTACTGGGTATATACCCAAAGGATTATAAATTATGTTGCTATAAAGACACACATGTATGTTTCTTTGGCGGCACCATTCACAATAGTAAAGACTTGAACAACCCAAATGTCCATCAGTGGTGGCAGACGATTAAGAAAATGTGGTACATATACACCATGGAATACTATGCAGCTGCTACAAAAGGATGAGTTTGTGTCCCTTGTAGGGACATGGATGCAAGCTGGAAACCACTGCTCTAGCAAAACTATCACAAGAACAGAAAAACCCAAACACCGTACTGTTCTCACCATAGGTGGAAACTGGAACAAATGAGATCACTTGACTTGGAAGGGGAACACTCACACACCGTGGCCTATCATGGAGAGGGGGGAGGGGGGAGGGATTGCACTGGGCTACCTGGATGTAAAATGACGAGTTGATGGCAGCACAGCAACATGGCACAAGCATACATATGTAAACAAACCTGCACGTTACACATAAAATTCCTAGAACTTAAAGCAATAAAAAAAAAAAAAAAAAAAAAAAGGTCAGGAAAACAACAGGTGCTGGAGATGTGGAGAAACACTTACACTGTTGGTGGATTGTAAACTAGTTCAACCATTATGGAAAAACAGTGTATGATTCCTCAAGGATCTAGAACTAGAAGAACCATGTGACCCAGCCATCCCATTACTGGTATATACCTGGGGCAGATTATAAATCATGCTGCCATAAAGACACATGCACAATGTATGTTTATTGTGCACCATTCACAATAGTAAAGACTTGAATCAACCCAAATGTCCATCATCAGTGGCAGACTGGATTGAGAAAATGTGTGGCACACATACACCATGGAATACTCATGCAGCCATACAAAGGATGAGTTTGTGTCCTTTGTAGGACATGGATGCAGCCAAAACCATCATTCTCAGGAAACTATCGCAAGAACAGAAAATCAAACACCGCATGTTCTCACTCATAGGTGGGAACTGAACAATGAGATCACTTGGACTTGGGAAGGGGCACATTACACACCGGCTCCTATCATGGGGAGAGGGGAGGGAGGAGGGATTGCATTGAGAGTTATACCTGATGTAAATGACGGGTTGATGGGTGCTGACGAGTTGATGGGTGCAGCACAGCAGCATGGCACAAGTATGCATATGTAACAAACCTGCACATTATGCACATGCACCCTAGAACTTAAAGTATAATAATAATAAAAAAAATAAAAATAAAAATAAAACGGCAACCCACTGGAGGTTGTTAAGCAGTGTGACAAGATTTGACGTGTTTTAACGTAATCATTTTACCTGCTGCATTGAGGCCAGATAATATGCTGGCAAGAGCAGAAGCAGAGTAATAAGGAGACTTGCAGAAATACTGGCAAGAAAGGATTCTGGTTTGGAGCAGAATCGTATCAGTGGTTAAATTCTAGGTGTATTTTGAAGTTGAAGCTCAATGCTAGTTTTGTTTGCTTGTTGTTGTGTATACTTTCCCTTGAACAACTGGGAGAGAGGAGTTGTCATTAACTGAGGTATACATGAATACAGGAGAAGCCAACTTCCCTGGGGTAAAGGTAGAAGATATCAGGGGTACAGTTTTTAAACATGTTAATTAGCAGATGGACATATGAGCCAACATTAACTCATTTACTCCTATTAACAATTCCATAAACTGGGTACTAATATATCCATTTTGCACTGAAAAAACTAAGACCCAAAGAGGTCCAGAAATTGACAAAAAGTGAGCCAAGTGACTAAGCAAGTGCTGAGCAAAAGTTGAACTCAAGGACATTTTACATCTGTGGCCCAGGTTGACGGCTATTATCTATTACTGCCAAACTAAGAGATATTGAAGGCTTTTGCATTTCAAACAGCCAAAAGAAAAATATATCCACTGATGTGCCTGACGGTTTCTGGAAGAATTTCATGGGTTAGTTTTGTGCTACAGGAAGACAGGGCAGTCACCTTTCAGTTACGCACATTAGAGTATTCTCAAATCTCAGAAGGAAATGGCCACACCCACTGCATACCTCTCTATTCTGTGCCGGTAACAGGGGCTCTGGCATTCTTTGGCATCTTTCAATCCACCTTATCACTTTGCAGCACATAGAACCCTGCGTTCTGTTCAGTCTAGGTCTGTATTATAGCTCTTGTGACCATAAATTTGTACTAATCATTCTTCTGCCTAGTATAGGTTTTCATCCTTGATCTTGGCTTTAATCCCTCTCTACTTTCCTGAAATATTTCTTTTTTTACCACTATTATTTGGCATCTTCTTTCCATATTGGAATCCTTCCTGCTGCTTAATAAGTCAGAATATTTTTTAAATATAGCTTTTCTCGAATTCCTTAATATGAAGAGATATCAATTCGCAATTATAAAACATATTTCACTCCAAAAACTCTCAGATTTCTTTGTTGTTGTTGTTGTTGTTGTTGTTTGAGACGGAGTCTCACTCTGTCGCCCAGGCTGGAGTGCAGTGGCCGGATCTCAGCTCACTGCAAGCTCCGCCTCCCGAGTTTACGCCATTCTGTCTCAGCCTCCCGAGTAGCTGGGACTACAGGTGCCCGCCACCTCGCCCAGCTAGTTTTTTGTATTTTTTAGTAGAGACGGAGTTTCACCGTGTTATATGGTCTCGATTTCCTGACCTCGTGATCCGCCCGTCTCGGCCTCCCAAAGTGCTGGGATTACAGGCTTGAGCCACCGCGCCCGGCCATAAAACTCTCAGATTTCAAGCGTGACTAGAGACTTTTTCTCATCTAGAACTTCTCTGCTTTTGTGCCTAGTAAACAGCCTGGAACAGAAGGAGAACATTGGAGAGAAACGGAAGTTAAGTCTAGAAGGGAAATCATGGTCACCCCATTACTGAGGACTTAGATTGGCTGCTGTGTTTGGTCTTGATTTAACAGACCAGACTGGGAGAAACAATAAGCACACGAGTCACTGGGAACTGATGCTTATATGTTTCCTCTTTGCCTTAACCACCCTTAGCCCTGTCTCCACTGATGTGCAGATGAGTTACAAGAGGAAGCATTTCCCGGGCTGCAAAGCAGTTCACTTAGCTCCAGATCATCAGAGTGTCTTGAGTCAGTTTGGTGCAGATTCCACCAGTGAGCTTTGACTTCTCAGCAATCTCTCTCTCGAGAGGCTTCCCAGAAATCTGTCCTTTCAGCTCACCCCTGAATGCACTTTGAGCAACTGGCTGCCTCTCCCATAAGTACATTATTAATGGTCTCTTTTCAAAAGCAGAGATAGTGCCCTGGAAAATGCAGTATTGATTTTTTCTCCTTCTTTCTCACTGTTTCAATCACTGCTCGTTTGAATGGCTTTCATTTTTAGCAACAACAAGAGAATCTTTGAAGAAAAGTGGTTTATAGGATCAGCCTGAAATAAAATCACCACTCAATTTAAGCTCTGAAAAATACTATTGATATTTTAATAGAAGTTTGCAGAAGCTATTGCGAGCTCAATAATAGCTACAAGGAGTTTATACACAGAAATCATACTTAGGGATCATTTTATTTCTTAGGCAGTATGTGTTAACAGCAAATAAAGGTTTAAACTTTCACTCACTTCCAGACTATATATATCAAGAGTCTCAAGAGTGTGGAAATGTTCAGAGTACTTCGGAAGGGGTGAAAGACTTTCTATGACTCAAATGATTTGTCTTTAATTGGCCCTTATAGATAAAACCTGGGGTGGTTTTCTCTTAAGCGCTCTATTTGCCTGCTGTTGGAATCAGGAAATCCCAGCTCCCTTACAGCTGAAAAGACCTATAGACCATTCAGTTAAACAAATTTGTTGTTCAGATGAGACAAGTAAAGCCCAGGTGATGATGTAGCTTGATGGAGATGGCAAAACCTGAAATTCCTGTCCAGGATTCTCTCTTTGTGGGCACCTGGATTCCTTCTCCCTACATGCACCTTGTTATAGTGCTGACTTCTCTCTTTCTTCATTTCCTCCCATATTCTCTAAATGCCTATAGATCTTGTCAATTCTGAATCTTCCTATGCTGTATGAACATACTCATTCATGAAGTAGAATAATATTACCATATGAATTGGCTGATTCCTTAGCAAAAATAGAGTGTTACCTTCAAGGGTCACATCAAGAAGCATCTCTTCCAGGAAACCCATTCTGTGACTTCAGTCCATATTGATGTCTCTCCGTTTTGCCAATCCCTATAAATCACAGAAAATGTGTATTACATAGTATCTTCATTTCAGTGTTCTATGTATATGCCAAGATTTTTAATGAGGTCTTTGAAATTGATATTGATTAAATGAATATTTACTATGTAGCTAGTAAGTGTAGTGTATACGGTACCATGCTATATGTTCAGAGGACTAAAGATAAGAATAAAATATAATTTTTCTGGAATTATGTGTGTTTGATACAGGTACAAGTTTTAAACACATGAAAATAATTTTCACAGGAATACCTTGATGTGAAGGAAGATAGTAAAAAGAAATTCCAGAAAGGGGAGTAAAAGAGCAGAAAAAGTAGGGCTGGTCAATTTAGTGGTATTAGATAGGGTACCTGGGGAAACATGGCTGTATTTAGTTTCAAAACGTAATTAAAGGGGATGGAATAGGATGAAAATAAAAATATTCCTAACTTTGGAGAATCAAAGCTATGTGTTTAATATATTACTCACACAGGGAAAAGGAACCTTGATTAGAATAGGGTGAAGGGTATGCATGCATTCATTCATGTAACAAATATTAATTGAGAATCTTAGCACCTAGACTAGTTCCGATTTATAAAGCACTAGTCAAGGTTCTAAGGTTAACTCTGAAATGATGGGTTTAGGAAGCGTTTACATCAAATACCAGGCTAGCATGAATGCTACGAAAATAGAAAGCAAGAATCAGAAGAAGAAATGTTGGGGAAATTGTGCCAGTTAAATATGGAAAGCTAAAGAGCCAGCATAACCTAAGCACTGATTGTTATGCTAGTAATAGGAGGAGGGCACATGAAGGAACTAATGTGAAGTCCAGGTGGATAGAGGAGGAATACTGGAGGGTCAGGTTTTGGTCATAGTACTAGGGATAGGGTGTTTGGTGGGAGATCTCTCTTTTTCACTTTTCTTATTAAGGATCTCCCCTTTTGCTCTTCCATAGAGTTGCTTAATTACATGGGCCTCAAGCAACAAAGGCTGCCTGACCTTCTTTGTTCCTACATTAATCCTGTTTAAATTCTTGGAGGATGCAGAAAGCCACTGCCATCAGAAACCAGGCCAACTCCCATGGGAAAGGAAGCCCCTTAGTCTCATTAGGAATGTTCTTGCAAGTTCCACTTGGCCAAGCATCTCTCACCAGGAGCCTGAAAGGGGTGGGAGAGAGAGGGGATACTTATAGTAACAAATGGTGTAGGATTTGCCTGGCCTCTTCTTCTTTGTGTACATCTTTCTTGGGAACCATGAAAGAAAATAGTTCTGGCAGCTAGCCATTCTCATTCTTTTCTCAGCAGAGGGAAATCTAATATAATCCAGCTCTTAGATGCAGGGTTTCTGCTTTCTGTTTTCATGTGTTTAGCATGACCTGATGTAGGACCTAATTATACCCCTCTCACTAGGTCCCAACAAAGAGTTTTTTACACTCTAATTAGTTCAGTCCCTAAAATGTGGACAGGTAATGAGAGACTAAGTTTCTTCACAGAAATGCATTCTCTTCTGAGAAATGTCCAGTCATGAAAAGCAATATGGAGGGGTAATGAAGATGAAGAGGAGGTAACCTAATAAAAGGTAAGCACCTACTCTGTTATAGGCAGTGTACTCGATGCTTTAAATGTGTTATTTTGCTCAATTATTACAATATCTCATTTCACACGTAAAGAACGTGATTTTCACCAATGTTAAATGACAAAATTACATGACTTATTTCTATTTGGTATTAATGGCTTCTTCTCCCCATTTTTTTTTTTTTTTTTTTATATCACAGTTTTACTATGGGCTAAAAGCAATTCTAAACCCAAATGAAAAATGAAAAGCTCACCCTTGGTATAACCTCACACACCAATTGGGGGAAAATTTGATGTCTAGGAAGACATGTGAATGACCGTAAAACTGCACTATATAGAATACCATCTTTTTTAACTTAGGAAAGCCAACACAAATTCCAAATGTCTACTTTGTTAATGACCTGAACACAAACTATATGAAATATATGTATTCTTCATCTGGACTATGCTGGCCATTAGAAAATAAACTCAAATTATAATCCATTCCTATTTGGGATTAACTGGGTTTAACATCTTTGATTACACATACCATCCCTTCGATTTGTGGAACAAAGAAGTAAAATTTTTGGTCTTCTGAGGGTCAGGACACGAACTCAGTTTTGGGGTTTTTGTTGTAATCATCATTATTGCTTTTTTCCAAGATAAATATAAATGTTGTAATTATTTCAAAAATGTGCTAAGTTATATTTTTTTCTGGGTATCAAATTATCCTTGAGAGTATAGTTTACGATTGCTTTCAGGATTTATTACATCTTACTTCACCTGGGAATCAAAGGCCTTGTAATATTGGAGCACAATCTACGTTTTATTTGTTTGCATCAGAAATATTTATTGAGGATCTAATTTATGTCAGGGTCATCTCTCAGTATTGTGAATGCTATAAATATATTTCTTCTTCCCATATGTCTATGCAGAATCACCTTATTTTCAAACATTTACTGAAAATATTAACTATGAAACTGGCTGTGGGGTATGTAAAAACTCTTTGTTATAATCTTGCAACTTTTCTAAAAATCCAAAATTATTCTAAGATGTAAAGGTTATTAAATATTTTTAAAAACCCTCCAGGAAGTATTTCTAACCACCTTCCATTTGTGAACTTATTTATTTGTGGAGTCAGGTCCACAAAGGCTGTACAGAGCCGTCACTAATGACCTGAGCAATAGCATTTATTCATATGTATCTGTGAGTTGTTTGGCTGGTACCATTGTCCTAAGAAGACTTAACTATATCTGGTGCTTTCTGGCATCCCCTAAATAGCTAAGCCCAAAGAATGAGTGAAATCACTACAAACTTTTCTGCCATAGGGCATTGTTTGAACTGACAGGTAATTTGCTGTATTACTCAAATTGGAACTCTCGTGTAGTGGTATTTTTTTTCTCCTTTAGTCCTATCTTCATATTGCATTCTTTGGCCAAAACATTGAACTCGCTCTGTTTATCTTCCTATAGTGTACAATTCATATTTTTTTTGATAAATAATACCCATAGGAAATAGACAAAGCTCAATTTTTTGAATATATACATGAATCTGTCATCAAACATAACACTTTTGTGATATAGAGAATTTATCTTCATAGGTCATTAAAAACATACTTAACCAGCTGCCTCAGCTGTGTTGTATGTCCTGCATGTACACTCACACCCAAACACAACTGACTTCCAACTTTGACAAATACTTTCACGGAAGAAAATGAACTTCAATTAATTTTTAAACTCAGTTTAGTCTGCTTTGAATAACTATCCTAATGAAAATGGCCTAATAACTTGAATCATTAAAATGTTATTTATTATTAAATGGGGGTCATCTTGTTTTTCTATTTAATACTTTTTTCATGAATACTTGTGTAAGATGACCTATCAACATCTCAATTAACTAAAATTCTATTTTGCATCAGCCCCATGAAGAATATCTTGTTAGTCACAGGGGGAAATGGTAGTAAAAATAAATTTATCTTATCTTGGAAAATTACAGTTTAGAAGGAAATTCCAAATTTAGATATAAAAATTGAAATTGCAAGAAATTAAAGAAATCGGGATAGTTAATGTTGGCTTGTCAAAATGGAGTAACAATGATGCATCTATGTGTTCTATGCCTCAGGTATAGCTGATGCTGAGTTCTCCAAATGTAAACATAGGGAACCTTACCATTTATTTTGAAAAATAAATGAGATAAGTGAGTATGCATCAATAATTCATGGTAACATTTTTAAAATAATAATTTTAAGCATCCAATAACCCAAATATGTTGCAAGTAACTCAGTATCATAGTAGCAACAGGAGGAAGCCAAATTAAAGTGTCTTCTCAGTGAAGAATGGATACCTGGATTTATAGATTATTAATCTATATTTTTTTTCTGTGAGACTTTACGGTCCAGAATCACTCAAATGGATCCAATTCAAGTAAAACATTTAATTGAATCTCCCATCTAGACAATGCTGTCTTAGGTCACTTGTCCTGGGAGTCAGATTCTAAGACTCTGAGTTTAGAGTACCACAAAGATTATTGGGGTCTGTTATTGACAGCAGCATGACTGAGCAGAGGGACCAACTGAACTGGAATGCAAGAACAACAGGGGCTTCAGCCACTCTAATGGGTTTTCTGATTCTAGGATAGCCCTTCAGAGATGTCCCAGTAGAGGCATGGGAGCTAGACCCTTGTACCCTCAGATCAACCAGTTATTCTGATGTGGATTTTCCCAGGATGGGGGAATACTCTTGGCAGAGATAATTTCCATCAACTAGGGATAACTCCTGGTGTGGGTTTCAGGTATGTCAGTCTGAAGCAAACACTCCTACCACTGGATGGCACACACAACAAAAGTTTTCTTCTAGGTGTTTGAGGAATAAAAAGTTACTATGATAATCAGCCAGGTTCTCATCCTCTAGAAGATGTTAGTCTACTCTGGGAAATAAGGGCAGTTGGATAAACAAAAACCTGTAATTTTAGTAAGTAATATCACCCAAACATAAATAAAACACTGTGGGTGTACAGAGTAGGGAACTGTATATACAGTGACAACCAAGACCCATGACTGTTGTTTCACAAATAACAGGAAATTCCTAATACTTATTATGAACTGCAATGTCCAGGGAAACTGAAGTTGAGTCAAAATTAAGAACAATTCACCATCACTAGTTTGTTAAGGCAATGGTTCAGAAAAGCCCTATCCTATGGAAACTGGGTATTATTCAAATCATTGACAGTCCGAAGCACATATTCCAAGAAAAATGTGCTAATCAGAAATTGAACACACTTTCCTGCTCTTTCGAAAGAGAGGGGCTTTAAAGCCAGCCCAGAATGGAAACAAATTCATATTCTACACACCTACAAGCTGGGAAGTCTTGATTGAACCAATGAATGTCTCTAAACAACAGTTTTCTTAAAGTTAAGCTTACTAATACTTATATTCTAGGGATAAGCATTACATTAAATGAAACTGGGTCCCAGCAAATGTCAGACTAAGTTAACATGGACCCACTCCCACTACAAACACATAGGCAGGAAGCAAATAATAATACACATACAAAATTGAGCTTAAAAGAGTTGAAATTATTAATGCCAGAAATAGAAAAATTAAAGCCAAAGCAGGCCTTAAAAATGGAAACTTATAATTTAATATTCACAGTAAAACAGAAAATGAAGTTTTGGACCAGGGAAAGTAAAGAGCTGTCCCTAAAACATCTGCATAAGTTGATATGCTGGAAGCAGTGCCCCTTTGAAGAAAAGAAGATTAGAGAAACTAATTATACTAGAAAATCATCATCTAAGGCAAAGCAGTAAGAAAGCATAAAGTCTCTGCCTAGAGCTCTAGGTAGGAAAAAAATATCTCCCACAAGGCACGATATCTGCAGGCCTAAATCTCCACTCTTACCATGAAGGTATTTCAAAACTGACATATTAATGTTATAACTGGCACCAAAAACAAAAACAAAACGAAATTGTTGAAAACCCTGGAGTTTCCAGCTGAAACTAACCAAAAATCTCTCTGCAGCACTGTTGCCATAATCTAGTATAAGCGTGGTCACAAATCTCTACTACTAAGGCAAAATAATCTATCAAAGAAATTTATAAACTGCACGAGAAAATAATCAACTGTGTATTAGTCAAGATAACGTAGGTTAACAAACCAACACCAAAATTCAATCCAAAAATAATCCAAAACAGGCCAAAAAGAAAAAAAATATTTAAAAAAATCAAATTTAAAACACATGTTAAATGGTAGACGTAAAGCCAACTCTATCAGCAATTACATTTGTATAACTCAATTGAATATTTCAATCAAATACTGAATTTTTAAAACTGTGCTGTTTACAAAAAGTAAATATGACAGAAAATTTAGATGAGAAATGTTAAGAAAATACATAACATTCAAATTTTAACAACTAATATCAAAGTGGGTTTTAATACAAGAAGTGTTAGTAGAAACAAAGAGGGAAATGTCTCAGTATCCAAACAATCAATGCTCTAGGAAGATGTGGCCATTTTCTATCTGTAGCAACTCATTAAGAGGACTTTAAAAAAAACAGACAAAAGGACAATCTTAGGGGAGAATTTAACATATATTCTAAATGATTTTTTTAAAAAATAGGACAAAAGAGGATAAAAAAGACTTAGAAAAAAAAATTAATATAGTTGATCTTATAGACATGTGAAAAAGGCCACATAACAAAAACAGCCCACGTTCTTTTCACACATGCGTACAATATGTACCACAGTTGACCACTTGCGGCACATAAGAAAGTCTCAGAAAATGTTAAAAGATTTAAATCACTTAGAGAATGCCTGACAGCACTGGAACTAAGCTTTAAATCAATGACAAAGAAACTTTCCAACAATCTGAAAATTAATAACAATCAAAAAGAGCTCAATGTTGGTTTTTCAAAATGATTAAAAACAACTATCAAGACTTTTCAAGGAAGAAAAAACTTTAAGACTGATCAAGTATATATATATATTTTTTTTCTGTCTTTCTCTGTATATATAAAAATATATAGAATATATGCAGACTGCATATAATTTGAACTCCAACATTTAATATATATACACATATATATCCAAAAATTAATAGTCATTTATAAACATATATATATATATATGGTTAGGGTTCAAATGGTGTATATTCTATTTATATGTAGAGAGAGATAATGAAAAAGGTAACAACTAATTCTATACATATTAAATATAAGAGGTTACTATGAACAGCTTTATGCCAATAAATTTGACAGTTTGGATTAAATCAATAATTTTCTCAATGAATTAACCACTTAAAGAGACAGGAAATACAAAAAAAAATTTAATAACCCAATATCTATCCATGAAGTTAAAACCACTGATGAGAATGTAAATTAATGCAGACACTATGGAAAACAGTATGAGATTTCTCAAAAGTTTAAAAATAGAACCACCATATGATTCAGCAGTCACACTTCTGAATATATATCTACACAAAATAATTGAAATTAGAGTCTGAAAGGGATAGTAGTACACCCATGTCCATTACAGGATTATTCACAATAGACAAAATATTAGAAACAATATTGTTGGATGAATGGATAAAGAAAATGTGATACATACACACAATAAAATATTAGCCTTAAAAAAGAGGAAATTCTGTCATATGCAACAAACGGATAAACTGGCAAAATATGGTGAGCAAAATGAGTCACAGAAAGATGGATTCTGGTAAGTTCACTCATACGAAGTATCAAAAATAAACAAATTCATAGAAGCAGAGAGTGGAAAGGTGATTGTCAGGGGCTCGGGGACAGGAGAATGGGGAGCTGCTGTTCAAGTGGCATAAAGTTTCAGTTATACAACACGAAAAAGTTCTAGAGATCTACTGAACAACAGTGCACCTATGTTTAGCAATACTGTATTAAGAGAGTAGATCTCATGTTAAGTGTTTTTACTATAATTTTTTAAAAATATGCAGGTATTTATATATGACATTTATTCATATTTCCAAGTTGAATATTAAACTTCAATGAAATGTATTTTTTAAAATAAAGAAATATAAAAGAAAGTAAAATCATTATGTAAAACTGTCAAAGATTTCAGGCCAAGATAATTTTAATGGTGAATTGTTTCAAATGTTTTAGACAAAAATAATACTATTACATAATACTTAACAGAGGAGAAGGTAAAACATCTTGGCTCTTTTTATGAAACAAACATATCCTAGATACCAAAACTAGACAAGATACTACAAGAAAAATAACATAATAGTCTAACATAATCATATATGTAAAATCCTAAAGATAATATTAAAAAACATAAATTCAGAATGATATTAATTAGATATTACACCATCATCATCAATTCAGGTTTTTTCAAAAAATGTTGGGATATTTTAGCATTCAAAAGTTAGTTATTCACTGTAATCCCAGCTACTGGGGAGGTTGAGGCAGGAGAATCACTTGAACCCAGGAGGTAGAAGCTGCAGTGACCAAGATCTTGCCATTGCACTCCAGCCTGGAAAACAAGAGCAAAACTCTATCTCCAAAAAAAAAACAAAAAAACAAAGGGAGGGTCCAAGATGGATGAATAAGAACAGCTCCAGACTACAGCTCCCAGGGTGAGCACAGAAGACAGGTGATTTGTGCATTTCCAACTGAGGTCCCAGGTTCATGTCAGACAGTGGGTGTAGCCCACAGACTGTTAACCAAAGCAGGGCAGGGTATAACTTCACCTGGGAAGTGCAAGGGGTTGGGGAATTCCCTTTCCTAGCCAAGGGAAGCTGTGACAGATGGTATCTGGAAAATTGGGACACTCCCACCATAATACTGTGCTTTTCCAATGGTCTTAGCAAATGGCACAGAAGAAGATTATATCCTGTGCCTGGGTCAGAGGGTCCCTTGCCCATGGAGACTCTCTCACTTCTAGCACAGCAGTCTGAGATGGAACTGCAAGGTGGCAGCGAGGCTGGGGCAGGGGCGTCCACCATTGCTCAGGCTTGAGTAGGTAAACAAAGCAGCCAGGGAGCTCGAACTGGGTGGAGTCCACCGCAGCTCAAGGAGGCCTGCCTGCCTCTGTAGACTCCACCTCTGGTAGCAGGGCATAGCTGTACAAAAAGCAGCAGAAACTTCTGCAGACTTAAACATCCCTGTCTGATAGCTTTGAAGAGAGTAGAGGTTCTCCCAGCAGGGAGTCTGAGATCTGAGAATGGACAGACTGCCTCCTCAAGTGGGTCCCTGACCCCCAAGTAGCCTAACTGGGAGACATCTCCCAGTAGGAGCCAACTGACACCTCATGCATCCAGGTGCCCCTCTGAGACGAAGCTTCCAGAGGAAGGATCAGGCAGCAACAACTGCCATTCTGCAATATTTGCTGTTCTGCAGCCTCTGCTGGCGATGTCCAGGCAAACTCCAACAGACCTGCAGCTGAGGGTCCTGACTGTTAGAAGGAGAACTAACGAAAAAGAAAGGACATCCACACCAAAACCCATCTGTACATCACCATCATCAAAGATCAAAGGTAGGTAAAACCACAAAGATGGGGAGAAACCAAAGCAGAAAAGCTGAAAATTCTAAAAATCAGAGCGCCTCTTCTCCTCCAAAGGAATGCAGCTCCTTGCCAGCAATGGAATAAAACTGGACGGAGAATGACTTTGACGAGTTGAGAGAAGAAGGCTTCAGAAGATTGATAATAACAAATTTCTCCAAGCTAAAGGAGGATGTTGGAACCCATCGTAAAGAAGCTAAAAACCTTGAAAAAAGATTAGATGAATGGATAACTAGAATAAACAGTGTAGAGAAGACCTTAAATGACCTGATGGAGCTGAAAACCATGACATGAGAACTACATGATGCATGTACAAGTTTCAGTAGTCGATTCCATCAAGTGGAAGAAAGGGTATCAGTGATTGAAGATCAAGTGAATGAGATGAAGCAAGAAGAGAAGTTTAGAGGAAAAAGAGTAAAAACAAACAAAGCCTCCAAGAAATGTGTGACTATGTGAAAAGACCAAATCTTCGTCTGATTGGTGTACCTGAAAGTGATGGGGAGAATGGAACCAAGTTGGAAAACACTTTTCAGGATATTATCCAGGAGAACTTCCACAACCTAGCAAGGAAGGCCAACATTCAAATTCGGGAAATACAGAGAATGCCACGAAGATAATCCATAAGAAGAACAACCCCAAGACACATAATTGTCACCAAAGTTGAAATGAAGGAAAAAATATTAAGGGCAGCCAGAGAGAAACATTGGGTTACCCACAAAGGGAGTCCCATCAGACTGATAGCAGATCTCTTAGCAGAAACTCTACAAGCCAGAAGAGAGAGGGAGCCAATATTCAACATTCTTAAAGAAAAGAATTTTCAACCCAGAATTTCATTTCCAGCCAAACTAAGCTTCATAAGTGAAGAAGAAATAAAATCCTTTACAGACAAGCAAATGCTGAGAGATTTTGTCACCACCAGGCCTGCCTTACAGGAGCTCCTGAAGGAGGGCACTAAAGATGGAAAGGAACAACTGGTACCAGCCACTGCAAAAACATGCCAAATTGTAAAGACCGTAAAATGCTAGGAAGAAACTGCATCAACTAATGAGCAAAATAACCGGCTAACATCATAATGCTAAGATCAGATTCACAAATAAAAATATTAAACTTAAATGTAAATGGGCTAAATGCTCCAATTAAAAGACACAGACTGGCAAATTGGATAGTCAAGACCCATCTCATGTGCAGAGACACACATAGGCTCAGAATAAAGGGATGGAGGAAGATCTACCAAACAAATGGAAAACAAAAAAAAAGCAGGGGTTGCAATCCTAGTCTCTGATAAAACAGACTTTAAACCAACAAAGATCAAAACAGACAAAGAAGGCCATTACATAATGGTAAAGGGATCAGTTCAACAAGATGAGCTAACTATCCTAAATATATATGCACCCATACAGGAGCACCCAGATACATAAAGTCCTTAGAGACCTACAAAGAGACTTAGACTCCCACACAGTAATAATGGGAGATTTTAACACCCCACTGTCAACATTAGACAGATCAACAAGACAGAAAGTTAACAAGAATATCCAGGAATTGATTTCAACTCTGCACCAAGTGGACCTAATAGACATCTACAGAACTCTCCACCCCAAATCAACAGAATATACATTCTTCACAGCACCACATCACACTTATTCCAAAACTGACCACATAGTTGGAAGTAAAGCACTCCTCAGCAAATGTAAAATAACAGAAATCAAAACAAACTGTCTCTCAGACCACAGTGCAATCAAACTAGAACTCAGGATTAAGAAACTCAATCAAAACTGCTCAACTACATGGAAAATGAATAACCTGCTCCTGAATTACTACTGGGTACATAACGAAATGAAGGCAGAAATGAAGATATTCTTTGAAACCAATGAGAACAAAGATACAACATACCAGAATCTCTGGGACACATTTAAAGCAGTGTGTAGAGGGAAATTTATAGCACTAAATGCCCACAAGAGAAAACAGGAAAGATCTAAAATTGACACCCTAATATCACAATTAAAAGAACTAGAGAAGCAAGAGCAAACACATTCAAAAGCCAGAAGGCGGCAAGAAATAACTAAGATCAGAGCAGAACTCAAGGAGATACAAACACAAAAAATCCTTCATAAAATCAATGAATCCAGCGGCTGGTTTTTTGAAAAGATCTGCAAAATTGATAGACTTCTAGCAAGACTAATAAAGAAGAAAAGAGATAATCAAATAGATGCAATAAAAAATGATAAAGGGGATATCACCACTGATCCCACAGAAATACAAGCTACCATCAGAGAATACTATGAATACCTCTATGCAAATAAACTAGAAAATCTAGAAGAAATGGATCAATTCCCAGACACGTACAACCTCCCAAGACTAAACCAGGAAGTAGCTGTATCCCTGAATAGTCCAATAACAGGCTCTGAAATTGAGGCAATAATTAATAGCCTACCAACCAAAAAAAAAATTCCAGGACCAGACAGATTCACAGCCAAATTCTACTGGAGGTACAAAGAGGAGCTTGGTACCATTCCTTCTGAAACTATTCTAATCAATAGAAAAAGAGGGAATCTTCCCTAACTCATTTTATAAGGCCAACATCATCCTGACACCAAAGCCTGGCAGAGACACAACAAAAAAAGAGAATTTTAGACCAATATCCCTGATGAACATCGATGCAAAAATCCTCAGTAAAATACTGGCAAACCAAATCCAGCAGCACATCAAAAGTTTATCCACCATGATCAAGTCTGCTTCATTCCTAGGATACAAGGCTGGTTCAACATACACAAATCAATAAATGTAATCCATCATATAAACAGAACCAAAGACAAAAACCACATGATGGTCTCAATAGATGCAGAAAAGGCCTTTGATAAAATTCAACAGCCCTTCATGCTAAAAACTCTCAATAAACTAGGTATTGATGGGACGTATCTCAAAATAATAAGAGCTATTTATGACAAACTCACAGCCAATATCTTACTGAATGGGCAAAAACTGGAAGCATTCCCTTTGAAAACTGGTACAAGACAGGGATGTCCTCTCACTATTCCTGTTCAACATAGTGTTGAAAGTTCTAGTCAGGGCAATCAGGCAAGAGAAAGAAATAGAGCATATTCAATTAGGAAGAGAGGAAGTCAAATTGTCCGTGTTTGCCGATGACATGATTGTATATTTAGAAAACCCCATCGTCTCAGCCCCAAATTTCCTTAAGCTGATAAGCAACTTCAGCAAAGTCTCAGGATACAAAATCAATGTGAAAAAATCACAAGCTTTCCTTTACACCAATAACAGACAAACAGAGAGCCAAGTCATGAGTGAACTCCCATTCACAATTGCTTCAAAGAGAACAAAATACCTAGGAATCCAACTTACACAGGATGTGAAGGACCCCTTCAAAGAGAACTGCAAACCACTGCACAATGAAATAAAAGAGGACACAAACAAATGGAAGAACATTCCATGTTCATGGATAGGAAAAATCAGTATCATGAAAATGGCCAAACTGCCCCCAGTAATTTGTAGATTCAATGCCATCCCCATCAAGCTACCAATGACTTTTTTTCACATAATTGGAAAAAACTACTTTAAAGTTCATATGGAACCAAAAAAGAGCCTGCACTGCCAAGACAATTCAACGCAAAAAGAGCAAAGCTGGAGGCATCATGCTACCTGACTTCAAACCATACTACAAGGCTACAGTAACCAAAACAGCATGGTACTGGTACCAAAACAGAGACATAGACCAATGGAATAGAACAGATCCCTCAGAAATAATACCACACATCTACAACCATCTAATCTTTGACAAATCTGACAAAAACAAGAAATTGGGAAAGGATTCCCTATTTAATAAATGGTGCTGGGAAAACTGGCTAGCCATATGTAGAAAGCTGAAACTGGATCCCTTCCTTACACCTTATACAAAAATTAATTCAAGATGGATTAAAGACTTAAATGTTAGACCTAAAACCATAAAAACCCTACAAGAAAATCTAGGCAATACCATTCAGGACATAGGCAGGGGCAAGGACTTTATGACTAAAACACCAAAAGCAATGGCAACAAAAGCCAAAATTGACCAATGGGACCTAATTAAACTAAAGAGCTATGTGCAGCAAAAGAAACTGATGTCAGAGTGAACTGGCAACCTACAGAATGGGAGAAAATTTTTACAGTCTACCCATCTGACAAAGGGCTAATATCCAGAATCTACAAAGAAGTTAAATTTACAAGAAAAAAACAACCCCATCAAAAAGTGGGCAAAGGATATGAACAGACACTTCTCAAAAGAAGACATTTATGCAGCCAACAGACACATGAAAAATGCTCATCACCACCAATCATCAGAGAACCACAATGAGATACCGTCTCACACCAGTTAGAATGGCGATCATTAAAACGTCAGGAAACATCATAAAAGTCAGAATGGTCATCATAAAAAGTCAGGTGCTGGAGACGATGTGGAGGAATATGAACACTTTTGCCCTGTTGATGGCAGTGTAAATTAGTTCAACCACTGTGAAAGACAGTGTGGCGATTCCTTAAGGTTCTAGAACTAGAAATACCATTTGACCCCGCCAACCCATTACTGGGTATATACCCAAAGGATTACAAGTCATGCTGCTATAAAGACACATGCATACGTATGTTTATTGAGGCGCTATTCACAATAGCAAAGACTTGGAAACAACCCAAATGTTCATCAATGATAGACTGGATAAAGAAAATGTGGCACATACACACCATGGAATTCTATGCAGTCATAAAAAAAGGATGAGTTCATATCCTTTGCAGGGACATGGATGAAGCTGGAAACCATAATTCTAAGCAAACTATCACAAGGGCAGAAAACCAAATAACGCATGTTCTCACTCATAGGTGGGAATTGAACAATGAGAACACTTGGACACAGGGTGGGGAACATCACACACCAGGGCTTGTCAAGGGGTGGGGGTAGGGGGAAGGAATAGCATTAGGAGAAATACCCAATGTAAATGACGAGTTAATGGGTGCAGCACACCAACATGGCACATGTGTACATATGTAATAAACCTGCACGTTGTGCACATGTGCCCTAGAACTTAAAGTATATAAAAAAGTTATTTATACATTAATAAAAGAAGAATATATGACTATCTCTATAGAGTCATTAAAAAATTATTTAGCTAAATACCTATTCATGATTGAGAAAAAAACTTCAGCAAACTAAAAATTTAGGAAATGTAATTAACTGATGAAAAATATGTATAAAACCTACCAGAGACATATTTATTTATTTATACATTCAAGAGAATACATGTTCAGGTTTGTTACAGGAATATATTACATAAAGGTGAGGCTCAGGTCTCTAGTGTACTCATCACCCAAATAGTGAAAATTGTATCCAATAGATAATCGTTTTAATTCTCACCCTCCTTTCCATCCTCTCTACTTCTGGAATCCCCAGTGACTATTATTTCCATTTTTATGACTGTATGTAACTATTATTCAGCTCCCAGTTATAAGTGAGAATATGCGGTATTTGATTTTCTGTTTCTGAGTAATTTTAGATAGGATAATGGCCACTAGCTCCATTCATGTTGCTGCTGTAAAAGGACCAATGCATTCTCACTTACTCACCACCTACTTACTTACTTACTTACTTTTTTATGTCTGCATAGTATTCCATGATCTATCTATCTATCTATCTATCTATCTATCTATCTATCTATCTATCTATATGTGTGTGTGTGTGTATGTATACACACACAGGTCTATATCTATACTTCTATCTGTCGAGCGATCTATCTATCTATCTACACACACACCACATTTTCCTGATTGAATCAATTGTTGATGGCCACTTAAGTTGATTCCATGACTTTTCTATTGTGCAAAGTGCTGGGATAAACATGTAAGTGTAGGTAACTTTTTAATATAATGATTTCTTTTCCTTTGGATAGAGCTCAGTATTGGGATTACTGGGAGAACAGTAATTCTATCTTTAGTTCCTTGAGAAATTTCCATATTGTTTTCAACAGAGGTTGTAATAATTTATATACTCACCCACAGTGTTGAGGGTTCCCTTTTGTCTGCATCAATATGAACCTCAATTGATTTTTGACTTTTTACTAATAACCATTCTGATTGGCGTAAGATGACATCTCATTGTGGTTTTCATTTGCATTTCTATGATGCTTAGTGATATTGAGCATTTTTTTGTTTTTTGGCCCCTTGTATTTCTTCTTTTGAGAAGTGCCTATTTATGTCATTTGCCCACTTTCTAAAGGGATTGTTTACTTTTTTCTTGTTGAGTTGTGCTCATTGTAGATTCTAAATATTCTTTTTCAGAAACATAATTCGCAAATATTTTCTCCCATTCTGTAGGTTGTCTGTTTACTCCATTGATTCTTTTGCTGTGCAGAAGTTTTGTAGTTTAATTAAGCCCATTCGCCTGTTTTTATTTCAGTTGCATTTGTTTTGGGGGTCTTAGTTATAAATTCTTAGCTTAGACCAATGTCAACAAAAGATTTTTCTAGGGTTTTTTCTTGAACTTTAATACTTTCAGGTATTACATTTAAGTCTTTAATCCATCTTGAGTTGATTTTCCTGTGTGGCGAGAGATAGGGGTTCAGATGGACTCTTTTGCATTATTGTATATAGCTAGCCAGTTTGCCCAGCACCTTTTACTGAACAGGGTGTCCTTTTCCCATTAGTTTTCTTTTTCTGAATTTGTCAGATCAGTTGGTTGTAGGTATGTGACTTTATTTCTAGGTTCTCCATTCTGTTCCATTGATTTATGTGTGTATTTTTGTACTGGTACTATGCTGTTTTAGTTACTATAGCTTTGTAGCATAATTTGAAGTTAAGTAACATGATGCCTTTGGCTTTCTTCTTTTTGCTTAGAGTTAATTGCAATATTATGGGTCTTTTTTGAATCCATATGAAATTTGGAATTGTTTTTTCTAATTCTGTGAAGAATAATGACATTGGTAATTTTATTGAAATTGTGTTGAATCTGTAGATTGCTTTAGACAGTATGGTCATTTTAATGATATGAATACTTCCAATATATGAGCATGAGATTTTCTTTTATTTTTTGTGTCATCTATTTCTTTCATCATTATTTTGTAGTCTTGTAGAGAATTTTTATCTCATTGGTTAAATATATTCCTGGGTATTTTAATCTATTTGTGGCTATTGTAAAGAGGATTGAGTTCTTGATTTGGTTGTCAGCCTGAATATTATTGGTGTATAGAAATGCTAGCTATTTTTATACGTTGATTTTCTATCCTGAAACTTTACTGAAATTGTTTATCAAGTCTAGTAGTCTATTGGAAGGGTCTTTAGAATTTTCTAGGGATAAGATTATGTCATCAGCAAACAGAGATAATTTGACTTCCTCTTTCCCAATTTGGTTGCCCTTTGTTTATTTATCTTGCATGATTGCTCGGGTTAAGACTGTTAATACCATGTTGAACAGGAGTAGTGAAAGTGGATATCTTTGTCTTGTTTCAATTCTCAGGGGGAATGCTTTCAATTTTTCCCCTTTCCATATGATCTTAGTTGTGAGTTTGCGATAGATGGCTCTTATTACTTTGAAGTATGTTCCTTCAATGCATAGTTTGTAAAGGGTTTTTATCATGAAGGGATGTTAGATTTTATTGAATGATTTTTCTGCATCTATCGAAACTATCATATGTTTTTTGCTTTTAATTCTCTTTCATGATGACTCACATTTACTGATTTGCAAAAATTGAAACATCCTTGCATCCCTGGAGTAAAATCTACTTGGTTACAATGAATTATCTTTTTGATGTGCTGTTGGATTTGGTTTGCTAGTATTCTTTAGAAGATTTTTACATCTATGTTCATCAGGAATATTGGCTTTTAAGATTTTGTTGGTGTTATGTCATTGTCTGATTTTGGTATTCTCATGATAATGGTTTCATAGAATAAGTTAGGGAGAAATCGCTCCTCCTCAAGTTTTTAGAATAGTTTCAGCAAGATTGGTACCAGCTCTTCTTTGTACATTTGGTAAAATACAGCTGTGACTCAGTCTTGTCATGAACTTATTTTTGTTAAAAAATTTTTATTACTGATTCAATTTCATTACTCATTATTGTTTGTTCAGGATTTCTATTTCTTCCTGGTTCAATCTTGGGAAGTTGTATGTTCTAGGAATTTATCCACTTCTTCTGGGGTTTCTAGTTTGTTCATACAGAAATGTTCACAGTAATCTCAAACAATCTTTGGTATTTCAGCAATATCAGTGTAATGTCACTTTTTTCTTTCCTGATTATGCCTGTTTGAATCTTGTTTTTTTCTTGTTGAAACTAGCTAGCAGCCTCTCAATCTTGTTTATCCTTTCAAAAACAAAATTTTGGGCTTTTGATCCTTTGTATACATTTTTTGGTCTCAATCTCATTTAGTTCTTCTTTAATCTTTGCTATTTCTTCTATTCTACCAGATTTAGGTTTGAAAATTTCTTGTATTTCTAGTTTCTTTTGATGTGATTTTAGGTCATTAATTCAATTTCTTTTTATCTTTTTGATGTAGGCATTTAACACTATGAACTTTCCTCAGTACTACTTTTTCTGTATCCCAGAGTTTTTGGTATGTTATGTCTCTATTTTCATTCATTTCAAACATTTTCTTGTTTATGCCTTAAAAATTTTGCTTTTTACACAAAAGTCATTCAGGAGTAAGTTATTTACTTTCCATGTACTTCTGTAGTTTTGAGACCTCCTCTGGGTATTGCCTTCTAATTTTATTCCACTGTGATCCAAGAAAATTCTTGATATGATTTTTATTTCTTTTATTTAGTTTATTGAGACTTGCTTTATAGTCAAGCATGTAGTCAATAGTGGAGAATTTTCCATGAGCAGACGAGAAAAATTGATATTCTGTAGTTGTTAGGTAGAATGTTCTATAAATGTCTAGTAAGTCCATTTGGTCTAGAATCTATTTTATGTTTAGAGTGTCTTTGTTGACTATCTGAACTTAATGACCTGTTTAGGGTTGACAGTGGGGCATGGAAATCCCCTACTATTATTGTATTATTCTTAATCCCTTTTCTTATGTCTAGCAGTATTTGTTTTATGAATCTGGGTGTTTGATGTTGGATGAATATATGTTTTTTAAAAATTTATTATTATTATTATACTTTAAGTTCTAGGGTACATGTGCATAACGTGCAGGTTTGTTACATATGTATACTTGTGCCATGTTGGTGTGCTGCACCCACCAACTCGTCAGCACCCATCAACTCGTCATTTACATCAGGTTTAACTCCCAATGCCATCCCTCCCCCCTCCCCCCTCCCCATGATAGGCCCCGGTGTGTGATGTTCCCCTTCCCGAGTCCAAGTGATCTCATTGTTCAGTTCCCACCTATGAGTGAGAACATGCGGTGTTTGGTTTTGTGTTCTTGTGATAGTTTGCTAAGAACGATGGTTTCCAGCTGCATCCATGTCCCTACAAAGGACACAAACTCATCCTTTTGTATGGCTGCATAGTATTCCATGGTGTATATGTGCCACATTTTCTTAATCCAGTTTGTCACTGATGGACATTTGGGTTGATTCCAAGTCTTTGCTATTGTGAATAGTGCCACAATAAACATACGTGTGCATGTGTCTTTATAGCAGCATGATTTATAATCCTTTGGGTATATACCCAGTAATGGGATGGCTGGGTCATATGGTACATCTAGTTCTAGATCCTTGAGGAATCGCCATACTGTTTTCCACAATGGTTGAACTAGTTTACAATCCCGCCAACAGTGTAAAAGTGTTCCTATTTCTCCACAGAATATATGTTTAGGAGATTTAAATCCTCTTGTTGTGCTAAACGCTTTATCATTATATGATGCTGTTCTTTGTCTTCTTTTACTGTTGTTGGTTTAGAGTGTTTTACCTGATCTTAAAATGGCCAATTCTGCACACTTTTGTTTTCAATTTAATATATCTTCTTCTGCTCCTTTACCTTGAGCCTGCATAATTTCTTGTAGGAAGCAGAAGATTGAGTTTTATTTTCATCCACTTTCTTGGTCTATATTTTTTTTCAGTGGAGCATTCAGGCCATTTATGTTCAAGGTTAATGTTGATATGAGAGGTTTATTCCTGTCATAGAGTTATTAGCTAGTCGTTTTGTAGAGGGACATGTTTAATGATAAACTTTTGATAGCTTTCCTCCTAAGATTGGGAATGAAACAAGAGTGACAATTACCTCTTTTATTCAGTACTTTAAGAGTTTCTAACCAAGTCAATAAAACAAGAAAAATAACTAAAAAGTCATAATTATTGTAAACAAAGAAATAGAAAATATCAATGATTTTAGACAAGATAAATGTGCATGTAAAAAAATTCAAAATAATCTACAGAAAATGTTTAAATTAAATAACTGAATTTATCAAGACTACTAGATACAAAGAGGAATTTTATTTTATATATCAGCAACAGAGAAAAATAAATTTAACAAAATTTAGTTTTATTATAACAGAAAAAACAATGTTTTATCCTAAAAATGACACAATATTAATGCTCAAATCAAAGAAGATAATAAATAGATTAATACCATATTCATTTATTGGATGATTTAACATGATAAATTGATATATAATTTCAACATAATCTCAATACAATAATTTTTTAAAACTTAGAAATTTTGGAGGATAGCAGAGAAATTAACAAGCTGTTTCTAAAATTCATACGGAATTTTAAAGGCCAAGAATGGACAAAGCAATCTTATGAAAGAATGGTTTTGGTTTCCATTTCTCTACTGACCCGTGATGATAAGCTTTTTTCCATATGTTTGTTGGCCACATAAATGTCTTCTTTTGAGAAGTGTCTGTTCATATCCTTCACCCACTTTAACTTAAAGTATATATATTTTAAAAAGTATCAATATAACACCCTGAGATATGAATGAAAAAAAAAATGAATGCTACTTAAAATAAAACATATGTTTCAACATTTAAGTGCTTAGACACCACTACAGTAGAGGATATAATAATGTAGTTCTATGCTTGAACTGGAACATTGAGCCACGGTGAATATCACAGGCTTGAACACAGACTACTATAGGGGTTTTATGTGGTGATTTAAATATCATAAATGGTATTGCTATTAATACATACTTTTTCTGAAATGAAGAACTCCTGAGATAGTCTCTGAAAATAAAGAGGGTTCATCCTTTCCCTGATTTATAATATTGTTGCTGTCCTAGAAAATTCAGCATGTATTTTATGTTTTTTTAGAAAAAGAAAAATGGTAATGGATAAACTAAATACCAACAGATTAAGACCTATTATAAAACTATACTAATTTTAAAACGTAGTATTGGCTTTTTCTTACATAGTATTGGTTTAATTTGCCACCATATCAAAATATATACCTTAATCTTTACTTACATATAGAAATCTTTTGCAGATAAATTGAAAATTTAACTATAGACATGAATCTTGAAACTTCTGGAAGAAAATGTAGGAGAAAATCATTATGATGTTTATATAAGAAACATTTTCCTTAAAGGAAACAAAATTTGCTAACATGCTAGAAAATAAAAATTGTGCTATATTAAAATTAAAAATTTTTGCTAATTGGGAACTTTATAATTGGTTGGCCAAGGGGTGGGAGGATATATTTTTACATATATGCTGCAAAATTTTGGATTTAAAATACATGAAGAAATTATGTGAATCAATAATAAAAGGGCGGCAACCAAATAAAGTATGGGGGGTAAGGTCTTAAATAGATTATTCACAAAAAAGGACATTCAAATGGCCAACAATTATATTAAAAGTTACTTAAGAAACTTAATTCGTCTACCAGAAAATGCAAATCAAAATCACAATGAAATACCCCTCATACATGAACAGAATTATTAAAATGAAAAATGCAATACCCAATATTTGTGAAGATATGGGACAGCCAGAAATATCATACATAACTGGTAGAAGAGTAAGTTGGTACAACTTTGGAAAACTCTTTGACAGCATCTACTAAATATATGCATTTTCTATGGCAACACAATTCAACTTTTTTCTATATACCCAATAGACCCATGGACATCTGTTCATTAAAAGATAAGTATAATAATTTTCACAGAACCACTGTTTACAATAACAAAAACAACAACAATAGCTAAAACTACCAAATACCCTTCAACACAATAACATTAACACAATAACAGCAGAATGGATTGGTATAATTTTTGCATACTTATACAAAGTAACAATATCCAGAAATTAGAATAAATCTATACAGCTACAAAGAACTATATGGGTTAATCTCACAAATTATGTTTAACAAATCACACACATATAGACCATACAAATAAGTAGTATGCATGGCATGATTCATTTTATATAAAACAAGAAAACATTGGGAAAATTCTGTCTTTTATGGTATTAGAAGTCAGGATATTCATTACTCTGATACAAATAATGATGTGAACCAAATTCACAGAGTCCTTTTGGGGGTGCTAATAATGTTTTTGTGTTGACTTGGAGGCTATGTATGGGTTTTTTCAGTGTGAGGAATTATGATACTTTTTTCTATATGTATATTACATTTGAATAAAAATGTTAATATATACTGAAAAAGAATTAACTGAACAAACGCAAAGAAAGTAAGTAAAAGGAAGTTATTTTCTATGCAAATTGAAGCCTATGAAAGTGGAGTGTTTATATTTCTAACAGCAAGATATAAGCAAGTAGGTGAACAAAAAGCAAAAGTGATATTTCCAAATGTTAGAAGGATCATTTCATCAAACACACATAACAATTATAGAAAGGTATATGCCTAATAACAGAGATTCAAAATAGATAAAGCAAAACAGAAATAAAGGAGAAAACAGACAAATCTATAATCACAGTTAGACTAGGACATGACTCTTGTAGTTACTTATATCTAGACCAAAAAAAATCAGTAGTTGATGATGTGAACAACACTAGTACTACTTTGATAGAAATTTTTACATTTATATAATAGCACACCTTAGTGAAGAATACATCTTCTTTTTAAGAGCACATATTGCCCGGGCATGGTGGCTCACACCTGTAATTCTAACACTTTGGAAGGCTGAGGCGGGCAGATCGCTTGAGGTCAGGAGTTGGAGACCAGCCTGGCTAACATAGTGAAACCCTGTCTCTACTAAAAGTACAAAATTTAGCCAGGTGTAGTGGCACACCTGTAATCCCAACTACTCGGGAGGCCAAGGTGGGAGAATCACTTGAACCTGGGAAGTGGAGGTGGCAGTGTGCTCAGATTGTTCCACTGCCCTCCAGCCTAGGCAACAGAGCAAGACCCTGTCTCAGAAAGAAAAAAAAAAAAAAAAACACTGGTAACATTAACTGAAAGAGACCATATACTGGAGAATGCTCAAAATTTTTCAAGATATATATATATTTTTTGAAACGGAGTCTGGCTCTGTCGCCAGGCTGGAGTGCAGTGGCCAGTCTTGGCTCACTGCAACCTCCACCTCCTGAGTTCAAGCAATTCTCCTGCCTCAGCCTCCTGAGTAGCTGAGACTACAGGTGCGTGCCACCATGCCTGGCTAATTTTTGTATTTTTAGTAGAGACGGGGTTTCATCATGTTGGCCAAAACGGTCTCGGTCTCTTGACCTCATGATCCGCCCACCTCAGCCTCCCAAAGTGCTGGGATCACAAGCATTAGTCACCGTGCCTGACCAAGTTGATTCCCTAAAAACAATGTAGTTAACTTAGAAATAAAAATTTCACAAATGAATAAAAGCTTAATATATTAGAATTTTTTAAAAAAATAGACTTCTAAATAACCTCTGCCAAAGATGAAATTACAGTGAAAAATTAAAAGTATTTAAAAATGAATGATAGAATCTCACGACATATTGTAATTTGTAGGATCATACTAAAGCAGTACTTACAGAGAAGTTTATAGTAAAATGCCAACATCAGGAAAAAAGATGACTCTAGAATTAATTATGTATGTCTACATCTTAAGAGGACAGAGAAAAGGTGAGCAAATTTAAGCCAAAGTAAGCAACAGGGAGAAATAAAGATGTGTGAAAGTTAGTGAAATAGGAAAGAAAATCATTTAAAATCCAAAAGTTGGTAGTTTGACAAGATTTATATGATTGATAAGCCCCTAATAATACTGATAAATATTGGAGTACAAGATAACATATCTCTACAGATATTAAAGGCAAATCCTAGGGAAATATTATGAGTCATGTTATGACATTAATTGGTCAACTTAGATGAAATTAATGCATTTCTTCAACTAAGCCATACAGACAAAAAACATAAAATATGAATAGCTCTATACTAACAAAAAAGTTATATTCTCAAAAATTAAGGATAATTCTAGACTCCTTATTTCATTGCTAAATTTTAATAAAAAACAACACCATTCTTTGTTTTTTGTTGTTGTTGTTGTTGTTGTTTTAGACAGAGTCTCACTCTGTCACCCAGGCTAGAGGGCAGTGGCACAATCTTGGCTCACTGCAACCTCCACCTCTCAGGTTCAAGCAATTCTTCTGTCTCAGCCTCCCGAGTAACTTGGGTTACAGGTGCGCACCACCATGCCTGGCAAATTTTTGTATTTTTAGTAGTGATGGGGTTCGCCATGTTGGCCAGGCTTGTCTCAAACTCCTGACCTCAAGTGATCCGCCTGCCTCGGCCTCCCAAAGTTCTGGAATTACAGGTGTGAGCCACCGCTCCTGGCCAACAATACCATTCTTATAAGAATGTTTTCAGAAGAGACAGAAAATGCTTCCCATTTTATGAAATAAGCAATGCCTTGAAAAAGAGTGAAAAATACTTTAAAAATATATAAATTAATAATCTTCTTCATGAGAATGTACACACAATTCTCAGGAAAATATTAGCAAATTAAATCAAGCAATAAATACATTGTGGGGAGTGATCCTATGAATGTAAGATTTGTCTAAATTTTAAAAATAAATTTATTCAATTGTACAGAATAAAACATATATCATTAAATAGGTGCAGAAAAAAAATATATGACAAGATGCAACAACATTTCATCAATCTTGGAATAGAGGGAACTTCATCAATCTGATAAAAGGGTATCTATGAAAAACTGGCGGCTAACGTCATTCTTAATAGTGAAACAGAGTGCTTTATTGTTAAGGATTCTCACACTCATCAGATCTATTCAACATTCAATCTAAAGAGTGAAATAAAGCAAGAATAATTTTTAAAATAAAAGCCTTAACAATTGAAAAGCAAACATAAAGCTAACACCAAAAATTGTCAGTGGACAAAATCCTAAACATCATACAAAACATCTTATTACTAAATAAGCTAAATTAATACATAATTCCAGCTGCATCATAGGATACAAGGTCAAAGTACAACTATCAATTGTAGTGTTATGTACTAATACAATTGGAAAATAACCAGAATTCCATACCAAATAGCATCAAAAACATAATTTATCAGGAATTAATTTAAAAAGCAACCTCTCTACACTAAAAATGAAAAAACTTAAGGAAAACGTAAAAAATTAAAGAGTAAATAAATGTTAAGTTAAAATGTAATACTCAGCAAAAACTACTTTGGAAAATAAAAATAAATAAATATTGTTTTTGCCAAATGAAAACAGCAGAAACACAGAAGCTGATAGTCTTTAAACTGAAAATGTATATACAATTTAAATTAATATTTTATATGAAAACCATAATATAGTCATATTTAATTTAAAATACATGTTATTTGAAAATATGACAAGTGACTGGTATCTGAAATTACAATGTTGCAAGTCATTGTCTAGTAAGAGGGTAAGAGTACTAATTGGGCACAGAGAATGAAAAGCTGAGAAATGGAGAGGGAATGAGTGACACTGGCTGACTTTAAGTTCCTGGCTCCAGTTGAACCTGGTGCTCAGCTGCATGCTTTCCCACACACAGTTTAGCTCTTTTAAAAAAGTTATTATTAATAACAACAAATGATAGGAGCTCCTAGCATTTGAAGTAACAGAAAAGTTATTTTTATTTCTAGTTTGGGCCTGATCTTTTGGGACTAATGGAAGCTTCGAGTTACTTAAATAAATAAATAAAATATGAGGATTACCATATCTACTTGGAAAGATGCTTGTGGGCATTAGAAAAAATATAAGGAAAATATTGTTATTGCACTGTTGCTATATAGCATCTTTGTACTTAGAAGTCAAACATAAATGTGACTCTCTCTTTCCCCAAAATATGAGGAAAAATGAGGTGGAAAATGAGCTCCCAGCCATGATCGAAAGTTGTTTGTGCTGCATTGAGTCTCTGAGTGTTTTATGACCTTGCCCTGTTCTTGAGTTCAGGATAAAATCTAAGTACAGTTTAGTTGACTCTGCAAGTGCTTAAATGCCACTCTGGGGTCTTTCATGCAAAGCTGCAAACATTTGAATCTCAGACATGAAATATAATTTGCTTGAGGACATAAAATTTTCCTTGGAAAACTAATTTGTGCCATTGGAAATGCACAAGATGAATAAGGAAATGTTTGTGCTTCACAGCAGTGCAAAAGAAAGGAAGTGAGAAATGCATGTGTGGGCAGATGGCAAACTGGAGTCCATCTTAGCACTAATTCCATGCTCAATTTTTTTTTTTTTTTTTTTTTTTTTTTTTTTTTTTTTTTTTGAGACAGAGTCTCACTCGGTCACCCAGGCTGGAGTGCAGTGGCACAATCTCCACTCACTGCAACCTCTGTCTTCTGGTGATTCTCCTGCCTCAGTCTCCTCAGTAGCTGGAATGACAGGTGCACGCCACCACTCCCAGCTACATTTTTTTTTTTTTTTTGTATTTTTAGTGGAAAGAGGGTTTCCCCAAGTTGGCCAGGCTGGTCTTGAACTCCTGACCTCGGGTGATCCACCTACTTTGGCCTCCCACAGTGGTGGGATTACAGGCATGAGCAACCATTCCTGGCCAAAATTCTTAAATTTGATTCTACCCCAGATTTAAACAATTTCCTAATTTTCCCCTACCTGCCCCCCAAACTCTCAACTAATTATTCAGATATGTCTTATGATAACTCTCAAGCCCCTAAAAGAAATGCAAAACATAGTTTGAGGTGATATTTCAATAGAGGAAATAGTCTCACCTAATGATTCCAGAAATAGCAAAGTTTTCAGGAGCATCAATAAGAGGAAACAGATCTTAAACATATTAGAACGTAGATCTCCAGCCCATCACATTCAACCAGTCTGGATGTACCAGTTGAACTGAAAATCTGGCTAAAAGGAGTTTCTGCAAGAAACATCAGAGTTGCACATCAATTGCGTCATTTCATAGCACATCAGGATTGCTTAGATATGACCTGAAGATTTTGAAGTCCAAGGGTATAGATCGTCTTCTCCAAATGTCATCCTACACCATCTACTGAATCTTTAGGTTGGATAAAGTCTTAGACGTTAAATGTGTCCGTCAAGTCATCTTTCCTTTAGTATTCCTGAGAAGTGGTCTATAGGTTTAGGCTTAAACGCCTTCAGTAACAGGTTGCTTATTGATTTGACAAGGTAGATTGTTCCTTGCTTAGACAGCTCTCATTATTGAAAAGTTCTTCCTCAAATTGAGGCAAAATCAGACTCCCTGTAAATTCCACCCAGTGGTCCTCATCCTGCTTTCCAGTGCAATAGAGAATGTATTGACTCTTCCCCTTCAAATGACAGCCCTTTGTGTGGGCAGGCTGACTCTCAGTTGACTGTGCAGTATAGGGTGACATGGCACTGTCATTTAGTCTGAAAGCCTGGGTTCAATTTTCCAGTCTTAGCTGTCACTTCCTAATGCCAAATCATTTATATATCTGAGCCTTGGAGACTTGGGCTGCAAATCTGTATAATGTAGATAAGGATATATGTGTTACACCTTTCCTTTGGTTCTTGCATGAATTACATTGAGAAAATCTGTGTGAATGTACTTTCAACTCTTATATACGTTGCAAAAAGAAGACATTGCTAGTGAATCTTAATTCACACTAAATAGTCCATCTTTATTTTCCTGGAGAAGTTAACTTTCATTGTTCTCATATTTATTAGATTTTCTTCAGTGAAACGTTTCAGTGCTAAAGTCATGTTCTCTCTAATTGCCACTGCTCTGGTTAATCCAGCTACCTTTCTTTTCCTTTAGAAAGCATATAGGGCTAAGTTTTATCAAGCCACATGATACAGTATTCTCTCACTCTAGTTGTTTTGTTCACTTATCTGAAGCTGAGTGTTTATGTATCATAGAAAGTATACTTTTCTTATTCTTAATCCATATTTAAATTATCTTCAGTGTAAATAAGTTCATAGCAATAAGGTATGATATTAAAGTCAAAGAGGAAAAACATTTGCTAAGAGTCCAGGACATCTAATTTGTGCTTATTTTCTCTAAATTTTCATTTTCTTTTTTTTTTTTTTTTTTTTTTTTCCTGAGATGGAGTCTCATTCTGTCACCAGGCTGGACTGCAGTGGCAAGGCGATGTTGGCTCACTGCAACCTCCAACTCCCTGGTTCAAGTGATTCTTCTGCCTCAGCCTCCCTTTAGCTGGAATTATAGGGATGTGCCACCATGTCCAGCTAATTTTTTTATTTTAAGTAGAGATAGGGTTTCACCATGTTGGACAGGATGCTCTCTGGATCTTCAGACCCACCTGGGCCTGCCAAAGTGCTGGGATTACAGAAGTGAGCCACCATGCCCGGCCTATTTTCTCTAAATTGTCTATTGATTTCTTAATTGTAAGCCATGTTTAGCTTTGGGGAAAAAAAAAAAAGGAATTGTTTTGTAGTGGGAGCATGGGCAAGAGGGGTACCCCAGGCAGAAAACTCCCCCGCGGGTGGGCTGAGGGCGACGGCTAAGCCTCAGGTGGGCCTCCTGTTCCCTGTGCTCTCCTGCACAGCAGCCTTTCTCATGGACTCTGGGGCAGCCGCAGGAAGGGTAGACTGGCGGGGGGCTGCCATGGCTGTTCACCTGGGCAGGACATCAGAGGACTCGGACACCAGCTTCTTATTGCAAGTCTCGATCTTCTTCACAACCACAGCCCTAGTGGAGCTGATGCAGCTGAAGGAGCTGGAGCCCAGGCCGGGGCTTGTGAGGCCCCCGTAAGCTGAGCTCAGCCCACCAGCCTAGCCACTGGTGGTCTTCGTATAGATACTCATGTTCTGCATTCCAGACTCCAGCTGACTCTCCTCGCCCTCCAGCAGCTTCCTGTAGGTGGCGATCTCAATGTCCAGGGCCAGCTTAACGTTCATCAGCGCCTGGTACCCACGTAGCTGCTTCGCCATATCCTGCTTGGCTGGCTGCAGGGCGGCCTCCAGCTCGGACAACGTGGTGTTGGCATCCTTAATGACCAGCTCCCCGCAGCTGCTCGGCATCTGCAATGGCGGCCTCTGGGAAAGCCCTCTGGCCTTTGAGGCCCTCAGTCTCAGCCTGCAGTTGGCTCATGTTCCGATTCATCTCGAAGATCTCCGTCTTCGTACGACGCAGGTCATCCCCATGGTTCCCAGCCAGGGTCTGCAGCTCCTCATGCTTGATCTGGTACATGCTCTCAGCCTCAGCCCCACTGCGTTGGCAATCTCCTTGTACTGCACCGTGACCCCGGCTATGATACTGTCCATGTCCAGGGAGCGGCTGTTGTCCATGGACAGCACCACAGTGTGTCTGAGATCTGGGGCTGCAGCTCCCGGGTCTCCTCTTCATATAGCTGCCTGAGGAAATTGATCTCCTCAGTCAGTCCTTCCAGGCGAGACTCCAGCTCTACCTTGTTCATGTAAGTTTCATCCACATCCTTCTTGATGGGGACAAATTCATTCTCTATCTCTGTAGGATTACTGATGTCATCCTCATACTTGTTCTTGAAGTGCTCCACCAGCCCCTGCATGTTGCCAAGCTCCGCCTCCAGCTTCTCCTAGGCCAGAGTCTCCAGCTGCCACCTAAGGTTGTTGATGTAGCTCTGTAACATGTTGTCCACATTGCTCTGAACCATCTTCTGCTGCTGCAGGAGGCTTCACTTGGTCTCCAGCATCTTGTTCTGCTGCTCTAGCAGCCATACCTTGTTGATGAAGGAGGCAAACTGGTTGTTAAGGGTCTTGATCTGCTCTTTCTCCTGGGTGCACATGGCCTGGTTGTTGGGGTCCCCACCTCCAGGTTCAGTAGGCTCTGGTTGACCATGACCACAGTGATGGTCCCATACTGCTGGCTGGCCATAGCCTTCGCCCAGGCCACCTGTGAAGCTGCTGCTGCCCACTCAGGAGAAGCTCAAGGAGCTGATGGGGCACCGAGCCCACTCGTGTAGGAGTGTTCTGCTGAAGGCCAGGGGGCCAGAGGTGGACACCTTGTAGAACTTCTGGGTCACCCTGATGGAAATAGTGGAGGCAGGAGTGGAGGCGGGTAGGCTGAACCAGGAGGAGATTTGAGAAGGAGCAAAGAAGCTGCTTCTAGGTCCATGTTTAAATCTTAAACACAGAAATATCTGCTTGAGAAATGAGCTAAGCTAAAGTTTAGAGGTTTAATGACTATAATTTCTTTATAGTAAATGACTCAGGACAGTAACGTAATCAGCAAGATTTATGATCCACTTAAAACACATGTGGCTTTGTTCATCATTTCTAGGGAAACATGATTATTAAATCTGATAATATTTGCATATGTAAACTATTATAATTAGGTAAAATTTTCCTCCTTCTAATTCTAAAGGGCATTCACCAGAAGTACTAAGAAAGATTAAACTGTCAGATGTAAGTTACATCATAAAATATATGTAAATTAAGGTGTTCCGTATTTTGTTTTGAACATATAACAACGACGCACTAATAGAAAAAAATGTTAATAGAAATACAGATCAACTAAATTTTAGAAAAAGAAAAAAGTGAGAATCAACATGAAAATTTTTAAAATATGAAGAATTAACATCTAGAATTTTCATTAATATTGAGAAATATCAGTGAAATGGTCTCAAACCACCAAAACCCGAAGTTCAAGGTTATGTGCATGACTTTGGGGCACATTTTACAGGCAGAATACAGCATGGATCAAAATTGGGCAAAAAAGCATAAATGATGGCTGATCCTAGAAGTCAAAATGATTTGGTTACCAAAAACTAGCAAACAGAAATGATCAGCAGTATTCCAACTCTAAAAAGTTTCTTATTGGCAAACCCAATATTAATGCATTAGGAAACAGGGACATGTAGAAAGTAATCAAATGAAAAATCATTCCAGAAACTCAGATAAGCAGCAGGGCATCTGGGGTAGAAACAGGAATTGGGAAAATCTGGGTGCCTCAGTTACAATTAGATTCAGCTGCACAGGATGGAAAACTTCAATTAAAAAGTAGTTTAAACATAATAAAAGTTGATCTGTTTCACTTTTTTTTTTTAAACAAAAAAACAAATATAGGCAATTCAGGACTATTATGAATAATCCACAAAGTTATCAGTTTATTCCATCTCATCCTCCCTAGGAAAAGACTCTTGTCTTAATGGTTACAAATGACTGCTGGAGCTTCAGACATCACATAAGCATTTCAGGACATAAGATAGATAATAAGAACAGAGTTCCTTCTCCGTTTAAGGACTCTTCCCAGAAACTATACAAAACATGTTCAGTTTCATTTTATTAGACAAAGGGCAGTTATATGGCAACACGTTTATTTGCAAGGCAAACTGGGAAATGTGCCCAGGTAAACTTAGGGGAAAATGGATATTAGGAGGCAAAGGGCAAACAAATTTAAAATCTGGGTCTGCCATATTCCAGCGACTGAGGCTATAATCCCTGCAGCACTGTTTCTCTGAGCATGAACAAGAGTAAAAGGCTGACATACCCAACAGGATGTCTTTGATAACTGGGGCAATTCCTCCTCAGTCAAATAGTTTATAAACATACCCTGTTAAGCAGAGGGTTCGTTTTAGAATATAAGAATCTTAGGATCTACAAGTCAGAGAATGTGTATGAAAGAGAATGATGAGAGAATGGACGAATATCCAAGTCTGGAGAAAAAGAAGAGGAATTAATAAGTGACAAAGATAGAGATGGAGGATAGGAAAGGAGAGAGGGAGGAAAAAATAGATTCAAAGAATTTAAAAGGATGAGTGAATATGGAAAAGGAAAAAAGGAGCAAGATGAAAAAAATGCACGCACCACTTTACCTGTGAAGGATTTCTGCCTTCAGCTCATTCTCTGTCACTATCAACATGGCTGGAAATATTATTCCTTCATAGGCAATGCATGAGTTTACATAGACATAAAATAATTTAAAATGAAAATGACCATGGAAGTTTTGTGATTCATTTGGAAGAGAAACTCCAAGCATTTCATTTCTTATGAAAAAGAACACTGCAGCTCCCCAGTCTTATGACAAATATCTTGTGTGCTGGGTCTGACCTGGCAGTCAAGCAGGACAATCTAAAATATACAGTGAGAGGGAAGAAAACGAAATAAAGAATAAAAGAAATGGAGCAATTACATTTTTATCTCATGTAGAATCTGTAATAATCGCTGTAATCTAAAAGCTTTTAGGTCTAACTTTTGTTTGATGGCTGGATTTGCACTGACACTTGTAAAGAAATGAGAAGTAATACATCCTCCTTCTTGGTAATGGTTGGATGCAGAATAAAACTATCAGAAAATTTCGGCACTTCTGGCGTTCAGGCCTTGGGTAAATTAGTTGCAACATCTTAGACCATTAGAATGATTACAGCAGACTGTAATACATGGTAATAGAAGGCCTAGGGCTGTAAAATTCCTTGATAATGTTTAGTTATGTGCCACTCTGTAGTACCTAGAAATAATTAAGAGAGTTAGTGAGAAAGTACAACTAGTAGTTGAATAGCTATCTCCAATTCAGTGAATCAGAGAGAGGGTGGATTTCAACAACTGTAACTGTTCTTAAGACTTTCTATTATGAAACCACCAAGAAAAAGATCACAATCTTCTTTTCTTGGCATTTTCCTTAGAAGGGTCTAAATGAGAAGTTTAAATACAATTCCTTTTCAGATCTTAATTAAACCAAACATCTTGGATGTGGCAGAAATAAACAAAAGAGCCCTTAAACTCTTTATTGAATGCTTTACATTCAGTAAAGGACTTAGGGCCCAGTGGTAAGCTTTGAGAATACAAGGTCAGTGATACGGACTAGGCGTCCATGCAAAGTGCTTAAAGTCCTATATCTTGGCTTATACCCACGTATTAATATATGGATAGAAAGAACATAATATGTGGCTCCATGGTCAGGAAATCAAGGGAAATTTGTGGGGAACTGTAAGTCACTGTCATTGAAAGTTTGAAGGGAATGGGAATTCAGATGTCTCCTGAATCCAAAACTTACCAAGGCAAAAGTTTTGGGAGGTGCTTTTATCATTACTCCATCAACTCTCCTGGAAACTGGAATCTCTGTTCAGTCTAGATGGCAAGGGCCGTCCTGATTTGAAAATGATGTCTTGGACTTAGTTGAGGGTATCTGTAGTCATTTTCACTATGTTTCATTCAGCAAGTAACAAATGATACCCTCTCAATCCAGGATATTGCTGGGCCAGTGAATGGCTGCCAGTGCTATCCTTCCCCTGGAGAGGAAAGCACAATGTTTCAAGACCTCTTCAACCTGCAGTGAGGAAGGAATGCACCAGTTCAGAGCAAATGGTGGGCTCATTTCCATCCACACAGGTTTAGGATAGGGCAAAGGGCAGAGAATAGGCAACTCAGCTTAGATCATCTATATCTGACATCCAGTTTCTGTATTCATAACTTCTTGGGAAGCCAGTTTACATCACCTAGTTTTTTTCCTTGTTCAAAAATCAGGAATCAAAGTTTCAGTGTGTCAGATTTGGTCCTGGCTTTCCACAATGTACTCCTAGGCTGAAGTCATAAGAAGGGATCATCTCTAATTTTTATCCAATTTCTAACAATTCCAAGTTCATAAGAAGGGATCTTGTATTCTCAACCAATTTGTAACAATTCCAAGTGATACATATATGGGCATTAGCTCTACCAAGTGGTATTAGCATATTCATTTCTATGTTCTAAATTATTAAAATGTCAAAATAACACATATATAACAGGTGACATTATGAATGTTAATGCTAACCCTTCCACTGCCAAAAATTGACCTTTAAAACTAACATCATACTGGTATATTCTGTTTTATATACATTCCCTCAGCCAAGTCTTGTGTAGCCAGTGCTTCAGTTGCAAGCGGATCCTGAAACAATTGTGAATCTGGATGCATTTCACGCTTTGCCCCTAAGTTTAGTGGTATTTGCGCTGCCCCCTGTAGGCAAGTTTTCAAGCACTGAGAGTTGGTTAAACTCACTAAAAACCTCACTGTTAAGGATCTCAAGCGACTTGTGGGGATTATCATTATAAATCTCAGGTTGAAAATTGATCTGGATGTGGCACTCGGAACCATAGCACTTACAGTATGACCATGTGATTCTTCCAGCTCAACCTGACAATATCATCTTCTCCACAGAAATGAAGAAGATGCCAAGATTTCAGGAGACTTGTGGGGATTATCATTATAAATCTCAGGTTGAAAATTGATCTGGATGTGGCACTCGGAACCATAGCACTTACAGTATGACCATGTGATTCTTCCAGCTCAGCCTGACAATATCATCTTCTCCACAGAAATAAGAAGATGCCAAGATTTCACCTTCTGCAATTTTGTCAAAGCAATCTTCTCCTGTCTCTGTTTCTTACTGTGTTTTGTGGTTTCTCTGAAATTCCCTTTTACTACACATCTTTTGACCCCTGATTTCTTATCAGTGCTGTGACAACAGCTCACATTTGTATAATGTCTCTTTCTTCTGTGAAACAGAAAAGACAGAAATTATTTGTAACTCTCCAAGAATTTTTGAAACATCATCCATCTGATATGGGGGCAAATGAAGCAAAAAAACAAACAAAAAACTGAAATTATTTGCTCAAGATGGTGCCATAAGAAGCATTCGCTCCCAGGGCCCAAAAGATGTGTGGTGAATAGGAGGCAAACCCTTGCACAGGGGCTCAGAGGGCCAGATTCCTATATTGCCCCATTAACTATTTAATCTCTCTGAGCTAATTTCCCTTAAGTAAAAAAACACAAATTCTCCTCTGCCCACCATATACCAATATGGATAAAGATAATAACTATGTAGAGAAAAGGTTTGCAAACCTTTGAGTGATAAAAATATGAGCTATTACTGTTTGTAAACATTGTACCCAAGAATTAAAGATGTTTGTTTTTTAAAGTTTTTCCATGTTCTATGTAAAATCTAAGAGCATCTGCAACAGTTATGCTTCAGAGAAAGACAAAAAAGAAAAGCCGTTACCTTTTTCACATGTATCCATTTTGTTAAATAATTAATAGAAAATCATACATATTCCTTTACACACCAATCCAGTTATGCTTTCAAAAAACCCTGATCACTTCCATCAATTTGTACTCATGATATATTTCCTTTGGAAATTTACAAACACACAACGCACAATATATTTTTCTCTCAGCAGTTTGTTCTGAAAGTCTACTCAAGATTTTTATCATTTTATCTACTTTATTTATAAGTGTATCCTGTTAACATATACAGTCACATGTTGCTTAATGATAGCATACATTCTGAGAAATGCATTGTTACAGATTTTTTTTATTTTGCACACATCATAGAGGGTACTTACAGAAACCTAGATGATGTGGTCTATTTCTCCTAAGCTACAAACCTATACAGCATGTTACTGTACTAAATATTGTAGGTAATTAAAGCACAGTGATAAATATTTGTGTAACTAAACAGGAAAGGTACAACAAAGTTATGGTTAAAACAATGTTTAAATGGAACACCTGGATAGGACACTTACCATAAATGGAGCTTGTAGGACTGGACGTTGCTCTGGATGAGTCAATGAGGGAGAGGTGAGCCAATGTGAAGCCCTGGATATTACTGGAGACTAATATAGACTTTATAAACACTGTACACCTAGGCTACACTAAATTTATTTTTAAAATAAAGTAATTATGCTATGATGTCACTAGGTGATAGAAAATTTTCAGCTCTATTACAGTCTTATAGGGCCACTTTTGTCATCTATGAGGTCTATCATTTAACAAAACATTGTTATGTGGTGCATGACCATATTATCAAAAAGCCGAGTTAATAAAAAGACACAGATTCAAAGATCTGCACATGTTGAGTAGAATAAACAAGGGGATACATTGCATAGCATTTTCTTGACTGCTCTGGCTAGGAGGGGCTTACAGAGAAGCCAACCAATTTCTTCCTTTCACAGGAGTCTGTAGAAACAGAATTATTGGGAATGTGAAGATGGTACAAAAATCTTAGGATTTGTCTAATCGAAGCATGTGTAGCTCTATTCAGAAATGTTCTATTTTGTACTTTGATATTTTCTCCCTCCCTAGTCACACCCACACAAACGCAGCCTATCACAGGCTTGATTGAACCTGCATCATATATTTTCGAGAAAATATTTTGGAAATGGTGACAATTTCATACAATCACCTAAATGTCTGTATCTATAGAAATCTGAAGCATTGTCTGAAGCAAAAACAAAGATAACCAGATGACTTCCTTGTTTATTATCATGCAATCAGCTATTTTAAATAATAATCATGATTTTTTCCTTAGTCTCCTTTCACTAATTTATTGAGAAAAAAATGCCTATAACAAGCCCCAAATTGCTCCCAGCTCCCCAAATAATATCACAGCTTCTATCTCAAAAGTTACATAACAGAATGATTATCAAAAAAATTATAATTTGACACTAAATGGCCCTAAGGGCAATAGATACTAAAGAGATTTTTAAAAATATATTAGTACATGGAAGTAAAGCTTTAAAATTACTTGATGTACTCAAAAGACATATTATAATAGTTACTGCCCCAAATGAAAACAAAAGAATTTGAATCTACATCTATGTCTTTATTTAAAAAAAATAGTTTATAAGCTGATTGAAATAAGTATGGGTATATCTGTCCACAGTCCATGTGAAATCAAGATCTAATAAAATGTTGCATAAAACAACACTTGTTACAAGCTCAAGGAAAAGCAAACTCAGCAGACATGAAGAAAAGTTCTGGCACACTATTATGTTGGTGCAAAAGTAATTGCACTTTTTAAAATTTGCCATTAAAATGGCAAAACCACAATTACTTTTGCACCTATTAGGTAGGTTACAAAGATGCTGTTATCATTAGCACTGTAATAGAATCCACGCTGATCTGTTCTTGTGTTTCTTTTTTCTGGGGGTTGAGGGGCACGTAGAATGGAAATAGTCAATGAACATGGCCATAACATTAGAGTGATGGCTTTTAATATGAACATAGCTACACTTCTGTTTATATCTCTCCCTGTTGGTGCGTGACTCAAAGGCTGTCCCATTCTGGAGCCAGTGATACATCAAACACTTACGTTAACCAACTTTCTTTCAAAAGAAAATTATTTATTCAACATGTATTTACTTAACCATAGCCATGTGCCGGGTATTCCACTGACTACTGGGTAAATGAGTCCATAGTAGTGAAAAATAAATGCAGTTTCTGCAACCAAGGAGTTCACATCTTTACATCAAGCCAGATTCAAACCTCAGTAATTTACTATGACTGAAATGTGCAGTGGGTATCAGGAAACATGTATCAGTTATTTCCTTTTATTTTAAGCTGCTATGTATTATTATTACTATTTAAATTGTTAGCTTCAGGGGTACATGTGTAGGTTTGTCATATAGGTAAGTTACATGACACAGGGGTTTGGCATACAGATTATTTCATCATCCAGGTAATAAGCATAGTATCTCATAAGTAATTTTTAGATCCTCTCTCTCTTCCCACACTCTACCCTTAAGTATGCCTCAGTGTCTATTGTGTTCCCTTTTTGTATCCATGTGTACTCACTGTTTAGCTTCCACTTATAAGTAAGAACATGTGGTATTTTGTTTTCTGTTTCTTTTAATTAGCTTAGAATAATAGCCTCCAGCTGCATCGATGTTGTTGCAAAGTTCATGATCTCCTTTTTAGTGATTGCATAATATTCCATGGTGTATATGTACCACATTTTCTTTATCCATTCTATATTGATGGGCATTAAGTTGGTTCCATGTCTTTGCTATTGTCAAGAGTGCTGCAATTAAAGAATTCCTTTTAGTGTTTCTCATAGGACAAGTCTGGTGTTGATAAAATACCTCAGGTTTTGTTTGTCAGGAAGTCTTTATTTCTCCTTCATGTTTGAAGGATATTTTTGCCAGATATATTCTGTGTTAAGAGATGTTTCCTTCGGCAAGTGAAATATGTCATGCCACTCTTGCTTGGCCTTTAAACCTTCCAGACATATTGCAGCTCCTTTGCAAGTTATTCGTGTCTTTCATTTTGTTGCTTTTAGAATCCTTCTTTATCCTTGACCTTTGGGAGTTTGATTTAAATGCCTTGAGGTAGTGTTCTTTGAGTTAAATCTGCATAGTGTTCTATAAACTTCCTTTGCTTGAATGTTAATATGTTTTCCTCAGTTTGGGAAGTTCTCTGTTATCTCTTTTAAAAAATTTTCTACCCCTAGCTCTTTCTCTACCCCTTCCCGTAATGGGTTAACCCATAAATGCTTAAGGCCAATAACTCTAAGATTTGATCTTTTGAGAGAATTTTCTAGATCTTGTAAGTGTGTTTCATTCTTTCTTATTTTTTTGTCTCCTCTGACTGTGTATTTTCAAATACCCTCTCTTCAAGTTCACTAATTATTTATTCTCCTTAATCAATTCTGCCAATAAGAGATTCTGATGCCTTCTTCAATATCTCAGTTGCATTTTTCAACTCCAGAATGTTTGCTTGATTCTTTTTAATTATTTCAATCTCTTTATTAAATGTATCTAATCGAATTCTGAATTCCTTTTCTGTGTTATCTTAATTTTTTTGTCTTTTTAAAAAATCTCAATAGTTTGGGGGAACATGTGGTGTTTGGTTACATGGATAATTTCTTTAGTGATGGTTTCTGAGATTTTGGTGCACCTGTTTCCCAAGCAGTGTACACTATACTCAATGAGTGGTCTTTTAACCTTTGCCCCCCTCCCACTCTTACCCCTGAGTCCACAGAGTTCACTTTATAATTCTTATACCTTCGTGTTCTCATAACTTAGCTCTCATTCATAAGTGAGAACACACAATGTTTCGTTTTCTATTTCTGAGTTATTTCACTTAGAATAATGGTCTCCAACTCCATCCAGGTTGCTGCAAATGTCATTATTTCATTCTTTTTTATGGTTAAGTAGTATTTCATGATGTGTGTGTGTGTGTGTATACGTGTGTGTGTATATATATCACATTTTCTTTAATTTTCTTTATCCACTTGTTGATTGGTAGGCATTTGGGCTGTTTTCATATTTTTACAATTGTCAATTGCACTGCTATAAACATGCATGTGCAAGTTTCTTTTTTATATAGTGACTTAGTTTACTCTGGGTGGATACCCAGTAGTGAAATTGCTGGATCAAATGGTAGATCTACTTTTAGTTCTTTAAGGAATCTCCATACTGTTTTCCATATTGGTTGTACTAGTTCACATTCCCATGAGCATAGGAAAAGTGTTCCCTTTTCACTACATCCATGCCAACATCTATTATTTTTTAATTTTTTGATTATGGCCATTCTTACAGGAGTAAGGTGATATCTCATTGTGGTTTTGATTCGTACTTCCCTTATAAATAGTGATGTTGAGCATTTCCCATATACTTTTTGGTGATTTGTGTATCTTCTTTTGAGAATATCTATTCATGTCCTTATCCCACTTTTTGATGAGATTATTTGGGGATTTTGCTGATTTGTTTGAGTTCCTTGTAGATTCTGGTAATTAGTCCTTTTTTTAATGCATAGTTTGTGAAAATTCTCTCCCACTCTGTGGGTTGTTTATTTTCTCTGCTGGTTATTTCTTTTGCTGTGCAGAGCTTTTTAGTCTAATTAACTCCCATCTATTTATCTTTGTTGCATTTGTTTTGGGGTTCTTCATCATAAACTCTTTGCCTAAGCCAATGTCTAAAATAGTTTTTCTGATATCTTCTAGAAATTTTATGTTTTCAGGTCTTAGGTTTAAGTCTTTGATCCATCTTGAGTTGATTTTTGTATAAGGTGAGACATGAGGATCCAATTTTATTCTTCTACATGTGGCTTGCCAGTTATCTCAGCATCATTTTAATTGAATAGGGGGTCCTTTTCCCAGTTTACGTTTTTTTTTTTTTTTTTTTTTGCATTTTTGAAGATCAGTTGACTGTGAGTATTCAAATAGCACATCAAAAAAATTATCCACCATGATCAAGTGGGTTTCATACCAGAGATGCAGGCATGGTTTAACATACACAATTCAATAAATGTGATACACCACATAAACAGAATTAAAAACAAAAATCATATGATTACCTCAATAGAGATGCATAAAAAGCATTTGACAAAATCCAGCATCCCTTTATGATTAAAACCCTCTTCAAAATCGGCATAGAAGGGACATATTTTAAGGTAATAAAAGCTATCTATGACAAACTCACAGTCAACATTATACTTAGAGGGAAAAGTTGAAAGTGGTAGAAACTCTTGTCCTCTTCCTTTACTTTCTCCCAAACAGAGTCTCTGTCTACCTGCTGAGCTGCCTGAAGCTAGACATAAACACCTCTGTGGCCACTACCACTGAGACTGCACTGGGTCAGAACTGAAGCCAGCACAGCACTTGGTCTCAACCAAAGCCCAGTGTAACAACTACCTGGCTACTGCTTATGTTTGCTCACGGCCCTAGAACTCTATAACCAGCAGGTGACAAAACCAACCAGGCTTGTCTTTTTCATCAGGGTAGTGAGTTTCCTCAGTCCTCAGGTGGGTCCACAGGTACTATCTGGAAGCCAGGGACTGGAATCAAAAACCTTACAAATCTGCCTGGTATTCTATTGTATTGAGGCTAAGGTGTCACTCAAACCACGAGATAATATTTTTCCTACTCTTCCCTCCCTTTTCCCCAGGCAGAGGAGCCTTTCCTCATGGCCACCACCACCAGAAACTCAAGAGAGGTACTACCAGGCTATCACAGATGTTCACTTAAAGACCTCAAGGTCTCTTCAGTCATCCTGTGGTGAAGCCATCAGGCCTAGAACTCACCCTTCAGGGCAGTGAGCTCCCTTTTGGCCCAGGACATGTTGAGAGATGCCATCCAAGAGCCAAGGTCTAGAATCAGGGAAGTCAGTAGCCCTCTTGGTGCTCTACCCAATGTGACCAAGCTGGTACCTGAAGCCAGCATCTCTCAGAGACTCACCCAAGGCCCATGATTAACTACCTAGGTATTGCTGCTGGTTCTTCAAGGCCCAATGGCATTTTTGTCAGCATGTTCTGGCTTCTTTCCTTAAGGTAGCAAGTTCTCATCTGGTCTAGTGTATGTCTAGATATGTTGTTCAGGAGCTAGGGCCTGGAATGGGGGACTCATGACTCTTCCCAGTGCCCTATCCTAATATGACTGACCTGGTATCCAAGATGCAAGACAAAGTCCTCCTTACTTGTCACTTTTGTTGCTGCAAACTGTGCTGCCTGGGTTTGTTGGGGGAGAGGCACAAGCACTCCCTTAGTCACCTTGACTGGTGTCCCATATCCACTAGCTCTGAGCCCAGTATGGTGCTAGGACTTTCTAGAAATTGCAAGTCTTTTTACCCTAGACTGCATTTCAAGTGTATTTAGGACCCCAGAGCCCCTTAGCCCTCATGGGCAAGGCTTCCGAAAACTCAAATTCCAACCACTGGGATGGCTAATTCCCCTCTGGCTAAAGCTGGTCTAAATGTTCCCTCCATGTGTAGACATCAGCTGAGTTTAGCCATGTTTTTCTTTCTGCTGTGACAGAGCAGCACTTAGTCCAATGCACTCTCCCTCACCCAAGCACATAGATTATCTTTGCCACATGGCCACCGTTGGGGGTAAGGAAGAAGGGTGGCATCAGTAATTTAAGGCTGTTTTTCCTACCCTCTTCAGTGCCTCTTTTAGTGGTATGAAGTTAAAACCAGGTATTGTGAAACCTCACATAATTTTTCATTTCTGTGAATGTGTTTTTTGTGTAGATAGTTGTTATATTGGTGTTCCTATGGGAGGGATGATTGATGAAGGCTTCTATTAGGCCATCTTGCAGTGCCCTCTCCATCTAAATATGTTTTGATACACAGATATTTAACATTGTGTTAAAATTGCCTAAACTCCCCTTAAAACTGATTAAAGTCTCATTCTTGTCAAAAAATTAACAAAAAAATACAAAAATAAAATTGCCAACACTAGTCAATGCAGCAACATGCTGTACAGGTTTGTGGCCTGGGAGTAATAGGATAAATTATATAGCCCAGGTATGGGGTAGGCTGTACTATCACAGTTTATGTAAACTACACACTCTCTAATGTTTGCACAACAATGAAGTCACCTAACAATGTATTCCTTAAAGTGTATCCCTGTCATTAAGCAACACACAATTGTACACTTGTGTTTTTTGAAGACATCCAACTTTTGCTTTAGTAATATTTGTACATCTTTTCTGAAAGTTAAAGTGACACTTATAATAATCTTCATTTTTTAAGTGAAAAAAAAATGAGAACCAGAATATTTTTTTATTTAAATTTATTTATTATTATTATTATACTTTAAGTTCTAGGGTACATGTGCATAACGTGCAGGTTTGTTACATATGTATACTTGTGCCATGTTGGTGTGCTGCACCCATCAACTCGTCAGCACCCCTCAACTCGTCATTTACATCAGGTATAACTCCCAATGCAATCCCTCCCCCCTCCCCCCTCCCCGTGATAGGCCCCGGTGTGTGATGTTCCCCTACCCGAGTCCAAGTGATCTCATTGTTCAGTTCCCACCTATGAGTGAGAACATGCGGTGTTTGGGTTTCTGTTCTTGTGATAGTTTGCTAAGAATGATGGTTTCCAGCTGCATCCATGTCCCTACAAAGGACACAAACTCATCCTTTTTTATGGCTGCATAGTATTCCATGGTGTATATGTGCCACATTTTCTTAATCCAGTCTGTCACTGATGGACATTTGGGTTGATTCCAAGTCTTTGCTATTGTGAATAGTGCCGCAAGAAACATACGTGTGCATGTGTCTTTATAGCAGCATGATTTATAATCCTTTGGGTATATACCCAGTAATGGGAGGGCTGGGTCATATGGTACATATAGTTCTAGATCCTTGAGGAATCGCCATACTGTTTTCCATAATGGTTGAACTAGTTTACAATTCCACCAACAGTGTAAAAGTGTTCCTATTTCTCCACATCCTCTCCAGCACCTGTTGTTTCCTGACTTTTTAATGATTGCCATTCTAACTGGTGTGAGATGGTATCTCATTGTGGTTTTGATTTGCATTTCTCTGATGGCCAGTGATGATGAGCATTTTTTCATGTGTCTGTTGGCTGTATGAATGTCTTCTTTTGAGGAGTGTCTGTTCATATCCTTTGCCCACTTTTTGATGGGGCTGTTTGTTTTTTTTCTTGTAAATTTGATTGAGTTCTTTATAGGTTCTGGATATTAGCCCTTTGTCAGATGAGTAGATTGCAAAAATTTTCTCCCATTCTGTAGGTTGCCTGTTCACTCTGATGGTAGTTTCTTTTGCTGTGCAGAAGCTCTTTAGTTTAATGAGATCCCATTTGTCAATTTTGGCTTTTGCTGCCGTTGCTTTTGGTGTTTTAGACATGAAGTCTTTGCCCATGCCTATGTCCTGAATGGTACTACCTAGGTTTTCTTCTAGGATTTTTATGGTATTAGGTCTAACATTTAAGTCTCTAATCCATCTTGAATTAATTTTCGTATAAGGAGTAAGGAAAGGATCCAGTTTCAGCTTTCTACTTATGGCTAGCCAATTTTCCCAGCACCATTTATTAAATAGGGAATCCTTTCCCCATTTCTTGTTTCTCTCAGGTTTGTCAAAGATCAGATGGCTGTAGATGTGTGGTATTATTTCTGAGGGCTCTGTTCTGTTCCATTGGTCTATATTTAGGTGTTGTCTATGGTCACATAGTTAGCAGGTTCTGAGAATCCAAGTATTTTGAGTCTTGGCCAAAAGTGCTTTCTGGCTCCAAACTTTATTTTTCTAATTTAATAAAAACAAACTAGAAAGTAGTGAGATAAATGTGACATAATCATTCAAGAAGTCAATGATGAAAGCCCTCAGGCTTTCAAAAAATACCTTTCTTTCACCAAACTGACCTGAATGAAGAGAAAGAAATACACACACACAGAGAGAAACCCCCTACAGAACCAGTTCTCATTAAAGTTCACAGAAGGAGTATTATCTCCATTCCCCCCACTCCCAATTTTGGACTCTTCCCTTGTCCTAGCCTGCAGACACACCAGTATGAAACACTCTTCCTCTTCTGCCAAAATTTGGAATGATGGAGATTGTAGTTCCTCTCTAGGGCAAGACAACTACAAGATGAGTGTGGTTATCTTGTTGTCTCTAAAAGCCAAGAGACATGCAAAGTATGGGGTAATGTCAGAAGGACATACAAATTGACTTTTAGGGAAGCTCAGTGGCCAAAAATAGGGGCTAAACATAACTATCTTACTAATAATAACATCAATGAATTGAAACATATCAAAACATTAAAAATACATGTGTTCGTGATCTTTTAACAATTCTCATCAAAGTTGGGGTTTTCATAGGAACTAACTCATTATTCTGAAAATTGGAAAATATCATGCATTTACTCTGCATGGATTGTATTTCAGTGTGACCAGAAAGGGAATAAGAAGAAGTTATTCTTTGGAGTATAAATACAGCTTATAAATGAAGGAGGATTGTTACATAATTTTTTTCCTAATGAAATAATAGCTGGAGGCATGTCTTACACCTGTAATTCTAGCCAGAAGGCATGTCTTACACCTGTAATTCTAGCTGGTTGGGAAGCGGAAGTGGAAGGATCACTTGAGGCCACGAGTTTGAGGCCAGCTTGGGCAACAGAAAGACCCTATCTCAACAAAAATAGAAAGAAAGAAACAGTGGATCTAGGTATTAGTCATGAATGGCTGTTTAACCCTTCAGATGAAAGCTAATTGGGACCTTCATTTAAAAATGAATTCCACTTTCATAATTGAAATCCACTGTTACTAAAGGCAGGAAAAGCAAAGATTTCATTTTTTTTTGATATAATGCAATATGAAGCATACAGTACCATCTCTGCCTTGCTCTTGCTTTTTTAAATTTTTTTATTATTATTATAAAAATAATAATAATAAGCTTTTATCCTACTAAGCCTTTAGATCCAACTGCCAGTTTTCAGGGAAAAAATGAAGCTTAGAAAAACATGTTAAATGATAACCACAAAACGTTAGCCAAATACAACGTGGGAAATTCTATATGACAAATGACCCAGATTTTTGAATAACTGACTGGCATTTGAAAGAAAACGATACAGAATACAGGGTCAGTTTTAGCTTGTTATAAGTTAAAGAGACTTTAGGGGGATATTAATAATGCATAAAATTTGTTTGGAACCTGATTTAAACAGATATTTCTGTGAAAATTAAGGAAAATATAAAACATACTTGTATTAAGTGATTTAAAGATATTTCTAAATGACCTTCATTTTATTGGTTTTGATAAGATATTGAAGTTGTGTTTTAAAAAATATCTTTATCTGTTATAGATAAACACTAAGTGTTTGATTAGATGGTACATAGATAAGCACAATATTAAAATGTATTCAACATTCCTCTGTTGTCAGTGTCACATATGACCCACAATCTTTGCTATTATAAATAACATTTTAATATCTACACATATACCTACAGCATTTGTACTTTTTAAAAATTACTCTCTTAGAAGGTATGCTCAGATGTGGGAACCACACCTAAAGGTATAAAAACATATTTATAAGTTTATTTTTGTAATTTTCCATGTTTATGGGTATATAGTAGGTATATGTATAGGATACATGATGTAGTCATACAGTGTGCACTAATTACATCAGGGTAAATGGGTTATCCATCAGCTCAAGCATTTATCTTTTGTGTTAAAAATAGTAAAATTATACTTTTCTGTTATTTTAAAATGTACAATAGATTGTTGATTGTAGTCATTATGTTGTACTATAAAATACTAGATCTTATTCATTATATCAAACTGTATTTTTGTACATATTAATCATCACCACATGCCCCACACACAGACACTACCCCTCCCAGCCTCTACTAACTATCATTCTACTCTTTATCCATGAGTTCAATTTTTAATTTTTATCTCCTATGAATAGGCAAGAACATGGAAAATTTATCTTTCTGTACCTGGTTTATTTTACTTAACATAATATCCTCCAGTTCCATTCATGTTGTTGCAGATTACAGGATCTCATTATTTTCTATGGATTGATAATACTCCATTGTATATTTGTACCACATTTTCTTTATTTGGCAGTTGATGAACACTTAAGTTGATTTCATACATCTTGACTATTATGAATAGTGCTGAACATAAATATGGGAGTGCAGATATCTTTTTGATATACTGATTTCCTAACTTTTGGATATATATCTAGCAGTGGGATTGCTGGATCATATGGAAGTTCTATTTTTAGTTTTTTTTAAAAACTCCATATTTTTCTCCATAGTAGTTGCACAAATTTACATTCCCATCAACAGTGTATGAGGGTTATCTTTTATCCACATCCTTGCCAGTATTCATTATTGCTCACCTTTTGGATAAAAACCATTTTAACTGGGGTGAGACGACGACTCATTACAGTTTTAATTTGCATTTTTCTGATGATCAGTAACGTTGAACACCTTTTCATATACCTGTTGGCCATTTGTATTTCTTCTTTTGAGAAATATGTATTCATAACTTTTGCCCATTTCTAAAATCAGATGATTAGGGTTTTTTGTATTGAGTAGTTTGAGCACCTTACATATTCTGTAATTAGTCCCTTGTCAGATGGATAGTTTGCAAATATTATCTCTATTCCTGTGAATTATCTCTTCACTTAGTTGAATATTTCCTTTGCTGTGTGGAAGCATTATAACTTGATGTGATTCCTTTTATCTATTTTTGCTTTGGTTGCCCATGCTTTTGAGGTATTACTCAAGAAATCTTTGCTTTTTATATTTCCAGGTTTAGATTTAATGAATTTTGATTTGATTTTTGCATATGGTGAGTAATAAGGGTCTAGTTTCATTATTTTTCATATGAACATTCAGTTTTTCTATCACCTTTTATTGAAGAGAGTCTTCTTTCCCCAGTGTATGTTCTTGGCACCTTTATAAAAAATGAGTTCACTATAGATGTTATAGATTTATTTCTGAGTTCTCTATTCTTTTTTATTGGTCTATGTGCCTGTTTTTATTTCAGTGCCATGATGTTTTGGTTACTATAGCTGTATAATATTATTTGAAGTCAGGTAATGTGATACCTGAAGTTTTCTTTTTTGTTGTTTTTGTGACTTTGGCTATTTGGGATCTTTTGTGATTCCACATATATTTTAGGATTTTTTTTTTTATTTCATTGAACAATGTCATTGGTATTTTATTTTATTTTTTTCTAATTACTTTATCAGTTGTCTTTCAAATCAGATAAAGAGTTATAAACAAAAAGAAATTTGTGCTTTCTATTTACCTTTGTAGTTATGTTTACCAGTGTTCCTCATTTCTTCATGGGGATTCAAGTTACAGTCTATTAACCTTTCATTTTAGCCTGAAAGACTTCCTTGAGTATTTTTTGAAGAGCAAATTTGCTACTAATGAATTACCTCAGTTTTTGTGTTTATTTGAAAATGTCTTCATTTCTCTCTCATTTTTGAAGGATACTTTTGCTGAGTGTAGAATTCTTGGTTGATGGTTTTTTCTCTCAGCATTTTTAATATGTCATGTCACTGCATTCTGACCACCATGGTTTCTTTTTTCTTTTTTCTTTTTTTTTTTACTTTTTAATTTTTTATTTCCAGTTCTGTGCAGGATGTGCAGGTTTGTTACATAGGTAGATGTGTGCCATAGTGGTCTGCTGCACCTATCAACCCATCACCTAGGTATTGAGCTCAGCATGCATTAACTGCTTTTCCTAATATACTCCCTCCCCTCATCCCATCCTTTGACAGGCACCAGTTTGTGTTGATAGGGATTGCATAGACTTTAGAAATTGCTTTGGGTAGTATGTACATTTTAACAATATTTATTCCACAATCCATGAACATGGAATATCTTTCCTTTCTGTATGTGTCCTCTTCAATTTCTTTCATCAATATTTTATAGTTTTTATTAGAGAGGTCTTTCATATTTTTGGGTTATTTCTAGGTATTTTATTTGTAGTTATTGCAAATATGATTACTTTCTTGAATTTTTTTTTAAGATTATTTATTGTTGGCATGTAGAAATGCTCCTGATTGGCTGGGCACAGTGGTTTACACCTGTAATCCCAACACTTTGGGAGGCCAAGGTGGCAGATCACCTGAGGTCAGGAGTTCAAGACCAGCCTGACCAATGTGGTGAAACCCTGTCTCTACTAGAAAAATACAAAAAATTAGCCAGGTGTGGTGGTGCATGCCTGTAGTCCCAGCTACTTGGGAGGCTAAGGCATGAGAATCGCTTGAATGTGGAAGGCAGAGGTTGCAGTGAGCCAAGATCACACCACTGCACTCCAACTTTGGCAACAGAGTGAGACTCCATCTTAAAAAAAAAAAAAATGCTACTGATTGTTGCATACTGATTTTGTATCCTGAAACTTTACTAATAGTTTTTTGGTGGAGTCTAGGTTTTTCCAAAATTACAATCATATCATCTGCAAACAGGATAATTTGACTTTTTTTTCTTTTGAATTTGGATGCCCTTTATTTCTTTCTCTTGCCTGATATCTCTAGCTAGGACTTCCTGCACTATGTTGAATAACTTTGGTGAAAGTGAACATCCTTGTCATGTTCCCAATCTTAGAGGAAAGGCTTTCAATTTTTCCCCTCTAAGTATAATAATTAGCTGAGTGCCTGTCATATATGACTTCTATTATGTTGATATATGTTCCTTCTATACCCAGTGTTTTTAAGGGTTTTTATTATAAAGGGATATAGAATTTTATCAAATGCTATCTCAGCATTTCTTGAAATGATTATACGGTTTTTATCCTTCACTCTGTTGATACAATGTATCACATTGATTGATTTGTTTATGTTGAACCATTCTCGCCTTCCTGGAACAAATCCCACTTATTCTTGATAAACAATGTTTACAATATGTTGCTGATACCAGTTTGCTGGCATTTTGCTGAAGATTTTTATACCAATGTTCATTAGAGATATTGGCCTGTAGTTTTTTTGTTTGTTTATTTTTTATGTCTCTTAGTCTGGTTTTGGTATCAGGATAATACTGGCCTTGTGAAATGTGTTTGGAAGTATTTCTTTCTCCTCTATTTTTCACAATACTTTGAGAAGTAGTGGTATTAGTTCTTCTTTAAATGTTTAGTAAAATTCATCAGTGAAGTCATTAAGTTACAGACTTTTCTTTGCGAAGAGACTTTTTAATTAAGGTTTTGATCTTATTGCTATTTGTCTATTAAGGTTTTTGATTTCTTCATAGTTCAATCTTGATAGGTTTAATGCATCTAGTAATCTGGCTATTCTAGGTTTTCCAATTTATTGTCATACAGTTGCTCATAGTCTTAGTAGCCTCTAATGATCCTTTGAATTTCTTCAGTATCCGTTGCAATGTCTTCTCTCTTGTCTCTGATTTTATGTATTTGGGATATCTCTCTTTTTCAGAGTACTAAAGACTTATTGATTTTGTTTTATCTTTTTATAAAGTGGACTTTTTATTTAATTGATTTTTGTACTTTTTTCATATACATTTTATTTATGCTCCAATCTTTACTGTCTTTTTTCTACTAATTTTTTATTTTGTTTCCTCTTGCTTTATAGATCTTTAAGATTCATCTTTAATTTATTTGTTTAAAGATGTTCTACTTTTTTGATGGAGACACTCATTGCTATAAACTTTCCTCTTACTGCTTTTGCTGTATCCCATAGGTTTTGGTATGTTATTTCTAATTTCATTTGTTTCAATAAATTGTTAAATTTTCTTCATAATTTCTTTTCTTTTGTTTTTTTTTATTATACTTTAAGTTCTGGGGTACATGTGCAAGACATGCAGGTTTGTTACATAGGTATACACGTACCATGGGAGTTTGCTGCACCCATCAACGTGTCATCTACATTAGGTATTTCTCCTAATGCTATCCCTCCCCTAGCCCGACACCCCCCAACAGGCCCTGGTGTGTGATGTTCCCTTCCCTATGTCCATGTTCTCATTGTTCACCTACTATTTATGAGTGAGAACATGCAGTATTGCGTTTTCTGATCTTGTGATAGTTTGCTGAGAATGATGGCTTCCAGCTTCATCCATGTCCCTGCAAAGAACATGAACTTATCCCTTTTTACAGCTGCATAGTAGTTCATGGTGTATATGTGCCACATTTTCTTTATCCATTCTATAATTGATGGGCATTTGGGTTGGTTCAAAGTATTTGCTATAGTGAACAGTGCCACAATAAACATATGTGTGCTTGTATCTTTATAGTAGAATGATTTGTAATCCTTTGGTTATATACCCAGTAATGGGATTGCTGGGTCAAATGGTATTTCTAGTTCTAAATCCTTGAATAATTGCCATACTGTCTTCCACAACAGTTGAACCAATTTACACTCCCACCAACAGTGTAAAAGCTTTCCTATTTCTCCACATCTTCTCCAGCATCTGTTGTTTCCTTTTTAATGATCGCCGTTCTAATTGGCGAGAGATGGTATTCCCTTGTGGTTTTCATTTGCATTTCTCTAATGACCAGTGATGATGAGCTTTTTTAATATGTTTGTTGGCTGCATAAATATCTTATTTTGAGAAGTGTTTATTCATATCCTTCTCCCATTTTTTGATGGTTTTTTTTTTTTTCTTGTAAATTTATTTAAGGTCTTTGTAGATTCTGGATATTAGCCCTTTGTCAGATGGGTAGATTGCAAACATTTTCTCCCATTCCGTAGGTTGACTGTTCACTCTGATGATAGTTTCTTTTACTGTGCAGAAGCTCTTTAGTTTAATTAGATCTCATTTGTCAATTTTGGCTTTTGTTGCCATTGCTTTTGGTGTTTCAGTCGTGAAGTCTTTGCCCATGCCTATGTCCTGAATGGTATTGTCTAGGTTTTCTTCTAGGGTTTTTATGGTTTTAGGGCTTATATTTAAGTCTTTAATCCATCTTGAGTTAATTTTTGTATAAGGTGTAAGGAAGGAATTCAGTTTCAGTTTTCTGCATATAGCTAGCCAGTTTTCCCAAAACCACATATTAAATAGAAAATCCTTTCCCCATTGCTTGTATTTGTCAGGCTTGTCAAAGATCAGATGGTTGTAGATGTGTCGTGTTATTTCTGAGACCTCTGTTCTGTTCCATTGTTCTACATATCTGTTTTGGGACCAGTAGCAAGCTGGTTTTTTGTTTTGTTTTGTTTTGTTTTGTTTTTTTACCGTAGCCTTGTAGTATAGTTTGAAGTCAGGTAGTGTGATGCCTCCAGCTTTATTCTTTTTGGTTAGGATTGTCTTGGATATGCAGACTCTTTTTTCTTTCCATATGAAATTTGAAGTAGTTTATTCTAGTTCTGTGAAGAAAGTCAGTGGGAGCTTAATGGGACTAGCACTGAATCTATAAATTACTTTAGGCAACATGGGCATTTTCATAATATTAATTCTTCCTATCCATGAGCATAGAATGTTTTTTCATTTGTTTGTGTCCTCTCATTTCCTTGAGCAGTGGTTTGTAGTTCTCCTTGAAGATGTCCTTAACATCCCTTGTAAGTTGTATTCCTAGGTATTTTATTATCTTTGTAGCAATTGTGAATGGGAGTTCACTAATGATTTGGCTGTCTGTTATTGGTGTATCACAATGCTTGTGATTTTGCACATTGATTTTGTACCCTGAGACTTTGCTGAAGTTGCTGATCAGCTTAAGGAGATTTTGGGCTGAAATGATGGGGTTTTCTAAATATACAATCATGTCATCTGCAAACAGAGACAATTTGACTTCCTCTTTTCCAAACGAATACCCTTTATTTCTTTCTTGTGTCTGACTGACTTGGTGAGGACTTCCAATACTATGTTGAATAGCAGCAGTGAGAGACGGCATCCCTGTCTTGTGCTGGTTTTCAAAGGAAATGCTTCCAGTTTTTACCCATTCACTATGATATTGGCTGTGGCTTTTTCATAAATAGCTCTTAATATTTTGAGATATGTTCCACCAATACCTAGTTTACTGAGAGTTTTTAGCATTAAAGGTTGTTGAATTTTATCGAAGGCCTTTTCTGCATCTATTCAGATAATCATGTGTTTTTTCCCATTGGTTCTTATGTGATGCATTACGTTTACTGATTTGTGTATGTTGAACCAGCCTTGCATCCCAGGGATGAAGCCAACTTGATCATCATGGATAAGCTTTTTCATGTGTTGCCGGATTAGGTTTGAAGTATTTATTGAGGATTTTCACATCAGTGTTCATCAGAAATATTGGCCTGAAATTTTCTTTTTTGATTGTGTCTCTGACAGGTTTTGGTATTCAGGATGATGCTGGCCTTCTAAAATCAGCTAGGGGGATTCCTTCTTTTTCCATTGTTTTGAATAGTTTCAGAAGGAATGGTACCAGTTCCTCTTTGTACCTCTTGTAGAATTCAGCTGTGCATCTGTCTGGTCCTGGGGTTTTTTTTAGTTGGTAGGCTATTAATTACTGCCTCAATTTCAGAACTTGCTATTGGTCTACTCAGGGATTCGACTTCTTCCTAGTTTAGTCTTCGGGGAGTGTATGTTTTCAGGAAGCTATGCATTTCTTCTAGATTTTCTAGTTTATTCGCATAGAGGTGTTTATAGTATACTCTGATGGTAGTTTGTATTTCTATGGGATTGATGGTGATATCCCCTTCATCATTTTTTATTGCATCAATTTGATGCTTCTCTCTTTTCTTATTAGTCTGGCTAGCAGTCTATCTATTTTGTTGATCTTTTCAAAAAACAGTTCCTAAATTCATTGATTCTTTTGAAGGGTTTTTTATGTCTCTAGCTCCTTCAGTTCTGCTCTGATCTTAGTTATTTCTTGTCTTCTGCTAGCTTTTGAATTTGTTTGCTCTTGCTTCTCTAGTTCTTTTAATTGTGATGTTAAGGGTGTCAATTTTAGCTTTCCTGCTTTTTCCTTTGGGCACTGAGTGCTATAAATTTCCCTCTACATACTGCTTTAAATGTGTCCCAGAGATTCTGGAACATTGTGTCTTTGTTTTCATTGGTTTCAAAGAACATCTTTATTTCTGCCTTAATTTTGTTATGTACCCAGTAGTCATTCAGGAGCAGGTTGTTCGGTTTCCATGTAATTTTGCAGTTTTGAGATTGCACTGTGGTCTGAGAGACTGTGTGTTATGATTTCCATTATTTTGCATTTACTGAGGAGTCTTTCAATTGGAAAGACCACTTCCAATTATGTGGTCAATTGTAAAATAAGTGTAATGAGGTGCTGAGAAGAATGTATATTCTGTTGATGTGGGGTGGAGAGTTCTGTAGATGTCTGTTAGGGCCACTTGGTCCAGAGATGAGTTCAAGTCCTGAATATCTTTGTTAACATTCTGTCTCATTGATCTGTCTAATATTGACAGTGGGGTGTTAAAGTCTCCCACTATTATTGTGTGAGATTCTAAGTCTCTTTGTAGGTCTCTAAGAACTTGCTTTATAAATCTGAGTCCTCCTATATTGGCTTCATATATATTTAGGATTGTTAGTTCTTCTTATTGAATTGATCCCTTTACCATTATGTAATGCCCTTCTTTGTCTCTTTTGATCTTTGTTGGTTTAAAGCTTGTTTTATCAGGGACTAGCACTACAACTGCTTTGTTTTGTTTTGTTTTGTTTTTTGGCTTTCCATTTGCTTGGTAAATAGTCCTCTATCCCTTTATTTTGAACCTGTGTGTGTCTTTGCATGTGAGATAGGTCTCCTGAATACAGCACACTGATGGGTCTTGACTCTTTATCCAATTTGCCAGTCTGTGTCTTTTAATTGGGGCATTTAGCCCATTTCCATTTAAGGTTATATTGTTATGTGTAAATTTGATCTTGTCATTATGATGCTAGCTGGTTGTTTTGCCCATTAGTTGATGTAGTTTCTTCATAGTGTCAATGGTCTTTACGATTTGGTATGTTTTTGCAGTGACTGGTTCTGATTTTTCTTTTCCATTTTTAGTGCTTCCTTTAGGAGCTCTGGTAAGGCAGGCCTGGTGGTGACAAAATCTCTCAACATTTATTGTCTGTAAAGAATTTTATTTCTCCTTCACTTACGAAGCTTAGTTTCACTGGATATGAAATTCTGGGTTGAAAATTCTCTTCCTTAAGAATGTTGAATATTAGCCCCCACTCTCTTCTGGCTTGTAAGGTTTCTGCTGAGAGATCTGTTGTTAATCTGATGGGCTTCCCTCTGTGGGTAACCCGACCTTTCTCTGGCTGCCCTTAAAATTTTTTCATTCATTTCACCCTCAGTGAATCGACAATTATGTGACTTGGGGTTGCTCTTCTCTGGGAGTACCTTTGTGGCGTTCTGTGTATTTCCTGAATTTGAATGTTGGCCTGTCTTGCTAGGTTGGGGAAGTTTTCCTGGATAATATCCTGAAGTGTGTTTCCCAACTTGGTTCCATTCTCCTGGTCACTTTCAGGTACACCAATCAAGCGTAGATTTGGTCTTTACATATAGTCCCATATTTTAGAGGTTTTGTTTGTTTCTTTTCACTCTTTTTTTTTTCTAATATTATCTTCTCACTTTATTTCATTGAATTGATCTTCAATCTCTGATATCCTTTCTTCTACTTGATCAATTTGGCTATTGATACTTGTATATTTTTTACAAAGTTCTTCTGTTGTGTTTTTCAGCTCCATCAGGTCATTTATGTTCCTCTCTAAATTGGTTTTGGTAGTTAGCAATTCGTCTAATCTTTTTTAAGGTTCTTAGCTTCCTTGCATTGGGTTAGAACATGCTCCTTTAGCTTGAACAAGTTTGTTATTACCCAACTTCTGAAGCATACTTCTGTCGATTCGTCAAACTCTTTCTCTGTCCAGTTTTGTTCCCTTGCTGGTGAGGAGTTGTGATCTTTTGGAGGAGAAGAGTTGTTCTGGTTTTTGGAATTGTAAGCTTTTTTGCGCTGGTTTCTCCCCATCTTCATGGATTTAGCTACCTTTGGTTTTTGTAGTCAGTGACGTTCTGATTCGGTCTCTGAATGGACATCATTTTGGTTGATGTTGATACTATTCCTTTCTGTTTGTTAGTTTTCCTGCTAACAGGCCCCTCTGCTGCAGGTCTGCTGGAGTTTGCTGGAGGTTCACTCCAGACCCTGTTTTCCTGGGTATCACTGGTGGAGGCTACAGTACAGCAAAGATTTCTGCCTGTTCCTTCCTCTGTTAGCTTTTTCCCAGAGGGGCACCTGCCAGATGCCAGCCAGAGCTCTCCTGTATGTGAGATTTTTCCCAGTCAGGATACATGTGGGTCAAGGACCCACTTGGGGAGGCAGTCTGTCCCTTATCAGAGTTCAAATGCTGTGCTGGGAGATCTGCTGCTCTCTTCAGAGCTGCCAGGCAAGGACGTACAAGTCTGCTGAAGCTGCGCCCACAATCTCCCCTTCCCCCAGGTGCTCTGTCCCAGGGAGTTGGGGTTTTATCTATGAGTCCCTGAGTGTGGCTGCTGCCTTTTTTTCAGAGATGCCTTGCCCAGAGAGAAGGGAATCTAGAGAGGCAGTCTGGCTTTGCTGAGTTGTGGTGGGCTCCACCCAGTTCGGACTTCCCAGAGACTTTGTTTCCCCTGTGAGGGGAAAACCACTTACTCAAGCCTCAGCAGTGGTGGACGCCCCTCCTCCTACCAAGTTCAAAAATCCCAGGTCGAGCTCAGACTGCTGTGCTGGCTGCAAGAATTTCAAGCCAGTGGATCTTAGCTTGCTGGGTTATGTTGGGGTGGGACCCACTGAGCCAGACCACTTGGTTCCCTGGCTTCAGCCCCCTTTTCAGGGGAGTAAATGGTTCCATCTGGCTCACATTCCAGGCACCGCTGGGGTACAAAAGAAAAAAAAAAAAAAAACTCCTGTGGCTAGCTCAGTGTCTGCTCAAACAGACGCCCAGCTTTGTCCTGGAAACCCAGGGCTCTGGTGGCGTATGCACCAGAGGGAATCTACTGGTCTGCAGGTTGCAGAGACTATGGGACATGCTCGTATCTGGGCCAGAGTGCACAGCACAGTCCCTAATGGCTTCCCTTGTCTAAGAGAGGGAGTTCCCCAATCCCTTGCACTTCCCAGGTGAGGTGACACCCCACCCTGCCTTGGCTCACCCTCCTTGGGCTGCACCTACTGTCCAAGCAGTCCCAGTGAGATGAACCAGGTACCTCAGTTGGAAATGCAGAAATCACCTGCTTTCTGCATCGATCTCACTGGGAGCTGCAGACTGGAGCTATTCCTATTGCACCATCTTGCCAACAATCCTTAATTTCTTAACTAACCTACTGGTCATTCAGAAGCAAATTGTTTAATTTTTACATGTTTATGTAGTTTCCAAATTCCTCGTTATTGATTTCTAGTTTTGTTGCATTTTAGTCAGAAAAAATACTTGATATAATTTCAATTTTTGATTTTTTTAAAAAACTGGTTTTATAGCTTAACATATGTTCTATCCTTGAGAATATCCCATTTGCTGAGGAGAGGAATGTGTATTCTGCAGCTCTTGGATAAAATATCCTATAAATAACTGTTGTATCCATTTGGTCTATAGGGCATACTAAATTCAGTGTTTCTTATTTAATTTACTTTCTGGATGATCTGTTCAGTGCTGAAAGTGGAGTGTTGAAGTCTCCAGTTATTACTGTATTGGTGTCTATCTCTCCCTCTAACTCTAATAGTATTTGCTTTCTATATCTGGGTGCTCCATCATTGGGTATATATATATATAAAAGTTATATTCTCTTGCAGTACTGACCCCCTTAGTAGTAGTAGTAGTAGTAGTAGTAAGTAATGGCCTTCATTGTCTCTTTCTGGTTTTTGTCTTGAAAGCTATTTTATGTGTTATAAGTATAGCTATTCTTGATCTTTTTTGGTTTTCATTTGCATGAAATATCTTTTTCTATTCCTTTATTTTCAGTCAGTGTGTATCTTTATAAGTAAACTGTTTCTTGTAAAACTCAGAGAGCTGAGTGTTTTTTCATTATATATTTAATTCATTAAACGTTTGTTTTACCTTTTGGCTTTTTAAATTTCAACTTTCAGTTTAAATTCAGGTGAAATATGTGCATGTTTGTTACAAAAGTATATTGCATAATGCTGAGGTTTGGTATACTAATGACTGTCACCTATGTAGCATAATAGTTAGCTTTTCAACCCTTGTCACCTTCCCAGCTCCCTCCTCTAGCAGTCAACAGTGTTTATTGTTGCCATCTTTATGTCTATGAGTAAATAATATTGAGCTCCCACTTGTGAGAACATGTGGTATTCAGTTGCCTGTTGCTGTGTTGCTTTACCTAGGATAAAGGTCTTCAACTGCAACCAAGTTGCTGCAAATGGCATGATTTTTTTTTTTCATGTGACTGTGTCATAGTCCATGGTGTGTATGTACCAAACTTTCATTATCTAATCCACTGATAATAGGCACCTAGGTTGATTCCATGTCTGTCATTGTGAAGAGTGTTGTGAAGAACATAGAAATGCATGTTTCTTTTTGGTAAAATAATTTTTTTCCTTTGAATATATACCCAGTAATGAGACTTCTGGGTCAAAGGGGCATTCTGTTTTATTTTATTATTATTATTATTATTAGAAAGTTCTGAGATACATATACAGGGCATGCAGGTTTGTTACATAGGTATACACGTGCCATAGTGGTTTGCTGCACCCCTCAACCCGTCATCTACATTAGGTATTTCTCCTAATGCTATCCCTCCCCTAGCCCCTCACCCCCAATAAGCCATGTTGTGTGATGTCCCCCTCCCTGCGTTCTTACTGTTCAACTCCCACTTATGAGTGAGAACATGCAGGGTTTGGTTTTCTGTTCTTGTATTAGTATGCTGAGAATGATGGTTTCCAGCTTCATTCATGTCCCTGCAAAGGACATGAACTCATCCTTTTTTATGACTGCATAGTATTCCATGGTATATATGTGCCACATTTTCTTTATCCAGTCTATCATTGATGGGCATTTGGGTTGGTTCCAAGTCTTTGCTATTATGAACAGTGCTGCAATGTACATATGTGTGTGTGTGCTTTTTTATAGTAGAATGATTTATAATTCCTTAGGTATATACCCAATAATGGAATTGCTGGGTCAAATGGTATTTCTGGTTCTAGATCCTTGAGGAATCACCACATAGTCTTCCACAATGGGTGAACTAATTTACACTCCCACCAACAGTGTAGAAGCTTCCTATTTCCCCACATCCTCTCCAGCATCTATTGTTTCCCTTTAATGATCGCCATTCTGAGTGGTGTGAGATGGTATCTCATTGCGATTTTGATTTGCATTTCTCTAATGACCAGTGATGAGGAACTTTTTAAAAGTTTATTGGCCACATAATTGTCTTCTTTTGAGAAGTGTCTGTTCATATCCTTTGCCCACATTTCGATGTTTTTTTTTTTTTTTTTTCTTGTAAATTTGTTTAAGTTTTTTGTAGTTTCTGGATATTAGCCCTTTGTGAGATGGATAGATTGCAAAAATTTTCTCCCATTCTCTAGGTTGCCTGTTCACTCTGATGGTAGTTTCTTCTGTGATGTGGAAGCTCTTTAGTTTAATTAGGTCTCATTTGTCAATTTTGGCCTTTGTTGTCATTGCGTTTGGTGTTTTAGTCATGAAGTCTTTGCCCATGCCTATGTCCTGAATGGTAGCTTGTCTAGGTTTTCTTCTAGGGTTTTTATGGTTTTAGGTCTTACATTTAAGTCTTTAATCCATCTTAAGTTCATCTTTGTATAAGGTGTAAGAAAGGGGCCCAGTTTCAATTTTCTGCATATGGCTAGCCTGTTTTCCCAACAACATTTGTTAAAAAGGGAATCTTTTCCCCATTTCTTGTTTTTGTCAGGTTTGTCAAAGATCAGAAGGTTTTAGATGTGTGGTGTTTTTTCTGAGGCCGCTGTTCTGTTCCATTAGGGTATGTGTGTGTGTGTGTGTGTTTGTGTGTATCTGTTTTGGTACTAGTATCATGCTCTTTTGGTTAGTGTAACCTTGTAGTATAATTTAAAGTCAGGTAGTGTGATGCCTTCAGCTTTGTTCTTTTTGCTTAGGATTGGTAGATTTTTCCAATTCTGTGAAGAAACTCAATGGTAGCTTGATGAGGATAGCATTGAATCCATAAATTACTTTGGGAAGTATGGCCATTTTCACGATATTGATTCTTCCTATCCATGACCACAGAATATTTTTCCATTTGTTTGTGTCCTCTCTTATTTCCTTGAGCAGTGGTTTGTCGTTTTCTTGAAGAGGTCCTTCACATCCCTTGTAAGTTGTATTTCTAGGAATTTTATTCTCTTTGTAGCTATTGTGAATGGGAGTTCACTCATGATACGGCTGTCTATTATTGGTGTACAGGAGTCCCTGTGATTTTTGCACATTGATTTTGTACCCTGAGCCATTGCTGAAGTTGCTGATCAGCTTAAGGAGATTTTGGGCTGAGATGATGAGGTTTTCTAAATATACAATCATGTCATCTGCAAACAGACAATTTGCTTTCTTCTTTTCATATTTGAATAGCTTTTGTTTCTTTCTCTTGCATGACTCCCGTGGCAAGAACTTCCAATACTATGTTGAATAGTAATGGTGAGAGAGGGTATCCTTGTCTTGTGCTGGTTTCAAAGGGAATGCTTCCAGCTTTTGCTCATTCAGTATGATACTGGCTGTGGGTCTGTCATAAACAGATCTTATTATTTTGAGATACATTCCATCTATATATAGTTTATTGAGGGTTTTTAACAAAAAGTGCTGTTGAATTTTAACAAACATCTTTTCTGCATCTATTGAGATAATCATGATTTTGTCATTAGTTCTGTTCATGCGATGAATTGTGTTTACTGATTTGCCTATGTTGAACCAGCCTTGCATCCCAGGGATGAAACCAACTTGATCATCGTGGATAAGCTTTTTGATGTGCTGCTGGTTTCTCTTTGCCAGGATTTTATTGAGAATGTTTGCGTTGAAGTTCATTAGCAATGGTGGCCTGAGATTTCCTTTTCTTGTTGTGTCTCTACCAGGTTTTGGTACCAGGATGATGCTGGCCTCATAACATTATTTCTATTGTTTGTAATAGTTTCAGAAGGAATGGTACCAGTTCCTCTTTGTACCTCTGGTAGAATTTGGCTGTGAACCCATCTGGTCCTGGGTTTTTTTTTTTGTTGGTAGGCTATTAATTACTGCCTCAATTTCAGAACTTGTTATTGGTCTATTCAGATATATGACTTCTTCCTAGTTTAGTCTTGGGAGGGTGTATGTGTCCAGGAATTTATGTATTTCTTCTAGATTTTCTAGTTTATTTGTGTATGGGTGTTTGTGTATTCTTTGATGGTAGTTTATATTTTTGCGAGATCAGTGGTGATACACCCTTTATCATATTTTATTGTTTATTTTATTCATCTCTCTCTACTTCTTTATTAGTCTGGCTAGTGGTCTATGTATTTTCTTGACCTTTTCAAAAAACCACTCCTGGATTCATTGATTTTTTTTTTTTTGGAAGGGTTTTTCGTGTCTCTATCTCCTTTAGTCATACTCTGATCTTAGTTATTTCTTGTCTTCTGCTAGCTCTTGAATTTGTTTGCTCTTGCTTCTCTAGATCTTTTAACTGTGATTTTAGGGTGTCGATTTTAGATCTTTCCTGCTTCCTCCTGTGGGCATTGAGTGCTATAAATTTCACTCTAAACACTGCTTTTTCTGTATCCCAGAGATTCTGGTACATTTTGTCTTTGTTCTCATTGGTTTCGAATAACATCTTTATTTCTGCCTTAATTTTGTTATTTACCCAGTTGTCATTCAGGAGAAGGTTGTTCAGTTTTCATGTAATTGTATGATTTTGAGTGAGTTTCTTAATCCTGAGTTCTAATTTGATTGCTCTGAAGTCTGAGAGACAGTTTGTTATGATTTTTTTCTTTTTTTTTTTTTTTGCATGTGCTGAGGAGAATGTATATTCTGTTGATTTGGGGTGCAGAGTTCTGTAGTTGTCTATTAGATCCACTTGGTCCAGAGCTGAGTTCAAATCATAAATATTCTTGTTATTTGTCTGTTCATTAATCTGTCTAATATTTACAGTGGGGTATTAAATCTCCCACTGTTATTGTATGGGAGTCTAAATTTAAGTGGAAATCTGGGTGCTCCTGTATTGGGTGCATATATATTTAGAACAGTTATCTCTTCTTGTTGCATTGATCCCTTTACCATTATGTAATGCCCATTTTGTCTTTGTTAATTTAAGGTCTGTTTTATTAGAGACTTGGATTTTAAACCCAACTTTTTTCATTTTTTGCTTTCCATTTGATTAGTAAATATTCTTCCATCCCTTTATTTTGAGCCTATGTTTGTCTTTGAACATGAGATGGGTCTCCTGAATACAGCACACTAATGGGTCTTGACTTATCCAATTTGCCAGTCTGCGTATTTTAATTGGGACATTTAGCCCATTCACATTTAAGGTTAATATTGCTATGTATGTATGAATTTGATCCTGTCATTATGATGCTAGCTGGTTATTTTGCCTGTTAATTGATGCAGTTTCTTTATAGTGTCGATGGTCTTTAAAATTTGGTATGTTTTGAGGTGGCTGGTTCCGGTTTTTCTTTTCCAGATTTAGTACTTCCTTCAGGGGTTCTTGTACGGCAGGCCTGGTGGTGACAGAATCTCTCAGCATTTGCTTGTCTTGAAATGATTTTATTTCTCCTTCGCTTATGAATCTTAGTTTGGCTGGATATGAAATTCTGGGTTAAAAATTCTTTAAGAATATTGAATATAGGCCCTTACTCTCTTCTGACATGTAGGGTTTCTGCAAAGAGATTGGCTGTTAGTCTTATGGGCTTCCCTTTGTAGGTAACATGACCTTTCTCTCTGGCTGCCCTTAACATTTTTTCCTTCATTTCAAACTTGGAGAATCTGAAAATTATGTGTCTTGGGGTTGTTCTTCTCAAAGCATATCTTAGTAGTGGTTTCTGTATTTCCTGAATTTATAGATTGGTCTGTCTTGCTAAGTTGGGGAAGCTCTCCTGGATAATATCCTGAAGTGTGTTTTCCAACTTTGTTCCATTTTTCCCGTCACGTTCAGGTACACAATAAAATATAGGGTTGGTCTTTTCACGTAGTCCCATATTTCTTGGTGGCTTTGTTTGTTCCCTAATCTTGTCTTCACACTTTATTTCATTAAGTTGATCTTTAATCTCTGATATCCTTTCTTCCGCTTGATTGATTCAGCTACTGATACTTGTGTATGCTTCACCAAGTTCTTGTGCTGTGTTTTTCAGCTTCATCAGGTCATTTATGTTCTTCTCTAAACTAGTTATTCTAGTTAGCAGTTCCTGTAACCTTTTTCCAAAGTTCTTAGCTTCCTTGCTTTGGGTTAGAACATGCTCCTTTAGCTCAGATAAGTTTGTTATTACCCACCTTCTGAAGCCTACTTCTGTCAAATAGTCAAACTCATTTGTAAAGTTTTGTTCCCTTGCTGGCAAGGGGTTGTGTTCCTTTGGAGAAGCAGCATTCTAGTTTTTGGAATTTTCAGCCTTTTTGCACTGGTTTTTCCTCATCTTCTTGAATTTATCTATCATTAAGTCTTTGATGTTGGTGAGCTTCTCATAGAGTTTCTGTGTGGATGTCCTTTTGGTTGATGTTGATGCTATTCCTTTCTGTTTGTTAGTTTTCCTTTACACGGGTCCCTCTGCTGCAAGTCTGCTGGCATTTGCTGGAGGTCCCCTCCAGACCCTGCCTGTATCACCAGATTGCTGCCTGTTTCTTCTTCTGGAAGCTTCGTCCCAAAGGGGCACCTGCCAGACGCCAGCCAGGGCTCTCCTGTATGAGGTGGCTGTTGACCCCTGCTGGGAGGTGTCTCCCAGTCAGGAGGCACAGATGTTAGGGACTCACTGGAAGAGGCAGTCTGTCCCTTAGCAGAGCTTGAGCATGGTGCTGGGAGATCCACTGCTCCCTTCAGAGCCAGCAGGCAGGAACATTTAAGTCTCCTGAAGCTGTGCCCATAGCTTCCCCTTCTCCCAAGTGCTCTGTCTCAGGGAAATGGGAGTTTTATCTGTAAGTCCGTGACTGGGGCTGCTGCCTTTCTTTCAGAGATGCCCTGCCCAGAGAGGAAGAATCTAGAGAGGCAGTCTAGCTACAGTGGATTTGCCCAGCTATAGTGGGCTCCATCCAATTTGAACTTCCCAGCAGCTTTGTTTACACTGTGGGGGAACACTGCCTACTCAGGCCTCAGTAATGGGGGACACCCCTCTCCACACCAGGGTCAAGCATTCCAGGTTGACTTCAGACTGCTGTGCTGGCAGTAAGAATTTCAAGCCAGTTGATCTTAGCTTTCTGGGTTCCATGGGGGTGGGATCTGCTAAGCAAGACCAGTTGGCCTCCTGGCTTCAGCCCCCTTTCCAGGGGAATGAATGGTTCTGTCTTACTGGCATTCCAGGTGCCTCTGGGGTATGAAAAAAAGAAACACTCCTGCAGCTAGTTCAGTGTCTGCCAAAACAGCTGCACAGTTGTGTTCTTGAAACCCAGGGCACTGGTAGCATAGGCACCATAAGGGAATCTCCTGGTATGTGGGTTGTGAAGACTGTGCGAAAAGCGTAATATCTGGGCCAAAGTGCACCATTCCCCATGGCACAGTCCCTCATGCTTCCCTTGGCCAAGGGAGGGAATTCTTGACCCCTTCCACTTCCTGGGTGAGGCACCATCCCACCCTGCTTCAGCTCACCCTCCGTGGGCTGCATATACTGTCTAACCGGTCCCAGTGAGATAGTGAGATGAGGTGGGTACCTCAATTGGAAATGCAGAAGTCACCCACCTTCTTCATTGATCTTGCCAGGAGCTGCAGACCAGAGTTCTTCCTATTCAGCCATCTTTCTAGCCACCCTCAGTCATTATGTTTTATTTGAGAAACCTTCAAACTGCTTCCACAGTGGCTGAACTAATTCCCACCAGCATTGTATAAGCATTACCTTTTCTCTACAGCCTGCCAACATCTGTTATTTTTTGCCTATTTAATAATAGCTATTTCTGACTGGGGTGAGATTGTATCTTACTATCATTTTCATGTGCGTTTATTTAATGATTAGTGATTCTGAGCATTTTTTAATATGCTTGTTTTCCATGTATATGTCTTCTATAAAAAATGTCTGTTCATGTGCATTGCCTACTTTTTAATGGAGTTGTTTGCTTTTTGCTTGTAAATTTGTTCAATTTGTTTAAGTTCCTTATAGATTCTGGAGACGAGACTTTTGTCAGATGCACGGTATACAAATATTTTCTCCCATTCTGTAAGTTATCTGTTTACACTACTGATAGTGTCTTCCACTGTGCAGAAGCCTTTTAGTTTAAATAGGTGTCGCTTCTCAATTTTTGTTTTGTGGCAATTGCTTTTCAGATCTTAGTCATACATGGTATTTCCTGGGGTTTCTTCTAGATTTCTTTTAGTCTGATATTTTACATTTAATTTTTTAATTCATTGTTTATATATATGGTGAAACACAAGGATCCAGTTTCATTCTTCTACATTTGGCTCGCCAACTATTCCAACATATTCGTTGAATAGGGAGTCCTGTTGCCATTTTTTATTTTTGTTTTCTTGTCAAAAATCAAATGGCTGTAGTTGTATGGCTTTATTTCTGGGTTATTTTGTTCTATTGGCTTATTTGTCTGGTTTTGTACCAGTACCATGTTGTTTTGGTTGCTGTAGCTTTACAATATATTTTGAAGTTGGGTTATGTGATACCTTCAACTTTGTTCCTTTTGCTTAGGATTATTTGGATATTCGGGATCTTTTTTGTTCCAGTTTTTTCTAATTCTGTGCAAAATGACACTTGTGGTTTTCAAGCCCAACCTGGCCAACACAGTAAAACCCTATCTCTACTAAAAATGCAAAAAATTAGCTCAGTGTAGTGGTGGGCAACTGTAATCCCAGCTACTCGGGAGGCTGAGGCAGAAGTATCACTTGAACCCAGAAGGCGGAGGTTGCAGTGAGCTGAGATCATGCCACTGCACTCCAGCCCTGATGACAGAGTGAGACTCTATCTCAAAAAATAAAAATAAATAAATAAATAAATAAATAAATAAATATCATTGAATTTGCATATTGCTTTGAGCAGTATTTCTATTTTAACAATATTTATTCTACAAATTCATGAACAGGGAATGTATTTCCTTTTATTTGTCATATCTCTAACTTCTTTCAGCAGTGTTTGTAGTTCTCCTTGTAGAGATCTTTTACCACCTTGGTAAGATTAATATTCCTAGATATTTTTAATGTGGGTGTGTAGCTATTATAAATCAGATTGTGTTCTTGATTTGGCTACCAGCTTAAATATTATTGGTGTATGGATATGTTACTGATTTTTTACATTGATTTTTGTATCTTGGAAATTTACTGAATTCGTTTATCAGTTTCAGGCCTCTTTTGATGGAATTTTTAGGTATAGAATTCTATGATCATAAAAGTGAGAAAGTTAGACTTTTTGTTATCCTATTTGTATACCTTTCATTTCTTTATCTTCCCAAATTGTTCTGGCTGGGACTCCCTTAGGCTTGTATTTTTATCCATATGGCTACTCTGTGTAGTTTGACTGGAGTGTTTACTCCATTTACATTTAATATTATTGATAAGTAAGGATTTATCACTGTCATTTTATTTGTTTTCTGGATTTTGATCTCCTCTTTTTCCCTTCCTATCTTTCTTCCTGCCTTTCTTTTTAGGAAAGTAATTTTATTTGGTTTTACAATTTAATTTCTTGGTTTTCATTATTTTGGTGTATCTATTGTAGGCTTTTTTGATTTAGGTTTACCATGAGGCTTGGAAATAACGTCTTATAACCCATTATTTTAAAACTGATGACAACTTAAATCTGATTGCATAAACAAACAAAAAAGAACTAACAAAAACTCCATAGTATAACTTCATTCCCCCACTTTTAACTTTTTGTTGTTTCTATTTGTATATTATACAGTCTATGTTTTAAAAAGTTGTAGTTTTTTTTTTTAAGTTCTGGAATACATGTGCAGAACATGCAGGTTTGTTACATAGGCAAACATGTGCCATGGTGGTTTCCTACACCTTTCAACCCATTATCTAGGTTTTACGCCCCACATGCATTGGATATTTGTCCTAATGCTCTCCCTCCTCTGTAGTTATTTTTTATTGGTTCATCTTTTAGTCTTTCTATTTAAGATAAAAGTAGTTTACACATCACAATTACAGTGCTATAATGTTATGTGTTTTTCTAGGTACTTAACTATTATCAGTGAGTTTTAAACCTTTAGATAATGTCTTATTGTGCATTGACATCCTTTTTCTTTCCAATTGAAGAACTCTTTTTAGCATTTCTTGTAGTATAGGTCTGGTGTTAATGAAATTTCTCATCTTTTGTTTGCCGGGGGAAGTATTTATTTCTCCTTCATGTTTGAAGAATATTTTCACTGGATATACTATCCTAGCATAAAAGGTTACTTTTTCTTTAGAACTTTAAACATATCAAACCACTCCCTACTCGTTTGTATGGTTTTCAGTGAGAAATCTGCTGCCAGACATATTAGAGCATTTTTGTGTGTGTTATTTGTTCCTTTTCTCTTGTACTTTGGAAGTTTGGTTAAACGTTTTGAGGTCATATTATTTGAGTTATTGTTTGCTTATTGTTACATAACCAACTTGTACTTGAATATTAGTATCTTTCTCTAGGTTTGGGAAGTTCTCTGTTATTATCCCTTTGAATAAACTTTCTAACCTGATCTCCTTTTAAAAAATTCTTCTTTAAAGCCAATAACTTATATTTTATCTTTTTAGGCCATTTTCTATATCTTGTAGGTATGCTTCATTCTTTTTTTTTTCTTTCATCTTGTCTGTGTATTTTTAAGTAACCTATCTTAAAAGTCATTAATTCATTATTTTGCATGATAAATTTCACTGTTAGAGACTATGATGCATTGTTTAATTTTTCAATTAAATTTTTTCTGCATCTATTGAGATAATCATGCATTTTTTGCCTTTATTTCAGTTGTGTGATGAATCACATTTATTGATTTCCATATGTTGAACCAACCTTGGTTCCTGGGGATGAAGCCAACTTGATTGTGGTGGATAAACTTTTTGATGTGCTATTGGATTTCATTTGCCAGTATTTTAGGGCAAATTTATTGAGGGCATTTGCATTGCTCTTCACCATGTATATTGGGCTGAAGGTTCTTTGTTGTATCTCTGCCAGGTTTTGGTATCAAATGATGGTGGCCTTATAGGGAGGAGCCCTACCCTAATCCATTTTTTGGAATAGTTTCAGTAGAAATGGTGCCAGCTCCTCTTTGTACCTCTGGTAGATTTCAGCTGTAAATCCATTTAATCCTGGGCTTTTCTGGTTGTTAGGCTATTTATTACTGCTTAAATTTCAGAACTCATTATCGGTCTACTCAGGAATTCAATTTCTTCCGGTTTCAGTCTTGGGGGGGGGAGGGTGTATTTGTCCAGGAATTTATTCATTTCTTCTAGATTTTCCAGTTTATGTGGATAGAGGTATTTATAGTATTCTCAGATTGTTGTTTGCATTTCTGTGGGATCAGTGGTGATAGCCCCCTTATCATTTCTTACTGTATTTATTTGATTCTTCTTTCTTTTCTTTTTTAGTCTAGCTAGAGGTCTGTTTTATTAACTTTAAAAAAAAAAAAAAGTCTCCTGAATTTGTTAATTTCTTGAAGGGCTTTTTGTGTCTGTATCTCCTTCAGTTTCTCTCTGATCTTGGTTACTGCTTGATTTCTGCTAACTTTGGGATTTGTTTGCTGTTGGTTCTCTAGTTCTTTTAGTTGAGTTCTTCAGGTTGTTAACTTGAGATCATTCTAGCTTTTTGATGTAGGCATTTAGTGTATAAATTTTCCTCTTTTCTGTTGAATTTGGGGGAAGATTTCTGGACCTGTCTATCAGGTCCAATTGATCCAGAGCTGAGATTAGATCCTGAATATTTTTGACAATTTTTTGTCTCGATGATCTGTCTAAAATTGTCAGTGGAGTGTTAAAAGTCTCCCACTATTATTGTGTGAGAGTCTAAGTCTCTTTGTAGGTCTCTGAGAATTTGCTTTATGAATCTGGGCGCTTGTATTGGGTGCATATCTACTTAGGATAATTAGCACTTCTTGTTGAATGGAATCCTTTATTATTATGTAATACTGTTCTTTGTCTGTTGGAAGTCTGTTTTGCCAGAAACTAGGATTGCAACCCCTGCTTCTTTCTGTTTTCCATTTGCATCATAAATTTTCCTCCATCTCTTTATTTTAAGCCTATGTATGTCTTTGAATATGAGATGGTTCTCTTGAAGACAGCATACAAATGGGTCTTAGCTCTTAATACAGCTTGCCATTCTGTGCCTTTTAATTGAGGCATTTAGCCCATTATTTTAAGTTAATTGTTATGTGTGAATTGGATCCTGTCATGATACCAGCTGGCTATTTTGCAGACTTGTTCATTTGCAGACTTGTTCATGTAGTTGCTTCATAATGTCACTGGTCTGTAAACTTCAGTGTGCTTTTGTAGTGGCTAGTAACAGTTTTTCATTTCCATATTTAGTGCATACTTCAGGGGCTCTTGCAAGACAGGCCTAGTGGTGATGAATTCCCTCAGCATTTGATTGTCTGAAAAGGATCTTATTTCTCCTTCACTTATAAATACTAGTTTGGCTGGATATGAAATTCTGGGTTGAAAATTATTTTCTTTAAAAATGTTGATTATTGGCCCCCACTCTCTTCTGGCTTGTAGGAATTCTGCTGAAAGGTCTGCTGTTAGTCTGATGGGTTTCCCTTTGTAGATGACCCGGCCTTTCTCTCTGACTACCCCTAGCATTTTTTCTTTCATTTCCATCTTAAAGAATCTGATGATTGTTTTGGGGTTGATCTTCTTGTGCAGTATCTTATTGGAGTTTTCTGCATTTCCTGAAGTATGTTTTCCAACTTAGTTTTATTCTCCCTATCTCCTTCAGGTATCTGAATCAGTCATAGATTTGGTCTTTTTACATAGTCCCATATTTCCTGGAGGTTTTGTTTGTTTGTTTTCATTCATTTGTCTCTGTATTTGTCTTGAAAAGATATTTTTCAAGCTCTAAGATTCTATTCTCTGCTTGGTCTATTTTGCTATTGATGCTTGTGACTGTATTGTGAGGTTCTCATGTTGTGGTTTTCTGCTCCATCGGGTTGGTTATGTCCCTCTAGAAGCTAGCTATTCTGGCCATCAGCTCCTGCATTGTTTTATTAGAATTCTTAGCTTCTTTCCATTGAGTTACAACATGCTCCTTTAGCTCAGCAAAGCTCATTATTACCCACCTTATGAAACCTAATTCTGTCAATTCAGCCATCTCAGCCCAGTTTTGTGCCCTTGCTGGAGAGGTGTCACAGTAATGTGGAGGAGGAGAGGCACTCTGGCTTTTTGAGTTTTCAGCATTTTTGCATTGATTCTTACTCATCTTTGTGGGCTTACCTACCTTCAATCTTGGAGGTTTCTCACCTTTGAATGAGGTTTCAGTTGGATCTTTCTTGTTGATGATGTTGTTGTTTTCAACCGTCAAGCTACTCTATCATGGGGCTGCTGCAATTTTCTGGAGGTATCACAAATGAAGGCCATGAAACAGCAAAGATGGCAGCCAGCTTCTTCCTCTGGTAGCTTCTTCTCAGGGGAGTACCAATATGTTGCCAGCCCACATGCACCTGCAGGAGGTGGCTGGAGCCCTCTGTTTAGAGGTCTCACCCAGTCAGGAAGAACAGGATCAGGGACCTGTCTAAAGAAGCAGTCTGGCAGGTTTTGGGTAGAACAGGTGTGCTACTTTGGGGGTGGACCCTTCCTTGTCCAGACTGCCTGTATTCTCCAAATCCAGCAGGCTGGAGCGTCTGAGTAGACTGAACCACAGAGATGGTGGCTGCCTCTCCCCACCAAGAACTTGAACCCATCTCAGTTGGACTCCAACTTACTGCCATTGGGTGGGTTGAGTGGACTCAACTTTTGACGTGCTGTGGAAGCAGGACCAACAAAACCATGTGGCCTCCTTCTTAAGTACATTTACAGATGAATTTCCCATCTTGCCTGGGATCCTAGGGGTGAAGTATGCAAAACTCCCAGTTCTGTGTGTATGCCTGAGAAGCTGCTTTGCCAATACTCTACACAGGTCTGTGTATCAGATTGAAGGCTCTGGTGGCATAAACTCATGAGTGGATCTCCTGATCTGTGGGCTACAAAGATCCATGGGAGAAGCAAGATTTCCCAGGTAGGGTTGTGCAATCACTCACCACTTCCCTTGGTTGGGGGTTGCGGGGGGCTCTGTGCTACTCCCAGGTGGGCTGACCACAGCTGCCTCTAGTCAGCCATCTTGGATTGATCCCCTCAGAATGTGCCTTGACAGTATTTTCCTAAAATGTACATAGAAACACAAAAGATCTAGGATAACCAAACTATTTCAAGGGTATCCTTCAACGTAAAAATAGACAACCTACTTTACCAAAGATATATGAATGAAAAAGAGGTGTATCAAAGGATGCTTAATATTATTACTAATGAAGGACATGCAAAAAAAATAAAACCAAAAAAGCTAATTATACTGAATGGTGACATATAAAATTGTGGGGATAAGTCTTTCCAAAGAGGGAGCAACATGGGGAAAGAGCTCCAGGAATCTGCATGATCCAGCATTGCAAACATTATAGTCACATCTGGCATTCAAATAAAAATTGGTAGACAAATGAAATAGCAGGACACATCTCCATAAAGGAGAAAAATATGTCAACAAAAGTGTGGGATCTGGTGAGGTGGCTGAATAGGAACAGCTACAGTCTGCAGCACCCAACGAGACCAACGTAGAAGGCAGGTGATTTCTACATTTCCAACTGAGGTACCCTGTTTATCTCATTGGGACCAGTTATGCCATGAGTCCAACCCATGGAATGTGAGCAGAAGCAGGGTGGAGCATTGCCTCACCTGGAAAGTGCAAAGAGTGGGGAGCCTCTTTTTCCCAGCCAAGGGAAGCTGTGAGGAACTCTCCTATGTGGCCCAGATACTATACTTTCCCCATAGTTTTTGCAAACCACAGACCAGGAATTTCCCTCATGTATCTACATCACCAGGACCCTGGGTTTCAAGCACAAAACTGGGTGGGTTTTTAGGCAGACACTAAGCTTCTTAGATGCAGGAGTATTTTTCATACTGCGGTGAGACAGAACCTGGAAATGGGGCTAAAGCCAGGGAGCCAACTGGACTCGCTCAGCAGGTCCTACTCCCATGAAACCCAGCAAGCTAAGAACCACTGACTTGAAATTCTCACTGCCAGCACAGCAGTCTGAAGTTGGCCTGGAATGATAGAGCTTACGTGGGGAAAAGGTGTCTGCCATTACTGAGGCTTGAGTAAGCGGTTTTCCTCTGACAGTGCTAAAGAGGGCTGGACGTTCAGACAGGGCAGAATTCAACACAGCATGGCAAAGCAACTGTGGCCAGACTGCCTCTCTAGATTCTTCACTGCGCAGGGCATCTCTGAAAGAAAGACAGCAGCCCCAGTCAAGGGCTTACAGATAAAATTCCCATCTCCCTGGGACAGAGCACTGGGGGGAAGAGAGTGCAGTTTCAGTGGACTTAAATGTTTTTGGCTGTGGGCTCTGAAGAGAACGGCAGATCCTGACAAGGAGGGTTCTCCCAGCACAGTGCTCAAGCTCTGCTAAGGGACAGACTTCCTCCTCAAGTGGGTCCCTGATCCCCATGCCTCCTGACTGGAAGAGAGCTCCTAGCAGGGGTTGACAGACATCTCATAGGGGAGCACTTCAGCTGGCATCAGGCTGGTGCCCCTCTGGGATGAAGCTTCCAGAGGAAGAAGCACACAGCAATCTTTGCTGTTCTGCAGCCTCCACTGGTGATACCCAGGCAAATAGGGTCTACAGTGGACCTCTAGCAAACTGCAGCAGAAGAGGGGCCTGTTAGAAGGAAAACTAACAGAAAGCAAGAATATCAACAAAAAGGACCCCCACACAGAAACCCCATCCAAAGGTCATCAGCCTCAAAGATCAAAGGGAGATAAATCCATGAAGATGAGGAAAAACAAGCACAAAAATGCTGAAAATTCCAAAAACCAGAATGCCTCCTCTCCTCCATATGATTACCAACCCCTTTCCAGCAAGAACACAAAACTGAACAGAGAATGAGTTTGACAAATTGACAAAAGTAGGCTTCAGAAGGTGGGTAATAACGAACTGCTCTGAGCTAAAGGAGCATGTGCTAACCCAATGCAAGGAAGCTAAGAATCTTGACAAAAGGCTACAGGAACTGCTAACTAGAATAACCAGTTTAGAGGGGAACATAAATGGAGCTGAAAAACAGCACAAGAACATTGTGAAGCATACACAAATATTAATAGCCGAGTCAATCCTGTTCCTTCAAAAGGATATCAGAGATTGAAGAACAACTTACTGAAATAAGGTGTGAAGACAAGATTAGAGAAAAAAGAAAAAAAAAAGGGTGAACAAAGCCTCCAAGAAATATGGGACATGAAAAGACCAAACTTATGATTGATTGGGATACCTGAAAGTGATGGGAGAATGGAACCAGGTTGGAAAACACACTTCAGGTTATTATCTGGAACTTCCCCAACCTAGCAAGACAGGCCATCATTCAAATTCAGCAAATGCAGAAACCACCCCTAAGATACCCTTTGAGAATTGCAACCCCAAGAAACATAATCATCAGATTCTTCAAGGTTGAAATGAAGGAAAAAATGTTGAGGCAGCCAGAGAGAAAGGTCAGGTTATCTACAAAGGGAGGCCCATCAGACTATCGCTGATCTCTCTGCAGAAACCCTACAAACCATAAGAGAGTGGGGGGCAATATTCAACCTTCCTAAAAAAAATGGATTTTCAACCCAGAATTTCATAAGTGAAGGAGAAGTAAAATCCTTTCAAGGCAAGCAAATGCTGAGGGATTTTGTCACCACCAGGCCTACCTTTCAAGAGCTCCTGAAGGAAGCACTAAATATGGAAAGGAAAAATTGGTACCAGCCACTGCAAAAACATACCAAATTGTAAAGACCATCGATACTATGAAGAAACTGCATCAACTAATGAGCAAAATAACCAAATAGCATCATGATGACAGGATCAAATTCAAACATAACAATGTTAACCTTAAATGTAAATGAGCTAAATGCCCCAAATAAAAGACACAGACTGGCAATTTGGATAAAGAGTCAAGACCCATCAGTGTGCTGTTTTCAGGAGACACATCTCACATGCAAAAACACACGTAGTCTCAAAATAAAGGGATGGAGGAATATTCACAAGAAAACAGAAAGCAAAAGAAAGCAGGGGTTGCAATCCTAGTCTGTGATAAAACAGGCTTTAAATTAACAAAGATCAAAAAAGACAAGGGCATTACATAGTGGTAAATGCATCAATTCAATAAGAATAGTTAACTACCCTACATATGCATGCACCCAATACAGGAGCACCAAGAGTCATAAAACAAGTTCTAAAGGACCTACAAATAGACTCTCACACAACAAAAGTGGGAGACTTTAACACCCCACTGTCAATATTAGACAGATTGGGACAGACAATTAACAAGGATATTCAGGGCTTGAACTCAACTCTGGACCAAGAGGATCTAATAGATATCTACAGGACTCTCCACCCCAAATCAACAGAATATATATTTTTCTGAGTGTGACATACCATGTATTGTAAAATTGACCACATAATTGGAAGTAAAACGCTCCTCAACAAGTACAAAAGAATGGAAATCATAACAAACAGTCTTTCAGACCAATCAAATTAGGACTCAGGATTAAGAAACTAACTCAAAACTGTAAAACTACACGAAAACTGAACAACCTGTTCCTGAATGACTACTGGGTAAAAACAAAATTAAGGCAGAAATCAGGAAGTTTTTTGAAACCAATGAGAACAAAGAGACAAAGTACCAGAATCTCTAGGACACATTTAAAACAGTGCTTAGAGGGAAATTTATAGCACTAAATGCCAACATCAGAAGGTGGGAAAGATCTAAAATTGACACCCTAACATCACAATTAAAAGAACTAGAGAAGCAAGAGGAAACAAATTCAAAAGCTAGTGGAAGACAAGAAATAACTAAGATCAGAGCAGAACTTAAAGAGATACAGACACAAAAAAACCCTTCAAAAAATCAATGAATACAGAAGTGAGTTTTTTCCTAAAAGATTAACAAAATAGGCTGCTAGCCAGACTAATAAAGAAGAAAAGAGAGAAAAACCAAATAGACATAATAAAAAATGATACAGGGGATATCACCACTGATCCCACAGATATGCAAACTACCATCAGAATACTATAAATACTTTTACACAAATAAACTAGAAATCTAGAAGAAATGGATAAATTCTTGGAAACATACACCCTCCCAAGACTAAACCAGTAAGAAGTCAAATCCTTGAATAGACCAATAACAAGTTCTGTAATTGAGGCAGTAATTCATAGTCTACAAACAACAACAAAAAAAAATCCGAGGACTGGAAGGATTCACAGCCGAATTTTACCAGAAGTACAAAGAAGAGCTGGTATCATTCCTTCTGAAACTATTCCATACAATAGAAAAAGAGAGTCTCCTTCCTAACTCATTTTACGAGGCCAGGATCATCCTAATACCAAAACCTGACAGAGACACAACACACACAAAAAAAGAAAATTTCAGGCCAATATCCCTCATGAAAATACTTGTGAAAATCCTCAATAAATAGTGGCAAACAGAATCCAACAGCTCATCAAAAACCTTATCCAAGTCGGCTTCATCTTTGGGATACAAAACTGGTTCAACATCTGCAAATCTTTAAACACAATCCATCACATAAACGGAACCAATGACAATAACCACATGATTATCTCAATAGATGCAGAAAAGTCCTTTGAGAAAATTCAACACCCCTTCATGCTAAAATCTCTCAATAAACCAGGTATTGATGGAACACATGTCAAAATAATAAGAGCTATTTATGACAAACCCATAGCCAATATTATACTGAATGGGCAAAAGCTGGAAGGATTCCCTTTGAAAACCTGCACAAGGCTAGGATGCCCTCTGTCACCACTCCTATTCAACAGAGTATTGGAAGTTCTGGAGAAGGCCATCAGCCAAGATAAAGAAAGAGTATATTATATTTAGAAAACCCCATTGTCTCAGCCCCAAAACTCCTTAAGCAAAGTTTCAGGATACAAAATCAATGTGCAAAAATCACAAGCATTCCTATACACCAATAATAGACAAGTAAAGAGCCAATTCATGAGTGAACTTCCATTCATAATTGCTACAGAGAAAATAAAATACCTAGTAATACAAATTACAAGGGATGTGAAGGACCTCTTCAAGCAGAGCTAGAAACCACTGCTCAAGGAAATAAGAGAGGACACAAACAAGTGGAAAAACATTCCATGCTCGTGGATAGGACAATCAATATCATGAAAATAGCAATACTATCCAAAGTAATTTATAGATTCAATGCTATCCCCATCAAGCTTCCATTGACTTTCTTCACAGAACTAGAAAAGAATTCTTTAAATTTCTTATGGAACCAAAAAGAGCATGTATAGCCAAGATAATCCTAAGCAAAAAGAACAAAGCTGGAGGCATCATGCTACCTAACTTCAAACTATACTGCAAGGCTACAGTAACCAAAACAGCATGCTAATGGTACCAAAACTGATATATAGACCAATGGAATAGAACCCAGAACTGAGGCCTCAGAAAAAACACCACATATCTACAACCATCTGATCTTTGACAAAACTGACAAAAATAAGCAATTCGGAAAGGATTCCCTATTTAATAAATGGTGTTGGGAAACTGGCTAGCCATATGCAGGAAACTGAAACTAGACCCCTTCCTTACACTTTATACAAAAATTAACTCAGGATGGATTAAATACTTAAACCCTAGAAGAAAACCTAGGTAATACCATTCAGGACATAGGCATGGGCAAGGCTTCATGACTAAAACACCAAAAGCAATTGCAACAAAAGCCAAAATTGACAAATGGGATCTAATTAAACTAAAGAGGTTCTGCACAGCAAAAGAAACTTCATCAGAGTGAACAGGCAACCTACAGAATAGGAGAAAAATTTTGCAATCTATTCATCTGACAAAGGTGTAATATCCAAAATCTACAAGGAACTTAGAAACCTCATCAAAAAGTGGCTGAAGGATATGAATGGACACTTCTCAAAAGAAGACATTTATGTGGCCAAAAACGTATGAAAAAAAAAAGCCCATTACTGGTCATTAGAGAAATGCAAATCAAAACCACAGTGAGATACCATCTCACATCAGTTAGTATGGTGATCATTAAAAAGTTAGAAAACCATGCTGGTGAGGATGTGAAGAAATAGGAACAGTTTTACTCTACTGGTGGGACTGTAAATTAGTTCAACCATTGTGGAAGACAGTGTGGCAATTCCTCAAGGATCTAACACCAGAAATACCATTTGATCCAGCAATCCCATTACTGAGTATATATCCAAAGGATTATAAATCATTCTATTATAAAGACATCTGCACACATATGCTTATTGCAGCACTATTTACAATAGCAAAGACTTGGAACTGACCCAAATGCCCATCAATGATAGACTGGATAAAGAAAATGTGGCACACATCCACCATGGAATACTATGCAGCCATAAAAAAGAATGAGTTTATGTCCTTTGCAGGGACATGGATGAAGCTGGAAGCCATCATGCTCAGCAAACACAGGAACAGAAAACTAAACACCACATGTTCTCACTCATACATAGGAGTTAAACAATAAGAGCACATGGACACAGGGAAGGGACATCACACACCGGGGTCTGTCAGAAGGTGGGGGGCAAGGGGAGGGAAAGCATTAGGCCAAATACCTAATGCATGTGGGGCTTAAAACCTAGATGATGGGTTTATAGGCACAGCAAACCACCATTGCACATGTATATCTATGTAACAAACCTGCATGTTCAGCACATGTATCCCAGAACTTAAAAAAGACTAAACAAAACTCTCACAAATAAGCAATATTTCCACTTACTGAACCACTGATTTAAATGTTAGCAACTGATAATTTTATTTACTAGCAGCCACAGTAATTGAGCACTGAAATGGGAACAAAAATAAACATAGCACAAGTGTACCCCTATTTACCATCTTTTGTCTCACATCTATTGTATTATTACCTTTCTTTAAAAAAAAAGAAACATAGAAATAACATGTATAATAAAATTTAAAAGCCTGGCTATTAAAATGGCCATAATATGTTAATATGTTCAAAGTCCTATCCTCTATTCCTATTGAACATTTTACAGATCCATGAACATTCCTGGCAAGAGGCTTATCCTAGGCTGGTCATGAGTCCTTGTTTACACTCTCCAGCTTCCCTAGGAACCATTCTCCCTAAAGTTCTTTCAGCAGTAGTTCATTGACAGTCTACTTAATTCCCTGGTTATACAAATCCAAATCTACACCAACTGCTGCCATGTGGTCCTGAACTTAGTTTTGTTCTCGGTCACTTTTGTCTCCTTTCCCACAAATAAATTCTGGTTGCCTCTTCCTCCTCCTAGGTATTAGTCCATGTTCACACCGCTATGAAAAACTACCTGAGACTGGGTAATTTATGAATACAAAGTGTTTAATTGACACACAGTTCTGCAGGCTTAAAAGGAAGCATGACTGGGAGGCCTCAGGAAACTTCCAATTATGGCAGAAGGTGAAGGGGAAGCAAGGACCTTCTTCATATGGTGGCAGGAGTGAAAGAGAAAATGTGAGGGGGGAAGTACTACACTCTTTTAAACCATCAAATCTCATGAAAACTCACTATTACAAGAACACCAAGAGAAAAATCTGCCCCCACGATCCAATCACCTCCCACCAGGTCCCTCCCCCAACACTGAGAATTACAATGTAACATGAGATTTGTGGGAGGGACACAGAGCCAAAACATATCATTCCAACCCTGGCCCCTCCCAAATTACCAAGAGTGATCTTTACTCCAGTTCCCAATAAGTCCATCTCCATCTGAGACCACCCCAGCCTGGACTTCATTGTCCATATCACTATCAACATTTTGGTCACAACCATTCAACACATTTCTAGGAAGTTCCAAATCTTCCCTCATCTTCTTGTGAGCCCTCCAAAGTGTTTCAGCTTCTGCTCATTACTCAGTTCCAAAGTTGCTTCCACATTTTCAGGTATCTTCATAGCAATGCCCCACTACTGGTACCAATTTTCTCTATTAGATTGCTTTCACACTGCTATAAATAACTACCTGAGACTGGCTAATTTATAAATAAAAGAGGTTTAATTAATCACATTTCTGCAGCCTTAATTGGAAGCATGCCTGGGAGGCCTCAGGAAACTTAGCCATGGCAGAAGGTGAACGGAAAGAAAAAATCTGCTTCACATGGTGGCAAGAGAGAATATGAGGGAGGAAATGCCATACCCTTTTAAACCATTGAATCTCATGAGAACTCACTATCACAAGAATTACTGAGGAAAATCCACCCCCATGATCCAATCACCTCCCACCAGGTCCCTCCCCCAGCACTGGGAATTACAATTCAACATGGGATTTGGGTGGGAGTCACAGAGCCAAACCATATCGATCTATGAACCAGATCCTATGAGTCTCAGAGTCTAGCCTTGATTATAATTTGGTATTTTGGTTTCACTGCTCATACAAGAAATGTTTATTTTGTTTTTAATTTCATTTTTAAAATTTTTATCTTTCCATATTATCTACATTTTTTGTCCTTGCAAAAGGTGTTATATCATCATCACAGCTTAAGCAGGGGAAATATTTTTAAAGCCATTCAGCTACATAATGTGTATGAAGTACAACTCAAGCCATTTCCACCAAATGAAATAATCTATGCCTCCATATTCACCTATTAATACCTTATTATTTTTTAAACCAGATTAATCTTCTTAAAAAAAAACATGGCATTTCTTATGCCAGAAATTGTCTTCACTTCCTCTGAAATTGCCTTCTTATGTCACATGTGGAACTCATTACATTATCATTTGTATTTTTTTGTTTATGTAATTTACATTGTATTGTTGGTAATGCTGTATTTTTATTACCTAGAGCCATTTACTGCAAGTTGTGTTGTGGATCCTAAAGAACTATGACTGGAATCTCAACTCATCATGTTTTTTGGTAGTACGAAGAGAACACTTTTTCCATCATGAAAGCTAGTCCAGAAGTTCTGGAGCACTAGAGTAAGAAGAGTCACACACAGAGAAAAAGAAAATTTACTCTTGCAGTCTGCTATTTTGTGGAGAGAAAAAAGAAAGGAGTTAATTAAATGTGAGTCCTAATCTCCCCACCAAAGTGATTCAGAGCCTAGGCAGAAAAGGGCATTGCTAGATAGCAGAAATGCCAAGGGAGTTCTTGACTGGCTCCCCATCTAGAACTCTAGGAGGAAACCTCCACAGCAGGCAGCTATACCCTAAAATGGAACCGCCCCAGAATAGTTCAAGATGATGAAACAGCATGGCCAGGCATAAAAGGGGAGGTAAGTTTGTGTTCAAGGTTAATGCATCTTCCCATGTGGCACTGATGTTGAACTGAGAGATAATGGGCTTGCCATTAAGTCTGCCCAGAAAAACAGAGTGCAATGCTACCTGGAAGCAAATATAAAAATTGAGCCAGTGATTCAACCATATCTGCGAGGCCAACAAGAATTGAGGGGAGATGTTTATTTTAGCAAAGAATGCTGAGTTTGGCAACTATGTCTCTCAGTAGCACACACTAGCAGACCACCCAGAGATGTAAGGACACAAACTACACCTCAAAAGATAATCTATTATCATCAAAGGAACATAGGGCCCTCTTTCCCCCAGTGCAAGGAAGCTATTCGTAGAGTTTTCCAAAATACCTCAATACACTTCATTTTCTTTGGACTTCCACCTAAAAATACATGTGTGTGCACACTCAGGCACATGCATACATGTACACAGAGGAAACTTGGAGAAAAGGATAATGTGTTGGGGAAAGTTTCATTGGAAAAATTGGATCTGTTTTTGAAATAAAAGGCTCTTCAGTTCTACATTCTTTGCCACTTAGGTTTTATCTTGGAAAATATCTAATGCTTCTTCATGTTTTATTTAAACAGCTAGATTATAAACACCTTGTAGATAGAGAATTTATTTAGTTCAGTATTGCACATAACATTTAGGATAATTAAAGGTTCCCAATAAATATTTGCCAAATGATCATCAGAAATTGTCAACAATCATCAGCCTTCGATTGTGAACTGCATATTAACATCACCCTCTATAATTAATCAGTGATAGAATAAGAAGAAAATACATTAACCAGTGAACAATTCCTATAGATTACAAAAGCTATGTTCCATTTTCATGAATTATCTCATTTTATCCTCACAATCCAATGATGCAAACATCATCCCTATTTTTTGAAGAACTAACTGATTTCTTACTTGAAGTATATGAGATCAAAATAGTTTGACAAAATAATCGGTCAATTCATATAACTGATATCATGGAAAGCAACCAGCTAGTAGAAATAATATGTGCTGGCTGGGTGCAGTGACTCATGCCTGTAATGCCAGCACTTTGGGAAGCCAAGGCGGGCAGATCATGAGGTCAGGAGTTTGAGATCAGTCTGGCCAGGATGGTGAAACCCCATCTCCACTCAAAATACAAAAATTAGCCAGGCATGATGGTGCATGCCTGTAATCCCAGCTACTCAGGAGGCTGAGGCAGGAGAACCGCTTGAACCCAGCAGGCGGAGGTTGCAGTGAGCCGAGATCACACCATTACACTCCACCCTGGGTGACACAGCAAGACTCTGTCTAAATAAATATATAAATAATAAAAAATAAAATGTTCTAATGTGTTCTGAACCTGTAGTTACATGTCATTATATGTAACATAAGTCCTCATAGGATGATTTTGAGGACTATATAAGATGTTTAGGCCAAGGTGGGTGGATCATGAGGTCAGGAGTTCGAGACCAGCCTGGCCAACATAGAGAACTCCTTTCTCTACTGAAAATACAAAAAATTAGTTGGGCATGATGGTGGGCACCTGTAATCCCAGCTACTCGGAGGTTGAGGTAGGAGAATCACTTGAAACTGAGAGGCAGAGGTTACAGTGAGCCAACATTGTGCCACTGCACTGCAGTTGGGGCGACAAAGCTAGACTCTGTCTCACCAAAAAAAAAAAAAAAGGATGTTTATGTGCAGAATTTACCACAGTGACTGGCACATTGGAAGCAACCAAAATTGCTACCCATATGCTTCTTAACAATTCTTCATTTTCTACTTCATTCTGATTATTCATACTTAAGCCAATACATCCTAGGCTCTCATGCCTTGCTACACACATTTTGCCACTTCAATGGTTGGATCCTGAGTAGCATCAAAGCCTGGAATATAGTCACAAACCTCCTAATTGGTACTTCCAGGCTCCATGGATGCACAGGATATCAGGGAAATTGGTGAGGAGGGAAGCCAATGCTGAATGAAATGATGAAAGATCTAGGGAAGAAAAGCTAATTTGCAGCTAATTTCTAAAATACTGGCTAGGGATTTGTTCAGCTTCACAGGGACACTAGAGGGATTCAGACATCACCAAGTCATTCTACAGGGAAGATGAGAGATTCCTGGAAGCCTCTTCATGTTTTTCCCCCTATATTGCTGTAAGAATGGAAACTAACTGGAAGACCCAACAGGTATTTGTCTTGCTGAAGTTTATTTCAGAAATGGTAATGACACAGAATTGTAGCCAAACAACAGAAAAAATTAAAAACCAAAGGTGTCAGAGGGATCATTTCTTCTAGATACCTGTCTAGCATGAGCATAATGCCCGGCAGGTCCAAAATGTACTTCCCACACCTCAATATTGTTATCCAGGGAATTCTGGAAACAGGTGCCATCAAGGACAGGCATGGAAGGAAAATAAATAAAATAGAATAGTATGTCACTTAAGTATGAGTAAGAAAGTAGGAGGAGGCACCATCTTCCATAGCACCTCATGGTATGCTCAGTCAGAGACTTTTTCACTCCGTTTTTCTCCCTCCTATCATTTTTTCCCTCCTATCATTTGCTCCCCTATCTTCACACTTCCCTACTTAGCTTCAGGACCCAAAACATACTAGATGACTACTGAATATCGGAGTTGAATATAGAATGGAAAATACATTTAGCTTTTCCTTTTTGGGGTCAAGCCTCTCTTGTGCTCCAGAAAAAAACAGTCTGCACCTTTTGTGCCCACATATTTCCTACCTGAAATGTTCAATCCATTTTAGGCATTTTCCTATAAAAAACGCTGCTAACAAAGCTAACACAGTCTGCACATCTTTACTGAGAAACTCTCCACAGAGCCCTGGAAAGAGCTCCAATGTGTTTCTAGGCTACGGGTAAAGAGCCAGCAGAGCATTGGAGAGACAGTGTTGATGACATTGTTTTTCATTTCACAGAGGACGACTCATGTTTCTCTCCTTAAATATACACTGCAAGCCACGAGAGATGGCAGCTGTCTAATTAAACCTGATAAAGCCTCCTTAAAAATGAGACTTGGGGAAACACATCATTTTGATTGTAGTGCTGCCCAATTTTCCCTGGAACCCAGAGGGAGCTGTGTACTGTGCGGGAGGGACAGAGCATGGGACCTCAGAGAAAGAAGGCAAAATTACTGGCACCATCAAGTTGTTGGTGTAAAATAACAGAATATACATGATACATATTTAATGCAAACTAGATAACTTTATAAAACATGCAGAAGGATAACCTCATCTACCATTTAAAAAGCCACTGATGAAGGCTTTGATAATATAGCAAATCCCTTCTGAAATTATAAAGATTTAATAGGAATACTTTATTTTCTCTAGCAGGCTTCTGCTGGCAAGAGAACCTGGGAAATAGAAACAGGGATGTGATCATTGTGTCTAAGGCTTTTGGGCAGCCCAAGCTGCCACCTTCCTTTTCTCTCTTCAGAAACTTAGAGAGGTAGTGTTCTCCTGGGTTTTAGATAAAGGACCACACCAACATACAAAATGTACACAGTTTTCAATTCTAGTACCTAAAAGTGTAAGAACTTGACCTCATAAAAGCTCTCCTCCTGGTTTCCTAATTTTGTCAGTTTTCAAATATTTTTTTGGTTTCAAATATTCTCCATCAGCTCTGTGAGAGGCCATGGCCCTACCTACTGCTAACCCAGTGATGTTGACAAAAATAGAACATGAAATCTCATAGCTGTGGTCTACTAATGAATTCCTACTTGGTAAGAGTGAGACTCTTGCCCTCTAATATGGCCTTGCCAGAATTTAAAAAAAAAAAAAAAAAAAAAAAAAAAATGCAGAGAACCTGAAGCACTGAGCTTCTCCAATCTGGGAGAACTCCCACTCCTGCAGGATGCTAAAACCACCGAATGTCAGTTCAGGCCATGTCTCTGAGACACATGGGAAGTATGAGGAGAGAGCCTTAAATACTGCTGTATAATATTATCTATGTGTTCCTTCCCAAACTACGTAATTGCTGGCTCAGTAGTAACCTACATGGCAGTAAACCTAAACCTAATTAGAATCATCATTTATTATTTGAGCCTGGGTTCATTTATGAATTTAGTCTGGATTAACTTCTTCGGTGTTATCCAGCTCGTTCCTCTAAGTGTCTCAACTTGCTGGCTCCAATTTTATCTCCTAGAAGATTTAATTTATCCTTCTCATAATTATTGGTTGTCGTCTCTCTGAAATTATAATACCCATAGTCTATATTAGTTGGTGTTAATACTCACTTTTATTTCTTTCTCTATGCTTACATAGCTAGGTATTTCTTTTTAACATTTTTAGAGATGGGGTCTTACTATGTTGTTCAGGCTGGTCTTGAACTCCTGGCCTCAAGCAGTCATCCTGCCTCAGCCTTCCTAGTCACTGAGATTACAGTCAGTAGCCACAGTTCCTGCACAAGTAGGCATTTCTTTAAGGGAAAGGTTATTTTGTACTTATTTTTTTATCATTCATAGAATGGTTGTTATTCTGTAGTTATTATTCCATGAAAAAACTTCAGGAAAATGTTCTGGAAGCTACATTCCAAAGTTAAAAATGGACACCATGCCAGTTTCTATCTTGTTCTGTACATTTTTTAAAAAGTCTTAAGGAAGAAGTTGGTTAGAGTGAGGGAAAATATTGACTTCTAGATATGGACCTAACATTGTACTAAAGAGCAGCAGAACAAAGAGCCCAGGTCAGCCTTTTTCAAGCTGTGTTCCTTAGAAGTCTAGTTCCATGAAATTATAATTGGTAATACACACAAAAAAGATTCTGTGATCAAATTAGTTCAGAAAAAGAGAGGTTAAACAAAGTTTAACTGGTTATTTTATTGCAGAGCTTGGCAGAACATTTAATAGCTAAAATGCACAATGATATTCCAAGGGGTAGGGGGGAAACTGTAGGCAAAGCTCCCAAAAGTATTTCACCACAGAATAATCTTTCAGGAACCTTCATACTAGGCTAGAAGTACAGTTTTGAATATGCGACTCTAAATTCTGATTTGCTCTTAGAAAAATGTCTGATGTCAGAGTCCCTTAGCATTCATGGAGTTCCATTTGCTACCTACTCAAAGTTCCTTAAAGTCATTGATGCTTTGGCTTTTTAGTTTTTATAACTTTTGGAATCCATTTGAAATTGGATTGATTGTGGACATAAAATAATATACTTTCCTAGAGGTAATATAAGCAAGTAAATCTGGTAGAGGGCTCGGTGAAGCACAGAAGTATCTTAGAGGCCATCCTTTTAACCACCTGCCCCCACCATCATGAAAGTATAGAGTGTTCATGGTTTCAAATCTAGGTCAATATTTAAGCACTAATATTTTAAATTGAGTGTAACTTTTTTTTTTTTAATTTACAAGGAACCCCTTCTATCTCCATAGCATTTCTAGCTTTCCAGAAGATGGTTTACAATGAGAATATACTGGTGCCTAACTCTAATGCCCTTTTATTGCCGCCTCTTATCTGCTGAATACATAACTAACTGTGGTAGTTCTAGAAGACATTCTGCCTCAAAATCATACACCTATTTAAAGACAGATAAATAGGCTGCTATTATTTCAACACTCCGGAAACACAAGAGTTCCATAAATCTTTTCTGCATATTGGAAAGGAACAATCCTAGAATTCACAGGTAAATAAGAAAGATCAAAATATATGTACGTAGCTATCAGAAAAAAATTACATGAATGATTATAGAGCTCTGCAGGACAGAGCCAGAGGATTTAGGCAGAGGTCAGGGAGTGGAAAAACGGAAGGCTCCATGAAGTAGGTGGCACATGAACTGATAATGAATGGAAGTCAGTGAGACAAGGAACGGAAGAGGTGGGAGAGAATCTTAGACTGAACGACAGGTTGGCCTTGTGCTTCTTCTTTTCATTATACCAAATTACTGCCAAGTGTCACTATTATTGGGTAAGTAACATTAAAATTACTGGTTATATTGTAAATGTATCTCTTAAAATGTATGATTTTGGCAAAAGTTTTCATTTTTAATCTATCCTATCCTTTCCTAAACAAAACTACTTGCTTTTGTAGGATGGAACCCATTTTTTCTCTTTTAAATCCCCTAGAGAACAAGGCAGAGAAGTATTTGAATATGAGCAATAAAAACCATAGTTTCTCCAAACAAAGGAAACAGAATGTGGAAGTTTAAGGAATGACTTGAACTTGGTAAGAAAACAGAGACCTTCCATTAAACAGCCAGGCGATTTCTCTCATTATCTTCGGAATCAGGTAATTAGTTAAACTCAGTGTCCGAGAAGCCAAATACAAGGACCTGAGCACCTTCTATGCAGAACTGTCACCTCCTTGTAGCACTGGACAGAGTTCTCCTTCCTTGGCACTAGAAACCGAGTTAGAGTCAGGCCTGCTCTAGATCACCAGGTGCCTTGGGAGCTGGCCTGCCCAAAGTATATAATTCCTCACATCCTGAGAGAGTGTGAACAGCAGCTCTTTTCCCGATACTTGGAGAAAAGCAAGGTTAACATTTCAGTGAGCACTCAGACAAAGTTGGGATAAATGAAGTTTCTCTGACCTACAAAGCACTGTTTTGTATTCCTTCTCCAATTCCAAGAGCACTCTGACTTTTCCATTATTGGGTTCTATTCCACTAAGTTATAATCGCCTATTTATTTTTCTGGCTCCTCCATTTGACTGTAAGCTCAGGAAAGGCAGGGACTGATTTGATCACAGCCACGATCTACTCACCGGTATCAAGCATAACATCTCACTCTTAACAGGCAAGAAAATTCAAGAAATAAAAGAAACACAAATAATGTGACGGGCCTTTAATCATGGAAACCCATCTTAATTTATCTTCTTTCATGCATAGGGAAGAAGATATTTAAAGTCTGAACAGTTACCAAAGAACGACAGGATTAGACTCTCTTAGGTCAAATTCAAGTACAGACAATGAGGCCAAACAAAAAAGGCCATTTAATCATCATGTAGGCAGAAATTCAAGAAAGAGAATGAGTTGACTAAATGAGAAATGGCTCAATAGTTTTCATTATCCAAATAACATTTTTCCCCATGAGCCTGGACAAGGGTCAGCAGGCATTTAGATACTGCCTTTGTTTGTTTGTTTGTTTGTTTGTTTCTGGTTTGCTGGCTCATTTGGTAATTGTAAATGGCATTCTTTGGCATGAGTTTTAAAAGTTAATTACATCCCAGTGCTTTACAATGAACAATAGAATCACAGACCAAACATGATCTTTTGAGCTCTGCTAGGTGTCATGTATTTACTTTTTATCACGGAATTTAATCTTATCCAAAGTTGGAAAACTGAGATTGAGGTTACAAGGAAAGTCAATAGTGTGTAGATAGATATTAGAGGTAGAATGGGGATGCTGGGCCTGGCTATCATTCTTTCTATTGGATGGATAGATCTACTCACGTCTGCATGTCCCAGTCTGATTCTCCCCTTCAAGGGGGAATAATAAGAAAATGTGCTAAAACACGCATGTTTTAGCTTGAGTTCTCTGGGAACCAGATACTGACAGTGTTTTGCATGTCAGATGTTTATTAGATAATTATCTTGGTACCAATGCCTGCAGAGAAAAGGGGAAGAAAGTTGGACGGGGGGAAAAAAATCAAGCTGCACTGCAAGACTACTGACAGGCTTGACCAGCCCCTTGGGGTGATGTGAAACTACTGCCACTTCAGAGTTGCCCCCTGTTGGCTGAGCCTTTTTATACTCCTACATTGATCAGTCACTAGGTGTTGGCCATACTCAGAAGAAATATAAGCCTTAGACAAGTTATTTCTCTGAAGCTTGAGGCAATACCTAAAGGGTCTAAAAATTGATGTCTCTCCCCAGAGCACACACTTTCTCTTACAAAGCTAACAATAGAACCAAGAAACCCAATAACTGAGAACCCATTGGATATTCCTGAGATGTCTAATGTCAATCAGGAAGTAACAGTGCAGGTAAAAGAAAAAAAAAGCAGGTCACTTGCATGTGCTTTACAATTACCGGACCCAAAAGGGACAATCTTGTTCAAATAAGAATTAGGACTTGATGAGGAGTAAAGATATTAAAAGAATAATTGCTCTGATTTGTCTATGTTTTAAAACACATTTAATACACTGTCACATCCACTTTTACATTTGATCTTGGTATCAACCCTGTGTAGTAGACAGAGGAGGCAGCATCGTCTTTAATTTGCGAATGAAGAAACTGAGGGCCAGAAGGGAAAAGTGGTTTTCCTGTGGTCACTTAGTATATTTCAGGGTTGAGGAAACATCCAAGACTTCTTTATTTATAAGTCATAGCCCATGAGACTCTTTACCCCCTTCTTAGTTTTAATCTAATGGAATATCTCACTTAAGGAGCCCATCCCAGCCAAGGGCTTTAGCGCAGCTGTTGCAGATAGTCCCATCTCTTGGGGGAAATGAGATTCCCAATGTCTCTGCTTCTGGCTTCCAAAATTCACATAGCTCACACATTCTTACTGTCCTCCATTTCTTTTCTGTAGACCATGATAATTCTATTCTATTCTATTCCCAATTGGTTATTATTTTATCATATACCAAAAGGAATCTTTAAGCAACTACTGAATTTATAGCCTCACTCCAAAACTGGAAGTTGAGATAGCTAAATCCTGTGGCATGACTTTGAGCAAAGCACTTCCTATGCCTGGAGCTCAGTTTCGTTATTTGAAAATAATTTATGGGCTCATGATGTCTATAGTTTCTTCAAAGTTTAAAATGTAGACTATGAACGTAGAAGTTGACTTTAATGTCTTCTAAAGACACTCTGAAGCTGTTGAATAATGCTCCTCAGGTGCTATGAATAATAATTTCTATTGCTTTTTTTCACGCTGTGATTTTCTGAATCTCAGTTATATGTTGCTACTAAAGTCACAGCATCCCTTCTATTAAATCCAAGAATTTGAAACTGGTATGCATAGTATAACTTTTCTTTTTATAGATGCTTTAACATTTTTTTTCCAAAAATGAAAAAAAGCAAGCCAAAAGAGTACATTAAAATAAATTTTATGAAATCTTAGCTCCCTTGAGTATCCATACATTCTGTTTTTTTCAAGATTACCTGGGACTAAAGTAATCAGACTTAGGAACCCATAAATTTAAAATATAAATTATTGATGTTGCTATAAAAAGAACTGCAGAGTTTATCTGCTCAACAAATTATCTTACAAATAAGGAAAATGTAGTCCAAATATAGGAAGCATACACTGTGTACAAATCTTTATCAACTAAAAAAAAAATAGGACAATTTTGACATTATGCCCTGAAACTATATTTTACTTTTAATTATCATCTAAGCAATAATTATGGAAGAGAGAAGTAAGTGAGGACACTCAATGTAAGAACTCCACTGTCCTGAGTATCTCTATGGCCTCCAACCAATTAGTTAGGTTCTTAACTAACCAGAGTCTCTGGAAAGAAGAGGAGTTACTGCATCAAATACCAAAAACTCTAGGCCTTTTCAAACCATTGTGGCTGCATTTCCCTGCTCAAAGAGGTAGGAATTTGAAAAGTCTAGATTAGCACAGTGACCCTGGGGAACCAGTTAGTCAACCCAGCCTTTATTCTGGGGTATAGGTGGTAACAATCTAAAAATGCCAATTTTCTGGAAGTGGGCACTAAGTGATGTATGGTTTTCTCTTCTCAGCACTTCCCTGGCTCCAATCTTACTATGACTCCCGGAAGAGTGCCCAAGACAGGTTTGCCTTCTCCTCACCCCCAATATTTGAACAAAAATACCCATGTCTTAGAGAGACATGCCTCTTTCCTATCTGAAACACTCAATTAGTTGTCAAAGGAAGCTCACTCCAAAATGTTTTATGTGTTACTCCTTTCCCAGGTTTTGTCCTACAGTAGTGAATAAATGATGGGGGAGGATAATTCTTTAAATCAAAGCCTTTAGTCTCTACAATTTGACTTTTAATACTGTGTAACAGCGCAAAGAGGAACACGTTTGCCTGGAAACGGTCTCTCAGTTAATCTTTAATTGTGCTGCCTAGGTGCAATGACACCTACATCATCTGGGCACAAGGCCATACCTCGTGGTGGGTTTTTAGAAAATGCCAATGTACTTTTCTAATTTGAGCCTTTTTGTATTGAAAGCACAATGTTCTTTTAGTCAACATTGATATTAACCTTACAAAAAAAAGGCTGTAATTCACTCATTATAAGAAACCTGGCCAAGCTTTTTACCTTGAGATAATTTGTCTCTGACTTGAAACTGTGGGGCTCAGTGTTTTTCTTTTCATTTCCAGTTTCCCTGAAGATATTTATATGTGGGGGGGGGGGAGAACAAAAATATGCTTCAGTTCTTATTTGCACAAAATACCCACAAAATTAGGGCGAAACCCAACACCAAGCATTCTCTGCCTCCCCCGCCTAACTGTCTGTCAAGACACAAAAACTCAGGCTGAGCAATTGAGTCGTACATTTATATCTACATGACATTTAGGAAAATTGAAGACTGGAAGCTACACATACAAATAAAACCACTGATTAGAGACAATGAGATTCAGTCTGAAGAAAAAGAACAGTGATATTATTAAAGAGACACTGACAAGTCCTTCAGTCCCAATATAGACTACAGCAAAAAGCTAACAGTGCTACAATTTATCACAAATGTAGGCATGGGTTTCCTTTAACATCAATAAAAACACATTTTCCCTGCAGTTGTGCATTGTGTCAGAAAAACTTGAAATTTACATATTTGAAATATAATTTTAAAATTCTCCTGAGTGTCATTTACTTAGAGGCAAGGGAGCAGAACGTGGAGAGCACAGACTTTGGAAGCAGACAGACGATAAGCATTCAACTCTGTCACTAGCTGTGTAATCCCGGCAATGTGTTTAATTTCTCTAAGCTTCAGAGTTCATTTCCTTGAATGGGTTATTTTATATTTACAAGACACAATCGTCATAAGGACTAAATGAGATATATCACACAGTGCCTGACAAATAGGTGTCCTAAGTAAATACTCGCTATTAGATTATAATTATTAATGCTTCAACTCAATAGCTGTTTCATGTCTATAATATGTTTAGTATTGAACCAGTAGAGACTTGCATCCCTGGGAAACAGAGATGCAATGGGAGTTAAGATGGGGCTGAAGTGGTTTGAGAAAGGTACCATGTCAGGCTTGGTTCTAAATTGAGATCAGCTCTGTGAGCAGGCACAATAAGCAAGTGTGAACAAGTGTGGAAGAGTGTGGTAAGCAAATGGACATGAACATGGACATTAGCAAAGGCAAAGATGAGGAAATAGGCCATTTATTCAGCACAATTTGAGTGGCCTGGTCTGACTGATACTTAAATAACAGTATAATACTGAGAGATGAAAGGTTATAAAGAACCTTGAACTCCAGATTTAATGTAATTGGCAACAGAGTCATTGATGATATCAAGGAAATAAAGTGATAAAATGAAGTTTCACTTTAAGAAGTTTGATATGACAGTAGACTATAGAGTGTATTAGAGTGTAGGAAGAGAGCTACAAAGAGCTTCAAAGTTATTGAAAAAAATATGTTAAAGTAACAGTAATATTTCCCAGTTACCATTGAAACCTCTCAAAGCAGAAAAATGACCTCAAAATAACTTTATTTTCTAAGCAGGGCTCCCTTAAGTGCAGAAATTTTACATTTCTGAGATTCTGGGTATATTAGAGATGCATGCCACAGGAAGGAGACAGGTAAGAATAGGAAGTTTGAGGTCACTTGACTCTCTTACTGGCTGACAAACATTCCCAGATGTCCAGCTCTCTTACCCAGATTCTTTCTACAATGTCTACAAATTGACAATGGAAAGAGAGATAATTAAACGCATACTTTTTGGGCCTTTATCCTTACTCTTGATTCTAATTTTGCCCATCTGACGGAGGTCAATATTTCATTATATCTAGAGTTTTGTAATAAGGAGCCTCTAAAGCTCCCTATTAATTGTCATGAAGAAGGAAGATAAAGACTTGCAAGATGTCAGGCTTAGGTAGAAAAGTGAGACAGAATTATGAGCCTGATGAGTATACAGGAAGAGGATGAAAGAATGATGGCAGTGGCATGATTCAAAATGTAGTGATCTAGACCTTCCAAGAAAATCCTACAACTTCACATTACTAAAGCTTAACTCTTATTATTTTTTATATATAATGAATTACAGTTTAGGTGAAAAATCAATTTAAAAAATCACATGACGTTCACAGTACTTGGCTATTTCCTGTTGCTTACAGCCTAAGCTATACACAAACCCTAAAATTTGCTGAGATACTGCATAACAACAACCAATAATCAGTAAGCTAAATGTCTTGTTCGTAGATACATACTGCCCGTTAGCCATGTAGCAAGAAGACTTCAGACTCCTTTGTCTCAGTGCAAATTTATTTCTGTTGCTCTAACACAGTCTTATAGAAGAGAAACATTCAAGATGATGACAGTCCAGCCTAAAATTTGCCTGTACTCTCCAATTCTTTTGCCCCATTTCCTCTCACCCATGATAGTTACAGAACAATATTTTATAACTATGGTGAACAATGAGGAGCAAACAATTTCTTGAAGCTATAGCCTGGAGCTTTTCCATAATAGCCTGGTTCTCCCCATTTGTCTTGTATTTTATACCTAAATGGGCTATGTCATATCCAAATGTAAAATGAGCCAAATTAACCTGTTAAACTCATGAGGTTGCCAGGTTTGGAGAAAATAAAAGGATCATGGATATATTAAAGATTGGTTTTGTGTAAAGATAGTTAATCTTTAAACCAGGCAACTTGAAATAAATCCAGTAATTGTGTGTCCAAGTGTAAGACATTTAATCTTCCTGGCCTCAATTTCCTCATCTGTAAAATAAGATATTAAACAAAAGAACTGGTGAGCTCTTTTAAAATGGAATATTCCATGAGTCAAAACCTCTTAAAGAAATAGAGAAATAGCCAGTAAATTGATGCTCCAAAGGCAGATGGCAAAGCTGGCAATGTCCAGAAAGTGACAGTTCCTTGGTTACCCAATTACACCTTTCAGAGAAAAATAGGAAGTACCCAACTGCTTCTAATTGTAATATGCACTGTGCTAGGGAAAGACAAAGTCAAATGTCTTAAAGGCCTAATGAGGTGTGTGGGAGCAACCTCCCTCTGCAGTTTGCAGCTTTTTCACACTGTTAGCTCTCACTGCCCCATCAGCAGGTGTGAAGGGAGAGTCAAGGGAAAAGAGTAGTTGCTTTCTGGCCCAAAATGATGACATAGAAGGAACTATACCAATGCCTTCACTTTATTGTTTTCACACAAACTTGACAAAGGATTCTTAAATATTGTTTTGCTTTCAGCATCAGCCTCCTAATAGGAGAAATGCCAGACTTGTTAGAAATAGAGTCTGATCCATTCTGCAGAAGAGTTAACAGTTTAGTTAAGCTCCAGGAAATCTGGATGCAGCCCATATGGAATTGTCACTGTTGCTTTCATCAAAGCTGGAATTACTCACATCAATATGTGGTTGCGCCAATGTGGAATATTAGAAATCACCCTGGCATGTATCTTCCACGAGTGGCGAATCTGTCATACAGGGGCTACCTTGGTTCTGCCACTGACATGGTTAAAATGGAAAGTTTGTTTATTTGTAAAAATATGGAAATATGTTCCTGCTTATTAAACCCATTAGGATTATGAAAATCAATTGTGAAGAAGTGGACATATTGCATATTAAATTTTAATTCCTATGTATGATCATAATGTTTTCTAAGATACATTTTTCAGAATAATCTCTTTTTAAAATATTAGTGATTAGAGTTCTTAGGGTTGAAGAAATCTCAGTAAACCTTCATGTATCTCCAGAATTATGTTTGTAAATATTTTTTTCTCAAAATACGTTCTCCAGATATAATCTTCCTTAGTAGCCTAATCCTTAATTTCATTATATTTCTCTTTATACTTACTAGAACTTATTTTTCCTGCAATTCTACTCTCCTTTAGTAGAGCACTTTAATTTACTTAACTAGAATGGCTTGATAATTGTATTGTAGATCTAAAAGATAAAATTAATTCTATATTTTAATTGATAATTTTATAGATTTCACTGAAATTTGTGAAGAATTCTGAAAGGACATTATAATCATCACTTTGTACATTTCTATTTGCAAGTCAGATACATTTGAATGAGCACTGATATCTTGGCTGTATTGTTTGAAAAATTAATCTGCAAATGAGAGTTTATCCCCCTCTTCAATTAGATTTCAAAACTAATCTAATAACTAAATATAATAGAAAATTATTTTTGCATAAGGAAACTTCAGATTGAAATGTGTGACTAGTGCAATTAATTCTCTTTCTCATTTAATTTTGAAACATTTATGATCTGTATTTAATCTAATTTTGTTTTTTGTTCCCGGACTCCAAACAACCCAGGAGAGTTTCATATGAGTTATAAAGTTCCCCCTCCCATTTATCCAAAGTTAATAGACCCACATATTAATACACCTTCAGGGATACATTTGCATCATTTTTCAATCATCTGTGATGACAAACTTTCTTTTTTAATTTTTAATTTTTGTTGGTACATAGTAGGTGTATATATTTATGAGGTACATGAGCTACTTTGAAACAGGCATGCAATACGTAATAATCATATCATGGTAAGTGGGGAATTCATTCCTTCAAGTACTTACCCTTTGTGTTGCACACAATATAATTATATTCATCTAGTTATTTTTAAATGTATGATTAAATTATTATTGGTTATAGTTGCCCTGTTGTGCTATCAAATACGAGGTCTTATTTCTAACTTTTAAATTCAATATTATCCAATGTTACCAGAAAGAATTAAAAGAGTATTTGAAATTATTTAAATGATCTTACTAAACCATCAATTTTGAACATCTCTCCATGCTATTTAATCAAGGAATATGATGATGATGATGATGATGATGATGATGATGATGATGATGATATTGTTTGCCTCACATTAAATGCAGTAGATGATATGACTCTACTATAGAGCTCAGTCCATGTTTTTCAAAACTTTAGTTCCACTTTAGTGTTTAAAATAGTTTAATAAGGGTGAAATGAGTAAATAAACCTTCAAAGTTCTTCTTGTATAAGAAACTAAATTTAATGTTGTTCACATTTTTATCCTTACAGACCATAATCATCCCATGACAAGGTGCAAAAAAAAAAAAAAAAAAAAAAAAAAACCATGATTTGTCCTCTATCTCTAACTACCTCTTTTTCTATTATCTCTGCCTTGACACTCTATTCCGACATATCACTCAATAATTCCTTGTGAATGAACTGAAACTGATATCTCATATAACATCTGTTTATTTGCGCTCCTGGAAACAAACACTCCTTAAGGTATTACTGAGTTTTAGACGTTGCAGAATAAGAAATAGTATGAAAACATCTTCTGAGGTTCAGAAAAAGAATCCCTGGAGAAACGACTTCCATAATGAAATACAAAATCCAGAAACAGAGGATGTGGTTATTCTATTAAAAAAGAAAAAAAATGTGAGGCTGTTAGTATAATTGAAAACCTTCATCAATTCTGCTTGTAAGCAGGTGATTTCCTATGTAGTATTATTTAAAAGGCTTCAGGAGGTGACATGTAAAAACACACCCTTCCCAAGTTTCATGAAGTTAAAATTGTATTGTGACAATTTTATTATTTAAGTATTTAAATACAAAAGCCCCTAGAGGAAAAAGTAACACTTTATGTAGTTATCTGTGACCATCATAAAATGATCTTATGATACCTTATAATTTTGAAAATATATAAATACATCATTATACCTTAGTTAAAAGTATCTGAGAAGAAGTGTTTATAGAAATAGAATCTGGGGCTTCTTGGTTCCCAAGACACATTTAATGAACAGATACAGAAATAGCGTAAAAACGGAGGACTCAGAAACCGAAACATTTTTATCAGTTTCACATTTTACCTGAAGCTGGCACTTCCCTAATACACTGAAGAATTCTAGTACCAGAAATCTCAGAAATAAGGCCATAGTGTATTAGAAAAAGAAAAAGAGAAATTTAGCTTCCAAACTTTGATGTTGATTTCAAAGATTTGTAAAGACTACTGTAAATTTAAATACAAGATCATTTTTTAAAATATCAGGGAAAACTAGTTTAGATAATTACTATAGTCAATTTTGGAGCTGGGAAAATTGATGCCAAATAACGCAAGCACAAACACAAGCCAGAAATTTAAAAATGCCTCAAGCTTATTTCCCTTAGAATACAGTACTGCTCCTCATCGCTCATCACCAATGTTGTTTCTGACCTCAATTCAATTTAGCAGTGAGGGTGATTCTCCTGATCTCTGAAGAATTACCCTGAACTCCACCAGACCTCATTGGCGTCCCTTAAACCAGCTTTATTTCCACTAGCTCATTAGACATCTATCAACTGTGAACATCAGCTAGCCATTGGTTCTTCAGGGATGGAATTCCAACCTCTCCCTTAGCCCTGCCTTATCCCTGACCTACCAATCAAGAATAGGCAATTAAATGACATTTACACTTTTTTTTTTTTTTGAAGATGGAGTTTCACTCTTGTTGCCCAGGTTGGAGTGCAATGATACAATACGATCTTGGCTCACCACAACCTCTGCCTGCCAGGTTCAAGGGATTCTCCTGCCTCAGCCCCCCAAGTAGCTGAGATTATAGGCATGAGCCACCATGCTGGCTAAGTTTGTATTTTTAGTAAAGAGGGGGTTTCTCCATGTTGGTCAGGCTGATCTCCAACTCTCAACCTCAGGTGATCAACCCGCCTCAGCCTCCCAAAGTGCTGGGATTACAGGCATGAGCCACTGCACCTGGCCCATTTACACCCTCTTTTAAAAATAAAAAGAATTTTCAGTTTCTCTCAGTATTCATTACTTTATATTTATCGACTGAAAGATAGTAATGGGGTCATTTGTTAGGCATTGCATAGTGTCTACTGCTGTAATCTGCGTAAGTGACTATTGCAGAATTTTCTGCAGTAACTTTTTAAAGCCTGAATAAATAAGATGAAGAGAAATGTGGCCGGGCGCAGTGGCTCACGCCTGTAATCCCAGCACTTTGGGAGGCCGAGGTGGGCGGATCACAAGGTCAGGAGATCGAGACCATCCTGGCCAACACGGTGAAACCCCGTCTCTAAGAAAAATAAAAAAATTAGCCAGGCCTGGTGGTGGGCGCCTGTAGTCCCAGCTACTCAGGAGGCTGAGGCAGGAGAATGACGTGAACCCGGGAGGCGGAGCTTGCTGTGAGCCGAGATCGCGCCACCGCACTCTAGCCTGGGCAACAGAGCGAGACTCCGTTTCAAAAAAAAAAAAAAAATACATATATGTATAAAGATGAAGAGAAATGCTCAGAGCAGGTGGGTGCTTAATAGTGACTTATTCCTCTGGTGATACTGATTCCAAGGGTGCCTAAATGGACACAGTGGTTTCATCCACCAGTGAGATTATTATGAAGCTGCTATCATTCTGTCATGAATAATTGATTATCTCACTGTTCAGGGGGGGGAAACAACAGATGTGATAAACAATGCAACAAATGTGACAAAGAAGGAGCTTAAAGTTTATTATTTTACTGCCTATTATTTCACCATTTGTGAAGATGCCATAGGCAAAATCACCCAATCCCTGCATGAATGTGTAAAGTGCATGACACACAAAAGATTATAATTAATTTAACCCTAACTATCCAACGACCCGTTTGGGTTTTGTGGAAAAGCCCGTTTCTAAGAGAACACACAGAGCAGTGATGACTATTTCTACAACTGTGTAGTTAACAGAGTTTCTTTATGGTTCTTCTTCTCTTTCATACCAGCTTTCTTCTCACAGTTGACATCCTGTGTGCTCCAAGAGCCCAGACACCTGTGCAACCCATTGATCAGTCCAATTCAAGGCCCTGATTACAAGGGTTCTACCCAGCCATTCTCCTCAAGCTAAGCAGTATATTCAATATTTACCCATCTGTCTTTCCACCAATCAAAGTCTTACTCTACTTCCTTGCCCTACTGTGCCAGCTTTTAGGAGGAAAGTATCTGATTAAAATAAACTACATTAAATCCTATAATGAGAGCTAGTAACTTTTTACCGATCTAGCTAATTGAAATCAATGTTATTTTTAGAAAATAAACCTAAAATATGACCAAGATTTTGACAATTTATATAGTCCGCCTAACCTGCCAATTTCTGATGTCTTTTGAAAATCATAGCATACATCAGAAAAAATAGGATTCATGATCATCGAAGTTCTAGGTAAGAATCTTTAAAGATACGTAAGCCTAAATAGTTTGTCATTATTTCTGTAAATACAGATGGATAAAGAAATAAATTATGAAGGAAGATGATAATATTAAAAGCTGTATTTTCTAGAGCTCCTGGAAAGATGGAATTTTTCTTAAAAGATACAGGAAGTAATGAAAAGAAGCCTTCCCAAAGTTTTGAATATGTAATTCAACAGGAAGCAGAAACATTTTTTGTAAATAACATTCTAAAAACAGGTGTTAAATAAAAAGTATGTATAGCAGAAAGAAGAAAAATAAAGAGGGTTTGGTTACAAGAGGAGGGAAAAGAAAAGAAAGAAAGGAAAATTCTCAGTCGATGTCTGATATGGCATGACCCACTTAAATAGACCAAATCCACTCACAAAATGGACTCTAGGAACATTCTTAATCCCAGTTATGAGAAGTAGGTCCATTTTCTAGAATCACATGATACAATTTTCATATTTAATTGTTAACCAATATTTGTGTGGTATCTACAACATGTGAAGCATTCTTTTTGATACTAAACCTAGGAAAAAACAGACAAAATTATTTGCCCTCATGTAGCATGTATTCTAGTGAGGGAAACAAACAATAACTAAGCTAAAGTAAATTTGTATTATGTTAGAGAGCAGATAGTACTGTGGCAGAATGCAAAACAGGGACTGGGAATAGAAAAACAAATGGGGGAAGATGCAATTTTAGAATTTGCATAGGAAGGTGAGAAAGGTTTACATCAAGAAAGTAGTGAGAGAATAAGCCATATATATTGAAGGAAGGAGCATTCTAGGTAGGAGAAAGAATTAAATGCAAAGGCCCTGGTGCAGAAGAATGCCTGTTATGTTCAACAAACTGTGAGGAGGCCAGTTTAACTGACAAGCAGTGAGTAACAATGTATTAGGAGAGGAGGTCAGAAAGTGAGGGGCAGTGGATGGGACTTACTGATTATTGTTTGGACCTTGGGTTTGTTTTGTTTGTTTTTTTCCTGGTGAGGAAGAAAACCTTCAGAGAGTATTGAACACACAAATGACATGATCTCTCTTACATCTTAAGATGATGGTTGCTACTGAGTTGAGGAAAGACAAACCAGGTGAGAATGGAAGCTGAGAGACTGCTCAGGAAGGAGGCTGTTGAGCTAATTGGAACAAAAGAGAATGGTGACTTGGGCTATAATGAAAGATACAGTGATTAAAATGATTGGTTATTGTTATATTTTGAATGATGAGACAGTGAAATCTCCTATAATGTTTCAGAAAGGAATGAGTCAAGGATCATGAGAAACTGTAGGGATAAAACATTTTTACTTCATTGGGAATAACTAAGAGTTAGATTTGACATTGAGGCATTCTCTTTGGGACATGTTAAGCTGGTGATAACTGTACACCAAGTGAGAATTTACTCCCAAATTTTCATCACAACAATCACTTACAACAATGTAGTTTATGTACTTCTTGAGTTACATATACACTATAGAGTTGGATACAACTCTGCTTCTGTTTTCTTCTCTTTGGGACCAAAGCTTATGGTCAGTCTCTAACCAGAATGTTCCTAATCATCGTGGTAGATGTAAAAAAGATATAAGAGTTCGCACACTGCATCTTAAAACCTACTTAAACTGTGCATGTCACATTTAATTGACCAAAAGAAGTCGTAAGGTTAGAACTATCATCAAAGTGATGAAGTGGTGTAATTTTTTCTTAGGGAGAAAGCCAATGATGATGATGATGATGATGATGACAATAATGGTGGCAGTAATAGTAATGAAAATAATAAGAAAGCTTACTACAACATCCAAGTAGAGATTTAAAGAAGGCAGTTGTATGTATTAGCCTGGTATTCAGAAGACAGGTTTAGACTGAAGATATAAATTTCAGAGTCATTAGACTTAGTTAATATTTAAAGCTGTGAGACTAAATTGATAACCAAAGAATGAGTGTAAAGAAAAAAGGGAAAAAGTCGAAGAACTGAGCTCTGAACCAGTCAATATTTAGAGGTTAGGGAGATGGGAAAGAATCAGCAGTCAAAGCTAAGATGGGGAATGTGGTATGGAGTAGTGAAAACAAGAAAGTGCTTCACAAAAGTCAATTAAGATGACACCAATGATTAATCATTAAATATAACAACATGGCCATCACCGAGGGTTTTGTTTAAAATAATGAAGTGGGGAATAGGAGGGGAAACAAAATCCTCATAACAACTGTAATGAGAACAACCTGGAATCATATTAAAAATCCTTTCCCCAAACTGGAAGGGAACTGAGAGACCAAAGAGTGACTGGGACAAGTCCAGTTTGGTGAGTAGATGAGTTTATTAGGACTTATATACAAGGCACTCCTGGGTGGCAGCAGAACAGATTTAGAGATCCTCCCTGCCTCCTGTCTCTAAACTGCTTTTAAGCTAATATTTTGGCTCTTTGCCTGCTGTGTATGTGTGATAGGACTGTTTTCCTAAGTAAGTTCTCAGATACTCTCTGGTATGTTTGGGTTCTCAGGGACACCTGGTCCTTGGCTGGGCACTATGCCTTTGGCTCAACCTAAGAGACATAAACCCTCAAGTAACCTGGTCAGGGACCTGTCATACTATAGCAATGGGTTCAAAAGAAAAATGAGAGAAGAATTAGAGGCAAGCATGTATATGTTTGTTTTATGGAAATGTTATGTGAAAAAAGAAAACTGGTAATAGCTGAAAAGTGGGCTTAAGAGTTTTACTATATTTTTTTTAAGTGAGAAAAGAAAACAGTTACTGTGTATACTGATATAAAGTGATTCAGTAAAATGGAAAAATTGATATTATAAAAGAATGGAGAAGAGATTAACTTCCAGCATGGCAGTATGAGAAGTTCTGTAGGCAATCTCCACAGAGAATCTAGTGAAAAATTAATAAAACAACCATTTAAAGTCTCCAGAAATGGTCCCAAGGGTATACAGCAAATAAAAAAATATCTATTCAAGAATATCTGCTGAAATTCTGTAAGAAAGTTGAGAGTCTGTGGTATTTTAACTAACATTATTCAATCTCCTACCTGTCACTCAATGAGGTAGAGACTTTATTTCAGACTAGTGCAGTCAGAAATACAGAGCTCCTACTCTCACCAACTTCTAGTTGGGAGGATAACCTCTAAGAAGGAACAGAATGTCAGCATTTTTCATCCTGCCACCACTTATCTATTTTTGAGGTTGTTATGGGTGTGGCCAAATCTGGGGGCTTCCCTTCTTCTGCCCAGCCCCAATTCATAAAATGGAAGTTATACCTTGGGAACAACATTGTTTAGAATACTGGGACCCTAATCATCCTTACCATGGTTCATAGGGTGGTGGGTGAATGCCAGGAGAGGCAGGCTAAGAGGATCTGAGACTATTGTCATCCCCCCGTCTAGTGTTCATCCCCTAACAAAGGCATATCATTCAGAGAGAAGTATGCCATTGTCCTCACCCCCAACTCCAACGCTGAGGCTCAACCATTTTGCCTGGCGTGAGAAGCAGGCCATAACACAAATAGCTCCTATTATTTTAAATTAATTTTTTTTGTAAGAAACTAATTTAATTTGCAACATAATACAGAGAAGTTCAAGCCTAAGGGAACTATCAAAAACAGTGGTGGTGGTTGGGCATGGTGGCTTGCCTGTAGTCCCAGCACTGTGAGAGGCTGAGGCCGGTGGATCACAACGTCAGAAGTTTGAGAACAGCCTGGCCAACATGGTCAAACCCCGTCTCTACTAAAGATACAAAAAATTAGCCAGGTGTGGTGGTGTGCACCTGTAATCCCAGCTACTCAGGAGGCTAAGGCAGGAGAATTGCTTGAACCTGGGAGGCAGAGGGTGCAGGGAGCCGAGACTGCGCCATTGCACTCCAGCCTGGGTGACAGGGTGAGACTCCATCTCAAAAAAAAAAAAAAAATGGAGGTAATAATATATAAACATAAATATAGATAAAAGATAAACCATAGTGAGAGGAAATTGGTAGAGTCATTGAAGATATAGGCTAAACTGTAGCCTGATTATTTATCAGAGAGAACCAAGGAAGGAGACACCCAGAAGTTTAACTGTTGTTTGAAAAGTATCAAAGACTGACCTTGAAAGCTATTTCTTCAAAGGACTGTAGATTTGATTAGATTAGTCTACAGAACAATTTATGCCTCAAAAGCATTGTTGAACACGATAGGGCATTTGACAGATAATTAATGGAGCTTAACAAGTAGGTGCAGTCAGGGAAAGTGACAGTAAAAGAGACAGTTCTGCCAAAAACACTGTAATTCCAGAGCAACAGTGGACATACCCAAGGTTGTTGCCTCCTGAGGAGGACCATCAAAGGCTTTTTCTTTGGAGTGAAATAGGCTTCACTAAAATTAAAATTATGCAGATAGTAACTGAACAACTACAACAACAAAAGGGCAAATAACAATGACAAGTCCAGGAAGGGGAGCCTAGTACCTAAAATTAATACAATATATTATCTAAAATGTCCATTTTAAGAAAGTATGACCCATACACTGGGGAATAAAAGTAGGCAATAGAAACTGCCTGTAAGAGTGTACAGATGTCAGATTTAAAAGGAAAATACTTCAAAGTAGCCATCAGAAATATGTTCAAAGAAATAAAAAATATGGTTACAGAAGTAACAGAAGGAATGAAAACAATGTTGTGTCAAATACAATATATCAATAAAGAAAAAAAAATTATAATAAAGAACCAAATGGAAATTCTAAAGTTAAAAAGTATAGAAGTTGAAATAAATATTTACTAGTGAGACTACAGTAGATTTCAATTGACATAAGAAAGAATTAGCAAACTTGAAAATAAAGCAATAAACTATTAAATCCAAAGAACAGAGAGGACAATAATGAAGAAAAATAAGCAGAGTCTCAGAGAAATGTGAAACATCAATCAGTGCAAGAATACATATTGGGAATATGAGGAGGACAGAAGACAGAGAAGGGATATGTATATATGTATTTGTTTCAATAAAATAATAACTGTAAATTACACACATCGCAAATTACACACACCTTCCTCATTTGGGAAAAATAAATAAACTCTAAAAATGATAAACCCACATTCATAAAAAGACATGTCATAGGAAAAATGCTGAATGCAAAAAAACAAGGACAAAATCTTACAGTGAGAGAAAAATGACTTATTCACTAGGGAACTCCATTAAGATTAGCAGCTAACTTTCTGTCAAAAACAATGAAGACTAAAAGGCAGTGGGATAAAATATTTCAAGTGCAATAATAATAAAAAAAAAAAAGCCAACCATGATTTCTATATCCAGTATGGCTAACCTTCAAATATGAAGGTTTAAGAAAGACATTTCCCAATAACAAAACCTGACAGGATTTTTTTCTATCTGATCTATCTTACAAGAAATACTAAAATTCTTCATGTTAAAAGCAAGTGACCCCAAACAGTAATTCAAATACACATACACAGAGAGAAAGAGAGAGAAAGAGAGAGTATGTGTGTGTGTAAGAACATCAGTAAAGGTAATTAAGCAAATTATTATAAAAGAGAGCATAAATGTATATTTATTTCCCTTTCCTCTCAAGTAATTGGAAAAACAATTGTATTGAACCATATGTATATAATGCACTGAGCCTATAATATATAGAAATGTAATATATATGCCAATAACAGAGAAAGAGGTAATTGACAGCAAAGCTGTATTGAGTTAGGGAAATGATTCCAGATAATAACTTGAATCCACAAGTATAGATGTAAAGAACAAGAAATGTTATTTTAAAAAGTTAATAGTAACAAAGCTACAAGTATTTACTTGTTTATTTCTTCCCTTCTTTATGGTGATAAAATTATATAAAGTAATAATTTTAACAATGCATTGTTACATCTGTAACATTTATAAATATATATAACAATAATATCACAAAAAGAGAGGACAAGAATAGAGCTATGTAGGAGTAATGTTCCTATATCTCACTAGAAGTAGCATAAATCTGAAGCTGATTCTTATAAATTAAGGTGCATAAGGTAAGCCCTTGAGCAATCACTAAGGAAAAACCTACAATGTTTTTAATCATTAAAGAAATTAATTAATGTTCACTTAATGAAAAAGTAGTAAAATAGGCATAAAGGAAAATTAAGACATGAGACCTTAAAAAATAAAATGCAGGCATAAATCCAGCTATGTCAATATTAGTGTTAAGCATGAATAGATTCCAAAACCCAAACAAAAGGCAGGAAAATTTCAAACTGGATGAAAAAAGAAGATCCAGTTCTATGTTATCTACAGGAGACATAATTTAGATTCAAAGACAATATAGATTGATAGTAAAGAAGAGAAAAAAATACCTATCAGGCCAATAGCAACAACAAGAATGCCCAAGTAGCTACATTAATGTCAGACAAAATAGACTTTAAGACACACAAACAAAAAAAAATACTGAGATAAAAAGAAGCGTTTTATTGTGATAAAAGGGTCTATTCATCAGGAAGATCTAACAATTATACACATATATATACCTAATAACAGCACCGAAATATATAAAGCAAAATTTTACAGAAAATGAAAGTAGAAAATTTAACAATAGTAGTTTAAAATTTTCATACTGTATTATCAATAATGGAGAAAGAAACCAGGCAGAAGAACAAGAAGGAAATGAAACACGTGCCTACCATAAAGCAAGTAGACCTAACACACCTATAAAATGCCACCGCTAACGACAGCAGAATATGCATTCTTCTCAAGTGCTCACAGAACATCCTCCAAGATAGGGTATGTGCTAGGTCATAAAATAAACCTCCACAAATTTTAAAAGATTGATACAATAATGGAATGAAACCATAAGTCAATGTCTATGACAATTTTTTGAAAATCACAGATTATGTGGAAATTAAACAACACACCCTTAAATGGTGGGGGGAAAGGATCAAAGAAAGAAATCAAGAGGGAGGTTAGAAAATATTTAAAATAAATGAAAAGGAAGACATAACCTACCAAAACTTATGGAATACAGTAAAGCAGTGCTTCAAGAGGAAGTGATAACTGTAAGTCCATATATTAAGATTCTCAAGCTAATAACCTAAACTGCCACCTTGAGGCACTGAGAAAAGAAGAGCAAACTAAACCTATGGAAGTAGAAGCAATAAAATAAAAGGATTTGAACAGAAATTAATAAAGTCTAGAAAAGTAATCAACAAAATTAAAAGTTGGTTCTTTGAAAAATATTAGCAAAATTCAAAAATCTTTCGCTAGATTGGCCAAGCAAAAAAGCAAGAAGAGAATCAAAAATGAAGAAAGATATCACTATGGACTTCTTTGCAGAAATCAAAAGGATTATGAAGAAAAGGTATACAAAATATGTACCAATTAGGTAAGTTAAATGAACAAATTCCCAGGAAGACAAAAATCTCTTAATCGGCTGGTGCTTCTATAACAAAATGCCAAAAACTGAGTGGTTTAAACAACATGCATTTATTTATCACAGTACTGAATGCTGGGAAGTTCAAGATCAGGGTACCAGCATGGGAAAGTTCTGGTGAAGGCCCTCTTCCTGATTTGCAGACTTTCTTGCTGAATCCACACATGGCAGGGAAGAAGTTCTGGTGTCTCTCTCATGTTATAAGGACACTCATCCCATCACGGGGTCTCCACCCTTATCATCTCACCTAAACCTAATAACCTCTCAAAGGTTATAACCTCATCTCCTAACACCATCACATTGGGGATTAGGGGTTCAACACATTAATTTTAGGAGGACACAAACATTCAGTCCAAAAAACAAAACCTATTAAAATTGACTCAAAAAGAAATATACAATCTAATAGACATATATATTCGTCAGTGTTCTTTAGAGAAACCGAATGAATAAAATATGCTTATGTGTGTATATGTATGTGAACTGACTCATGGAATTTTGAAAGCTGACGAGTCCCAACATATGCATGCAGGGTGACTTGTCCAACCAGGGACTTAGAAGAGTCAATAGTTTTGCTTCAATTCAAGGCGAACAGGCTCAAGACTCAAGTAGAGATGATGTTTCAGTTCAAGTCTGAGAGCAGGAAAAAAAGGCAATATTCCAGTTCAGAGACCATTAGACAGGAAGAATTCTCTCTTAGGGAAGGGCCAGCCTTTTCTATCCAGGCCTTCCAATGATTAGATGAGATCCACTCACACTTTAGAGGATAACCTGCTTTATTCAGTCTATCAATTCAAATATCAAACCCATCCAATAACACTCTCACAGAAAGATAATGTTCGACCAACTACCTGGACATCACTTGGCCCCATCTGGTTAACACACAAAACTAACCATCATAGCCTATAACAAAGAGATTGAATTCATAATCAAAAACTACCCACTAAAAATCTCAGGCCCAGATGGTTTCACTGGTGAATTCTAACATTTAAAGATAATTAATAGTAATTCTTCATAAATTTTTCCAAAAAATAGAAGAGGAGGGAACACTTTCCAAATAATTCTGAAACCAGTAATCCTGATACCAAAATCAGGTCAGTCAGAAAAGACCCCAAAGCTATATGATTTTATTTATTGGAAATGTTCAGAAGAAGCAAATACTATATAAAGAGGCAGAAAGTAGGTTAGTAATTGTTTTGGTCTGGAGAGATGAGAGGATGGGGAATGATAGGTATATAGTATGAAGTTTCTATTTGAGGTGACATTCTAAATTTGATATTCTAAAATTGACTGATGATAGTAGCAAATAATAAAGATAATAAAAACCATTGAATTGTGTACTTTAGAAAGGTGAATTGTATTGTCTGAATTATTAGTCAATAAAGTTGCTTAAAAAAGGAAGATGAGTGAGTGTGGAGAGTTGCTCAATTGATGTCCTTGTTCCAAGTATGTAAGGACATTCACAGAAATAAGAAGGTAAGGCAGAACCAGAAAGTGGGTAAATGTGGTTTATAGGGTCTGTAGACCAGACCTGCCCTCCATCCCAAGCTTCCCTGTATATGCTGCCAGTACTAGAGGGATGCTAATGTGAAGCTCTTCTTTCCCTGAGATATGTTTTGGACATTCCCCTCCCTAGGCCCTCTCCATATCTGATACTGGAGCTTTGATCTCATATGCCTTACACATAGAGAAAAAACTCCTAGCCCAGATTCAAGGGATTGCATCTTACTATCATCTCAGAATGGCTTCCTGACAAAACAAGTCCATCAGAATGGGAGGAGGTATCATGTGCTATCTTCCAGTGTAATGTATCTTTCCATGTAGCTATTGAGAACTATTCCAAGTGTGCCTGCATTATAACCTAATCTGTTATTTATCTCTAAAAAAATCCTTTGTGCTCTATCCCTCTGTTTTCACAAATAAAATGTGAAAATAATGATAGGGTCACTCCATGGCTTTCTGTGAAGATTAACTTAAATAACATATATAAAAAAAATGGAAAGAGTGCATAGCCAATTGAAAGTATGGAAAGTGGCCTGGCACTAATGCCTGAGATTCCAGCACTTTGGGAGGCAAGGGACAACATACCCAGTCCTCATCTCTTAAAAAAAAAACAAAAAAGAAAAAAAGAAAAAGAAAAATAGAAGAAAGAAGAAAGAAAGAGGAGGAGAAAACAACGTGGGGAAAGAAAACTTTTGTTTGCTAATGTTTTTCCTCCTATAACCAACAACACTAGTTGAGGTGTAGTAAATAATCAGTTGATGGCCAGTGGATGAGACATCTCCGACTGTGAATTACAATGTTATCCTCTGATCACATGTCTCAGGCTGAATTTGGCCCTGTACTGTTCAATAATTCTAAATTATTACATTATGCATTAGAATGGTCCTAGATTAAATTTAAAGATTCCATATAACTAGAGCATGTAATTAATATATTACATGACACCATCAAAGTTCAACTGGTTCTCAACAGACTGGATGACCTAAAACAAATCTGAAATTAAGAGGTTTAGGTGGTATTTTTGTAGCACAGTCACAGGATGGAAACTTGGCAACAACATGCAATAGTAGAAAAGCAAGAAATTTGCTGACAGTGTGTGGATGTGTATTATGATTTGCTTGGTTACAAATTGGGAAATCTGGGCAATTTAATTTACTCAGTTTTTTCACCTGTAAATTAGGTGTAACTGGAAGAACAAATTACATCCCTCAATTTGTGGAGATTGCTTACACAGAAGTTGCTTTCCTTCTCACGGAAAGTAATGATAATGATAGTATAGGAGGAAAAGGAGGAGGAGGAGCTGTACTGTCATGAATACATTCAGCTACAAATAATAGAAAAATCCACTAAAATGCCTAAAACATACAACTTGTATGCATATCTGTTTCACTGAACAAAAATTTCAGAGAGGCCTTCCGGAAACGGTTCTGTATCCTAATCCTGTCCTTAAAGACAGGGGCTCCTCCTGTCTTCTTGTGGCTTTCCCCTAGGCCAGAGGTTGCATGCTATGCCTCCAGGGACCACATCTCCATCCCAGGCAAGAAAAAGGGGAAGAGCAAAAGGAGGAGCATGACAGCCAGGACTGTCAATTTTAAAGAGCTGGCATAGAACCCAGCATTCCCTCACAGTGCACTGGCAAAAATGTTGTCAGCCTGCTCCTTAGTATAAGGTAGCTCAGGGGTCATGGGAGCTTAAAGAAAGCTGTTGAACCTGCCAGAGAGCAAGGAGTGCTTCAGTATTAGACAGTGTGAGGCATTTTACATACATCAATTCATTTAGTCCTCTCAACAACCCCCATTTACCAATAAGGAAACTGAGGGAAGGCAGAACAGGGCCAAGATGGCTAAATAGAAACAGCAGCAATTGGAGGCTCCCATGGAAAAGAACCATAAATGTGTGAATCTTTCACTAGCAACCAAGGTACCCAGGTTCTCCCATCAGAACAGACCAGGCAACTGGTGTGATCCACTGGGAGGAGGTAAGAACAGTGTGGTGCGGTGATCCACATGAGAGCTACACATAAAAATGACACAAAAAATAATAAAGGAGTATCACCACTGATCCCACAGAAATACAAACTAGCATCGGAGAATACTATAAACACCTCTATGCAAATAAACTAGAAAATCTAGAAGAAATGGATAAATTCCTGAACACATATGCACTCACAAGACTAAACCAGGAAGAAGTCAAATAGACCTAAATAGACAAATAAGTTCTGAAATTGAGGCAATAATCAATAGCTTACCAACCAAAAAAATCCCAGGACCAGACAGACTTACAGCTGAATTCTACCAGAGGTACAAAGAGAAGCTGGTACCATTGCTTCTGAAACTATCCCCAACAATTGAAAAAGAGGGATTCCTCCCTAACTCATTTTATGAGGCCAGCATCATCCTGATACCAAAACCTGGCAGAGACACAACAAAAAAATTTCAGACCAATATCCCTGATGAACATCGATGCAAAAATCTTCAATAAAATACTAGCAAGACAAATCAAGCAGCACATCAAAAAGCTTATACACCACGATCAAATCGGCTTCATCCCTGGGATGCAAGACTGCTTTGACATGTGCAAATTAATAAACATAATCCATTACACAAACAGAACCAAAACGAAAAACACATGATTACCTCAATAGAGGCAGAAAAAGGCCTTTGATAAAATTCAACACCCCTTCATACTAAAAACTCTCAATACACTAGATATCGATGGAACATATCTCAAAATAATAAGAGCTATTTATGACAAAACCACAGCAAATATCATAGTGAATGAGCAAAAACTAGAAGTATTTCCTCTGAAAACCAGCACAAGACAAGGATGCCCTCTCACCACTCCAATTCATCATTGTATTGGAAGTTCTGACCAGGACAATCAGACAAGATAAAGAAACAGGGTATTCAAGTAGGAAGAGAGGAAATCAAATTGTCTGTTTCTAGATGACATGATTTTGTATTTAGAAAACTTCATCATCTTAGCCCCAAAATTCCTTCAAGTGATAAGCAACTTCAGCAAAGTGTCAGGATACAAAATAATGTGCCAAAATTACAAGCATTCCTTTACACAAACAATAGATAAACAGCCAAATAATGAATGAACTCCCATTCACAGTCACTACAAAGAGAATAAAGTACATAGGAATACAGCTAACAAGAGATGTGAAGGATCTCTTGAAGGAGAATTACAAACCACTGCTCAAGGAAAGAAGAGGACACAAACAAATGGAAAAATATTTCATAGATAGGAAGAATCAGTATCGTGAAAAGAGCCATATGGCCAAAAGTAATTTGTAGATTCAATGTTATCTCCATCAAACTACCCTTGACATTCATCACAGAATTAGAAAAAAACTGCTTTCAATTTCATATGGAATCAAAGAAGACTTTATAGCCAAGACAATTCTAAGCAAAAAGAACAAAGTTGGAGGCATCACGCTGCCTGACTTCAAACTATACTACAAGCCTACAGTTATCAAAACTGCATGGTACTGTTACCAAAACAGACATATAGACAAATGGAACAGAACAGAGACCTCAGAAATAATACCACACATCTACAACCATCTGATCTTTGACAAACCTGATTAAAACAAGCAATGGAGAAAATATTTCCTATTCAGTAAATAGGAAATCTGGCTAGCCATATGCAGAAAACTGAAACTGGATCCCTTCCTTATACCTTATACAAACATTAACTCAAAATGGATTAAAAATTTAAATGTAAAACCTAAAACCATAAAAACCTTAGAAGAAAACCTAGACAATACCATCCAGGACATAGGCATGGAAAAGACTTCATGAATAAAACATCAAAAGCAATGGCAACAAAAGCCAAAATGGACAAATGGGATCTAATTAAACTAAAGAGCTTTTGCACAGCAAAAGAAACTATCATCAGAGTGAACACACAACCTACAGAATGGGAGAATATTTTTGCAATCCATCCATCTGACAAAGGGCTAATATCCAGAATCTACAAAGAGCTTTAACAAATGTACAAGAAAAAAAAAATCAAAAAGTGGGCAAAGTATATGCACAGACACTTCTCAAAAGAAGACATTTATGCAGCCAACAAGCACATGAAGAAAAGCTCCTCATCACTGGTCATTAGAGAAATGCAAATCAAAACCACCATGAGATAACAGCTCATACCAGTTAGGATGGTGATCATTAAAAAGTCAGGAAACAACAGATGCTAGAGAGGATATGGAGAAACAGGAACATTTTTACGCTCTTGGTGGAAGTGTAAATTAGTTCAACCATTGTGAAAGACAGTGTGGCAATTCCTCAATGACTTAGCACCAGAAATACTGTTTGACCCAGCAATCCCATTACTTGGTATATACCCAAAGGATTATAAGTCATTCTACTATGAAGACACATGCACACTTATGTTTATTGCAGCACTGTTCACAATAGCAAAGGCTCGGAACCAATCCAAATGCTCATCAATGGTAGACTGGATAAAGAAAATATGGCACATATACACCATGGAATATTATGCACCCATAAAAAAGGATGAGTTCATGTCCTTTGCAGGGACATAGATGAAGCTGGAAACCATCATTCTCAGCAAACTAAGACAATAACAGAAAATCAAACACTGCATGTTCTCACTCATAAGTGGGAATTACACAATGAGAACACATGGACACAGGGAGGGGAACATAACACACCGGGACCTGTTGGTGGGTGGGAGGCTAGGGAAAGGATAGCGTTAGGAGAAATACCTAATGTAGATGACACGTTGATGGGTGCAGCAAACCACCATGGCACGTGTATACCTACGTAACAAACCTGCATGTTCTACACGTGTATCCAAAACTTGAAGTATAATAAAGAAAAGCAAAGAAAGAAACTGAGGCACAGAACGAATAAGTGAATTTTCAAAGGCCACCCTTAGGACAACTATTAGTAGTTATAGTGCCATTGCTCAAATTCAAAAGAGTGTCTCTCAACTTCTAAAAGGTGAACCTTCCTCTTTGCTAAACTAGTCTTACCTCAAGGCTGATGTCTCAATGACTAGGATTCAAGCTGTATTTCTATTCTCATGTGCGCTTGTGACTCAGGAGTCTTTGTCATTACTGGCTTTGGTATGGACTCTGCTAAAAACATATCCTCCCCTGCCCCTTCCCATCTCCCACATTCCCAGAGCTCTGTTCTAGGATTGTTTCCTCCGGAGTCTCAGGACAGAGCCTGAGCAACTGTACATCGGGGACCTGGGTCACATGGCTGGTAGCCGGTAGAGTCAAACTTTGTCAGAAGGATAAGACACCAGAAGCACCCTCTTAACCAACCAATTTCAGTTGCCATATTCTAAGGCTGTTTGGGAGAAAGAAAGTGTGGGTACACTGGTTGAGAATGTTATCTGGCCTTAGGAACAGGAAAATTTCTTTTAAAACTTCTGCTGCATTGTACTATAGTTATGAGTAGATAGCAATTACATTATGGCCATCATTTTTAATACAAGTTCTGAATGTCAGAGGTCAAACAACAGTGAGGACTAAAACCTGTCTACATAATAATGTAAAGCAACAAAAGTGGCTTTGTAAGCAGAAATTGTGGCAGTCAGGTAGTCCTCTTTTTAATATGGTGACAGGATCTCTTGCCTCGGGATTAACATAACTGTATTTAGAAGCTATGCTAGGAGCCTTCAAGGGAAGTAGGAGCCAAGCCTTCTAACGTATGGTACGAATACACTCCAGAGCAGTGTTCAAGGACTGCGTTTTATTACCTGGAGTACAAATGCAGAAACAGATCTCAGTTCAGTGTCTAAGCCAATGTGGAACAGAAGAAAAGGAAACAATCACAGAACAGAGCTATGGAACTGTGGGGGCTGGGAAGGTGCAGCGGAGGATAATTTTTTGGCAGAGTCAATACCAGAGCCAAAAATGACAAGACCATAAGCTGCCTGGGAACTAACAACAAAATTTGAGGAAGGCATTGAACCTCCTGCAGAACTGAAAACAAGGATATCAATCCATTACAAATGTGCATAAATGTCAGCAAACCACCATGGCACATGTATCTATGTAACATGTTACATAGATACCTTTGTTACAGAGATACACATAGATACCTATGTTACATAGATAACATGTTACATAGATACACGTTACCTATGTAACAAACAGGCACGTTCTGCACATGTATCCCAGAACTTAAAGTAAAATTTTTTTAAAAAGTGCATAAATGTATTTACAAGGAAGGGTGACACAGCTGACATCTGGGTGACCTAGATAAAACAATAATCCCTATGCCTAGGATTACCTTGAGCATCAACCAATATAATACTACCTAAAGTGCTTTATAAACAGTAAATTGCTATATAGGTGTTAATGAGTATTGCTGCTTTCATCATTCTCTTTATTGTTATTAATCCGCATTTCGTTCAGAGCCTTGCATGTTGTAAGTTCTGTGTAATTATTGACTGGCTGACGGCAATGGTTTCCAAAAAGAAAAAGTGACCTTTCTACTCTCTCCAGTACCCCCTCTCCAATTCCCAGTCCCTGGAAAAGAAACAAAAATTAACATCATAGGCAATTCCCAGGAGATAAAACTTGCGGAAGGGACAGTCAGTAGGAAACACAAAAGGAGGCCTGCTGAGCTGCTTAAAGGGGCTTACTAGGTCTGTTTACAAGAAGAACATGCATCCTGATTGTAATAAGTGAGCTTGGAGGACTAGACAGGCTCTTTAATCTCAGAAATGACACTGTGAACTCCAGTTCACCTGCTCGATTTATTTACATTGCTTTTGCCCGCTAACAAATCCAACTCTCCATCAGATTAATCAACATTTATCAGCCAGCGGCGGGAGCATCATTTCATAACGTAAGTAAAATAGAGAGGGAGTGAAATGGAATAGAGAGAGAATAAAACTCCCATTACTCTGTGGCTATTTTATTCTCCATGTATTTTATTCACATAATGAATGATGTACTTCTGGCTTTAACAGCATAGCAACCCTGGGTTCTGTTTGTTTAATGTTTCCCCACCAGGGACTGTGCAACTCACTAGAATATGTACAACAGGATAAAGGAGGAAGATGGTTAAGCCCAGGTTTTGGGGTTTAAAATTTCCCAAATAAACCAAAAGTGGTTAACCACTAAGTTTTCTAGAGTCTGGTGATATGGTGATGTTAATTCAAATATATTATCACCAATCAACAAAATAATTTGTCTATATGGTTTGTCATTGGCCATTGACACAAACTATTCATGCACTCATCCATTTAACAATTATTGAGCACTAAGTAGGTGCTGGAAATTGTTCTGGGTGCTGAAGATGTAACAATAAGTAGAAAAAAGTTCCTGACCCTGGGAGTTTACATTAGAAACCAAATTATAGACAGCACATGAATACATAATAAAATGTCGTGTTGTAGTAACTGTTATGATCACAAATGAAGTGAGCTTAAAGGACAGAAACCAGAAGAATGCTACTTCAGATTGAGGTAGCCAAAAAACATTACTCTGAGATGATACTGGAGCAGAAATTTTCAATAAATGAAAGAACCAGGCATTCTGATATATGAGTGAAGTGCATTTCAGACAGAAAGAAAAAACAGAAACAGTTGAGAAATAGCAATGATGCCATCATTGATGGAAAGGTGTGAGCAAAACTAAAAATAGAATGACCATGATCCATCAATCCCACTACTGGATATATATCCAAAAGAAGGGAAATCAATATATCAAAGAGATATATTTGCACTCATATGCTTATTGAAGCACTATTCACAATAGCTAACATATAGGATCAACCTAAGTTCTATGAACAGATAAATGTTTTCTTAAATGTGGTATATATAGACAATGGAATACTACTTAGCCTTAAAAATTAATGAAATTCTGTTAGTTGCAACAGCAAAGATAGAATTGGAGGTCATTATGTTACATGAAATAAGCCACGCACAGAACGACAAGTATTACATTTCCTCACTTCTATGTAGGAGCTAAAAAAAAAAAGTGGATCTCATGAAGATAGAAAGTATATTTGTGATTACAAGAGCCTGGGAAGGGGATAGGGTGGTGGTGGATAAAGAAGTTGATTAATGGATACAATACTACAGTTAGAAGGAATAAGATGTAGTATTCGATACATCAGTAGGGTGACTATAGTAAACAATGATCTATTGTATATTTCAATAGCTAGAAAAGTTCAAGTGTTCCTAGCATAAAGATAAATGTTTGAGGTTGATATCCCAATTATCTTGACTTGATCATTAAATATTGCATAAATGTATCAAAATATGTGTACACCTCTTATGTATCAGTTTTTAAAAATGGGAAAGAGCAATAAGAAAGTTTATCAGAGATGTAGTACTGGGTTATATCATGTCAACTCCTATGCAATAGTAGAAACTTGAAAATAGTAAGAATTAAGTGGAAATTTTTAAAATCACATTATGATTTTGTCCCTAACTATACTACTCAAGGACAGAAAATCAGATTTGTATTTTTTTTAATTTTTCAGATTAAGCATTGATCCTGTCCAGATTACCAATATTTTAATAATGTTGCTGCTGCTGATATAATAGGTCATATGGTGATTGATTAATTGATCCACTACTGGACCAACTAAGCCAGGAACAAATAACCTTTTAAAAAAATGATTTGTTCGCTGGGCGTGGTGGCTCATGCCTGTAATCCACTTTGGGAGGCTGAGGCAGGCGGATCACGAGGTCAGGAGATCTAGACCATCCTGGCTAACACAGTGAAACCCCGTTTCTACTAAAAATACAAAAAATCAGATGGGCGTGGTGGCAGGCGCCTGTAGTCCCAGCTACTTGGGAGGCTGAGGCAGGAGAATGGCTTGAACCCGGGAGGCAGAGCTTGCAGTGAGCTGACATCAAGCTACTGTACTTAGCCTGGGCAACAGTGAAACTCCATCTCAAAAAATTAAAAAATGATTTGTTTTATTTACTTAACTTTTTTTCAGTAGAAGTATAACAAGAGACAAGTGCACAATTTATATATGAACAGCTTAATAAATTATCATAAAGTGAAAATACTACCCAGATTAAAAAATTTAACATCTATCAACATCCAGAGCTTCTTGGCCTCTACCAGTCACAACTCCTCTCATCTCTCCAGAAATAAACGCTCTCTTGACTTCTATCTGCGTACATCAGTTTTGCTCATTTTAAAAATTTTATGTAGATAAGAGATTCATTCTTTATTGCATGTATCTTTTCACCTTCAATGCTGTTTAGGAGTCGATTGTAAATTATATCAGTTATATTTATCTATTATATTCTCAATAGACGTTAGAGGTGTTTCCAATTTGTGGTTATGAAGCATTATACTACTATGAATATGCTTTTACTTGCCTATTCTTACACATATAACAGTTTTCTGTTGGGTATGTACCTGAGCAAATATCCAACAGAAAAGTATATACTTCCACAATTACAGTTTCACAAACCATCTTGATAGGTGTCTAGTAGCATCTCATTATAGTTTTAGTTTGCATTTTCTGTTGACTAATGAGAAGCATTGTATTTCTACTGATTGTTTAGATATCCTCTCTTGTGAAGTGTCTGATTCTCTTGTCCTTTTTTTTTTTTTTTATTGTCTATCTTTTCCTCATTGGTAGGAAGAAGTTACCTACTTTCTATACATTTGTGGCAAAATAACTTTTCCTGCTCTTATGACTTTCACTTTCTTCAACTTGTCTTTCAATGATCCAAAATTCCCAATCTTAATTTAGTTTACTTTGGCAATATTTTCATTTATTATTGGCATTTATTGTGACCTATTCGATAAACATTTCCCTATCCCAAATTATTAAGAATATTCCCATACATTATAAAATATTTTTCTTTGTCTCACATTTCACATTTAGATTTACAATAGTCTAAGATAGATATTTGTTAGCATGAAGTAGGTTTCAAGTTCTCTGGGTTTTCCTTTTCTATTTGTTAGAATATCTAGTTGAACCAACACTATTGAAGGGAATGTCTTTCCTACTCTTTGCAGTGCCACTTTCCTTGTATGAGTTGTATGTTGTAAGTCAATTTATAAATACTTGTTTCTCAGCTTTTTATTATGTCCACTTATATTAATAACCTATTCTTCTACCAACAGCAGTCTTATTAAAAAATTATAGTGTTTCAATATGTGATAGAATATTTTTTTCATTTTCAACATTGTGTTAACTCTTCTTGACCCTATGTCCATATAAATCTTTTGTTACAGATTTTATTTTTTGGAGAAGTTTTAGATTCACAGCAAAATTGAGCAGAAGGTGCAGAAGGTCCAGTTTCAGTTTTCTGCGTATGGCAAGCCAGTTTTCCCACTACCATTTACTGAATGATCCTTTCCCCCTTGTTTGTTTTTGTCAGGTTCGTGGAAGGTCAGATGTTTGTAGATATGTGGCATTGTTCGTGAGGCCTCTATTCTGTTCCATTAGTCTGTATGTCTGTTTTGGTACCTTCATGTTGCTATTATTATTTTGAACAACTTTATCTGTTAAATCAGTTAAGAATAAGAAAAATGAAAGGTTTCATTTTGCCTTCAATTATTCCTTCTCTGATATTCTTCCTTTCTTTATGCAAATTTGGGCTTTGACCAATATATTTCCCTTTCTTTTTGAAGTACTTCTTTTAACATTTCTTATAAAGCAGCTTTACTAGTAGCAAATCCTTGCAATTTTTATTTCTCTAAAGAAGTCTTTATAGCCTCTTCACATTTTAATTTTTATTTTTATTTTGTTGTCAATTGTCACAGTAATTATACATATTTTATGGGGTACAATATAATGTTTTGATACATGTATACATTATGTAATGATCAAATCATAGTAGGTAGTGTTTCCATTACCTCAAATCTTTATCATATTTTGTAGTGAGAATATTCAGAATCCTCTCATGAAATATACAGTATTATTGTTTACTGTAGTAATCTTATTGTGCTATGGAACACCAGAACTTATTTCTCTTATCTAACTGTAATTTTGTACCTGTTGGCCAACCTTTTCCCCATCATATTTTTTCCGCCTTCTCCAGCTTCTCATAACCATTATTTAACTCTGTACTTCTCAGAGACTATCCTTGTTACATCGCACATATGAGTGAAATCGTGCAATATTTGCGTGTGTGTGTGTGCACACTCCTGGCTTGCTTCACTTAACATTATGTCCTCCAGGTTTATCCATGTTGCTACAAATGACAGGGTTTTATTTTTATGGCTAAGTCGTCTATTGTATATGTATATCACATCTCCATTATCAATTCCTTTATTGATAGATCCTCAGATTTAGTCCATATCTTGGCTATTGTGAATAGTGCTATAATAAACATGAGGGAATGCAGATATCTTTTTGACATACTGATTTCATTTTTTTAATAAACACCCAGTAAAGAAAGTACTGGATCATATAGTAGCTATGTGTTTAATTTTTTGAGAAACCTCAATAATCTTTTGCAAAATTGATTCATTGATTTATATTTCAAACAACAGTGTATAAGTGTTCTCTTTTCTCTACATCTACACCAGCGCTTGTTACTTTTTCTTGTGGTTTTGATTCATGTTGTTCAGATGATGAGTGATGTTGAACAATTTTTCATACCAATTGGCCATTTGTATGTCTTCTTTTTTCAGAAATGTCTATCTAGTTCCTTGCTTATTTTAAAAACATATTATTTGCTTTTTTATTTTGTTTCTTTATTATACTTTAAGTTCTGGGGTACATGTGCAGAACGGGCAGGTTTGTTACATAGATATACATGTGCCATGGTGGTTTCCTGAACCCATCAACCCATCATCTACATTAGGTATTTCTCCTAATGCTATCCCTCCCCCAGTCCCCCGATCCTCCAACAGGCCCCAGTATGTGATGTTCCCCTCCCTGTGTTCATGTGTTTTCATTGTTCAACTCCCACTTATGAGTGAGAACATGCGGTGTTTCATTTTCTGATCTTGTGTTAGTTTGCTGAGAATGGTGGTTACCAGCTTCATCCAAGTCCCTGCAAAGGACATTAACTCATCTTCTTTTTTATGACTGCATAATATTCCATGGTGTATATGTGCCAAATTTTCTTTATCCAGTCTATCATTGATGGGCATTTGGGTTGGTTCTAAGTCTTTGTTATTGTGAATAGTGCCACAATAAACATATGTGTCTTTATGATTTACAATCATTTGGGTATATACCCAGTAATAGGATTGCTGGGTCACATGCTATTTCTATTACTAGATCCTTGAGGAATCGTCACATTGTCTTCCACAATGGTTGAACTAATTTACACTCCCACCAACAATGTAAAAGCATTCCTATCTCTCCACATCCTCTGCAGCATCTGTTGTTTCCTGTCTTTTTAATGATTGCCATTTGCATGAGATAGTATCTCATTGTGGTTTTGATTTGCATTTCTCTAGTGACCAGTGATGAGGAGCTTTTTTTCATATGTCTGTTGGCTGCATAAATGTCTTCTTTAGAGAAATGTCTGTTCATATTCTTCAGCCACTTTTTGATGTGGTTTTTTCTTGTAAATTTTTTCCCATTCTGTAGGTTGCCCGTTCACTCTGATGATAGTTCTTTTGCTGTGCAGAAGCTCTTTAGTTTAATTAGATCCCATTTGTCAATTTTGGCTTTTGTTGCCACTTTGGTGTTTTAGTCATGAAGTCTTTCTCCATGCCTGTGTCCTTAATGGTATTGCCTAGGTTTTTTTCTAGGGTTTTTATGGCTTTAGGAATTGCCTTTAAGTCTTTATTCTACCTTGAGTTAATTTTTGTATAAGGTATAAGGAAGGGATCCAGTTTCAGTTTTATGCATATGGCTAGCCAATTTTCCCAGCAGCATTTACTAGAGAATCCTTTCCCCATTGCTTGTTTTTGTCAGGTTTGTCAAAGATCAGATGGTTGTAGATGTGTTGTGTTATTTTGGAGGCCTCTGTTCTGTTTCATTGGTCTATATATCTGTTTTGGTACCAGTAGCATGCTGTTTTGGTTACTGTCGCCTTGTAGTATAGTTTGAAGTCAGGTAGTCTGATGCCTCCAGCTTTGTTATTTTTGCTTAGAATTGTCTTGGCTATGCGGGCTCTGTTTTAGTTCTATATGAAATTTAGAGTAGTTTTTTTTTCCAATTCTATGAAGAAAGTCAATGGTAGCTTGATGGGGATAGCAATGAATCTATAAATTACTTTGAGTAGTATGGCCATTTTCACGATATTGATTCTTCCTATCCATGAGCATGGAATGTTTTTCCCTTTGTTTGGTTCCTCTCTTATTTCCTTCAGCAGTGGTTTGTAGTTCTCCTTGAAGAGGTCCTTCACATCCCTTGTAACTTGTATTTGTAGGTATTTTATTCTCTTTGTAGCAACTGTGAATGGGAGTTCACTCATGATTTGACTCTCTGTTTGACTGTTATTGGTGTATAGGAATGCCTGTGATTTTTGCACATTGATTTTGTATCCTGAGATTGCAGAAGTTGCTGATCAGCTTAAGGAGATTTTCGGCTGATACTATGGAGTTTTCTTAATATACAATTATGTCATCAGCAAACAGAGACAATTTGACTTATCTTTCCCTATTTGAATATCCTTTATTTCTTTCTCTTGCCTGACTGCCCTGGCCAGAATTTCCAATACTACATTGAATAGGAGTGGTAAGAGAGGGCATCCTTGTCTTGTGCAGGTTTTCAAAGGAATGCTTCCAGGTTTTACACATTCAGTATGATATTGGCTGTGGATTTGTCATAAATAGCTCTTATTATTTTGAGATATGTTCCATCAATACCTAGTTTATTGCGAGTTTTTAGCATGAAGGCTGTTGAATTTTATCAAAGACCTTTTCTGCATCTATTGAGATAATCATGTGGTTTTTTGTCATTGGTTCTGTTTATATGATGGATTACGCTTATTGATTTTTGTATGTTGAACCAGTCTTGCATCCCAGGGATGAAGCCAACTTGATCGTGGTGGATAAACTTTTTGATGTGCTGCTGGATTCAGTTTGCCAATATTTTATTGAGGATTTTCACATTGATGCTTATCAGGGATATTGGCCTGAAATTTTTTTTGTTTGTCTCTGCCAGGTTTTGGTATTAGGATGATGCTGGCCTCATAAAATGAGTTAGGGATGAGTCCCTCTTTTTCTATTAATTGGAATAGTTTCAGAAGGAATGGTACCAGCTCCTCTGTGTACTTCTAGTAGAATTCGGCTGTGAATTCATCTGGTCCTGGACTTTTTTCTGGTTTGTAGGCTATTAATTCCTGCCTCAATTTCAGATCTTGCTATTGTTCTATTCAGGAGTTTGACTTCTTCCTAGTTTAGTCTTGGGAGAGTGTATGTGTCCCGGAATTTATCCATTTCTTCTAGAGTTTCTACTTTATTTGTGTAGAGATGTTTATAGTATTCTCTGATAATTTGTATTTCTGTGTGATCAGTGGTGATATCCCCTTTATCATTTTTTTATTGTTTCTATTTGATTCTTCTCTCTTTTCTTCTTTATTAACCTGGCTAGCAGTCTATTTTGTTGATCTTTTCAAGAAACCAACTCCTGGATTCATTGATTTTTTGAAGGTTTTCTTGTGTCTCTATCTTCTTCAGTTCTGTTCTGATCTTAGTTTTTTCTTGTCTTCCAATAGTTTTTGAGTTTGTTTGCTCTTGTTTCTCTAGTTCTTTTAATTGTGATGTTAGGGTGTTGATCTTAGATCTTTCCTGCTTTCTCTTGTGGGCATTTGTGCTATAAATTTCCCTCTGCAAACTCCTTTAAGTGTGTCCCAGAGATTCTGGTATGTTGTATCTTTGTTCTCATTGGTTTCAAAGAACATGTTTATTTCTGCCTTCATTTCGTTTCTTACCCAGTAATCACTCAGGAGCACATTGTTCAATTTCCATGTAGTTGTGCAGTTTTGCATGAGTTTCTTAATCCTGAGTTCTAATTTGATTTCACTGTGGTCTGAGAGACTGTTATGATTTCCATTCTTTTGCATTTGCTGAGGAGTGTTTTACTTCCAATTTTGTGGTCAATTTTAGAATAAGTGTGATGTGGTGCTGAGAAGAGTGGGTATTCTGTTGATTTGGGGTGGAGAGTTCTGTAGATGTCTATTAGGTCCATTTGGTCCAGAGTTCAGTTCAAGTCCTGAATATCCTTGTTAATTTTCTGTCTTGTTGATCTGTCTAATATTGACAATGTGGTGTTAAAGTTTCCCACTATTATTGTGTGGGAATCTAAGTCTCTTTGTAGGTCTTTAAGAACTTGCTTTGTGAATCTTGGTGCTCCTGTATTGGGTGCATATATATTTAGGATAGTTAGCTCTTCTGGTTGCATTGATCCCTTTAACATTATGTAATGCCTTTCTTTGTCTCTTTTGATCTTTGGTGGTTTAAAGCCTGTTTTATCAGAGACTAGGACTGCAACCCCTGCTCTTTTTTGCTTTCCATTTGCTTGGAAACTATTCCTCCATCCCTTTATTTTGAGCCTATGCGTGTCTTTGCATGTGGGATGTGTCTCCTGAATACAGCACACTGATTGGTATTCTTTATCCAATCTGCCAGTCTGTCTTTTAATTGGGGCATTTCCCTATTTTTAACTACTAGTATTAAAGTTTCACGTCTTACATTTAAGTCTTCAATCTATCTTGCATTGATTTTTGTATCTGCTGAGAGATAGGAGTCTATTTTCATTTTTCTAGATCTGGATATTCATTTTTCACAGCACCATTTATTGAAGAGACTGTTCTTTCCCCAGTGTGTGTTCTTGGTGCATTTTTGGAAAGTCAGTTGGTTGTTAGTATGTGGGTTTATTTCTGTGGTCTCTATTCGGTTCCATTGATCTCTGTGTTATTTTTATGCCAGTACTGTCTTGTTTTAGTTACTATAGCTTGGTAGTATATTTTGATATCAAATAGTGTGATACCGCCAGCTTTGTTCCTTTTGCTCATGATTACTTTGGTTATTCAGGGTCTTCTGATGTTCTATATTAATTTTAGGATTTTCTTTCTATTTCAGTGAAGAATGTCATTAGTATTTTGATTGTGATTGCATTAGATCACTTGGGGTAGTAGGTATGTTTTATTAATAACAAAATAAATTCTTTCAATTCATAAACATGTAATGTCTTTCCATTCACTTTTGTCTTCCTCAATTAACTTCATCAGTGTTTTATAGTTTTCATTGTAAAGATACTCTATTCATTGTAAAGATATTTCACCTTCCTGATTAAATTTATTCCTAGGTATTTTACTTTTTGTAGTTTTGTAAATGGCATTGCATTTTTTAATTTCCTTTTCAGACACTATTGGCTTATAGAAATGCTACTGATTTTTGTATGTTGATTTTTGTATTTTGCCATTTTACTGAACTATTAGCTCCAACTCTTTTCAGTAGAGTCTTTAGGATTTTCTATATGTATAGTCATGTCATCTGCAAACAGGAATAATTTGATTTTCTCCTTTTCAATATCGATGCCCTTAATTTCTTTCACTTGTGCAATTGCACTGGCAAGGACTTCTAGTATTCTGTTGAATAGAAGTAATGAAAGTGGGTATCCTTCACTTTTTCCAGATCTTAGAGGAAAGGATTTTAGCTTTTTACCCATTAAATATGTTAGCTGTGGGTTTGTCATATATGACCTTTATTGTGTTGAGATATATTCCTTCAATATATAATTTGTTGAGTTTTTAATCATAAAGGGATGATGAATTTTATCAAATCCTTTTGGATGTCTATTAAAATGATAATGGTTTTTCCCTCTAATTCTGTAATATGATATATTAGTGATTCACAGATGTTCAACAATTCTTGTATCTCTGCAATGAATCCTAACATGATGAATGATCTTCATAACTTGCTGTTGATTTCAGTGTGCTAATATATTTTGAGGATTTTTGCATCCACGTTTATCAGGGATATTGGCCTATAGTTTTTCCTTTCTGTTGTGTCTTTAGCTGGTTTAGTATCATGGTAATGCTGACCTCATAGAAATAGTTAATAATTTCCTCCTCTTCAACTTTTTGAATAGTTTGAACAGGATTGATATTTGTTCTTCTTTAAGTGTTTAGTAGAATTCAGCAATGAAAACATCATGTCCTAGGCCTCTCTTTGATGGGGGGCTTTTTGTTACTGATTCAATTTTGTTACCTGTTATTGGTCTACTCAGATTTGTCTAGTTCCTTGTGATTCAGGATACAGAATCCTATGTTGGTGATTTTTTTCTCAATATTTTAAATATTTCCTTCCAATCTCTTCTTGTTTGCATGGCTTCTAAAAAGTCAAATGTAATAGTAATCTTTGTTCCTCAGTTTGTAAGGTGTTTACTTTCTTTGACTTCTTTCGATATTTATTCTTTATCATTGATGCTCTATAGTTTGAATGTCGTATGCATAGGTATCGTGGTTTTTCTGGCATTTATCTTGCTTCGTGTTCGCTGAGTTCTCTGGATCTGTGGTTTGGTGTCTTCCATAGTTTGACTGTTAGAATACTGTAGACTGGGTGGCTTAAACAACAAATATTTCTTTCTCATAGTTCTGGAGGCTAGAAATCTGAGATCAGCATGACAATATGTCACTTTCATAGTGAAGGCCTTTTTCTGGGTTTAAATATTGTCATGTTTTACTGTATATTCACATGGCAAAGAGAAAACAGAAATAAGGCAAGTTCTCTTGTATTTCTTCTTATAGGAATTCCAGTTTCATTCATGAGAGCTTTACACTTAAGATCTAATTGCCTCCCAAAAGTTTTACCACCAAATACCATCTATTAGGGTTAGGCTTCAATGTGTGAGTTGGCAGAGGAGGGCACATTCAATCTATAGCAGCGCCTGACATTCATTTGAAAAAACTACCCATGATTATTGCTTCAAATGTTTCTTCTGTTCCCTTGTCTCTTTGTTCCTCTTCTATATTCCCATTATGTATATGTTACACCTTGTGTAGTTGTCCCACATTCCTTGGATATTCTGTTTAGTTTTCTTTTTCAGTCTTTTCTCTCTCTTTGCTTTTCTAAGAAGATTTTGTTGACATATTCTCAAGCTCAAAGGTTTTTTTCCCTGGCTGTGCCCAGTCTACTGACAAGCCTATCAAATATATTACTCATTTCTTTTATAGTGCTTTTGATCTCTAGCAATTCTTTTTTATTATTTCTAGAATTTGCATCCTGTGATTGCATGGCCCATCTGTTCTTTCATGCTGTCTACTTTATCCATAATGGCCCTTGGCATATTAACCATAGTTGTTTTAAATTCACACTATGAAAACTCCAACATCTCTGCCATATTTGATTCTGGTTCTGATGTTTTCTTTGTCTCTTCAAACTTCGTTTCTTTGCCTGTTAGTATGACTTGCAATTTTTCTTGATAGTTGACATGATATATGGGTAAAAGAAATGCTGGGGTTTTGGTATTTTTCTTGCTTGGTGTTCTCTGAGTTCTCTAATGTAAATAGGGCTTTAATAATGTGGTAACGTGTAGAGGGAGAAAAAATGTTTCATAGTGCCATGATTAGGTTGCAGTCTTTTCATTAGCCCTTGAAGCTCTAGTAAAATAGTTTATCTTGAGGGCGGGCCTTCTTAAGATGAACAGAATGCACTAGTATATTTTAAAATTGTTCTTTTCCCCTCCCCTTGCCAGAAGCACTAGGGTATTTTTCTCCAATCTTCACTATGAGGATCTGGAAAAGCTCCTAAAGTCAAATTCACAAAAGTGTGGGACCCTCCCCGCCCCATGACTGTGTCCTCCTGGAGTCTTTTTTCTCTCAGACTTGTCCACACTGAGCCTCCAGCAATTCGTCAATTACAACTCAAGTTTTCTTCTCCTGGCTCTGGTTACTATGGAGATTTCTTCTTGGGGGTTTCTGCTCTGGTAAGTTGTGATTCTCTATATCTAGTCTGTCTGTCTCTACAATTTTGTGGAGCAGCAGTTTGCCCTGTGACCTCACATCTCTTATGGATCTAAAAGGAATTATTGATTTTTCAGTTTGTCCAACTTTTTATGCCTTGTTATTATGGTCAACTTTCAAGCTCCTTACCTGCCAAACTGAAAACCAGAAGTGTGTGCAGATAAATTGTAGAATCACAACGACAAAATCCTGAAATGTTTACTGGGATTACATAGAATCTATAAAAAAAAAACTTATTCTGACAGTTTTATAATTGTTATTCCTCCAATTCATGAATATTTTATTCACTTACTTTAATTTTCTCTCAAAAACATTTTCTAGATTTCTGTATAGAATTCTTAAGCTACTTTAATTAGATTTATTTCTAGTTAGTTGAATTTGTGTGTATGCACTACTATAAACAGTACTGGTTTTAACTTCGTTTCTACATGTTTATTTCTGGTATATAGAAATACAATTGATTTCTCTTTATTAATCGAATATAAAATAAACAATTAAGTTCAAATCTAATTCCTTATCTATAGCTTCTTTGAGATCATATGTATATACACAATATGGCATCTGTGAATAACAATTTTAGAAGAATAGGACACATTGAATAGGAGTGATGATATAGGATTCCTTTGTCTCATCTTAAATTTCAGAGAATGTTTTCTGTTGTTGTCATTGTTCTTGTTTTAATTTCTACTTTCATTTTAGATGTGGGGGATACATGTCCAGGTTTGTTACATGGGTATACTGCACCTTGCACCTAGGCAGTAAGCATAGTACCCAATAGGTAATTAATCAATCCCCGCCTCCCTCCCTCCCTTCCCCCTTTATAGTCCATAGTATCTATTGTTACCTTGTTTATATCCATGTGTACTCAATTTTTAGCTACCACTTATAAATGAGAACACATGGTATTTAGTTTTCTGTTGCTGCATTAGTTTGCTTAGAGCTATAGCCTCCAGGTCCATCCATGTTGCTGCAAAGGAAGTCTCGCTCTATCACCCAGGTTGGAGTGCAGCAATGCGAACCCGGCTCACTGCAAACTTTGCCTCCTGGGTTCAAGCGATTCTCCAGCCTCAGCCTCCCAAGTAGCTGGGATTACAGGAATGCACCACCATGCCTGGTTAATTTTTGTATTTTTATTAGAGACGGGGTTTCATCATGTTGGTCAGGCTAGTCATGAACTCCTGACCTCAAATTATCCCCCTGCCTCAGTCTCCCAAAGTGCTGGGATTACAGGCGTGAGCCACCACATCTGGCCTCAATTTCATTCTTTTTTATGGGTGTGTAGTATTTGGTGGTATATATGTACCACATGTTCTTTATTCAGTTGACCATTGTTTGGCACCTAGGTTGATTCCATGTCTTTGCTATTGTGAATAACATGGCCATGAACATATGAGTGCATATGTCTTTCTGGTATAATGATCTATTTTTCTTTGGGTATATACCCAGTAATGGGATGCGTGGGTCAAATGGTAGCTCTTTTTCAAGTTCTTTGAGAAATTAACAAGTGCTTTCTATACAGTGACTGAACTAATTTGCATTCCCAACAACAATGTATAAGTGTTCCCTTTTCTCTTCCGCTTCACCAGCATCTGTTATATTTGACTTTTTAGAAACAGCCATTCTGATGATGAGAGAATATCTCATTGCCGTTTTTATTGGCATTTCTCTCATGCAAATAATGATGATGAGCATTTTTTCATACATTTGTTGGCTGCTTGTATGTCTTGTCTTCTTGTTCCCTGTTTGTGTCCTTTGTCCATTTTTTAAATGGGATAATTTGTGACAAACACACAGCTAACATCATACTAAACAGGCAAAAGCTGGAACCATTCCCTTTGAGAACTGGAACAAGACAAAAATGCCCACTCTCACCACTTCTATTTAACCTAGTCCTAGAAGTCCTAGCCAGAACAATCAGGCAAGAGAAAGAAAGAAAAGGGTATCCAAAAAGGAAAAGAAGAAGCTAAACTCTTTTCACTGATATGATTCTCTTTTTTAAAAAAATTATTATTATACTTTAAGTTCTAGGGTACATGTGCATAACGTGCAGGTTTGTTACATATGTATACTTGTGCCATGTTGGTGTGCTGCACCCATCAACTCTTCAGCACCCATCAACTCCTCATTTACATCAGGTATAACTCCCAATGCAATCCCTCCCCCCTCCCTCCTCCCCATGATAGGCCCCGGTGTGTGATGTTCCCCTTCCTGAGCCCAAGTGATCTCATTGTTCAGTTCCCACCTGTGAGTGAGAACATGCGGTGTTTGGTTTTCTGTTCTTGTGATAGTTTGCTAAGAATGATGGTTTCCAGCTGCATCCAATCAATAAACATAATCCAGCACTGATATGATTCTATACCTAGAAAATGCTAAAGACTGCCAAAAGGCTACTAGAACTGATAAATGATTTTAGTAAAGCCTCATGATAAAAAATCAAGGTACAAAAAATCAGTAGCATTTCTAGACCCCAATGATGTCCAGGCTGAAAGTCAAATCAAGAAGACAATCCTATTCACAACAACTAGAAAGAAAATAAATACCCAGGAAAAAGCTAACCAAGAAGGTGAAAGATTTCAACAATGAGAATTATAAAACAGAAATCAGAGACACCATAAATAAATCAAAAAACATTTCATGCTCATGGATTGGAAGAATCAATATCATTAAAATGACCATACTACCTAAAGCAAATTATAGATTCAATGCTATTCCTATCAAACTACCAATGTCATTCTTCACAGAATGACACAGAAGTATTCTAAAATTCATATGAAAACAAAAGAAATTCAGAACAGCCAAAGCAATCATTACCAGAAAGAACAAAGCTGAAAACATCACACTACCCTACTTCAAACAATACTACAAGGTTACAGCAACCAAAACAGCATGGTACTGGTACAAAAACAGACCCGTAGACCAATGGAACAGAATAGAAAACAGACCCGTAGACCAATGGAACAGAATAGAAAACTCAGAAATAAAGCTGCACACTTAGAACCATCTGATCTTCAACAAGGCCAACAACAACAAGCAATGGGGAAAGGACTCCCTGATCAATAAATGGTGCTAGGACAACTTGCTAGCCATATGCAAAGGAATGAAACTGGACTCTTATATTTCACTGTATAGGAAATTTAACTCAAGATGCATTAAAGATTTAAATGTAAGACCTCAAAATATAAACATCCTGGAAGAATACCTAGGAGATACCCTTCTCAACATGGTCCTTGGCAAAGAGTTTATGGCTAAGCCCCCAAAAGCAATTGCAACAAAAACAAAAATTGAGAAGTGTGACCTAATTAATTAAAGAATTCTGCACAGCAAAACAACCCAGCAATAAACAGACAACCTACACAATGGGAGAAAACATTCGCAAACTATGCATCTGACAAGGGTCTGCTATCCAGAATCTATAAAGAACTTAAACAAATCAATAAGATAATTTGTTTATATATTTTATCATTAACTATTATGCTTTCCATAGGAATCTTGTAGTATCTTTTATCATATTAAGGGTATGCTAATAGATTTTTGTTTGTTTTAATCAAAATAGTTGTTGATTTTTTTTTTTTTAAATCAGATGTTGGCAAAGATGCAGAGAAAATGGAATGCTTATACACTGTTGGTGGGAATATAAATTAGTAAAACCCCTGTGGAAAACAGTATGGACATTTCTCAAAGAAGTAAAAATAGAGCTACCATTCAATCCAGCAGCCCCAGTACTGATTGCCATTCGATCCAGCAGTCCCAGTACTGGGTATCTTCCCAAAGGAAAATAAAGCACTATATCAACAAGCTACCTACACTTTTATGCTTATTGAAGCACTGTTTACAATAGTAAATTTATGGAATTAATGTAAGTGTCCATTGATGGATTATCACATAAGGAAATTGTGGTATATCTATACCATAGAATACTACTCAAGATATGAAAATAGAATAAAATTATGTCTTTTGCAACAACATGGATGAAACTGTAGGCCATTATATTAAATTTAATAACTCAAACAAAAAGTCATTTACTGCCTGTTCTCACTTATAAATGGGAGGTAAATAATATATACACATGAACATAGAGAGTGGAATAACAGACATTGAAAACTCGGAAAAGTGGAAGGGTGGGAGGAGAATGAGGAATGAGAAATTACCTAATGATGAAGATACCCTACATGCATCTGATTGAACTTCCAGAAAAAGAGAGTAAAGAATAGGTAACATTTGGAGAGATATTAGCTGAGATTTTTTCATAGCTATTTAATGGCACCTAACATTAAACTCACAAACCTGGTGAATCCCTAGCAAGATAAATAAAAAAATGTATATACATATGCATCCAAATGTTTCATAGTAATCCTGCAGAACATCAAGCTTTCTACAATAATGTAGTAATTAAGGCAGTGTGGAATTGTCACAGAGATCGACAAATGGACCAGTAAAATATAATAAGGAGCTCAGAAATATATTTACACATACAGGGAAACTTTATAATTGAACTACTATAAAATAATAAGAAATAAGGTAAGCATTCTAATAAAGAAATGGCCAAAATATATGAATAAGTTTTACATAAATATTTCAGAGAAGAGTAAAAACGAATGGTTAATAAATGTCAAAACAAAACAAAAATAAACTTAGTAAATGTCAGGAAAATAACCCACTTCCAATCATCGGTAAAGATGAAGAGCAATGGTAACTCTCAGACATGGCAAATGGGAGTTTAAATTGGTACAGTTTAAGAAAATAATTTAGCGTTACTCACCGAATTTGAACATACTCATATACTGTACTTGTGTAATCATGCATCGTAGTAAGTCCACTTTACTTACTTTTAGAATAATTGCTAACATTATCCTCTTCAAGTTTTTGAAATGTTCCAATTTGAACAATATACTAAATGATCATCGTATCTGTGACCAACAATTCTACTTCCGGATACATTTATCCGAGAAAACCTCTTGTTCATGTACAACAGAATAACTCTGTGATTGCTTTTGGTAGCATTATTTGGAATTGTGAAACCTGAACTCAAACTAAATGTTCAATAGAAAGGTTAGATAAAAGAGGATATGTTTTTTATGCTAGAATGCTAGGTAGAAAGAAAATAAAATGAATATATCTTTACTCACAGCATAGATGGCTCAAAAGAACAAAGTTAAGTGACATAAACAAGTGACTGAAGAATACACACGGTATGGTTCTATTCATATGAAGTGAAAGCACAGGCAAACCCAGGTAATATACTGTTAAGCCATGTGTACAAATGGAGCTACATCATCCACAAAAGCAAGGTAGTGATTCACATACAACTGAAAATAGTGGTTACTTCTAGCAAGCAAAGTTTTAAAAAGAGTATACTAAAGTTTCAAATGTACTGGTTTCACTCTTAAGATAGGTGGTGCTACTGAATAATAATTGTAATAATACATACTCATTAAAAGGTATGATATATTTCACATGAGTAAACTCCAGAATTTTGATAAAATATATTATTGATATTTTTCTTTTTTACAAATAATAAACATATTTGTGCCTTTTCTTCAGTTGAGGTGATAATGGTTTTCCTATTTATTTTAATGGCTCTTTGCATACCATGGATAATAATTTCTTCTCACAAAATGTGCTAGACATTATTTCCTCTTGCTTATTGTTAGCAAATAAAAAGTATAAATATAATTTTGTTTCCTTTAAAATAGTCCCACATCTCTTATTGCCACATCCAATTTAGAAGTTTGAATTTTTGCTGTTTCATCATTCAGAGAAGTGCCTGTTTTGTTTCCAATACATAATTCTTAATACCTGGGACTGAATGGCACTCTTGATTATATTCTCTTATTAGACTCTATGACCATTGGAAGTTCATGCAGAAGAGCCTTTTGGAATTAGAGAAGTCTTACAAAAACAGCAAACTAAAGCCCAGGGAGAGGGTGTGATTGCTTCTACATGCTACAGCCAGTGAACCACAGAACTGACAACAGACACTAGTTCTCTTGCCTCCAGGTCAAGCCAGTGGACCTTCACAAAGAGGGCTTCAGGTGAGCCTGCTTCTTTGCTTGCTCAAGATAAAAATACATGCATATGTAACTTTAAACTGCCAAGTAACATAACTGTATATACAATATCCTTGAGATGTGAATGACTGGATGGCATTTCAATGCTAGAAAACAGGGAAACCAGTTATAATTTCTAATTATACATGGATGATAAACAAGGTTGGAAAAATGTATTAGAACTGAGTTTACAGCTGAAAGTTAAGACTTGGCCACCAAAGAGAGGAAAATAGCAGGGACTAATATGTTTTAATGAAACAAACCACATGGTCCCACCATATGCATGCTACACTATACTGTATTCATCGTTCCTGTAGCTTTCATTTTTAGTGGCTACCTCAGCACATCAGTGTAATGGGTAGTGGAATAAATTACATATCACATTTAATTGTCACATTGAGCAGCATTTCCATGTAGGCTTTCTTAGAATTTTAATAGAATGACCTGGCTGGCTTGCCAGCTAATATAAAATCAGCCTCCTGACTACTTCCTTTACTGCCGTCATGACGACCTCAACTGATAAGCTCTTATGACCCTTCTCAATTTAATTCAATTTGTTAGACATTTAAAATTGAATTTTTTTACACAAATTAATGGTAAATGTGGGATTTCCTCTGCCAATCAACCCTCCCTCTTTCCTCTAGGAAAGATTATGATAGATGCATCAAAATATAACTGGCTCAAATTGCATAAATGTTCAAAGTATACAAGGCAGCATGCAATTTCACAGTGTAAAACATTTCTCAAATGTGTTGATCTGGGGTGAAAAACCAAAACCAGTGTTGAGCTCATTCTTTTGCTTCATAAAAGATTAAACTTTGTGATTAATAACATGGCCTTTCAGGTCAGACAGGTATGGGTTTGAGTCCTGGTTTGACTACTTGTAAATTGTGTTCTAAGTAGACAAGTTGTTCTATTTCTTTGAATGCAGTTTTCTTAACATGAAAGTGAGATTCTTGATGCCTATCTCACATAATGATTATAAGAACTAAATGAGAAAATGTACAAAAGCAGTTAGGATGGAGTCTGGTACATAAAAGTGCTTGATAACTGGCTCTTACTTCTGTTTTTCACTGTTATGCTCCATGAGAATCTGTTTCCCAGAATCTGCATCTCCCTGCATTCCAAGGTTCTTCCTTTCAGCCAGATGTGCTAAGGTAACATTGGGTTTAATTAGCCAGGCTGGAACAGGTTTCTGAGCATATAGAAATCATATACCAGTCTCCAGTTTCACAGAGGTAAGGATTCCTGTACTTTTATAGGTCTCTGCTTCTGGATGCTGTGGACACCTGGATTCATCAATAAAGCAAGGCCATCCATTCCCTTGTCTTCCAATGTCATTTCTTTTTCTGAAGTTAAATCATGGTACTATATCTATCTTTACCAGGGTGACTATGGGCCTGTCTTACACTAATCCTAAATACTAAAGTGATACATCATAGTTGTCCTTAGCCTAGAAATCATGGCCAGGCTTAGTTAATTCTTGACTGAGGAACAATTCTAAATCTAGCCAAGACTACTTGGTGTAGGGAGGCAAGCTGTCATCTGTCCCACACCAGGCTAAAGAAAGCTGGTTACTCTCGGCTACTGAGGAAGAACAATTAGCAAAGTAACTGTACATATCCTCTGCTTGCTAGCGTAATTACTCTACACCCTAATAAGAAGCCTTCCTTCTCTATGGGATGTATATGACTTTTTAAATCCCCAAATTATTGATTTTTCATGATCATAAAAGCAAAGTTTTAGAGAAAGAAGAATAGAAAACTGGTTCTTAAATTGGTTAAGGCTTACTTTCGTTCTCTGTATTCCCCTGTCTTTAACCACAGTCAAATGGGGAAATGTATAAGATTTTGTATACTTTTTTGCCACCATCATCAGGTACTTTATAGACTCCACCAACATCTCCTTTTTTCCGAGCTCAAACACCCCCCACTACACACACTTTGCCCTCTTTTTCCAATATTATTCTTTACTTAAACCCTTTTCTCTACTAATACCTGTGAATATTTCAAACATGCAGCAAGCCAGTGCTATTAGTGTCTCTCGGTTTTCTCCACTAAAAATAGGAGACACATAAACGTCCTAATTCCCCACTGTACCTAATGGAATTCCAGCCTCAATGATTTTAACAGTTATCTCCTCCACAACCCAAACTACTGAAATGTCCCCTGCTCTGCCAACTCAGGTGTCATTATTCGGGAAATATTACTTCTCAACATTCTTTTTCTAGTTGTTTGCTTTTTCCATTATTTGCAGTTCAGCAGCTATTAAGATCCAATGCTGCAGAAAACAACAATAACAACAAAAGAGCCGCTTAATAACTAAACTTAAAAACCAAACTAGTCAGCAGTGAACAATGCCTTGTCAACATTTCTAAATGGAGCAGAAAGAAGGCGAGCCAAAAGGACACAGAGAGGGCAAAAGGGAGAAAGGGACACTTCCTGATGGATGAGTATGCATAAGTGCTTCGGATAATGGCTAAGAGGTAGAGTTTGCAACACATTAAAGAGGGGGAGGAGAGAAATAGATGAACAGCCTCAGAAGGGGATCTGAGTGCAGTGAGATGGGCACACCCAGACCGTGGTGAAATGCTGAAGTCAACAAGACCTCCCTGGGGTGCGCTCTTACAAACTGCCCCCACTTCAAGGCTCTATTCCTTTTAGCATCACCACCTGCCTTCTGCTTTTTCTGTTCCCACAGGGCTTTGCCCTCAAGATAAATGAAATAAATCCCCCAACTGATGAGAACTTAATATGTTCTCCCTCCCCAAGGTATTTACAAAGGCAGCAGAGACTCTCGGAATCCCCAAAGCCTTCACGCTCCAAAGTAAAGCACGACAGATTTCAAGGAGGAGGAGATATTTTGGGGCAGAAGAGTTTTCCAGGATCCATCAAATCACTCCCTACAGACATCTGTCTGATAGATAATATATTCTTAAATGAGCTTTCTTTTGCTATTTTGTATCTTAAGAGAAAAGGGCAAAGTTGTGACTTTCTGTGATATCAGTTCCAGGATTAAGACCCACTCTCCAATTGCCTTTGAAAAGAGAAAAAAAGCAAAACGAAACCTTCTTCTGGCTTACTTTCAGAGCTCCAGATTGACTGTGCCAAGCAGACAGACCACCCACAAACTGCAATAAATAACAACCATCTCTTCTGAGTCGGTTATCCACTGTATCACCCAAAGCAAGTGATTAAAAATTGCAATTTCTTTCACATAACAAGGGTGCTGTCAAACTGTAGCCCCTCACCATGGTTTTACAAGACTATGTTGAATGGACAAAGTTCCATGTGCTGAGTTTGGTACTCCACAACTAGCCTGAGATTATCAAATCAATGCTGGAATAGAAGTTTGCAGGAATAATTTCCCAACACATTATTTTGTTTATCTACTGACATTGCCTAAGAGATTTAATTCACTCTTCTTAGTCCTTTTTTTTTTTTTTTTTTTTTTTAAATTTACAAGACCTGTCATTGAAAGGCTCATCCAATTTTTTTGCTCCTCCTAATATGGATTTCTGACAAAACATGTTGCCATCCTGGTGTCATTTCTCAAATAGTCTACCAATTAAAAAGCATCATCTCAGAAAACTATGTTCAAAACTCACCTCCTGCAAGACTCCTCTTGTACATTTTCACTTCGACCCTATGCTACTACCTTTGTCAATAAGGTTCCTTACTGGCTGTCTTTAGTTGATCCTGCTTGCATGGCATCTTTCACATGGATATCTAATGAAGATATTGAACATAGTGTTTCAAAAAGCCACTTACCTTCTCCTGAGTAAGCAGAGTCATATGATTCCACCTATATAAAGTTCTTGAACAAGTGAAAGGAGCCTCAAATGGGGAAAAAAGTGTCAAGGTAGTCATTTGTGTGGATAGAATGAAGATGAACTGGGAAGGAGTGAGGAAACATTCTAAGGTGAAGGTCATGTTTAATGTTTTGTAGGAGTTTAGGTTAAACAGATGTATGCAACTGTCAAAACTCAGTGAAACTATACCTAAGATCTGTGCATTTCATTGTATTGAAGGTAAAAAAGGAAGAAAAAAGCAATCAATTGCCTTCTATCCCTTCAATGCTGTTGTTTCCTCAGAAATTCTGTCTCAGAAAAAAACCACTATTCACTTATTCACTCAGGGCCAAAATCTTAGAGTTGTCTTTGACTTACCACTCCAGTTTATCAACAAATAATGTTGTCTATACCTTCAAAATATAACTGAATAAATTTTGTTTTAAGTTTTGCAATACCAATATTCTAAGCCAAGCCACCATCAACTATTTCCTGAACCACTGCAAACCTCCTAATTGTTCTCTTGGCTTCCATTTTTGCCCTGATGCCCACCCACCTCTTTCGGCCCCATAGTCTAGTCTGTACACAACAGCTATATTCAATCATATAAAATATAAGTCAGACCATAGGTCTCCCCTGTTCTTCAATGGCTTCTCTTCATAGTTAAAATAAAATCAAAATGAAAATATATTTTTCTTCATGGATTACAAGCTGCTAAATTATCTGGTTCCTGCCAAATTCACTTTTAACCTCTTTCTCCTCTCTCATATAATTCTAACCATGCGGGCTGCCCTGATGCTCTGCCAAGCATATCCCTACCTGTCTGCCTATAGCACCTTTCCCCAGATAATAACACAGCCCACTCCCTGTATAAGAATAGATTAAGAATCTATCCTTATTTTACTTTCTAAGAGAGGTCTTTTTGATAACTCCAAGTTGCTATCCCCATTATTCTCTATTATTTACCCTCTTTTATTTTTTTTCATAGCATTCATCATTCTCTGACCATGGATTATTTGCTTCTAATTGTTTTCTGTACTTGGATACAACCTTCACAAAGTCAAAACTTTTATTTTTTCCACTGTAATATTGCTATTACAATTCCTAAAATCTGGAACACTACAGGTGGTCAGGAAATACCTCTTAAATCAATACTTTTTTAAAAAAGCTATTCAGTAATTTTTTTTAATTCTCTGTGGCAGATAGTAAAAGATGACTATCATCAATTTCTTCCTTCTCTTTATGTGTCTGCTCCTATTCACATCAAATGAAGTTCAATCTCCATCCATTTGCATTTATGCTGATCTTAGTGACTTGTATTGACCAATGAAATGTGGTAGAAGTGAAGTTTTGAGACTTTCATTGGAAAGTCATAAGAAGACTTGCAACTTCCATCCAAATATCTTAGAAAAAAATTATATGACTCTCCACTGGGAAGCTCGTTAAAATACTGAAAGCCAATTTGCCAAAAAAAGGCCACATGTAAATTCTCCAGTTGGCAGGCCAGCTGAGTTCCCAGCTGACAGCAAGAATCAACTGAGTAAGCCATATTGGGTACACAGCTAAGTCAAACCTTCAGACAACTCCAGGTTCAGACACCATTTTATGACAATTGCATGATGGATCCCAAGCAATAGCCTTTTAGCTGATTCCAGTCAACCCATAGAATCATGAAAGATGGATTGTCTTAAGCTACTAAGTTTTGGGTAATAGATATTGCAGCAATAGGTATCTAGACATTCTTCAAATTATACTTTTCCTTCCACTCTACAAAATCTCTATGTTTTATAGTTGTTTTAGTGTACCTCAATCTATAAATATCCTGACTCACTGATGTTCTTCATGTATTCAACTGATATCTATAAATGTAAACCACTTAATAGATCATGTACATTCTCTGTGCACCTTCCACAAATACCGATATTATAGGACTTACAAAATATGAATAAACTATACCTATTTTATATTCCTTATGCCTCAGGTGTGAGCCAGTTCATTGAATCACATGCCCAATGCCCCTACTTCAACTCTTCCATTTTATGTGCATCTTCTTTGCCTTTGATAAAATTGCAACCCCATCCTTCATCCTATTTATATTTAAATTACATTCTTCAAAGACTCAGCCCAAGTCTTTAATAAATAACTATAAAATATCTTACCTTTGTTTTAGTACCATCAATTTATTAATATTTATTTATTAAGTCAACTATTTATAGATAAATTTACAAGGCTTTGGACACAGAAGAAAAGAGGAATAAAGCTTGATTCTAAACTCAATGACTTTTTGATCCAAGTGTGGGAAGAGAATAAAGCTCATAAAATGTACTTAGAATGCAAAACATTATGTGATGTCAAGATGATCAACACCCAGAAGACTGTGAAGGAGGCAGATTGAGGGTGATGGGTACCTGCTGGCTTTGTGGGATGCTCCTTAGGTTGCAAAGGAACCCTTGGCGAAGCTCCCTTATGGGTTTCTAATATCATCAATTCAGTGCCCACATTGGAGATGAGAACTTGAAAACCTGCAACTTGCTTTTAAAAGCCACTTTTCTTGCCATCCACTCCATCCCTCTGGGCTGCTGTCTCTTGACATAAATCTTAGCTCTGGGAACTCCAGGGAATCTGACTGACAATGGAGTACCTCTTGGAAACTCAGGCTGGCTCCTACCTCAGTTAAGCTTTTTAGAGTGACTACTCCATACTTCTATTATAAAGAGAAAAAAAAAAAATCTCACTGTGAAGGCCTAACTCTTGCTATACACAGTCAGAAAACTTGTCACAGTCACAGTTAAGTGACTCCCCAAGCTACTTTGGGTGACCATAATCACATCACTTTTCTAACTCCCAACAGTCTGGTTTCTAGGACTTCATTATCCTATTGTGGACATTTTGATGGTAATTAAAACATGTCAGCAGCACTAAAATTCTTGTGAGTTTTTCTAAAACTGTTAGGAAAGTCTGCATAGAAGGGTAATTCCCAGTTTCTTATGTTTCTTCCCCACAACCCAGCTCCTTCAAAACAACTTTTAATATCTCTTTTCAAATACCCCTTCTAAAACATATTTAATAAATTTGGCTGTAAAGATGTGTTTTGTGGTATAATAAGAAATATGTATGTGGTCTCTGCCCCAATAACTGCCACCAAGCTCCTAAATCCTTTGTAATTTTCTGAGCGATAGGGGTACCAAGTGCATCTTTTCTTCTATACACTGTCTTTGACCCCAGTTTCTGACACAAAGTATCTTATCCTTTGGAATTTCCTAGGTGATTGGGTTGTCTTTTGTTCCGATGAAGAGACTGTTATTGGGCACCTGGATGGGACTGGTCACCAAGAGGATCAAGCTGTGATTAGAAGCTTAGAACATTCAGCTGCCCCATCCTCCAGAAAATAAAAAGAGATGCTAGTGATTGAGTTAATAATTGATCATGCTACATGATGAAGTATCCATAGAAATCCCTGAACACAAACAATTCCTGAACATAAAAATCATGAACGTCTGGAAAAGATTGAGGGTAGCATGTCCAGAGAGGGCACAGAAGCTCACACTATCTCACTATGTTCCTTGGTTCTCATGATCTTCATGTCCCATGTAAAATTCAGGAAGTATGGCTTGACCTCCCCACATTCATTCATTCTTGTTTTTTATTGCCACTTTGGCTCCTCATCACATTAGTTTCAATCATCTCCACACTGCTTTCAGCTTCATGCCAATTCTTTCTGGTGGACCCAAAACACGGGTGTCTGTAGATGAAGGTGAAGAATCTTTCAGTGTCCCTTTCTGGCTCTGGCTATTGCTGGGGTCATGCCATACCACAAATTCTGCTGGTAGGTGAGGCAGGGACTTCAAGGTGATGGTATAGTCCTCCAGCCCAACTTTCTTATAGCTCAAGAACAGATGGGTAGACATTACCTCATTGTATTTGTGGCCCATTAATGAGTCCTGTATATCTTCCCTTTTGTAACCCAGGGACATTAATTCATTTTCCTTGGTCCTGTAGTCAGGGACAACTTCATCTTTGTGAAGGTATTCTTCCCAATGATCTTGAGGAGCCAGTAGTTGCTAATATGGGTCTCCTCCTTAGCAGAGATGGCTGAAAGGCCATTCAGCATGTTAGACTTACTGTTGGCTTTAGAGGCAAGGTATCCCGTGGACAGCTTAAAATTGGGAAAAGCTGGTAACAAGCTAGGTCCATATTGCCTCAAAAGAAAACCAGGTACAAAGTCTATCTAATGAACTGATCAGTACAGTGGTTTCAAATTACAATATTAGACAAAAATGAGATAAACAAAACAAATACTAATGAATTAGACTTTTTAAAAATGATTTAAAAAAAAGAACTAGAGAAAAAAAGGGGAAACAAAGTAGACAAAAATAGAAGAAAAGCCAAGGAAGGAACAAACTAATTTTGATCAAGTCCTTCAGGGCAACAAAACTTACCTTCTAGAGCTAGAACTAAAACCTATGCCCAGCCAGGGACAAATAATATAAGTGCTTTGGATTTCATAACAATTACAGCAGGAAATGGACCTATCATACCTGAGACCAATTCACAGAGTGGTTTTCTCACTTTTTGGTCCTAAGAATTCTTTATTCTTTAACTAAAGCAAAAGAAGTGAATGCCAGATAACTTTTAGTTTATATGGATTATGGTAGTTGATATTTGACCTACCAGAAATTAAAACCCGAAGGATGATTTTTAAAATATTATCAATAAAAACTGGAAATGTGGTGTTTTTTCAGTGGAGAGGTGTGTCAGTTTGGGCTGAAAAAGTTTGAGAAAGCCTTTTGAAATAATTGGGCCACATGACAGGCCTTAAATAATGGCAAAACAAGTACAAAGGATATTTGAGGCAATGTTTTAAAAAGAGATAGAGTGGTACATATAAGATTTTGAAATACATTTCTACTTCTTGAAACATGCAGTAGGGCTGGAGTGTAATAGAAAATGGGGATGAAAAGGTGACTTGAACTTTGATTATAGAGTAGTAATGTATTTCTCTCTTGAGTATGCTTATAAATTCCATTTGGCCAACTTTAGAGTCTGTATAAAATACCGGTTACATGCACCTATCCCAAAGACAGACTGCGTAAGTTCAAACCCAAACTCTCCGACTTGGTAGCTATGTTACTTTGGGCAGGTCACTTAACCTCTGTGTCTCAGCTCATTGTCTCTGGGAACAGTGAACAGCAAGTGACTATGTAAGGTTGTTGTGGGACTTCATGTAATGTATCTATAGAAATGCCCAGAACATTGTGAGTACTTGATCATTAATACTATGCAGTTAAGGGAAAACTTGCAATGAAATAGCCATTTTGCCCTCTGTATCACACTCTTAAGTCTTCCTGAGTGTAGTGACAACTAAGACATTTTACATTTTCTTCAAACAATTTTCAGCACTGGTTTTGTTTATTGAGCCAATAATTTTGATAACTAGACAATTCTACTCTACTTTTCATATTCATTATAATAGAATACCTTAGACAGTAGCCGTTTATGTTTAATTTTTCCATGGATGTTTAATGCTAAAATTCAAAAAGGTTCATGGTACACTAAGTATCATTCTATGTGTATTACATATGATCTTCACAACAATGTCACAAGCTGCAAGGTTTGATCCATTAACTCAAGGCTATGCAAGTACAAATAATGGTCGGTGTTATTCAAAAAACACCAAGAGCAGAGGCAGCAGTGGTCTAAACTCACAGACATTTGTTTTCTAGGACCCAGTTGTTAGACTGGAGTTTGAAGAACTGAGCGATTCAACATCTTAATTGTAGGGATAAGTAAACAAAGGTTCATGAACTACCCAATATCACGCAAGTTGAATGCTCTTTCCATTTTCCTGCTTTGCTGTGGAATATATTTGAGGACTTATTTATGAAGATGATTTTATCTAGAATTTGGAAATAATAATAATTTATTGGGGTCAATGAAGCTTCCATTAAAAAGATTTGCCTCAAGGGATCCTAAAATTTTGCACAGCATCATGTCTCTTCTGTCTGCCTACTGGCTCGTTAATCCCCTTTCCTTCTCTTCCCTCCTCACGTTTCCCACTTAAACTTCACTACTCCTTAACCAAAACTCGCTAGATTTTTAATATTTCCTTCTGAAAACTCACACTCATATACATTTACTGGGAAATAATCTTTAAGAAAGATAATATTATGAACATATAATTTCTCAGGTGTTTGGAAAACTCATGCTAAAAATTACAATGCCTTGAAATTTGAGCTTTCAAATTTCAACGTTTGAGCTTTCAAATTTGAGCTTTCAAATTAGTTGGAAAGAGTTCAAAATCTCTTTCCAACTAATTTTAGAAAAGTAACATTGTAGTCTTTGATGGGTGATTAAAATAATCCTTTGAATACCTGTTTTTATTCTTCCTGACTTTTGTAAATATGCAACACTTCCTAAAGGAGTATCCAACAATTATCTTAGCAACTTTCCAAAAGTTAAACTGGAAAGCCTGGAAAGGGTCTGAGGAATTTATTCAGTCAACTCAGCCCCACCAAGATGTTCTTAGAGTCAATTTTACTAGATCATAGAGTCAACAACCTGACTGTGGAAGGCACCACTCTTAGCTTGTGTGATCTTCAACTGAGAATGTAACACAAAGCCTTGCGTGAGAGTAATTTATGAGGAATGAGGAAGAGAGGGAATCAAACATGAAAGAAGGGTAGTCAATAAAAGATTTGTTGAGTTGGTTACCACAGGACCACTTGCTCACTCTCAATTCTGCAAGAGCTTTGGAGTAGGCTCATGAATTGCATTCAGAATCATCTTCCAGAGGATGAAAGGGGACTTTCAGGTTGTGCATGCTGAGTTCCAGGCAGGGTCATGCAAGCAGATTCTAGCATAAGCACAGCTCCAGGGCAGAAACAGAGAGGGCTACAGCATGGCCCCAGGGAGGTACATCTGCAAGAAGCTGATCAAAGCCTGTGAGTCCCTGTATCAGAGGCCAAAGTCAGAAGCGATTGAGACCAAGAGGATTTGAAGAGGAGCATAAAAGTAGTGTGATAAAGGATCTTAGAGATAATCCAGCTGAACCTGGTATTTTATGGGTAAGGAAACTGCAGGCCAAAGAGCAGATTCCATGATAATTAGGGATGGCAACAGAGCTAGAATGGTGTTAATTGCTCCTCGGCCAGTAGTATGTATTGCCTCTTTTCTCCTCATTGGTAAAACAATCATTTTCATAAGCTTGTGCTGTGTCTTTTTGAAATTCAATTTATTAAATGAAATTTACATTCCTTCAGAGATGCAAAAGTTGTTACAAGTCTGTAGTGCACAGAAGCCACAATCTGCACTGTGGTGCAAAGTGAAATGATGAGACCTCAGGCCCTCTTATGAAAATGACATCTAACAACTCAACATCCAAGTTAAGGGTATGGGTTCTGGAGACAGACTGCCTGGACTCAACTTCTAGCTCTACTATTTACTACACAGGGACCTAGCTCAAGTTAATTTGCAGCTATACATTTCAGATTTCTCCTCTGTAAAAGGCAAATGGCAGATCTGAGGATTAAATATTATGTATTAAGTGTGTGAAACTATGAATAGAAAGATTTCACAAATAAAGTTATAAAGAACTCCAAGCAACTGGACTAGGCCAAGACTAAAATTTCAACTGTTGCCAAATGCCCATAAGGATACATCTAATCATCTTGTAACTGTGTAGATAACCCACAATATGATTCTTACACATATTTTCTGTCTTCTTTACATCACTCCCCTTGAGGCATTACCACTTGACTATGTTTTACTCTCCCATTTCTGTGATGCTGTTCTTCCTCTTTGACTTAGAATGCCCTCTGATTTTTTCTTTCTGGTCATTTAAATCCTATTCATTTAAATTTCCCCAAAGTGATTCATTTCTCACTGAATGACTGCATCCCATAGGCTGGCCTAGGACAGGGACATAATGGCTGCATGTGCACTGAATGAGCTGAGTGATGAGTCACTCCTTGAGCACTGTACTGTTTCCTAGCTCTGGATAACCCTGGTTAAGCCAGTGGGGGAGCAGGAACAAACCATCCTTTCCACAAATATTCACTGATCTACAGTCATAAGCACCGAGAGAGGCTCTGAGAAAACAACAGTGAGCAAAGTAGATTTGCTCTCTGATTTTAGGGCATTTGTAATGAACTAGGAGGGCAGACAATCAACAATTGTAGTAAAATAAATCTAAGTTTACCATTGTGACAAGTGCAAAGAAGAAGAGAACATGGTGTTGTAATTGCAGCATACTGAGAACTGGAGATAGATTTGACTTCTTCAGAAAAGTCAATGTATGTCAGAGCTGAACTATAACTGCAAGGTGACCAGATGTGTGTTCTGGGAGGAATAAGAAAGAATGGCTTAGGGAGAGGAACAGCATAATTAGAAGAGCTTGTAAGTTGAGAAAGTTTCTCCTGAGGATCAGCTAAAGGAATCCCAGTGACATCGTGAGGTGGGTACACGAAATGCAAAGGAAATATGATATGCTTCGTAAGACCTTGAAATTATTTGAACGGCAATTTCAAGAGCACATTTAATATATCCACCAAGTCCACTATTATGTGCAAAATATTGGTATTTATTTCAGTGTGCTATGTTCAACCATGGAAAGATCATGAATATTCTTTCAATTGGTATCATTTGGGTGGAGCACCTCCCAAAAGTTAGAGTATATCCCAAATCATAATGAGTATAGTTCTAAAGTATTAATCATTCCTGCTCATCAGAACTTCTTAAATGTATAAATTCATATATATTAAGGTTTCTAGTTTCTACCTTAAGCATGAGTGTGTGCATATATATAGATATATATATAAAGAGAGAGAATATATAGAATGTATAAATATATGGATATATTCATGTATATTCATGCTTGAGGTAGAAACTAGAAACTTTAGGATTTGAAGGGCATTTTATTTTTTTAAAGTACACATGGAGATATCCTATTTAAGAACTCATTTAACAAAATTTTTTACAGAAATTTGGCATACCAACTGTAATTTTAAAAACCAAGACTTACAGGTGGGTACATATCTAGTTAATGACAAAAGTGGAGTGAAAACCTAGACCTCACGGCTCCTCAAACATCATTCATTCTACTGCCCAAAAACGCTGTGGAGCTTGCTGATCCCCGACAGCCTAAACGGCAGTCCAGAAATTTTACAGTCACTTGACTGGAACCACCGGAGAAACCTAAGTTCTGAGCATCTAATTTTCTTTTCATATGTTTCCTAAGGCAACAAATCTCATTTACATGCACAGATGTGTTAGCATGAGCACATGTGTGCATGCATGCAAACACACGCAAACCAGAATAAGATATCTGTACAGCCAGCATACCCAGGGCTGCAGCCTAAAGAGACAGAGTTCTATAAAAAATACTTTCACTAATGTGATCAAAACCTTTCTCTCCCTCCTAAGAATAACAGAATCCATATGAGTCAGTGACATTGTAACAGGAATAACCTTGAATCCGTTGTAATATATTTTAGGAGTAAATTACAAAACTTGCAGCCTCTTATTCCTGGCAAATTTCCTGTGCCACACTCATGACATGTAACAGCACATTGGTCTGTCCTACAACCTCAGTTGAGAACGTCTATGTTAAAGACTGCTTCTCACTTTTCCTTTTCCTCTCCTCCTTCTCCTTCTCCTTCTCCTCCTCCTCCTCCTCCTCTGCCTCCTCCTCCTCCTCCTCAATTTCCTTGCTTTATTTTCTCTCATATGCTGCCTCTACATAAAATTCTATCATTTAGATTATATGTCCTGATTATCATGGGAAAAATAAATAGAGCCAAGTGTTCACTTCTTAAATGCATACTTAAATGCTTAAAATGCTTACTTATTAGTGACGAACATATCTGCACCAGCTAGACAGACTGAGAGGGGCAAGCCACATGAAGCCTTGGTAAAATGTGAACCTTCCCTGATCCAGTAGAGCATGCATATGCACACACACAGAAACTGACACCAGCTAAAAGAAACACTCATCTACCCATCTTTCTAGTGAGGGAGTCCGTTTGAGAAACCCTTTTCAAGCATTTCAAGCATTGACAAGGTGAGGCAGGGGGCAGGCAGTCAGGAGAAGGTTATTTTGAGGGTTGGTTTAATTTATGGGGTTTATTTGTATCCTCTATCGTTCAGCAGGAAACCGTGCAAATGATGTTTGCATGCACTAAACTGTGATAACTGAACTGATGAGTTAAAGACTTGACTGAACATTTAATGTTGCTTATTAAATAATTATGACGAGGTTTGATGAATGGCTCTGAATCCCTGAACTTCCAACTGAGACTTTCAGCATGAGTTTCATTAGACAGACGTGGATGGAGCCTGCTGCAACCCAGCTGCAAATGAGCTTGCAAAACATTTGAACTGGAAACCTTCAGATGTGAATAATTCAACTGTCTTGGTCTATCTTTCTTGGTCCCCAAACAAGTATTTCATTTTCATTTGATGATGAAGTGGAGACAAATTATCCTATGTCTATGGGGCTTTCTGAAGCATCATTGCAAGATATCTCCATATGTACTTAATGAAAAATTAATCTGTATTCTTTGTAAAAGGAAAAAAAAACCTGTTCAACTTAAAAACAAGTCTTATTCTGAGATGTTAATCACCTCTCTTCCAGAAAACTGGAGTGATGTGTGCACAACACAGGTGAGAGATGAAAAACACTACAATTTATTGAAGTCTGTGAACTTGTTCAGTATCTGAGACAGATTCATTTGTTGTAATGACATGTGTCATCCTCTTTTGAAATATCCCCCATGTACTGACATAAAGGCTCATTAGACCATCCAGCAATATAATTTCAAAAAAGAAAGTATTGCAAAGTTGGGATTTTTGTCCTATATCTTAACTCCCTTAAGTAGCTGTGTCTATTCTGGATAGAAGATCTGATTTAGCTATCTACTGACAATTCACATTTGTGTTTTCTTTGTTGATAGATTTTTTATAAAGACAAGCTGAAAATCAACCCCACAATCAAAAAGAAAGTAGTCTGTAGAGGAGTGAAAAGAGATCAGATTTGAGAGAGGTGTGCTCCATTCAGAGCAGCAGTGGAAGGTGGTGGCTAAGGGCACAGAATTTAAAACCTCACTAATTGTACCTAAATCCCAATTCTACCTCCACTAGCTGTACAAAGAGGTGTGGCAGCAAAGGTCCCTGAGTTCTAGTTTTGCTATTCAAGTAGCTAAAACTGCATCTGGAAAATCATTAAACTTCGTTGGCCTTGGTTGCCTCATCTGGAAAACCATTTCCCTTTCTTTTCTCTAAAGTTATTGAATCCTGTGCATGCACATATTAAAATTTATTTGATGATTTAGCAAGTAGTTGTCCAAATAAAGTCTTTGTAATTACATAAGGATATTTTATTGGTCCTTAAAAAGTATACTTTATTTAATAAAACTAATTTAAAATCTTTTAATGCAAGATCTCAATGTGAAGTTTTGTTTACAATGTGCTGGGGGTTGTTAGTGACTTAAAAATGTCAATGGACCTCATCCTGAATTTCTGACTCCTAAAAAAATGAAAAAGTATCTAAATTAATTTTTACATTAAAATAGTTTGGAAGCATTTAATAAATCACAGAGAAGCACTAAAGATCGTAACTGACAATGTCTCCAGATATGATGACCATGATGTGATTCTGATGTTGTTAAACCATTTTTACCTGGTATCCTTCCTGATGTAGTTTTTTCTCTCGCATTTATTGCCACTGGTCTTAAAGAAGAAAGAAAATAGAGAAGAGAAAAGGTGTCAGACAGTGAATAGGAATGTACCACACCTTTGTACAGATGTTTGATTTAGAGAACCTGAAGAAATAAACACTTGACATGAATAACATATTCAAATCGTGTCCCTGAAGTTATTATTTTATGCCCTCATTGAAATACGCTCTCACCCTTTTTTTATGTATTCTCGGTGACTATTTCAGTCAACTTAAATAAAGGACTTATATATAGATTTCATAAGTAAAATAATAAATTAAGAAATTGGGACACATAAGTATTTCTAGCCAGAGTAGTAGATCCTGTATTCCACTCTGCCTTGAGCGAAGGCTGCTAACCCACTCCCTCCTCCACTGCGCAGCAAGCCAGTAGTGTAGCCTTGTTTATCAGCCTGTTTTCTGGTGTCCTCTAACACCCATTCCTATAGTTCTTCCACTCTTTTTTAGTCTCTGGATTAGAGAGCAAATCCAGGAACAATAATCTAGGGATTCAAATATAACTGTTCTCACTATTCCATGAGCAAAGCTGTATTCTAGCAAGTCTTCCTAATCTATTTCTGCATTGCTCTTAGTTGAAAAATTATTCTCCCTAACACCCTGCCCAAATATTTTATTTTTCTATCCTTTTGGGTTTCCTGGCATTCAACTCTAAGATTACATGCTGGCTTTCCCTGGAATAACCCCTAGCCTTCTTTACATCTCTGTTTCCCAAAAACTATCTCCCAGTTACAAATTTATGGTCATCATGACCTGTTTTAGGTTTTGGAATTGGCCAGAAAACTTCATTTTAGTGGGAATGATTGATAAATAACTAAAGCAAGTAGATCTCTTTAAAAGAAAAGAAGGAGTGTGGAATGTTCAGTTAAACACTATCCAGAAGGACTGGTGAATTTTATAAACCACCTGAAAACTAGTTCTTTATACTATTTAGAAAGCAATTAACAGATAATTAGAATAATTAAGAATTGAACATGCCTTTTTGGGGGAATGGGAAGTGTTAACCATTCAACACGCTACGCTACACATATTTTATTTAAAAATTGTACTTAATTATTATAATTATTTTTTTAAATTTCAATAATAACATACAAAATGTTATTCTCTTGTCACATAAATAACTACATAATAGCTTTGATTTTTGCCTTTTGACTCATAAGGCTAATGAATGAATTTGCTGACCTCTCTTCTATACCCACCAAAGTCACTATCCATGCCTAAATATTGGTCCCAGGTATCCTTTTCTATTTTGTATTCATCAATCATTTTTATAAGTATCTTGAATAATTCTCTGTTTTTTAAAGAACAGTTCTGACAGGAATTTATCTATCACTCTATTTAATTACATTTTATTTTTCATAAAATGTATGAAAGGGACATACAGTAGAAACACCACAAAAAAAAAAGCAGTGTCTACACATGCAAATGAGTTCAGAAGTTTGTTTAATGTAATCAAGCTACTAATATGAATGGCACAATTAATAAAACATGTTGTTCTGAAACCTACGATAGTTTAAATTTAACGGGTTTCTGCCACCCCTACTACCCACTCCCCTCAAACAAAAACCACAAAAATAATAAATAAAATAAAGCGAGCATGCCTTTTAGTACCAAATATAAAGTGCATATTTTCAGGTCCCAAAATTGACTTTGAAAAATGGTGTATGCTTTTTGTCTAATATCAAATCAAAGTAAAAAGGGAGAATGAAAGTATCCAAAGTGGGGCAATATTGCATCAAAAGGGAACAAATTATGGAGTTGGCTTAGGCTAGCCTTACAGCAACAATAACAAAATTGTTGTTCAATTTTAATGCATGACACCCACATCAACATAACAGCAAAAAGATCAAGAATGAGGCAGGGTAAGTCATGAGGTCACTGAGATTTCTTAGAGTCCTGAGTCAGACTTCAACTGCCTTTGTGGAAAGTGGGACAGCGATGCCTTTGAAGCAAGCAAGCCATCAATCTTGTAAAATACCAAGGCAATCTTTAGTAAAAACAAGTCAAACATCCATCCTCTTCTCCCACATTCCACTACCCCCAAATAAACTGAGCATATTGTATAAGAAAAAGTCACATAAACCAAATAATTTCCCACGACGCTTTTATCTCCAAGAAACATTGTCAGAAGTCGTTAGATACAAAATGAGAAATGAAAATCATCAGTTAAAATAAATAAACCAAATGATGCCAGAATGTTGTTCCAAGAAAAATTGTGACATTTCAGTTGCCACAAAAATTCTGACACACAATAGATAACAACAAGGAAGTTCCAAGTTTCATTTCTATCCAAGATTCTGGGGCAAGTGCTTTTAGTCTTTTAGGCAATCAATAAACAGATGGTTTCGCTAGCATTCAAATCCCATTTTTTCCCCATTTGCTCTATAAAACAAGACAATCAGACTAACGGAATAGTCATTCCAGTTTTTCATAGTTGTCGTGTGCATGATGATCTGATGTGTATTTTTCTTGAAGATGTTTTGGAAGGGGAGAGGGGTGGTGTGTTTCTTTTCCCAAACAAAACAGCAACATTTAAAATTGTATCTCACAAAATACCCCCTATCAGGAGACAGTCACCCCAGATGCCAGGTCAGCAAGTTGAATTAGGGTCCACAGAATTGCTTTGACCACAACCATGGAAACAATAGCTGCAGGACATGCCAAAATGCCTAACTCCAAGGCATGATCTCATAGTTTAATATGATGGGCAGGCAACATAAAACTTCAGTCGTAGTTCACAAAGGGAAAATATAATTTCTTTCTCCTTCAGTGGCAGTGATTTACAATATTTTGGCTTTGGATTTTCTTAGGTTCAGGCATTTTTTCTTACTGACTCCAGTTTGTGGACAAGATCCAGACTGGCAAGATCTGCAGAGCCTGGAGATGGCGGGAAGGCAGCCCAGAGATCAGAGATCAAGAACAAAGAAGACTGAAGTCTAACCAAAAAAGAAATAAACTTTTGTCTTCCATCCAAGTCCAACTCTTTCATTTGGGATAATACAGCTTCCAGAGTTCCTGGGAACTAGTCAAACCTCATGTTCCTTCCTTTGCCACAAGTTGAGCTAGCTAGGGTTGAATAGCCCTACTACGTTGCGCCAAGAATTAGGCTTGATTCTTTTCTTGCTTAGCATTTTAACTTTGAAATCTACCCTGTGTTAAACAACACAGCCACTTGCAGTCTGTCCATAAAATCATCACATTGAACTCACTTCCAGGCAATAAGGAGTTTTCCCTTCCAGTTATCCCAGAATGTCTCAGTTATCACACACACACAAATGACCATGGTCTAATTGTTGTAAAAGATGTATGAGTATATGAATAAGTGTGGGGGCATTATATATGTGTACACTGCATACATATTTTCTGTCAGAGTAATTTAACACATTCATTTTAATAAAATATGAACACAAGGAACATTCCAATAAACAGATGTTTTCTTACATATATTTTTATCTCACTTAATCTATATATACATAGTGAAATAAAATCAATTTCTATTTGTTTAACCACTAAATCATTAGAGGACAATTATAGTGTCTTGCTAGTCTGATGGAAAACATCTTTTCAAATAAGATGTGTTCCAATAGCTGTTACAAGAGTTAGGTTTTAGTTGAGATAATGTATACTTCATTTAAAAATTTTAAGGATGGCCGGGTGTGGTGGCTCACGCCTGTAATTTCAGCTCTTTGGGGGGCCAAAGAGGGTGGATCACCTGAGGTCAGGAGTTCAAGACCAGCCTGGTCAACATAGTGAAACCCTGTCTCTATTGAAAATACAAAAATTAGCCAGGCGTGGTGGTGCATGCCTGTAATCCCAGCTACTTAGGAGGTTGAGGCAAGAGAATGACTTGAACCCGGGGGTCGGAGGTTGCAGTGAGTTGAGATCACACCACTGCACCCTAGTCTGGAAGACAGAGCAACACTCCGTCTCAAAAAAAAAAAAAAAAAAAAAGTTAAGGATAAACCATTCAGCCATTTCCCCTAGATGTTGTAGTTGTACTACTGCCTGGCTCTGAGATGATCTAAGTGATCTCTTAAGGTCTCTTAGCATCCTTGAATTTAATTCTATGGTGATAATATAAATCTAATTCAGTTGAGTCTTAGAAGGCCTTCCATCGGTGTTCAGCCTGAATAGTGACTTTGGTAAGTGAGTTCCAGAAGAAAAAAAAAAAGGCCAGGGATTTGCCTTTGGAAAACGCACAATTGTTGTAGTAAGAGAAGCAAGATATATTATTTACACATAAGATTCAGAGAGACAGTGGGAAGAAGAGCACAGGAAAAGTATGATCGAAGAGCACATGGGGTTCCAAAATGAATATAAAGACATTCAATAGAATAATAAAAGGCCCCAAATGGAAGGACATGTTTGGGCAAGAAATCTCACAGATCTTTGAAACAGGAGGGATGATGGGGTCAGGTAACACAAGGGAGAACCATGATACTTAATTTTCTTAACCCCTACTGCCCAACCCCCACTAAATGGGGCACCATGACTCCTGATCTCTCTGCACACATTGCTATTAGAGTGCATTACCTCTTCTCAGTTGGGCGGAGAAGGGTATGAGGAATACTCTGCTAATGGAAATGACAGGGTTAAGTACATTTTAAATGGAATTTAAACCATGAAACATAATTGATGCATCTCCTTTTATTGTTCAAAAGCCAATAGAATCCCCTGATCTATTCCATTCCATTTATTTCTGTCCTGCTGAGCTAAAGGATAGAGAAGACCTTCCTTACTCCAATAAGTGAATAGCCCTGCGTCTCCCATTGCTGCTGTGTCTTTGCTGACCTATATTCCTTGCATATGGATGGATTACCACTAGTGGGTTCAACAGACGCTATAATATCATTATGCAAATGCAGGTTCACTGCCACTCGGGCATCCTATAGACTGATCACTTCATTATCAGCCTTATCAGAAAATACAAGAGAATTGTGTCCCATGCTCAGTGGAATGAGAACATAATTTAAATGAAGTAGTTTATTGTATGGCTCCTCTATTGGCTAGAGATGAGCACAGCTGACCTCAAAAGCTGGGATATCAACAGGCATAGCTCAGTTGAGGGACCGCCTGAGCTGCCTTTCTGTGCTCTGCCTCCTCCCCTCTGCTCTGCCCTCTTCTTTCCTCCAAATAAGGACCTACGTGAAGACACTTTACAGCATTTAATTTGTTCACCTGCTGTCATATATCCTTGAAGAGTGTCTGCCTAGGAATAGAAGAAGCAGTTTAGCCCTGTGCCTAGAGAGACAGGTGGTTTAGTGAAAATCTCTCAAACCTTAGGATCAGGAAATCTGGATTCTACACGCTGGGTTCACAGTATGACCTTCACCATTTTACGTGATTCTTTTTTTTTTTTTTAATTTTTTCAAGTCACTTGACATATTTAGAGCTCTTGTCTATAAAATCAAGGAGTTAGTAAAGACTATCTTTAGAGCATCTTTTAGCAGTAACATTTTATTGTTACCTGAAATTTTAATTTGATATATTTATCCGAGCCTTATTCTATGAAAATAAAATGTGGCTATTGATACTTATTCCAATTAGCAATTATCATAGTTTCCTATTAAAATTGTGCATTTAAAATTATACTAATTCATGTAGTAGATTGTGAAATATAATGTGACATTATTATTACTAACAAGACTAACAGACTAGAACTGGAGCCTGAGTTCAGGTCCTGACACTGCCACTGTGTGCCGGGCCACCTGACCCAGGTGATCAGCTCTGCCTTTATATCTAACCCAGAATGGACCTTCACATATTATCTTCCTGGAAAGTTCCAACTTAAATAAAACCTGGCATTCAATTTTCACCTTTTCTGGCAAATCTACCCTCTAGATCATTATAACCCTCTATTTAGATTTACTACAGCATCTCTCCTATTGTAATTTAGTTAACTTGTTTTTGCATTTTTCTCTATTTCTGACTGTCAACTTCTTGAAATGGAGTCTGTCTTTTAAAATTTTTACATCTACTGCTGTCATCATGTTACACTACACCTGGCACATAATAGGGTTCAGTAAATGTTTGATTAACACAAGTCACAATGGAGGAGATTCAGGTGGAGCTGATAACAAAATCTTGTGAAAAGGTGGTATGAAAAAGAATCCCCCAGACTTAATGCCTGGGTCAGGTGGACATATTTCCCACGGCCCCAAAGGAGACGTGCCAGAGAAATACCTCCCAAAGACCCACAGTGCCTGTTGGAGGAGAAATTGACTCATCAACCTACAACAGTTGTACCAAGCAGGTCTTCAGTTAATGTCTATGTTGCTGAGAGCCCTTCTCTATCTTCCAACTACATTGTCTCCAGAATTACTCCAAACATGAGGGTCTGCCAACAGAAAATAGAACAATTTTGGCTAAATTATGTAACAGAGTCTAGAGTCTACACCTAGCCTTTCATCTTGTGAAAGCTGTGCCTCTGAGCAATTCCACTAGCCTCTAAGTCCCTGGACAAGTGAAGAGTAGTACTCACTGTCTTTAGGCCAGGAAGGCCTCAGAAAGTCCAACTCTTAAATCTGGAACAAAGGTTTAACCCATCTAAATAGTAGGTTAATGCCAACTTTGCAATTATAATCCTAAAACTCACCATCTCTACCCAGATTTTTTTTTTTTTTTTTTTTTAGAAAAAGCAGAAGCCCTAGTAGACACACAAAATATTGTTGATGAATAAGTGAAAAAATGGTTAAGTAAATACAAGGTTCAGTATCTTCATTATTTAGCTGAGTACATCATAAAATGCTTAAATTTGAAGGGAAACTTAGAATTACATGTCACCATTCATTTGACAAAGAAAACTAAGGATGAGAAATGTTGGCATCTCTTCCTTGATTCCCTAATTAATCAGTGGTCAGAGTTCTTCTTGCTTCTAGTCTATCATTATTCCTATAACATCAGCTATGGAATCTGTTCTTCTGCATGAATCATTGGCTTCGACTACTGAAGGCAAAGTTTCTATAGTTGACTGAGATCCTCTTAAAGTCTGGTCGCATTCTCTTGGGACATCACTTATAAGGGTTCAGGGCATCCCTTCATTGTATAAATAATTATTGCATTACAATTGTTTGCCAGGCATTCTGGTCAAGTTATAGTGACATTCACAGGTAAATATTCTGTTTCCTATTTTATAGATACTTAGAATTTTACATAAATATATAAAATATTAATCATTACCCTTTTTTCCTCGCCCTCTCATCCCCAGTATCAGCTAGCTATTCGATGACTAGCAAAAGATACATTGATCACTACGATGGGATCTTATGATTTAAAAAATGATGCTCAATTACAATGGCCAACTCCCAAGGGACATTATTTTAGGGAGACAGGGTTACTAAACCTTAATCGGCTTCAAAGTTCTAAGGAAATCAAAAATGATTGGGTAGATTTTGCATCTAGGATGGCACATGCTAGAAAGTGTGAGGGACCTATTTCCTCTGTTCTCATGGAAGTACCAGCATGTTGGACATATCTTCTGAAGTCGGGGATTAGGTGAGCACAGAGACCAGCACTCCCTCTCTTCTGGAGTTTTCAGAGTGTGAAGCCATGGGAGCACCTTGTGTCAGTGGAGCATGAAGGAACTGTAGTGTAGTGTGTTAGGAAGGAGAAGATGAAGGGGGCAAGATATCCCCATACCAGTTGCCCATGGGTCTTAGGGAGATTTAAAAACGACCATCCTGGCTCTACAACCCCCAAGGGAAGGTACTATGAGGTTAGTCAAAGGACAGGAGGTAAAGGAACCATTGATCTAATATAGACAAAAGGAAGATCCAGCTACTACCCCTGGGTGTTCTCCTTGCTAGGGAGACAGAACAAAGTTGAATACTTCCTGAATAAACCCCAAAACTGACATAATTCTTCATTTTTCCCTTGCTGTTAAAGTCCACATATGCTGAAAGAAAAAGGCCCTGTGAGGATTAGAAGTGGGAATGAGAGGAGAGAGAAAGATAAAGGAAGAATGGATAAAGGCCAAAGTAAGTTTAAAATTATAAAGTGGCTATTACTAACCAAATTAAATTTAAAGTTTGCTGAGTTAAATTGAATTCACAAGAACAGAAAAAGTATTCTGATATAAGTAAACTGAGGTTTCATAGCTCAAAGAAGAACTGTAGTCAAGATAACAAAACCAGTGTTTTGTTTGCGCATGTCTGAATGTCAACTATTTATGCCTATTACAGGGAAAATGGAGGCTCAGCCTGAAATATAACCAAATCATATCAATTCAGAGAGCTTTATAACAGAGTAAAGAAAACGCCTTAGGAGGAGGATTACCAAGGACCCATGGGAAGAGTGGAAGGAAGATTAGGAAAACTCTTCTTTGAACCAACTCTTGAAGATGTAATAGTGGTTCACCTTCCATAATCTTTGAGACAACTCTTGAAGACACAATAGGAGTTCACCTTCCATAACAGGTAGTGAGGAGGAAATTAGCAGGACTCGTTTTCTGGTCACAACCCTGCTGACCAAGACAGAATCCAGTCTAGACAGGATAAAGTGAAAAAACTGGCAGGAACCAACAGATGGCAACAAATATGATTTCTGGCTGCCCTCATTTACTCACTGGCATAAGAAACTTCCACCAGCTCTATGACAGTTTACAAATGTCACAGCAACCACTTGGAAGTTACTAATCCTTTCCAGGGCAAAGACAGAGAATTACTACCCCTTTCCTAGAATGTTCTATTAACAAATAACCTGTCCCTCAATTGCACTAACCCACCTCTTACTTTGCATATAATTGAAAGTGGGTTTATGCAAGTCTAAATACAGTTGCCAAGAGCCTATATATTGTGGACTCTGAGTGCACAGCCTATGAGTTAGCCCTGCTCCTCAAGGAGAATATCATTCAATAAAAGATTGCTATGTTATACCACTCTCCTGCTCTTCAATTGTTTCATGGGTGAAGCCAAAAACCCTCCCGGACTAAACCCCAATTTCAGGGCTCCCCTGTCCCGCAACAGTAAGTTTTTCTTTTCCAGGAAGTAAATGGTATATTTTAAGATACATAGACACTCTATATGGCTACAGTGGATGAAACCAGAAAGATCAGGTCATCAGCCTCTGAAGGATAGAAGAGCAGGCTCAGGAGCTGAGGGCTAACTTATGAAATGTGGGACCACTGAGTGTCTGATCAAGCCACATGTCGGCAGGCTATGCTGTCACCCCTTTGCATGCAAATCAAGGGCTCATCACACAGAAAACAGTGAATGAATGTTCCAGGAAAAACAATCATAACACTTCCCGAGTGGTTGCTGTGTGCCCAGCAAGCCTCCCCACACTCCACATATACAATTTCACCTAATCTCACCATCCTAGGAGGAAACTACTAGTACTATATCCACGTGCAAATGAGAAAACTGAGGTAAAGAAGGATGAAGTAATTTTAAATTACAGTTTATAAAGAACAGAGGCTGGATTAGACCCAGGCTGGATGACTGCAGAGCCCACATTCGTAACTGTTAATAACCCTTGGATGGATAAATGGTGAACGGATTAATGAATGAGTAGGTGGATATTAAAAAAGAGCCTTCTGGTGGCCTTCAAATTGCCCTTCATCAAAGATAAAAAATCTTTCACCAAGTTCATGTCCCCGGAATATTTTGTGAGATGTGTTGAGTTAGTAGTCATCATGCAATTTATTCAAAACTCAATGCCATATGGTCACATTTTCAGTTATTTCCACTCTGGGTATGAGTTGCAGTGTATCCTCAAGCAGATTCCTTCCTCCAAGGATGTCCCAAGACCAGTATTTCTTAAAGCGTGGCTCCTGAGGAGCTTAATGAAAATGCAAATTTCTGGCCTCAGCTGGGCAGGCGGCTCACGCCTGTAATTCCAGCACTTTGGGAAGCTTAGGCGGGTGGATCAGGAGGTCAGGAGATGGAGACCATCCTGGCCAACATGGTGAAACCTCGTCTCTACTAAAAATACAAAAAATAGCTGGGTGTGGTGGTGTGGGCCTGTAATCACAGCTACTAGGGAGGCTGAGGCAGGAAAATCTCTTGAACCCGGGAAGCAGAGACTGCAATGAACTGAGATAGTGCCACTGCATGGCAGGCTGGCGACAGAGTGAGAATCCATTTCAAAAAAAACCCTGCAAATTTCTGGGACTCATCTCACAGCTCTTACGTTGGCAAAGGTGGGGCTCAGTCATGAAGTTTTAATAAACTCTCCCCGAAAATCTATACACATTAAAATCTGACCAAAAAGTATACCTAATATCATAATCCAGTATGCATATTCATACGACTACTCATAACTGAAAACAGGGTTTTATGAGCTATTTATCTTTATAATATGTAATTTACTGTTTTATATTCTATTTTATTTTCATATATTTTAAACCATAATTCAAAACTTGAAAAACACTTATCTGGAAAATGACACTATATAGACCAAGTCACTTTGCAGCAGTTGCCTTCCCAGTTCTGTGCCATTCGTTTAGGTCTATTTTTTGCCACAACCCCTATTCCATACTATTTCATCTACCTTCTTCCATCAAAACTTTTCCTTCTATTTCCCAGCTCTAGAATGGTTAAATTCCTCTATCAAATAATCTGAGTTAAGGTGTTATCCATACCTATTTACAGGTGTGTAATGTTTATATAGTAATCTAGAAAGACAAGTCACTGTCTGTTTTTTAGGTAGGATTTCATGCTCCTTCCCACCCCCCCCACCCCCCAACGGCACAGCCTATAAGCAGGATCTCTTGTGCCTCAGTATGGAAGCACCTCTGTTTGACCTTCCAACCTAACCTACTTATCCCATGCCCCAGCTTCGGCAAGCCCCTAATCTCCTTCCAGTCTAAGATCCTCATCTGTGTAGCAGGAAGATAATAAAGCCCTGACATAGCTGTTGTGAAGATTCAATGAAATAAAATGCATGTGGGAGTGGCTGGCACAGTGACAGATACAACCATCCTCTTTGAAGTAATGGATTTTCCTTTCTTGTTCTCATTCCTTCTCTTTCTTGCATCCTTTCACTTCCTCTCACCTTTATTTTCTCCTTGTTACCCTTCCAGCATGCAGATTTGATTTGTCGAGATATATCTCCTGGTCTGTGTTACTCCCAGGGGCCCAGATGCCTCGATGTCTTCTGCTGTCCTCAGAACCTATGGCACTCCATTCTTGCCTTGGTTGGGAAAGGCATCACTCCATATTTTCATTCCCATTGATGGCCTCTACGCTGCCCAGCTATCTTGAAAAAAATCTGACAATATAACCCAAGATAAAATGTGAAAGACAATGTAGAACTAACCCTCCAAGGGAGTTTTTTTCATAAGGAACTATTTGTCTAGGGAGACAAAGACTGATCCCTTAAAGGCAAAATTTTAGGCTGCAGCAGGCCAATGGGTTATGTTAAAGAAGCAGCAGCCAGGGGTTGCTTACAAGCACCCCTCCACCATCTAGCCCAGGCTTGGCCCTATAAGAAACCTTTGTGGTTTCTTATATTAATGAGCCAGCATCATGGGGGTCAGCTTAGAGGGAAGGATGACAAATTGCTGTCCTCTTCTGATTTCATTTGTTGTCAAAAGCCCTTTGATCCTTGACTGCTTAGTGGAGACTGAATTGCATCAAACACAATAAGAGCTGGACAGACAGACAGCATCCCTGGGGAGCACATCAGGCCAGGCAGCCACCTGCCTTGCAAGCTGCTGGGGTGCTGGCAATTGCCTTCCCTCCCTTGGAAATATTTCCACCAACTGCCAGACCCATTGCTTCGTATCCTAAACACAGTACAGGCTCTAGAGTGGTTGCTTCTAGGAAGTAATAAGGGGAAAAAGGAGGAGCACACAGTAGGTGCCAGTGTTAGCTTTTATGGCTTATTAATTCGATCCATTTTCAAGTAATCAATGATAAACTGCTCTGTTGATGTTGCTAGTAGGAAGAAAAAGAAAAATCATTGGCTGAAAGAAGGTGTAGGAACTGCAGTTTTAGAATGTAAGGGGAAAACCTAAATTCCTTCAGGTAGACCAGCCCTGCAACCCCAGAGGAAGATGACTTATTGCACAGGTGATTTTGCCAGCTTTACTACAAACATCTTGGCTATGTGTATATTCTTGGAATGTGAAATAAAGACTCCAGCAAATAATGAATCAGTTTTATCCACATTTTTAGCCCAGGCTGACTTCTTTGCAAATAGGCAGTAAATTATCTCTTTTCCGTGGCTCAAGATTTGTGATTACTCACTGGCAAATCTGAAACTTTCTATCAATGTGATGGTAGTCCCTATTGGTGCTGTGCCTCCCCAAGGTGACTTCAGCCTCCTGCTTACCTAGAGACTCCCAGTCAATTCCATCCCAATAGATACAGATGTCTACTGCTTAAATGCTTAATGACATAGGAGAAGGCCATGTGAACATGGAGGCAGAGACCGGAGTAGTATAGCTGTAAACCAAGGAACTTTTGATGCTACCAGAAGCTAGAAGAGGCAAGAAAGAATTTCCGCCTAGAGCCTTCAGAAGGAGAGCTGCCCTGCTAATGACAAGATTTTGGACTTTAGCTTTCCAGGACTATGTAAGGAAAGGTATATGAGTGAGAAGCAGCTAGCATATCCCATCTGAAACATCTTGTGGAAATTAGTTTCCAATACGGCTTGGCATGGCACTGCTACTGATCCCTCCAACATCCCCAGGAGGAATGGTCTAGACTTGAAAACAGTCAGTTGTGTTCCACACAGAATGTCCAGCAAAAGATTTGAAACTAGACTTCTGCCATCATGGCGCATTTTATAGAGACAGAAACAAACGAACCAAAATTATTGGCAAAAATAAAGTTTCCAAGAATACCCATCACAAAACAGCTTCTTTTAGAAGCCAAAGCAGGCATTCAATAGGAGCTAAAGTTTTTCCCTTTTTAATCTAAGCCCAAGCCACTGGAACTCCCTAAACCTCAGTCCCAAATCCTCCAAAGGAAAAGACACTAATTCTCCTATTATATATATATAATATATATATGATATATAAAATATATATATATATATCTTAAGAAAAAAAAATGAGGAATAGGTAAAACAGACCATACTAAATGGATAGGGGAGGGCTTTTGGCTGAGTGGAAACAGATGCCATGATACATAGCAGAGGACAGTACTCATGACAGCCTATGGGACCTAGCACCCTGGGCATTGTCCAGGTGGGGCTTGATGGAACACACTGGCTCACTGCAAGATGTGGAGGGAGGAGGCCTCAGCACAGCTGGAGGCTGTGGAGACTAACACTGATCCAGTTTGTTTCAGGGGAACTTGCTGACTTTTCTCTTTTCTCTTGGGACAAATCCACTGTAACCAATTACTCATCCTTTGCTGGGATTAACTTTTTTGAGGAGCCTATCCCTTCTGGAACAGTGACAGAGTGTCTTGGTCAATAGTATCTCTCTTGGTCCCCATCCAGGACAGGGTTGATCATCTCTCTAGCAAGGGAAGTCCCCAACATTGCATTCTCTTTTGGATTGAAGTCTCTGATTGGAGACTGTGTACTCTTTTCTAAACTTGGGTCTAAATTGATGTTCTGGCCCCACTGTGGAGCCTGAACCTTAAAATTCCTGTACTCCTGCCACACCAGATCACTCCCTCTGTCCTCTAGGTAAATGTAGTACCCCTGGAAATGGCCACATCTCTTCGTTACACACACTGGGCCTGGGACTCAGAGTCCTCAGAAGACAAAATATCTGGGTCAGGGGTTCTTCAGAGGTGCAGCCATGGCCTTTGGTTCCTCCCTTTAATTTGAGCTTGGATTCTCCAAGATGGTCTTTCAGACATGATTTCTCTAGATCTTTCCCTTCCCCAACCTTCTTAGTGGTATAGTACTCATTCAGACTATTCGCTTCTCCATGTTGAGTTGAGAACTCCCAAGGCCACTGGCCCTCAGGTGCATCTTGATGGTTTTCTTGTACAATCGGTCTGGTTTGCCTTCAAAGCTCAGGAAGGTATAAGGAGCTGGGGCATCCTGCTCAACAGCAAGTAATTCTAAGGCTTTTCTAGAATTCAGTTCATAGTCTTGCTTCAATTGTTTGGAAATGATCTCTCCTGCTTTTATTTATCTAAACACATCTGAATATCCATTCTCTTTATGACTCATATATACAGGTGCATCTGTATGGTAAGTTTAAGATAATAAAGAAGCCATTAGCCTCCTTCAAACCTCATTGCAGTGTATCTCCCAAGAAAGGCCTGTGGGCAATACAAGGAAAGAGCCTTTGTGAAAAACCCAGTGCGGGAAGATGAAGAGAATAAACTCTCACCAGACAAGCATCTCTAGTAGGAGGCTGAAATGTCAAGACATGAATTTCCCAGGCATAAGAATGTTGGAAAAGAAGAGGCCAACACTCTGAAGATGAGCTCTCTGAGACAGTGCACAACAGAATGGGAAGCAAGTCAGACTGAGTCAGCATTGTGATGGTATGTGTTGTATTGAAGTAGAGAGGTCAGTAGTGGGTGATGGAAGCAAGTGACTAGAAGGATCCCTGGATAAGCCAAGTCTGATGAGAGATTTTCTGAGAGGTTATGGGATCAGGTGAGTTCATTCTTCCCTTGACTTCGTTGACCTTGAAAGAATGAGGGTCTGGGATTCAGTTCTCACTCTCTCGTCTTTACACAAACTGGAGACCATCATTATTCATGAATGATATGACTTTCTACCTTTAATTTGAGACTGTTTCATTCTCCTTCTTCTTACACAGAAAGTAAAAATATTTTCTATTGTTTATTATTCAAAATTTTCAGAAAGAATGGCTTTCTGCTTATGATCTTCCAAAAATTTTCCAATCAGTGTCAAGGACAGGTACAGAATTGCTGATCTTAGGTGCATATATGATCCATCAGACAGAATTCTGTTCCCTGAGGCCAGAGCTGCTTTAAACATCTAATCAGAGGCATTCAGAGTCTCGGGCTGGCTCTTAAGAATCATTTCTAAGACACAGCATTGGCCCAGAAACATCAGATAAGAGAAGTAATGAGCTATCATTGTCTGACTCTGTTCCTCTAGACACATTTTATACTCACTCAATAATCATTCCAGGGACAGAGAATCACAGGGTTTGGGACTCTATCCTCTACCCTGGAGTCTTCTACCACTCCCAGGTAAGTTGATCTATGAGTTTTGGATAGAAGACCTCTGTCTTCACCCTGGTCTCCAGAAGGAAAATTTTCTAATCTTTTCCAACAGGATCCACGTCAGATGTCTGCTGCAGTAATACAATTGACTGAGTTAAGTGCGAAAAGGAATAAGAAAAACACCAGCCCATCTACACTAGGGGGTTGGATCTAGGATTCCCTCACCTTATTTATTTCTGTGTTTTTTACAAATAGATTTATCTAGAGGGAGTTCAGAAAAAGAAGGAAGAGCCCCATATCACGCAGGAAGAAAAGGATAGATAAAATGACCCATTAGGCTGCACTTGAGCTCATCCATGGAATTCCATGGCTGTTTAGAAAACAGAGATCTGTCTCCATTTTCAGAAGGGCCTGTGATATGGTTTGGCTCTGTGTCCCCACCCAAATCTCATTTCTAATTTTTATTCCCACATGTTGAGAGAGAGACCTCCAGTCCCCATGCATCCAGGGAGGGAGGCAATTGGATCAATGGGGGGCAGGGATTCCCTCATGCTGTTCTCATGCTAATGAGGGAGTTCTCATGAGATCTGAAGGTTTAAAGGTGACACTTTTCCCTGCACTCTATCTCTTCTGATGCCTTGTGAAGACACACCTTTCTTCCCCTTCACCTTCTGCCATGACTAAAAGTTTCCTGAGGCTACCTCAGTCATGCAGAACTCTGAGTCAACTAAACCTATTTTCTTTATAAATTGCCTCGTCTCAGATAGTATTTTTATAGCAGTGTGAGAATAGACTAATAGAGATAATTGGTATCAGCAGAGTGGAGTACTGCTATAAAGATAATCTGAAAATGTGGAAGCTGGGAACTAGGTAACAGTTTGGAACAGTTTGGAACACTTTTGAGGGCTCAAAAGAAGATAGGAAGATGTGGGAAAGTTTGAAACTTCCTAGAGACTTGTTGAATGATTTACACCAAAATGTTGATAGTAATATTGATAATGAAGTCCAGGCTGAGGTGGTCACAGATGGACATGAAGAACTCATTAGGAACTGGAGCAAAGGTCACTCTTACTATACTTTAGCAAAGAGACTGATGCCATTTTGCCTCTGCCCTAGAGATTTGTTGAACTTTAAACTTGAGAGATGATTTAGAGTATCTGACTGAAGACATTTCTAAGCAGCATAGTATTCAAGAGGTGACCTGGCTTTTTCTGAAAGTGATCAGTCATATGTGTTCACAAAGAGATGGTCTGAAATTGGAACTTATGTTTAAAGGGAAGCAGAGCATAAAGGTTTGGAAAATTTGCAAATTGACCCTGCGGTGGAAAATAAAAACCTATTTTCTGAGGAGCAATTCAAGCCAACTACAGAAATTTGCATGAGCAACGAGGAGCCAAATGTTAATCTCCAAGTCAATGGGAAAAATGTCTCCAGGGCACGTCAGACATCTTCATGGCAGCCCATCCCATCATAGGCCTGGAGGCCTAGGAAGGAAAAATGGCTTCGTGGACTGGCCTCAGGGCCCTGCTGCTCTGTACAGCCTCAGACCTTGCTGCATTGCATCCCAGCTGCTCCTGCTCCAGCTAAAAAGTGCCAATATACAGCTCAGGCTGTGGCTTCAGAGGGTGCAAACTCCAAGCCTTGGCATCTTCCATGTGGCATTGGGTCTATGGGTACACAGAAGACAAGATTTGAGGTTTAGGGACCTTTGCCTAGATTTCAGAGGATATATGGAAACACCTAGATATCCAGGCAGAAGTCTGCTGCCAGGGTGGAGCCCTCATGGAGAACATCTGCTAGGGCAATGGAGAGGGGAAATATGGTGTTGGAGCCCCCCTCCCTGCCCCCTGACAGAGTCTCCAATGGGGCACTGCCTAGGGCTACCATCCTTCAGACCCTAGAATGGTAGATACACCAACAACTTGCACCACATGCTTAGAAAAGCTGCAGGCACTCAACGCCAGCCCGTTAAAGCAGCCACAGGGGCTGTGCCATGCAGAGCCACAGAGGCAGAGATGCCTAAGGCTGTGGGAGCCCATTCCCTGCATCAGCACACCCTGGATGTGAGACATGGAGTCAAAGGAGATTTGGGAGCTTTAAGATTTAATGACTACCTGACTAGGTTTCAGACTTGCATGGAGCCTGTGGCCCCTTCATTTTGGCCAATTTCTCCCATCTGAAACTGGAACATTTACCCAAGGCCTGGACCCCCATTGTATCTTGGAAGTAACTAACTTGTTTTTGTTATTTTACAGGCTCATAGGTGGAAGGGACTTGCCTTATCTCAGATATAACTTTGGATTTGGACTTTTTGGTTAATGCTGGAATGAGTTCAGACTTTGGAAGACTGTTGGAAAGGCATGATTGGTTTAGAAATGTGAAAAGAATATGAGATTTGGGAAGGGCCAGTGGTGGAATGATATGGTTTAGCTCTGTGTCTCTATCCAGACCTCATTTCAAATTGTAATCCCCACATGTTGAGGGAGGGACCTGTAATCTCCACATGTAAATAAAAGGAAGTGATTGGATCATGGGGCCAGTTTCCCCCATGCTGTTCTCATGATAGTGAAGGAGTTCTCTCAAGATATGATGGTTTAAAGTGGCAGTTGCCCCTGTGCGTTCTCTCTCTCCTGCTGCCTTGTGAACACATGCCTTGCTTCCCTTTTACCTTCCACCACGATTATAAGTTTCCTGATGGCTTCCCAGTCATGTGGAACTGTGAATCAATTAAACCTCTTTTCTTTATAAATTACCCAGTCTCAGGGAGTATCTTTATAGCAGTGCAAGCACAGACTAATACAGTGTGGCTTCTTTGAGCAGCACTGAGCACTAGGCCCTGAGCCTGTGTATTTTGGCCTAGAGATTCAGGCTTGCATCAGAGAGCCATGGAACAGTCACCAATGGCTGTCAAGGATGGGGGTGGGGCCACAAAGTGGAAGTAGAACCTCCCATCCCTGCCCCTACCATCCAGACCCCACAAGACAGACTGGATGGCTAAATCCCTCCATCCTACTCTGGGCTTTGCTGCTTTCCAACTCCAAATTTACAGCATGTCATATATATAGTTAGTGCAATTTTATATTATGCAAATACAAATCAGCCAGCTTTACCTTTTGTTGTTCTCAGCTCTGATGTCACTAATTCTGCGGCCCTCCAAGTTTGAAGTTGCCCCAAGGATTTTTGCTAACTGTCAGATCTTTAGGCTTTTCAGGATTTCCTGTATCCTCAAATTCAGCCTCCCTACATAATCTGGTCTTGCATTGTATTAGCCCAGGCATTTCAAGTTTCTGCAAAGGAGTCCACTTGCACAAAAAAAACAATAGTCATCAACGCAGCCTGATAAAGCTACTATAGGGGGACAGAGTGGGAAATAAGTGATAGCACATCTCATGGGCAAACAATGTGATAATTTAAATTTAGTAATTTTTGTCTATGAAGTATCTCTTGGGCTGCTCTGTCTCTGAGGCATCTCAAATCTCTCCTCTCTGCCCAGGTAGTGGCCCACCTTGCTGCTCACTTTCTTCCAGGTCCCCATAACTTTATTCATAATTGTACAGAGTAGTTCAGCTCTCCTAAGTTTCTACCCTAACTTACCCACCTAAAACCCGCTAGATTTGAAGCCTTGAGTGAGGCCTTCAATTTTAGGCAGCTGGAGTTCTAAGAAGCAATACACTTGCTGTTTTTAAATTATACCTCTGGTTACTTACCTGTGAAAAGTTTTCTGATTTTTACATTGTATTTCCTGAGTATTTATCAAAATTCCTACTGGTCTCTCAACTATTAAAAACAATTAGTAAGCTTTTACACATACATATACATACATATGGGAAAATGTATATGTAGGGGGAAAGCTGAATATACATATATGTATGTGTGTGTGTCTCTCTCTCTATATATATATATATATGTTTCAGATATGTATACAGGTGACTCTTAAACAGCATGGGTTAAATTGCATCGGTCCACAAATTTTCTTGCAGATTTTCTTCCATCTCTGCCACCCCTGAGACTACAAGCTCAACCCCCCTCCTTTTCCTCCTCCTCCTCAGCCTACTCAACATGAAGATGAGAAGGATAAAGACCTTTATGTTGATCCATTTCCACCTAATAGTAAATCTATTTTCTATTTCTTATGATTTTTAAAATAACATTTTCTTTTCTCTAGCTTACTTGATCATATGAATACTTCAGTATACAATCGACATAACACACAAAATATGTGGTAATTGAATATGTTATCAGTAAGGCTTCTGGTCAACAGTAGACTATCAGTAGTTAAGCTTTTGGCTAGTCAAATTATTTGTGGATTTTTAACTGCATGGGGGCAGGGTAGCCAGTGCTCCTAACTCTTGTGTTGTCAAGGCTCTACCGTATATATCAACAGATAATATTTGTCTTCCTATGTTCAGTGGGCATATAACAGAGTTGTAGTACTGACAGATTCATTATTAAGATTGTAAATTGTGTAAATCAAGCACTGTATCATTCTCTTACTTTGATTTTTCTCATGTTTTCTCTACTAATGAATCAGCCTTGACAGAGAACATAGCAAACTAGTTTATGTGGAAAAAATTATGCATTCATAATAAGAAGATACCTAAGATACCTAAAACAAAAGTGTTAGGGGGAAAAAACAACTAGCCCATCAGAGAGAAAGTATAATAACAACCTTAGCACAAGTAGGTGGATACCAATACAGGGCTAGACAGGAAAATAAATGAAACAGAATAGAGTCCAGAATTGATTTAAATGCCCATGGGATTTTTGTCTTTGATACAGGAGGAGGTGTTTCAAATAATTGAGGGGAAAGCTGCAGTCAATATATTGTGTTGAGACAAATGGGTAGCTAGGAAGAAATGGATTTCCAGAATAATAGGAAATGAGAAGCTGAGATGTTTGTTCAACAGCACCGGGATATGGGTCTCACTGTTCTCTCCCAGGTGATAATAGAGGTTTGCTGACATAGAGCTTCCACAGTGTAACTGGATGTTTCTATATATTTCCATAAATGAAAATGCCTAGTTGGGATGGATGTGTGTGTGTGTGTGTTGTGTCTTGTGTGTTGTGTACATATATTGTGTGTGTGTTGTATGTTATTGTGTGCATTTCTCTGGAGGGATCATATGCAGCAAGTCAAAAAGAGTTGTGGCATGACACTATCTAAGCATTCTAGATTCAGCATGCCCTGCCGTTGAGAGAAATAAATGTTCCACAGCTCCTGGATATCATTCAAGACTCTGAAAGCCACGAGATGTGCCTGTGAGACACATCCTGTGTCTCCTCCTGTCCTGGGTAGCTAACCCTCTTCTGAAAATATTGTGTGGGCTTCTCTGTTTATGTGTTATTTTTTTTCCCATTATTCTGTGGTCCACCTGAAAAGCTGCAGAATCCAGCTATAGAATAACTACATCAGGCCTCTCTTTCTTCCAAAAAAAAATAAATAAATAACTATCAGCAAAATTAAACATTTAAATACCAAAAAATAAAATTGTAAAAGCATATGACAATTTTTTTTCATACTAATGTCAGAGTTGAAAAGCTTCTGTAAGAATGGCTCAAAGACATCAACAATACTGATTGACAAACTCAAATACATGAGTTTTAACAGACTCATTTGTAAAAATGTTGGCCATTTTGTGAAAGTAAATTTTCCCCTGGGAGTGAAGGTGGGAGTTTCAGTGCTAGTCACTATTCTCAATTAACAGAGACTTAATGTGTATTTTTACTGGTGAGTTAATCCGTGGCATATAAAGGGACCAGGACAACATCATCATGCCACCACTTAAACTATGTGTATACATTGCAGATCACTTCACTACAAGACAGTTAATTATTTACAGACAGACATTATTTGGAGTAAGTTTTAAAGAAACTTAATGATTTAATTTTATTAGTAACTTTTCAACTAAAACTGATATTCTCGTTCTCTCTCTCTCTCTCTGCTTTACATAGAAGAGATCATAAGGGAATTAATAATAGTTAATTGTGGAAAGGAGGAGATAGGTGTAGATTCTCAGTTATTATATTTTTAACTTCTTATACTATTTATGTTTTCAAACTATATATGTTAGTTTTAATTTTTATTGAAGACATGTAAAAAGTGCACTTCTAGACAAGGTGATTAATGCAAATGGCATCCATATTTTTAATGCTTTTATAGAGGACAGATAATTTGCAAAAAAATATTTAAATGCTGGGATTCTATATCATTAGTCATAGACCTGAAAGCAAGTGCTCAAAGGCAAGTGGTTTCTTTGAGGGGCGATCCCAGTAGTAGGCATCAGTAGAAGATCTGGGAAGTAAGATAGAGGACAGGCAGTTTATAAAGTACATGTTGTCATGTTAATTCACTGGATCTTAGTACCTAGTGGGACTAAGCTGGAAGTCAGTGTGGCACAAGTGTCTGAGAGTCATCCTTTCAGAGAGATATTTAGCTGAGGGTTGATCCAAGAAACATTAATTTTCTGACACTTCAACCATCGAGGGCCTAGAATGTGCAGGCTCTGGCTGCCACATAGAACTCTCAGAGAGATTTGGAAGTCAGGGAAGTTGAGCACTAGGGTTGTAATGCCAGAGGGGACATGGCAGGGAAGCTGCAGGTCTGCTGCAATACCTTGGCATGTACCTAGAGTAGTGCCACACTCCATCATCACTGCCTCTTGTTGGAAATTTCAAAGGGCTCTTTCATATTTACTTTTCTTATGCTGCCACTTCTCCATATTAGCTGCTGTCCTGTAATTGGTCTGGTTTTCAGATAGAACTTTTTTGGAAGTAAAATAACTACCCTCAGAACAGCTGGAAATAAGGCAAACCTAGGTATGATTGGAGTAGTGGCCATTTTAATTTACTTACACACAAGATTTTCTGCTTCTAGAAACACCATTAATTTGCGTTTGAGGAGACTCCCTCCCTTAAGACCCACTTCAGTACTCCTGAATCAGGATAATTATACATAGTTTAAATCAGGTATTGAAAAAAAAACTGTAGTGAGGATCAGCAACTTATCTGTAAAGGGCACAACATTAGGCATTCCAGGCTTTGTGGACCAAGAGGCAAATCGAGGACTTTATGTAGGAATTATATAATAAGAAAAGAAAATGTTTTGCAACCTTCTAAGAAATTCAAAATGTAAACTTAGTACATTTTTTTATATTCCTGGTCTATTAATGAGAATGTAATTTTTTAAGGGTCTTGCTCTGTCACCCAGGCTGGAGGGCAGTGGCATGTTCATGGCTCACTACAGCCTCAAACTCCTGGGCTCAAGCACTTCTCCCTCCTTGGTTAGGACTACAGGCAGGTACCACTACCCCCAGCAATTTTGTTGTTGTCATCTTGCTATGTTGCCCAGACTAGAATTCTTTTTTTAAGGAAGATAACATTGTACTCAAATGGAATTAAAAGTACTCTTTCTAACCAAAATCAATTGCAAATGTTCATTTGTTAATGTGATCTGTAATGAGATTTTACATATTTTAACTTTACAAATGTCTTTTCACACAGAAAGGTACTGCCAGATACAGATATCAATCCATGAGCATGTAACTTTATTTAAAATATTCATAATTTAGAAGAAAGCTATAGAATTCTATTAGATTTTTCTCTTGATATTTGGCTTTTAGCATGTCATTACATTACAAATGAATCACTTCTAATTGAAGGTTATGTGGAATCTCTTCAACTGTACCATTAAATGGATTTTGAAGTATGGAAATTTTATTTGTACTTGCATTGAGGTCTGAAGGAAGATGCTAGAACTGTAGCTTGAACTTGGAAATTAGATTTGCTGCATATTTGGGTGGAATTAAAGATCTCACTTCTCATCTTAACTTTTAACAGTATAAGAAATATACAAATCAGCTTGTCATTACTTGTGATTCAAGCAACAGTAGTTGTCAAAATTACTTTACCATAGTATACACTTCACATATAAATGCTGGTTTTACTTGTAATTTTAAAATTTAAAAACATTATGAGTCTTAAGCAAAACTAATCTCCAAAGCCAAACAGTATTTGATAATAATGGTTGAGGATGATTCTCATTCAGAAAAATTCTAAATCTCAGTCCTGAACTCAACAAATTGCAGTTAAATGTTACCACTGTTAAGTTGTAGACCCACTATAGGATAGGACAAGTCAGGATAGTCAGCTGCTATTTCCAACAGAAATTCATAAAGCTAATGACGGTTAAGCCCACACAAAGTCAATGCAATTCATCATCAAGACTACAAGTTTAATGCCACATGATAGACATACATAGTTTCAGCAGAGTGCCTGCTGATGAGTAATACAATAAATAACCTTAGGCATTAACTGCCTTATATTTTCACAAGCTTTGTAAGTTTTTCCAACTATGCCTTTTCTTGTTTCACAATTTTTTTGGCAGTATCAGTTGTAACACATCTTAGCAGATTCCACTTCAGGTTTTATTGAATTATTATTTTCTCAGATTCTTTAGAAACATTCTTGCTTGTAAATGTTTCATACAGATTATCCACAGAATCCAATTCTCCAGTCACTTCAGGCTTGGCATTGACTTCTCAAATAAACATCTGAGTTTTACTAGTAACATCTGTCAACTATTCAAGAACCAAAGACAACCACTCAAACTTTTTGTCTTGTTATTTGACTATTAATATTACTCCAAACATCTTCAACTCTTTGAGAAGCTGTTTTCACCAAAATGCTAATACCTTAAACAAGCTATTTTTTCTGGATACATTTCTTTGCGTGTTGTAAATCAAACATGATTTAATTAACTCAACATCGGCAAATTATTTTTCCTGCTTGGCTAACAGATGAGAAATTTGAACCTTTACTCTGATTTCATTTTTCATTGTTGTCAAGAAATTCTGCTGTGAGGACATAATCTGTTTTAAAATTTATTTTTCTAATGATTGCTTTCTTATAAGAAATATTGTGTTGAGTGCTTAGTCTGGTACTGTCCATATATTGTATTCTTTTAGCAATATTGATTTTTCTATTGAGTTATAGCCAACTGTTCGAGAGAATTTTCACTGTAATGAGAAAAGGTTGTGACAATGGGAAGTGGGAGAGGACAAGATACCATGAAAAATTCTCTACCCAACAGTTTTTACTATCAGTAGTTTTTAACATGATTCCTTAGAATTCTTTACAAGAAAAATTAATATAGGTAGGAAAATAAATTTTAAGTACTAGATGTATTGCTGAGGACTTTATATATATTAATATCTAAGGGTAGATATTAACAACATTATTATGTATTAATATGTACTGCATATAATAAATATAATTAAATTTAAGAAATAATTTAAGTAAACATATATAATATAATTATTAAATAATTATAAACATTGGTAAACATTGAGTTGTTTAATTTTACTTTAAGTTCTGGGATACATGTGCAGAACACGCAGGTTTGTTACATAGGTATACATGTGCCACCGTGGTTTGCTGCACCTATAAACCCTTCATTCAGGTTTTAAGCCTCGCATGCATTAGATATTTATCGTAAAGCTTTCCCTCCCCTTGCCATGTGATCTCATTGTTCAACTCCCACTTATGAGTGAGAACATGCAGTGTTTGGTTTTCTGTTCCTGTGTTAGTTTTTCTGAGGATGATGGTTTCCAGCTTCATCCATGTCCCTGCAAAGGATATGAACTCATCCTTTTTTATGGCTGGATAGTATTCCATGGTGCATATGTGCTACATTTTCTTTATCCAGTCTATCAGTTGATGGGTATTTTGGTTGGTTCCATGTCTTTGCTATTGTAAATAGTGCTGCAATAAACATATTTGTGCATGTGTCTTTATAGAATGATTGATAGTCCTTTGGGTATATACCCAGTAACGGGATTGCTGGGTTAAATGGAATTTCTGGTTCTGGATCCTTGAGGAATTGCCACACTGTCTTCCACAATGGTTGAACTAATTTACACTCCCACCAATAGTGTAAAAGTGTTTCTATTTCTCCATATCCTTGCCAACATCTGTTGTTTCCTGACTTTTTAATGACTGCCTTTCTAACTGGCATGAGATGGTATCTCATTGCAGTTTTGATTAGCATTTCTCTAATGACCAGCGATACTGAACTTTTTATCATGTGTTTCTTGGCCACATAAAGGTATTCTTTTGAGAAGTGTCTGCTAATATTCTTTGCCCAGTTTTTGATTTTGTTGTTGTTGTTGTTGTTGTTGTTGTTGTTTGACGGAGTCTCACTTTTTCGCCTAGGCCGGACTGCAGTGGCACTATCTCCGCTCACTACAAGCTCCGCCTCCTGGGTTCACGCCTTTCTCCTGCCTCAGCCTCCCGAATAGCTGGGACTACAGGCTACGGTTACCACGCCCGGCTATTTTTTTGTATTTTTAGTAGAGACGGGGTTTCACCCTGTTAGCCAGGATGGTCCTGAACTCCTGACCTCATGGTCCGCCTGCCTCAGCCTCCCAAAGTGCTGGGATTACAGGCATGAGCCACTGCAGCCAGCCCTGATATATTTTTTTTTTATTATTGTAAATTTGTTTAAGGTCTTTGTAGATTCTGCATATCAGACCTTTGTCAGATAGATATATTGCAAATTTTTTCTCTTAGGCGGGCGCGGTGGCTCATGCCTGTAATCCTAGCACTTTGGGAGGCCGAGGCGGGCGGATCACCAGGTCAGGAGATCGAGACCACGGTGAAACCCCGTCTCTACTAAAAATACAAAAAATTCGCCGGGCGCTGTTGTGGGCGCCTGTAGTCCCAGCTACTCGGGAAGCTGAGGCAGGAGAATGGCGTGAACCTGGGAGGCGGAGCTTGCAGTGAGCCGAGATCAGGCCACTGCACTCCAGCCTGGGCGACAGAGTGAGACTCCGTCTCAAAAAAAAAAAAAAAAAATTTCTCTCCTTGTGTTCACTCTGATGATAGTTTCCTTCGCTGTGCAGAAGCTCTTCAGTTTAATTAGATCTCATTTGTCAATTTTGGCTTTTGTTGCAATTGCTTTTGGTGTTTTAGTCATGAAGTCGTTGCCCATGCCTATGTCCTGAATGGTATTGCCTAGGTTTTCTTCTAGGGTTTTTATGGTTTTAGGTTTTATATTTAAGTCTTTAATCCATCTTGAGTTAATTTTTTTATAAGGTGTAAGGAAGGGGTCCAGTTTCTGTTTTCTGCATATCGCTAGCTCGTTTTCCCAAGCACCATTTGTTAAATAGGGAATCCTTTCCCCATTGTTCGTTTTTGTCAGGTTTGTCAAAGATCAGATGGTAACACTGATGTTTGTTAACATGAGTAAACTAAGGGAATTGTAGTAATTTTCCTCAATACATAAGATGCAATGTCACAACTTTTCAATTAATGTTAACTTCTATAAAAGGAATAAATGCACATTATTTTTAATTTAAAATTATCATATTACATTATTTTAACACTGCTAATATTAAAAGATACAATGAAACAGTCTATGCTTCATACATGCTATCTGCTAGTCCTGCTACACAGAGGCAACACTTTTCAACTCTAAGTTTTTCCTTTATACTAACACTCACATATTTGAATAATAAGGCACCTAAATTTCTGCTTCTTGATTTGTCAGTGTTAGACCTTATTTTATTATATCTTCTCTGAAAATAAGTCATGTTTATTACTCTTATAAAAGTGTATGTATTTCTCCCTTTTCCTTATCTTCCCAATAGAATCCTTTAACAATTTGTTAACCAATATTTGCCTTCACTGCTGAGTCAAGTAACACATTATGATTACATATTTCTTCTTGTTAACATTTTGTTTCATCTATTTGCCTCAATCTTTTATTTGCTTTTATTTTATGTAACTGACACTATTTTTCCTAAAAATAATTAATCACTAATAAATTCTAATTCCTCAAAGGCAATAAGAATTCTACCAATTAAATGTTTTCTCCCTAAAGACCTTCTGCCAAACCACAATTTACCTATTCTATTTATCCTGTTATCTTATAAGCATATGGTATGACTGCCTTCCTGGAACTTCAATTGCTTCTCTCATGTATTAATCCCCTCACTTTCTGGATCACTATCTTTTCACTTGGTTTAATCTTTTATTTTGCTGAAGCACAGACTCAGTTAACTTTCTATGAAGTCATAAGGAGAAAAGAGAATAAAAGTAAAACATATGCTAATATTCAAGAGGATCCAAGGCAAGATAAAGAACTACAGCAGATTTTTTAAAAAGTATTGAAAATTATAATTCTACAACTCAAAGAAGAAAAAATACTTATAACATCACCACCCTGAGGACAGCATCATTAATATTTTGTGTACTTCCTTCCAAACTATTCAATGGGATATATAAATTTAAATATTGAAATCTTATAACTGCAGAAAACTACAAATATAATGATCACTTGTATATTCACACAGAATTAACAACGTTAATACAGATTACATTTATTTTTTCTTTTTTTTAATTATACTTTAAGTTCTAGAGTACATGTGCACAACGTGCAGGTTTGTTACATATGTATACATGTGCCATGTTGGTGTGCTGCACCCATTAACTCGTCATTTACATTAGGTATATCTCCTAATGCTATCCCCCCCACCCCCTCCCCACAATAGGTCCCAGTGTGTGATGTTCCCCTTTCTATGTCCAAGTGATCTCATTGTTCAATTCCCACCTATGAGTGAGAACATGCGGTATTTGGTTTTCTGTTCTTGCGAAAGTTTGCTGAGAATGATGGTTTCCAGCTGCATCCATGTCCCTACAACAGACACGAAATCATCCATTTTTATGGCTGCATAGTATTCCATGGTGTATATGTGCCATATTTTCTTAATCCAGTCTGTCACTGATGGACATTTGGGTTGATTCCAAGTCTTTGCTATTGTGAATAGTGCTACTATAAACAAACGTGTGCATGTGTCTTTACAGCACCATGACTTATAATCCTTTGGTTATATACTCAGTAATGGGATGGCTGGGTCAAATGGTATTTCTAGTTCTAGATCCTTGAGGAATCGCCACACTGTTTTCCATAATGCTTGAACTAGTTTACAGTCCCACCAACAGTGTAAAAGTGTTCCTATTTCTCCACATCCTCTCCAGCACCTGTTGTTTCCTGATTTTTTAATGATCGCCATTCTAACTGGTTTGAGATGGTATCTCATTGTGGATTTGATTTGCATTTCAAATGGTGAGTGATGATGAGCATTTTTTCATGTGTCTGTTGGCTGTATGAATGTCTTCTTTTGCGAAGTGTCTGTTCATATCCTTTGCCCACTTTTTGATGGGGTTGTTTGTTTATTTCTTGTAAATTTAATTGAGTTCTTTGTAGGTTCTGGATATCAGCCCTTTGTCAGATGAGTAGATTGAAAAAATTTTCTCCCATTCTGTAGGTTGTCTGTTCACTCTGATGGTAGTTTCTTTTGCTGTGCAGAAGCTCTTTAGTTTAATTAGATCCCATTTGTCAATTTTGACTTTTGTTGCCATTGCTTTTGCTGTTTTAGACATGAAGTCCTTGCCCATGCCTATGTCCTGAATGGTATTACCTAGGTTTTCTTGTAGGGTTTTTATGTGTTTTTGTCAGGTTGGTCAAAAATCAGATGGCTGTAGATGTGTTGTATTATTTCTGAGGTCTCTGTTCTGTTCCATTGGTCTAGATCTCTGTTCTGGTTCCAGTACCATGCTGTTTTGGTTACTGTAGCCTTGTAGTATAGTTTGAAGTCAGGTAGCATGATGCCTCCAGCTTTATTCTTTTGGCTTAGGATTGTCTTGGCAATGCAGGGTCTTTTTTGGTTCCATATGAGCTTTAAAGCAGTTTTTTCCAATTCTGTGAAGAAAGTCATTGGTAGCTTGATGGGGATGGCATTGAATCTATAAATTACCTTGGGCAGTATGGTCATTTTCACAATATTGATTCTTCCTATCCATAAGCATGGAATGTTTTTCCATTTGTTTGTGTCCTCTTTTATTTCACTGAGCAGTGGTTTGTAGTTCTCCTTGAAGAGGTCCTTTACATCCCTTGTAAGTTGGATTCCTAGGTATTTTACTCTCTTTGAAGCTATTGTGAATGGGAGTTAATTCATCATTTGGCTCTCTGTCTGTTACTGGTGTGTAAGAATGCTTGTGATTTTTGCACATTGATTTTGTATCTTGAGACTTTGCTGAAGTTGTTTATCAGCTTAGGGAGATTTTGGGCTGAGACGATGGGGTTCTCTAAATATACAATCATGTCATTGGCAAACAGGGACTATTTGACTTCTTTTCCTAACTGAATACCCTTTATTTCTTTCTCTTGCCTGATTGCCCTAGCCAGAACTTCCAACACTATGTTGAATAGTAATGGTGAGACAGGGCATCCCTGTCTTGTGCCAGTTTTCAAAGAGAATGCTTCCAGTTTTTGCCCATTCAATATGATACGGCTGTGGGTTTGTCATAAATAGCTCTTATTATTTTGAGGTACGTTCCATCAGTACCGAACTTATTGAGTGTTTTTAGCCTGAGAGGCTGTTGAATATTGTCAAAGGCCTTTACTGCATCTATTGAGATAATCAGGTGGTTTTTGTCTCTGGTTCGGTTTATATGCTGGATTACATTTATTTATTTGCATATGTTGAAGCAATCTTGCTCCCAGGGATGAAACCCACTTAATCATGGTGGATAAGCTTTTTGATGTGCTGCTGGATTCGGTTTGCCAGTATTTTATTGAGGATTTCTGCATCAATGTTCATCAGGGATATTGGTCTAAAATTCTCTTTTTTTGTTGTATCTCTGCCAAGATTTGGTATCAGGATGATGTTGGCCTCATAAAATGAGTTAGGGAGGATTCCCTCTTTTTCTATTGATTGGAATAGTTTCAGAAGGAATGGTACCAACTCCACTTTGTACCTCTGGTAGAATTCAGCTGTGAATCCGTCTGGTCCTGGACTTTTTTTGGTTGGTAGGCTATTAATTATTGCCTCAATTTCCGAGCCTGCTGTTGGTCTATTCAGGGATTCAACTTCTTCCTGGTTTAGTCTTGGGAGAGTGTAAGTGTCCAGGAAAATCTCCATTTCTTCTAGGTTTTCTAGTTTATTTGTGTAGAGGTGTTTATAATATCCTCTGTTGGTAGTTTGTATTTCTGTGGGGTCAGTGGTGATATCCCCTTTATCATTTTTAATTGCATCTATTTGATTCTTCTCTCTTTTCTTCTTTATTAGTCTTGCTAGTAGTCTATCAATTTTGTTGATCTTTTCAAAAATCCAGCTCCTGGATTCATTGATCTTTTGGAGGGTTTTTTGTGTCTCTATCTCCTTCAGTTCTGCTCTGATCTTAGTTATTTCTTGCCTTCTGCTAACTTTTGAATGTGTTTGCTCTTGCTTCTCTAGTTCTTTTCATTGTGACGTTAGGGTGTCAATTTTAGATCTTTCCTGCTTTCTCTTGTGGGCATTTAGTGCTATAAATTTCCCTCTACACACTGCTTTAAATGTGTCCCAGAGATTCTGGTATGTTGTATCTTTGTTCTTATTGGTTTCAAAGAACATCTTTATTTCTGCCTTCATTTCATTATGTACCCAGTAGTCATTCAGGAGCAGGTTGTTCAGTTTCCATGTAGTTGAGTGGTTTTGATTGAGTTTCTTAATCCTGAGTTCTAGTTTGATGGCACTGTGATCTGAGAGACAATTTGTTATAATTTCTGTTCTTGTACATTTGCTGAGGAGTGCTTTACTTCCAACTATGTGGTCAGTTTTGGAATAAGTGTGATGTGGTGCTGTGAAGAATGTATATTCTGTTGATTTGGGGTGGAGAGTTCTGTAGATGTCTATTAGGTCCGCTTGGTGCAGAGTTGAGTTCAAGTCCTGGCTATCCTTGTTAACTTTCTGTCTTGTTGATCTTTCTAATGTTGACAGTGGGGTGTTAAAGTCTCCCATTATTATTGTATGGGAGTCTAAGTCTCTTTATAAGTCTTTAAGGACACGCTTTATGAATCTGGGTGCTCCTGTATTGGGTGCATATATATTTAGGACAGTTAGCTCTTCCTGTTGAATTGATCCCTTTACCGTTATGTAATGGCCTTCTTTGTCTCTTTTGATCTTTGATGGTTTAAAGTCTGTTTTATCAGAGCCTAGGATCGCAACTACTGCTTTTTTTCGTTTTCCATTTGCTTGGTAGATTTTCTTCCATCCCTTTACTTTGAGCCTATGTGTGTCTCTGCATGTGAGATGGGTCTCCTGAATACAGCAAACTGATGGGTCTTGACTTTATCCAATTTGCCAGTCTGTTTCTTTTAATTGGACCATTTAGTCCATTTACTTTTAAGGCTAATATTGTTATGTGTTAACTTGATCCTGTCATTGTGATATTAGCTGGTTATTTTGCTCGCTAGTTGATGCAGTTTCTTCCTAACATCGGTGGACTTTACATTTTGGCATGTTTTTGCAATGTCTGGTACCAGTTGTTCCTTTCCATGTTTAGTGCTTCCTTCAGGATCTCTTGTATGGCAGGCCTGGTGGTGACAAAATCTCTAAGCATTTGTTTGTCTGTAAAGGATTTTATTTCTCCTTCACTTATGAAACTTAGTTTGGCTGGATATGAAAGTCTGGGGTGAAAATTCTTTTCTTTAAGAATGTTGAATATTGGCCCCCACTCTCTTCTGGCTTGGAGATTTTCTGCCGAGAGATCTGCTGTTAGTCTTATGGGCTTCCCTTTGTGGGTAATCCGACCTTTCTCTCTGGCTTCCCTTAACATTTTTTCCTTCATTTCAACTTTGATGAATCTGACAATTATGTGTCTTGGAGTTGCTCTTCTCGAGGAGTATCTTTGTGGTGTTCTCTGTATTTCTTGAATTTGAATGTTGGCCTGCCTTACTAGGTTGGGGAAGTTCTCCTGGATAATATCCTGCAGAGTGTTTTCCAACTTGGTTCCATTTTCCCCCTCACTTTCAGGCACACCAATCAGACGTATATTTGATCTTTTCACATAATCCCATATTTCTTGGAGGCTTTGTTTATTTCTTTTTACTCTTTTTTCTCTAAACTTCTCTTCTCGCTTCATTTCATTCATTTGATCTTCAATCTCTGATACTCTTTCTTCCAGTTGATCAAGTCGGTTACTGAAGCTTCTGAATTTGTCACGTAGTTCTCATGTTATGGTTTTCATCTCTATCAGTTCTTTTAAGGACTTCTCTACATTGGTGTTTCTAGTTAGCCATTCGTCAAATCTTTTTTCAAGGTTTTTAGTTTCTTTGCACTGGTTACATAGTTCCTCCTTTAGCTCTGAGAAGTTTGATCGACTGAAGCCTTCTTCTCTCAACTTGTCAAAGTTATTCTCCATCCTGCTTTGTTCCGTTGCTGGCAATGAGCTGCATTCCTTTGAAGGGTGAGATGCACTATGATTTTTTGAATTTTCAGCTTTTCTGCACTGCTTTTTCTCCATCTTTGTGGTTTTAAGTGCCTTTGGTCTTTGATGATGATAACGTACTGATGGGGTTTTGGTGTGAGTTTCCTTTCTGTTTGTTAGTTTTCCTTCTAACAATCAGGACCCTCAGCTGTAGGTCTGTTGGAGTTTGCTTAGGTCCACTCCAGACCCTATTTGCCTGGGTATCAGCAGTGGAGGCTGCAGAAGATAGAATATTGCTGAACAGAAAGTGTTGCTGTCTGATTCTTGCTCTGGAAGCTTCGTCTCAGGGGTGTACCTCGCCGTGTGAGGTGTGAGGTGTCAGTCTGCACCTAGTGGAGGATGTCTCCCAGTTAGGCTACTCAGGGCTCAAGGACCCACTTGAGCAGACAGTCTGTCCATTCTCAGATCTCAACCTCCATGCTGGGAGATCCACTGCTCTCTTCAAAGTTGTCAGACAGGGACATTTACCTCTGCTGAGGTTTCTGCTGCTTTTTGTTTAGCTATTCCCTGTCCCCAGAGGTGGAGTCTACAGAGGCAGGCAGGCCTCTTTGAGCTGTGGTGGGCTCCACCCAATTCGAGCTTCCCAGCACTTTGTTTACCTACTTAAGCCTCAGCAATGGCGGGCGTCCCTCCCCTAGCCTCGCTGCTGCCTTGCAGTTAGATCTCAGACTGCTGTGCTAGCAATGAAGGAGGCTCCGTGTGCATGGGACCCTCTGGGCCAGGTGTGGGACATAGTCTCTTGGTGTGCCATTTGCTAATCCCCTTGGTAAAGTGCAGTATTAAGGTGGGAGTTACCCGATTTTCCCGGTGTTGTGTGCCTCACTTTCCTTTGGCTAGGAAAAGGAATTCCCTTCCCCCTTGTGCTTCCCAGGTGAGGCGATGCCTCGCACTGCTTCAGCTCTCACTGGTCGGGCTACACCCACGAACCAGCACCAACTGTCTGACATGCCCCAGTAAGATGAACCCGGTACCTCAGTTGAAAATGCAGAAATCACCCATCTTCTGTGTCACTCACACTGGGAGCTGGAGGCTAGAGCTGTTCCTATTCAGCCATCTTGGGCACGCCCTACACCCTCTCCTAAATTACATTTCTTTCACGTCTTTTTTTACTTTCTGAGGAATTAAAATACAGCATGCAGTTGAGGTTCCATCTTCATACCTCCCCCAGCATCCTCTTTCCACCCACTGCAAAACCACAGTGATTCAATGTATATATTTTCAGTCTCTATTTCAGTCTATTCAGTCTGTATGCTTGTATCCATGTGTGATTTAGAATATTGTTTTCTAATGCTTCTAAAATGATATATAAATGATATGCTAAACATTTTATTTGGTCCTCTTTTATTAGACATATTTTTGAGAAATATCAGGGATAATTTATAAAGACATAGCTTTTATTTACATGCTAAATAGTGTTTCATTGAATAAATATTCCATGTTTTATTTATTCATTTTTTAAAATTACAATTCTAGATACTAAAATATAATAAGTAAAATTAGGAATTCAGTGAAAGGGTTTTTTAAAACATGGTCCAAGCTCACAACATAATTAGTAATTTGGAAAGTGGATCAAAAGAATATCTGAAGAATAAAGTTCAAGAGACACAAGAAGATATGTAGAAGAGAACATAAGAGGCAAATTAATTTAACAAAAGGGAGAACTTCCAGTTCCAAAATAGCAGCATAGAAGCAAGCTAACTTCACTCTCCCTCAACAGAAAATCAGAAACAAACACATACTGCTGAATTTATTACTAGAAACATCTCAGAACTCCCCTATGATAGTAAGACATTTTCTGGGGTCACAGAGAAGTGAAAAAAAAAAAAAAAAAAAACCCTAAGAAGATGGTAGCAGAATTGGACATACGTATCTGAGATGCACCTCCCTGAAATCTGCAGCACCAAGAGTGCAGAAAATTTCCTCTGACTCAAGATCAACCTTCAAAAAAACTAAGATTGGGCCAGGCGTTTGTGGCTCCCACCTGTAATCCCAGCACTTTGGGAGGCCGAGGCAGGCGGATCACGAGGTCAGGAGATCGAGACCATGGTGAAACCCTGTCTCTACTAAAATTACAAAAAATTAGCTGGATGCGGTGGCGGGTGCCTGTAGTCCCTGCTCCTCGGGAGGCTGAGGCAGGAGAATGGCATGAACCCAGGCGGCGGAGCTTACAGTGAGCTGAGATCGTGCCACTGCACTCCAGCCTAGGTGACAGACCGAGACTCTGTCTCAAAAAAACTAAGATTAAGGTGGACAACCACCTTCACCACATCTTGGTTCCTTGGCAGGATACCTGCCTTTACCTCAACCTCCAGTAAGCATTGAGAGTGCCTGAAGGGAAACATGTCCCTGAGGACAGCCAGAGACAAGGGGATAGGCTAACTACCATCCTCAGCTCTGGAAATTCTGCTCTGTAACCCAGCCAAAGGAAATGCTAAATAATATTCAGCAGCACAACTGTAGGAGGTTTGTCCATAAGTTCCCTGGGCAAAAATGACTATCCAGCCTTCCTGTGCTTCTGGGATTTTCCCTTGGGACCTCAACTATTTGGGATGGGCAGAACTCTGATAGTTTACTAGAACCAAGGCAAACCTGGGTTTAAGGTACCATTGATTGACAAAAAGGAGGCAGTGACCTAGTGGGCAAAAAAAAAGGAGGAGGAAAATTAGTAGGTAAATTTCCAAGTTTCTCTAAGGAAACATATTTAGTAATAACCAAAACAAGTCATACAGAGAAGGCTGGAAAAAATAACAAATCTTTCATTGCAAAGGCATTGATGTACATCCACAAAAAACAGCAGCAGAGAATCATGACCTTCCCATACAGGCAAAATGAGTAACCAATGACTAACCCTAATGAGATGGCGGTATGTGAATACTCTGACCAAGAATACAAACTAACAGTTTTAAGGAAATGCAGTGATCTCCATAACATAGAAAAGCAATTCTGAAATGTATCAGATAAATTTTTTAAACACATGGAAATAATTTACAAGTCAAACAAAAATCTTACAACTGAGAAATACATGTGCAGAACTGGAAAATTTATTAAAGATTCAACAGCAGAATGGTTCTAGTAGAGGAAAGTTATCAATGAGCTCAGTGACAAGGGATTTGAAAATACATAGTCAGAAAAGAAAAAGAATGAAAAGAAACAAAAATTGCCTACAAAAACTTGTCTAAAAATTTTTACCTAAAAAATTACTGCAAAAGACAAAATTTAAGAATTATTAGTCTTCAAGAAGTAGTGAGAGCAAGGTATGGGAAGCTATTATTCAAAAAGATAATAACAGAACACTTTCCAAAACTTGAGAAAGAGATAAAAACCTAGGTACAGGAGAGTCAGAGGACACCAAACAGATTTAACCCAAATAAGACCACCCCAATGCGTCTAATAATTATTTTATTCCAATTATTCTGGCAACAGATTTCTCAATAAAAATCACACAAGTCCGGAGGAAGTGAGACAATAATTGCAAAGTCTTGAAAGAAAAATATTGCCATGCAACAACACTGTATCCAGTAATGCTATCTTTTAAATAAGATAGTCTTTCCCAGATAAACAAAAGCTGAGATAATTCACTGCCACCAGAATGATCTTACAAGAAATGCTAAAGGGAGTTCTTCAATCTGAAAATGAAAGAAAACAAAACACTAATATGCAACAAGAAAACATTTGAAGATATAAAATTCACTGATAAAATTAAATACACAGACAAACCCAGAATACCCTAATAACATTAGTGTCCAATCCACTAGTAACTTTAATATAAACCTCAAAAGGAAATTTTATTCAAAATAATAGCTCCAGCAACCTATTGAAAGATAGGCAATATTTTTTTTAATTTATATTTTAACTTGAGACAATATAAAGTCAAAATGTGGGGGTGATGGAATTAAAGTACTAAATTTTTTTTTCTCTGTTTCTATTTCTCTTTTTTGTCTAAGATAAATTGTCGTCTCCTTATAATGACTTGTTATACCTATATGATGTTTTTGGAAAGCTTCATGGAAACCACAATGTGAGAACATATAATTATAATAACTATTATATTTTATAACTAATAAAAATGAAAAGCAACAATTTAGAACATACAACCACAAAAGAAAATCACTCAATCACAAAAAAATACAGTAAGAAAAGGTGAGAGGAGTTATAAAACAATCAGAACACCAGTAATAAAATGGCAATAGCAAGTCCTTAGTTATCAATAAAAACACTAAATATAAATGGACTCCATTTTCCAATTAAAAGGCATAGTATGGCTAAACAAATAAAGGAACAAGAGCCAAATATATGCTGCCTTCGAGAAACCCACTTAACCTTTAAAGACCTAGACAGACTGAAAGTAAAAAGATGAAAAAAGATATTTCATGCAAATGGAAACCAAAAGTGAACAGGAGTAGCTATACTTACATCAGATTAAACAGACTTTAGGCCAAAAACAGTAAAAATAGGCAAAGTCATTAAATAATGATAAAGGGATCAATTTAGCAAGAGGATATAATAACTCTAAACATATACACACACAACACTGGAGCTCTAGAACATATAAAGCAAACATTAATAGATGTCAAGGGAGAGATAAACTGAAATACAAAAATAGTAGGAGACTTCAACACCCCATTCTCAGTGACGGACATATCATCCAGACAAAAATCAACAAAGAAACATCAGACTTAAGCTATACCTGAAGCCAAATAGGCCTAACTGATGATTCTTTAGGAGAATACCTGTTATTTTCATCAGCACATGGAACATTCTCCAGAATAAGCCATATATTAGGCCATAAAACAAGTCTCAACAAATTCAAAAATCTAGAAATTATATGAATAATTTCTGACAAAATGAAATAAACCTAGACATCAGTAACAAGAGAAAACTTGTAAAATACACAATACATAAAAATTAAACAACATGTTCTTGAATGATCAACTGGTCAATGAAGAAATTATGAGGGAAACAAAAATCTCTTGAAACAACTAAAATGGAAATACAACATACCAAACTCTGTGGGATACCACAAAAGCAGTACTAAAAGATCAATTGATAGCAATAGGTATCTATAACAAAAAATATATAGACTTCAAATACAAAAACTAATTATGTACCTCCAGAAACTAGAAAAGCAAGAACAAACAAAACCCAAAATAGTATCAGGAAATAAGTAAAGAATTAGAGCATAAACAAAGGGAATTAGGACAAAAATAAATTCAGTATATCAGTGCAATATTTTTTTTTTTTTTGAGACAGTGTCTCACTCTGTCACCAGGCTGGAGTACAGTAGTTCAATCTCAGCTCACTGCAACCTCTGCCTCCCAGGTTCAAGCTATTCCCCTGCCTCAGCCTCAGCCTCCCAAGTAGCTGGGATTACAAGCACCTGCCACCATACTCAGCTAATTTTTGTATTTTTAGTAGAGAAGAGGTTTCACTATGTTCACCAGGCTGGCCTCAAACTCCTGACCTAAAGAGATCTGCCCACATTGGCCTCCCAAAGTACTGGCATTACAGGTGTGAGCCACCATGCCAGCAGAAATAAACATTTTTCTGAAAAGATAAATAAAATTGACAAACCTTTAGCCAGGCTAAGAAAAGAGAACACCCAAATATAGAAAATCAGACAAAAAAAATTGTGACGTAACAACTGAAACCTCAGAAATACAAAAAATCATTACAGACTACCCTGAGTAACTATGTACTGACAAATTAGGAAACCCAGAAGAAGCGAACACATTCCTAGACAAATACAATCTTCCAACACTGAACCACAAACAAATAGAAAACCAGAACGTAAAATTTCTTCAATCAAAGGAAAGCCCAGGACCTGAGAGCTTCACTGCTGAATTCTACCAGACATCTAAAGAAAAACATACCAATTCTACTCAAATTTTCAAAAAAAAAAATAAAGACAAGGCAATACCTCTTAACTCATTCTACAAAGGAGCATTTCCCCAATACCAAAACCAGACAAAGACACAATAAAAAAGAAAACTACAGGATGATCTCTAATAGAGATAGATGCAAAAATCCTCGATAAAATACTAGCAAACAAAATTCAGCAACATAGTAAAAAAAAAAAAAAAACAAAAAACAAATCACTGCAAGCAAGTGGGGATTATCCAGTGGGATAATCTCCACTTGGAATGCAAACATGGTTCACCATATGTAAAACAATCAATGTGATACACACATTAACAGAACCAAGACCGAAGCCCATGTGATCATTTCAATAAATGCTGAAAGAGTATTTGATAAAATTCTATATCCTTGTATGATTAAAAACATTTAAACTGGACATAGAAGAAACATAACCTTAAAATAATAAAGGCCAAATATGACAAACTCATAGCAAACATCGGACTGAATGGGGAAAACTTTAAAACCTTTTCTCTAAAAATTTTGAACAAGACAAGGATGCCCACTTTCACCACTTTTATTCAACATAATACTGAAAGTTTTGGCCAGAGAAATTAGGTAAGATAAAGAAATAAGGGCATTCAAACTGAAAAGGAAGAAGCCAAATTATCCTTGTTCACAGACAATATGTTCTGATACTTAGAAAACCCTAAAAACTCTACCAAAAAACAAAGTCAATAAAGTCGCAGGATACAAAATGCAAAAATTAGCATCATTTATATGTACCAACAGCAAACAATCTGAAGAAGAAATTGAGAAAGCAAATCCCATTTACAATAGCTACAAGGACTATAAAACACCTAAGATTCAATTTACCCAATGAAAAGAAAGATTTATGCAAGGAAAGCTATAAGACAATGATGAGAGGAATTGAAGAGAAGACCAAAATAATGCAAAGGTATCTCATGTTCACGAGTGGAAGAATTAATATTGTCAAAATGGGAATACTACACGAACCAATTTACAGATTCAGTGCAATCTCTATCAAATTGCCTACTAATGATATTTTTTACAGAATTAGAAAAAACAATCTTAAAAGTAATATAGAATCACAAAAGACCCCAAATAGCCAAAGCAATCCTGAGATAAAAGAAGAAACCTGGAGGCATCACACTACCTGACTTCAAGATAAACTACAAAGCTCTAGTAACCAACTCAGCATGGTAACCGGCATAAAAGCAGATACATAGGCCAATGAAACAGAATAGAGAACCCAGATATAAATCCATGCAGCTATAGCAAACTCATTTTTAATGAAATTTTCAAGAACATACAATGAAGAAAGAACAGGTTCTTCAATACACGATGGTGGGAAAACTGGATATGCAGGAGGAAGAACCTAAATCCCCATCTTTGAACATACGTACAAATTAAATCAAAATGAATTAAATCTGTTAAGAGCTGAAACTACAAAACTACTAGAAGAAAGCATTGGGGAAATACCACACAACTTTGATCTGGGCAAAGACTTTTGTGTATAAGACCTCAAAAACACAGGCAACCAAGGCAACAATAGCCAAATGGGATTACATCAAGCTAAAAAGCTTCTGCACAGCAAAGGAAACAATCAATAAAGTGAAGAGAAAACCCACAGGAAGGGAGAAAATAGTTGCAAACTATTCATCTGACAAGGAATTAATAACCAGGATATATAAAGAGCTCAACCAACTAAGAAAAAAATCTGACTTTAAACCTGTGTAATAGATCTGAATATATATTTCTGAAGACATTTAAATGGCCAACAGATATGTAAAAAATGCTCAACATAACTTACCATCAGAGAAATGCAAATCAAAACCACAAAGGGATGTCACCTCACCCCAGTTAAAATGACTTATCAAAAAGACAGGAAATAACAAATGCCAGTGAGTGTGTAGAGAAAATGGAAACACGGTTGTGCACGGTTGGTGTGAATATAAAATAGTGCAGTCACTGTGGAAAACTGTATGGAGGTTTCTCAAGATACTAAAAATTGAAATACCATATGATTCAGCAATTCTACTCCTAGGTATATAGACAAAAAAGGAAATCAATATATTGAAGAGGTATCTGCATGCCCATGTTTATTGCAGCACTAGTCACAATAGCAAAAATGTGTAATCAGCTTAATAGCAAAACTATGTAATCAACCTAAGTGCCCATCAGTGAATGAATGGGTTAAGAAAATGTGCTAAGATACTTACACATACACATACACACACACACACACACACACACAAAATATGGAGTACTGCTCAGCCTTTAAAAAAATAAAGTCCTGTCATTTGTAGTAATATTGTTTGAACTGGAGGATATTATGGTAATTAAAAATAAGGCAAGCCCAGCCAGAAAGATAAATATGACATAATCTCACATATATGTGGGAGGTGAAAAGGTGGATCTCATGAAGATAAAGAGTAGATTGGTGGTTACTAGGGCCCAGGAAGGGTGGGGATGGAAGAGATGAAAAGGATGATTAATGAGTACAAACATACAGTTTGTGATATGGTTTGGTTCTGTGTCCCCACCCAAATCTCATGTTGAATTGTGATCCCAGGTGTTGGAGGTGGGGCCTGGTGGGAGGTGATTGGATCATGGGGGTGGTTTCTTACAGTTTAGCACCATCCTCCAAGTGCTGTGTCATCATGGAGTTCTCATGAGATCTGGTTCCTTGAAAGTGTGTAGCACCTTCCCCTTTGCTCTCTTTCTTCCTCTGATTCCAGCTATATAGGACATGCTGGCTTCCCCTTTGCCTTCTGCCATAATTTTAAGTTTGCTGAGGCCTCCCCAGCTATGCTTCCTGTACAGCCAGTGGAACTCTGAGTCAATTACCCTTCTTTTCTTTATAAATTACCCAGTCTCAGGTAGTTATTTTTAGCAGTGTGAGAACAGTTTGACAGAACACATAAGACCTAGTGTTTTATAGATTAGCAGAGGAACTATAGTTTACAATACTCTATTGTATATTTTCAAATAGCTAGAAGACAATAATTTGAATATTTTTAGCATTAAAGAAAGAAAAATATTTAAGGTGATAGATATCTCAGTTACACTGATTTGATCTTTATAAATTATGTGAATGTATTTAATTATCATGTATCCTGGAAATACACACATATATTAGTAAAAATAAAATTAAATCTAATATGTGATTGTTTATACATGTACATATATATACACATACGCACTTACATTTTATATATTTATATATAAATGAAATAATTTAATAAATGGGTGATTACTATATTAAGGAAGAAGAAAAGAAGAAAAAGAATGGGGTATAAGCAACAATGAGAAAAGCTATCATTTGAGAATTTTCTCAAAACTCATTTAGATACAATGCCACAAACTCAAGAGGTACTACAAACCCAAAGAAGAATGATAAACGAAATAACACTTGACCCACCATAGGAAAATTGCTGAAACCCAAAAACATAAAGAGTTTTGAAAGCACCCAGAGTACCTGAAAAGGAGCGGTAAAAATTACAGCTAACTTCAAGCCAGAAACAATAATGATTGAGTTACATTGTTAAAGTGCAGGAAGAAAATAACTGCCTAACTGTAATTCTGTGTTCAATGACAACTTCCTCAACACAAAGGGGGACAATGACATACTTAAATGATGAGACAGTGAAGCTAATGCAAAAAAAGTGAACTCTGTCTATATATACTTCTCTATACATGTACTATATATTGTAAAAATTTAATAAAATAAGATCCTATGTATACATGGGTCTGCCTCTGAGCTCTTTTCTGTTGCATTAGACTGTTCATTTATTCTTGCATCATTGTCATTATTTTCAATTCCAGAGAAGTGTAATATATCAGATTACCTGAGAGAACACATAACTCCATTTTTATGCTTTATGCTTCCTGTCAAATGTTTACTCATCTATTTCTGAGTTTTAGTTCTGCTATATACAAACTAAAATTAAGTTATTAAATTTCTCAGAATATCAAATGAGATTTTATTGGTATTGAATTGAATTTGTAAAATAATTGAAGAATATTTATACCTTTATAATATTGTCATGCCGTCTAAGAACATGGACTGTTTCTCTGTTTACCCAACTAAACATCTATTTTTACACAGTTGTATTTTTCTCTTGAAGTTCCAAATGACCTTAAGGTTTTAAAAAAATTGCTTTGCGAATGGTTTTGACTGTTGCTATTAAAGAAAAGTGCTATTTTTTTTTTTAAACATGGAGTCTTGCTCTGTCACCCAGGCTGGAGTGCAACAGCACAATCTCGGCTCACTGCAACCTCCACCTCCTGGGTTCAAGCAATTCTCCTGCCTCAACCTCCCGGGTAGCTGGGACTACAGGTGTGTGCCACCACACCCAGCTAATTTTTGTATTTTTAATAGAGACAGGGTTTCACCATGTTGGTCAGGCTGGTCTTGAACTCCTGACCTCGTGATCCACCTGCTTCGGCATCCCAACATGCTGGGACTACAGGCATGAGCCACTGCACCTGGCCGCTATTTGTTTTTATCATCTATTTTATTAAGCTTATTGATTCAGCATGTGGGTATATATGTAGACAATTATACTGTATACAAACATTGAGACACAAAGAGAAAGCAAAATAAAAGAAATGAAAGAAATTAAATGAAAAGCTTTTCTCTCCTTTCCAATATTCACACATCCCATTTCTTTGTCTTATCCTATTATATTGGTTGAGATCTCTACTAAATGTGAAATAATAGAGTGATAGCAGACACGCTTTTATTTCTCTTCTAAATTTTCAACAATAAGTATGATATTTGATGTAAGGTTATTTGATGCTAAATTGTATCAAATAAATACAGCATTCGATCTCAGAAACTATTAAAAAATACCCAAGAACTTAAAAGTATAAGAAAAGAAATAAAATCAACAGCATAAGTTAGTATAATAAAAACAAACAAAATTAATGTAATCAAAAAATCCAAAGTTGGTTATTTAAAACAGTAGTAAAATATGAACCACTGGGAAGAAGAATCAAGAAAAATAAAATTTCATATAGAAAATAGGACTTTATTATGAAAATCAAGGAAATTATATTTGAATAAATCAAAATTAATTAGAATAATTGACTCACAAATTTAATATATTCTTTTCTGGAAAGAGGCATCAGCCAGGCCTAGAAAGTTCTACGGGGTGTTGTTACGAAAATATGAAAAAACAAATATCCTGCTCTTTATTTTGCACTTTTTGTTAAACATTTACATATTTACTCAAATCCAAATATTTTCCCTCTCCCATTATTACACTTCTGCTCCATTCCCACTTGCTTTCTCTCTTATAAGATGTATATTGAAACTTTTCATTCTATCCTTCCTCCGTGTCTCTTAAAAATTTTTAACAATTTTTATTCAGTTCTATTTAATTCACTAATTCTTTCCAGTTGTATCATGCTGTTAAATATTTCTCCTAAATTTTATTTTAATAAATATGATATTAGTTTCTGATACCTGCAATCATTTCATTTTCATATACTCCTTTTTAAAGAAAATTTCTCTCTTGTTTTCAAAGATAATTAACTACTTTGTTGGATGACATTATTTTTAATCTTTCTTTCCATATGAGTTCTGTATGTTGAGTCTTTCATAATGTGTTGAGTAACTTTTATTTAGTACCTCTATCTTGGTCCTCTTGTCTGTACAACCCACAACAGGTTTTATATTTGCATTTTGCACTTTCCTCCTCAACTGCTAGTGCTGTTCTGCATGCTTTTGGTATTTCTTTTTTGTTACTCTGTTTTTGTTTTGTCACTTCTCTCTTGTTTGTTTGCATTTAGATGCATTTCTTTCTTCCTAGGCCACTGGCAAGAGGTGCTTCTCTGACCATACCCACAACAGTTGTAAAATTTATTTGAACTGGAGTTCACTAACTAGCACTAAATCCAGCCCCTAACTCTGACATGTAGGTTGTGTTCTCTGCCATGATTTAACATGGTTTTAAAAGTCCTAAATCACTCTGCCTTTATTTTCCTCCACTTTCTTCTTGGTACTAGAATTTGTTCTTACTATTTAGAGTTTTCTCTTCTTATCTGAACACACATTTTATCATCATGTATCTTACACATACACACAAACACCCACACACAATTCTTATGTATTGGGAGTTGGGTGGTAGGGAGATAAGGCGTGTGTGTACCACTCTATCTTGCCCAGGAGTTCACTCCCTTTATTATTCTATCAACTTTCTGGTATTTATTCTATTTTTATTACAAAATTTTCAAATATATGGAAAATTCAAAATAATCATCTTAAAATGAGATAATTTTAATATTTTACCATGTTTGTTTTATCTACATTTCCGCATGTAGATAAAATTCAAATTTCCCTGTCTCCAAAGTGTGATTACGATTTTTTTCTTTCTAAACCAATCTCTTTTTCGTTATCAAAATAGGTCAGTTATATAAAGAGTTCCACATTTTAGAGTTACCTGATTGCTTCCTCATTATGTTGCTAACCTGTTATTATATGATCTGTATCTCTTTAAAACTGAATTTAGCTCTAAAAGGCTTTGTAAAATTCAGATTAAACATTTTTGTCAAAAAAAAAAAAACCTCTAGAGGTGATGCTATGGTATAACACATTACCACATCAAAATGCACATATCAAATTGCCAATTATTAGCAATACTAAGTTTGATTATTTGGTTAAGATCTCTTGATCCTAAAGGTATCATTTTCTTTTGCAACTTATAAACAATTGGTGGAGTGGGGCTCTAGCACTTTGGAAATTTTCTGTTTCCCACAAACTTCCACCTAATCATTTCAGCATCCATTGGTGATTCTTGCCTAAGTCAGTTACTTCTTTAAAGTTTGCTGAATATTGATTTTCTAAATCTATTGTTTCTTCATTATGTTAACTGGTACTCTTCTACAAAAAAAAAAAAAAAAAAGCAAATCCTTTATCAACTGTTACATATTGAATTTTTGCATTTCCCCCAAAGATGTATATGTTGAACCCCTAGCCAGCAGTGTGATAGTATTTGGAAATGGGGTCTTTGGGAGATAATTAGGGTTAAGTGAGATCATGAGGATGCTGCTGTCATGATGGGATTAGTGCCCTTATAAGAGGCAGCAGAGAAAACTCTCTTTCTCTCTTTCATCTTTACAATCAATTATAGGTATTTTTTTGTACACAACTTTTTACTTTCAAATTTGCCCATATTGGTCAATGAAAGCCTCTGCAAACTGGCATCTTATTTCTCTTGACATTCCTACCATAGACTCTGGATGCATCATTGCTTTCTGGCACAAGAAGATGCTCCAAACTCATTTTACATATTCCCTATCTTAGATCGAGTACCAGCCACTCCCCCAAAGATCCATGATTCCTTTTAATGAGGAAACCAAGATCTGATTGCTAGATGTTTTCATTGCTAATTCTTTGTTGTAGAGGTTGTTCTGAGTATCCCTGGACTCTTCCCACTAGATACCAGTAGGACCTTTCCAGTTATAAAAACCAGAAATATCTCCAGATGTTGCCAAATATTGCCTTGAGGGTCAAAATCACCCCAAGTTGAGAACCTGTGGTTAACAGGAATGAAAGCATTATGTGAATACTCTTCTGAGCCTTGATTTGTTCCTTTTGATAATTCATACTGAAGATGATTCCAAATCAGCACATAGAGGTAATCTTCATTATGTCTTAAGTTCTCATGGTGTTCTATTTTGCAGCAGTATCAGAAAATCCTCATTTAAACACTCCCGGGGGCGGAGCAAGATGGCCGAATAGGAACAGCTCCAGTCTCCAACTCCCAGCGCCAGCGACACAGAAGACCGGTGATTTCTGCATTTTCAACTGAGACTCCACCTCTGGGGACAGGGCACAGCTACATAACAACAACAACAACAACAACAACAAAGCAGCAGAAACCTCTGCAGACGCAAACGACTCTGTCTGACAGCTTTGAAGAGAGCAGTGGATCTCCCAACACGGAGGCTGAGATCTGAGAACGGACAGACTGCCTGCTCAAGTGGGTCCCTGACCCCTGAGTAGCCTAACTGGGAGACATCCCCCACTAGGGGCAGTCTGACACCCCACACCTCACAGGGTGGAGTACACCCCTGAGAGGAAGCTTCCAAAGCAAGAATCAGACAGGTACACTCGCTGTTCAGAAATATTCTATCTTCTGCAGCCTCTGCTGCTGATACCCAGGCAAACAGGGTCTGGAGTGGACCTCAAGCAATCTCCAACAGACCTACAGCTGAGGGTCCTGACTGTTAGAAGGAAAACTATCAAACAGGAAGGACACCTACACCAAAACCCCATCAGTAC